>NC_084471.1:93016200-93695784 GCF_027409185.1 Cynocephalus volans
TTTAGTCTCAAGAACTATCTATTGAATAACAGCTTACATAAATAAACTCCAATGCATAGAAATACAATAATCAAGTAAGGTATAAATGGCCAAATGTCAGAAATTTTGAGCATTTTTATTTAGAGTGTGTCAGAAATTTTGAGTATTTTTCTTACATTGTGCTGGGTTAGTAAGATCAGATTTGAGGGTTGCACTGACTTCAAGAATGTGTGCCTAAATCCGTGAACTTTACGATACAACATGCTTAGGCTCAAATTCAGTCACTCATGTGTCTCTCACCTTCAAACATCCACAATTTCCCCCCAGATAAAAGAATTGGGGGATAACTTCTGGATAACCATTTTAGGACTAGAAGACACAAGAATAGAAGACTGTAAAGTGTATACTTTCTGATAGATTTTTGGCACTCTAGCCAGACTCCATGCCAGGCCAGCTCTTCCCAACAGGGATGGAAGAGAGGTCTCAGCCACATGTGTAGAGGTGCACATTTGAGAAGCACATGCAGAGCAGCATCCCCCTGTGTGATATCAGTCTCAGGGCTCCAGTGCATCTGTGGTTCTGGATCCTGAGATATTTAAACAAAGTCAGCATGAGCTTCTCCTAAAGCTAGAAGGCTGTACGGCTGACTGCTTGAAGATATGAGAGGCATTGCTTGGTGAGTTCATACCTGTGTAGCTGATAGTCTTTGAAACGTGATCAGCAACTAAGGAGATAACAGAATCTGCAATGATGCAGGGTCCCACATCTCTGACCATTCCTACCGTCTTACTTAACTTCCACGAAGATTTTTTTTTTTTTCTTTTTCAAACAATAATATTTGATACTTAAGCTTCCTGGAAGCTTAACAGAATTCTCAACTTAAAATATGTATTGTTTAAAGAACAATTACAATTTGAAATAGTGACTACGCTAATAAAATTCATCTGATTATCACATATTTTATACAAATAATGGTATTCAACACTATATCCCCAAAATATGTATAATTCAATAAATATGTATATATTGTTTTGCAACACTGCTTCAAAGTATAATAGAGCTATACAGAAAACCATTTCTTTACCATGGTTCTAATGAAAATAAACATACATGATGCTGAGACAATGTTATTGAGTCAAGCTCATGGTGTTTTTGTTTATGGAAATGGTGATTTTGAGGGAAGAGGGAGGCTGTTCCTTCAACAGCACAACACTTCACAGTCATTCATTTATTACTTCATTTAATCCACTTGCCTCCATGAGGCTTAGCACAACGTTCCTTAAAGTCTGTGATAATTTTTTTCTGGCAAGATGGTTGACTAGACCTGGCCAGCCCTCACCTCTAATGCAAAAAAGGCCCAAAGCAACAAATAGATAGTCACCTGTAGAATAGATAGTGTAGGAGAAAACAATGGAATCCAGCCAAACAGTGAAGAGAGCCCCCGAGACCTGGAAACTCAAGACAGCAACATAGAAGGACAGGGGAAAACCCCGACCAGTACTAGCATGGAGTCTGGAGAAACCCTGCACTGCTAGGACAGTTAGGTGGGGCTTAGGTGGCTGGTGATCCCACCACAGATACCTGCAAATCAGGCTGTGGGGTAAGTGTGCAGCCCTCATGGACAGTCACCCCAGCTTGTGGAGCAGCTAAGAGTCCACAGGACTATATTTTCCCAGAGGGGAACTACACATGGAGTCACTCCAAGTCCCCTCAGCCCCCGGCTGCCACTGGACATCACCATTCTGGGAGAGAAACCAGGGGAACTCAGAGTCCTACCAACCTGGCAGCCCCACACATCCCAGCAGAGAGCACAGGAGGCAGCACGCTGGTTGCCTAGATCCATGCCTCCTTCCCCTGGGACCTCAGAGCCCCTTCTGGGAGCTCAGAACCCCACCCAACTCAATGCACTGCCCCTGCCCCAGCAGAAAACAAGCAGAGACAGCATTGGTCCCTTGCACTGGTCACCTGGACCCATGCCCTCCTTCCTCCAGAGCTCAAAGCCCCAACCGACTCAATACTCTGCCCCCACCCCAGCTGACAGCGAGTAAGATCTGTGCCACTCCCCTGCACCACATGCCTAGATCCATACCCTCTTACTCCAGGAGCTCAGAAGTCTGCCTGATGCATCGAGCCTGCCAGCACCAGCAGAGAGTATGCCAGAGTTGTGCAAGCCCCCTAGATCCACACCACCTTCACCAGGAGCCCAGTGTCTCATCTGACATAGTAGCCCACCTGCACCAGCAGAGAAGATGCAGGATGTGAGCCAGCACTTGCCACCACACTCACACAACCAAACATACAAAATCCAACCCAACCATTAATATAAAACACTTCTACACATAAGAGTCTCTCCCCTCAAAAACCACCTCAAAAATTAAAAGAAGCAACTATACCACCAGATGTCCAGACATCAGCACAGAAATATGACAAACATTTAAAACAAAACAAAACAAAACAGGAAAATATGACTCCCCCAAAAGAAGACTACAATTCATCCATACCAGACCCCACACAACAGGAAACTAGCAAATTGCCTGAAGAGGAATCCCAAACAGCAATGCTAAGGAAACTCAATACAATAGACAAAAAAATAGATTAAAATCACAATGAACTAAAAAAAAACCAAAAAAATAATCCAGAACATGTATGAGAAATTCAACAGAGATATAAACAATTAAAAAGGAACAAGCAAAAATCCTGGAACCAAAGAATTCATTCGACAAAGTAAAAAATATAAGTGAGAACATAAGAAGAAGGCTGGAACAAGTGGAAGAAAGAATTTCTGAATTAGAAGACAAGTTCTTTGAATTAAGACGGTTGGACCAAAAAATAGAACAAGAATTTTAAAAAATGAAGAAAGGCTACAAGATCTTTCTGATAACCTTAAGCTTATAAACATTCATATTATGGGTGTACCAGAAGGGAAAGAGAAAAGAAAAGGCATTGAAAGCCTATTTAATGAAATAACAGCTGAAAACTTAACAAGTATTGGGACAGACAGGGTCTTACAGATCCAAGAGCCTCAAAGGCCCTTTATAAACAGAACCCAAAAAGGACCTCCTCAAGACACATTATAGTGAAACTGTCAAAAGTTGAAGACAAAGAAAGAATTCTAAAAACAGCAAGAGAAAAGTTGCAAATCACCTATAAGGGAACTCCATCAGGCTAATAGCAGACTTCTTAACAGAAACCCTACAGGCCAGGAGAGAGTGGGATGATATATTCAAAGTGCTAAAAGAAAAAACTACCAACCAAGAATACTATGTACAGCAAAGCTTTCCTTCAGAAATGAAGGAGAAATAGTATCTTTCCCAGACAAACAAAAACTGCAGGAATTTGCCACCTCAAGACCAGCTCTTCAATAAATACCCAAGGGAGCCCTACATCTGGAATCAAAAGAGAGATATATATCATTATAAATACATGAGAAAGAATAAAAACTGCTAGTAGAACAGATTTGCAAATGAGAAAGAGAAAGAAAACGTGTCTTATCACTATAAAAAAAAAAAAACCAATGAAGATAAACAATAAAAGGGAAAGAAAGGAACAAAAGAAATATATATAACAAACATTAAAAAAATAATAAAATGGCAGGAATAATGCAATAACACCCCCAAATGTAAATGGATTAAATTCCCCATTAAAAGATATAGACTGGCTGAATGGACTGAAAAACTAAATCCAATTATATGTGACCTGCAAGAAACTCACTTCACCAATAAAGACTCACATAGGCTTGCTTGTAGTGAAGGGATAGAAAAAGACATTCCACACAAATGGAAAACAAAAACAAGCAGGAGTTGCCATACTTACATCAGATAAAATAGACTTTAAACCAAGAACTATATACAGAGACAAAGGAGGACATTATATAATGATAAAAGGACCAATGCAGCAAGAAGATATAACTATCATAAATATATTTGAACCCAACATCAGAGCTCCCAGATATATAAAGCAACTGTAATTAGATCTAAGGGGAAAGATAGACAACAACACAATAATAGCTGGGGACTTTAACATGGCACTCCCAGCACTGGACAGATCATCAAAAGAATTAGCAGAGAAATTTTGGATTTAAACAGCACTTTGGACCAAATGGAGTTGACAGCCATATATAGAACATGACATCCAACAACTACAGAATATACATTCTCCTCACCAGTATAGAGTTCATTCTCCAGGATAGACCACATGTAAGTCCACAAATTAAGTCTCAACAAATTTTAAAAGATTGAAATTATATTAAGTACATTTTCAGACCATAATGGAATAAAATTAGAAATTAACAACAAACAAAACTTGGGTAACTATACAAACAAACAGAAGAAACTAAACAACATGCTCCTGAACAACCAATGAGTCAAGGAAGGAATAATGGAGGAAATCAAAAATTCCTTGAAACAAATGAAAATACAAGCACAACTTACCAAAAGCTATGTATACTGCAAAAGCAGTACTGAGGGAAGTTTATTGCAATAAACACTTACATCAAAAGAACAGAATGACTTCAAATTAAAAAAACTAATGTCATACCTCAAAGAATTAGAAAAACAAGAACAATCCAATCCCGAAATTAAAGAAAAGAAATAAAGATCAGAGCAGAACTAAATAAAATAGAGACCAAAAAAAGATACAAAAGATCAATGAAATAAAAAGCTGTTTTTTTGAGAAAATAAACAAAATAGACAAACCATTAGCAAGGCTAACTAAAAAAAGAGAAAAGACCCAAAGAACAAAATTCAGAAATGAAAAAGGAGACATTACAACTGATACCACAGAAATACAAAGAATTATTAGAGACTATTACAAGCAACTATACACCAACAAACTTGAAGATATGGAAGAAATGGATAAATTTCTGGACACATACAAACTAACAAGACTAAACCAAGAAGACATAGAAAACCTGAACAGACCAATAACAAGCAATGAGATTCAAGGAGTAATCACCAGCCTCCCAATAAAGAAAAGCCCAGGACCAAATGGTTTTACTGCTAAATTCTACCAAACTTTTAAAAATGAATTAATACCAATCCTTTTCAAACTATTCCAAAACATTGAAACACAGGACATTCTCCCATTAAACTCTTTCTATGAGGTCAACATCACCCTGATGCCAAAATCATACAAAGACACACACACAAGAAAGAAAACTACAGTCCAATATCCTTGATGAACATAGACACAAAAATCCTCAACAAATATTAGCAAACAGAATCCAATAGCACATTGAAAAGATTATACACCAGGACCAACTGGGATTAATCCCAGGGATGCAAAGATGGTTCAACATGCATAAATCAATAAATGTGATACACCACGTCAACAAAATCAAGGACAAAACACAAATGATTTTTTCAATAGATGCAGAAAGAGCATTTGACAAAATTCAACATCTCTTCATGATAAAGACTTTCAACAAATTAGGTATAAGAGGAAACTATCTCAAAACAATAAAATCCACATATGACAAACCCACTGCCAGCATCACCCTGAATAGGGAAAAGCTGAAAGCTTTTCCTTTAAAAACAAGAAGAAAACAAGGATACCCACTCTCACCTCTCCTATTCAGTATAGTATTGAAAGTACTAGCCAGAGCAAGTAACCAAGAGAAAAAAATAAAGGGCATTCGAATTGGAAAAAAAGAAGTCAAACTGTCCATGTTCACAGATGACATAATCCTATATATAGAAAACCTTAGAGACTCTACCAAAAAATTCCTAGGGCTAATAAACAAATTCAATAAAGTTGCAGAATACAAAATCAATATACAAAAATCAGTAGCATTTTTATACAACAACAGCAAACTAGCAGAAAAAGAAATCAAGGAAGCAAGCCCATCTATAATGGCTACCAAACAAAATTAAATATCTAGAAATAAATTTAACCAAGGAGGTGAAAGAGCTCTATAACGAGAACTACAAAACACTGATAAAAGAAATTAAAGAGGACACAAAAATGTGGAAAGACATATCATGTTCATGGACTGAAAGAACTGACATTGCAAAAATGTTCATACTACCCAGAGTGATCTACAGATTCAATGCAATTCCCATCAAAATACCGACATTCTTCACAGAAATAGAAAAAATAATCCTAACATTCATATGGAATAATAAAAGACCTCAAATAGCCAAAGCAATCATGAACAAAAAAAAATAAAGCTGGAGGCATAACACTGCCTGACTTCAAACTATACTACAAAGCTATAGTTATCAAAACAGCATGGTACTGGCATAAAAACAGACATTCTGACCAATGGAACAGAATACAGAACCCAGAAATCAACCCACAAACCTACAGCCAACTGATCTCTGACAAAGGTAACAAAAATATATATTGGGGAAAAGACTGCCTCTTCAATAAATGGTGCTGGGAAAACTGGATGCCCATATCTAGAAGAATGAAACTAGACCTGTACCTCTCACCATACACCAAAATCAACTCAAAATGGATTAAAGACTTAACTATAAGACCTGAAACTATGAAACTCCTAAAAGAAAATGCAGGGGAAACACTTCAGGAAGTAGAACTGGGCAAAGATTTTATGAATATGACCCCCAAAGCACAGGCGACAAAAGGAAAAATAAACAAATGGGATTATATCAAACTATAGAGTTTCTGCACGGCAAAAGAAACAATTAACAGAGCAAAGAGACAACCTACAGAGTGGGAGAAAATATCTTCTAACTATGCATCTGTCAAAGGATTAATATCCATGATATAAAAGGAACTCAAACAATTTAACAGTAAAAAAACAAATAACCCAATGAAAAATGGGCAAAGGAACTGAATAGGCATCTCTCAAAGGAAGATCGACAAATGGCCAACAGACACATGAAAAAATGCTCAACATCATTAAGCATCAGGGAAATGCAAATCAAAACCACATTAAGATGTCATCTCACCCCAGTTAAACTGGCTATCATCAAAAAGACAGAGAACAACAAATGCTGGCAAGGATGTGGAGAAAAGGGCACCCTCCTACATTGTTGGTGGGACTGTAAATTGGTGCAGCTGTTATGGAAAACAGTATGGAGATTCCATAAACAACTTCAGATAGAACTACCATACGATCCAGCAATTCCACTGCTGTGTGTATACCCAAAGGAATGGAAACCATCATGTCAGAAGGATACCTGCACTCACATGTTTATTGCAGCTCTATTTACAACAGCCAAGAGATGGAACCAACCTAAATGCCCATGATCATCAGATGACTGGATAAGGAAAATGTGGTACATATACACAATGGAATATTACTCAGCTATAAAAATAATGGAATATTGCCATTCACAGCAACCTGGATGAACTTAGAGAAAATCACGTTAAGTGAAACAAGTTGGGCACAGGAAGAGAAATACCACATGTCCTCAACTCATAAGTAGGAGCTAAGACAGGAAGAGAGGAAGGGAGGGAAGAAAAGAAATGACAATCAATAATACGTTGAACTCTCAGTGGAGAGAACAGAACTGTGGTTACTAGAGGTGGGAAAGGGAGAGGGTGAGGGAGATTTGTGAGAAATTGATTAACGGACACAAGGAATTAATATGTTTTATAATGACGAACATGCTAATTATCCTGATTTGATCCTCACATATTGTTCCCAGGTATTGATATTCAACTCTATCCCCCACAAATATGTATAACCAATTATGCTTCAATTTTTTAAAAAGCATGCTAAATTCACAGAAGCTATATAAAAACTTTAATATGACCATTCATAAAATGTTATTATATATGTACTTTAGGTCTTGATCCTTCTGAAAGGATAGTAAACATACATGCGCTAAGACTTGCTCTACATAACAGTACAGAGGATAGGGTGGAATGCTTTATGATACGGTTCCTCTCCTGAATTCAGCCCAAGGAAGTGTCATTACAAAAACCCACACTGACCTCACCTGAGGACATAAGTTAGACCCCAGTGAATATCTTCTTTGCTGTATTGTCTTTAAACTGTAGACATTTGGAAAATTCATTTCTATCCACTTAATTATTGGGAATTAAATAAATAAATAAATAATTTTTTTAATTCCACACACACACAAAAATCTGTGATAATTGTCAAAATAACTTAGGTTTAACAGGACTTATCTCTGATGGTGCTAGAGAGAGAAAAAAAAAAGCAACGAGCATTAAGGCACAAATAGTTCTTCCTAAAAATATTACTTGAAATAGAATTCAAATGGTATCCCTTATCTCTCCATACACCTTCTTAAAACATTTACTCGAAAGACTTTCTTGTGTTGTTCCATTTTTCTTTTTAGAGAGCAAAATTATGGTGTGCTCTAAAGGTATGTTATCATTGACACACAGGCAATTAATTTTTATTAAACAAAGACAGCGGTGGCATTTTAAAATTATTATTACTAATATATGCTGAAGGGGAGGGATTGAACAGTCTTCCATTATGAATCACTCAAACTCTCTCTCTAAACAGTCTTTTCATATGAAGTTGAAATGAAGAATCTCTAGGTCTTTACAGTTGTTTTTTAAAAAAATAAATGATTCAATAAGCTAGTTCAGATGGGATAAGCAGTAGTGTGCTGGTCAACGTCTATGATCTGCAGCTTGTTTGTGGTCTCTGACCGCCGTGATGCCCCCAGCACGGTGCTGGGAAGAGATGCACGTCACCGGCTCCACAAGCTGGTATAAACCTGCTAGGGCTGTGGTGGAAGATGACGCTCAAGTCCAAAATCAGCTGTCATGTCAACGTTTGGGAAAGGAGAGAAGCCTGTCAGAAATGGTGCTTCTCCTCTGCCTCACAAACCCGACGAGCTAGCCTCACTGGAGTGTTTTCTAGGAGTTTACATTTATCTCAGATCCCAGTCTAGGAGATAACATCAAAAACAACTGAAAAAGGGGGCTTCCGTTGTCTAGATGATGTCTTAGGGTATTATTACTGGCTGGAGCAAAGCACGTAGCGTAAATTAACCCAGGGAATTCTCAAGGACCCCTAGGGAGTAGGTAGGCAGTAAGTATGAATTGTCCTTTATGGGAAGCTGAGAGTTTCTGAGAAGATGAGAAATCAAGTCCAGCAATAGAACATTAGGCAGCAATAACCATTTTCATCTGCGTAGTGGAAGAGGCCCCCTCCTTTGGGGAAAACTACTCTTTCCTCCCCCACGTACTTCAGCCTTTGTCCTCTAACAGTTGTTCACCTAAATCCAACAGATTTTTCACCCAGCAGGAGCTCAGGGACCTGGTTAATACACACAACTGGAAGCAGCAGCCTCCATGAATTTGGATCTTCCTTTCACCTCTTCCCGTATTGTCACCCATCCCAAAAATGTATAGCTAGAATAAATCGCAGCCTCATGAAATAGGCCATATGATTGAGAAATTAAAATTTGTCTTACCCTTCTTGCTGAAAACTCATTGGCCAAAGGAATAAAAGTATCTTCTTTTCTCTTCTCTCAGACATCCTTTTGTGTTTTGAATTTTGGTTTCAGACCCATTGGAGCAGATTAAGCTATATGGTCCCGAAGGTAGAGGGCATGAGATTTCCACCCCACTAGACCCTGAAGAGAGCCGGATTTCCAGAGCCTGGGAGCTGGAGATGATGGACTCTGGAGTGTGGTAGGCTGGGAGTAGAAGAGACCCCATGCTGGTCCCTCACAGCACCTAAGAAGTAGCAGAGCTTCTGCGCAAATGTCTAGAACCCTGCACAGCTTGGAGGCGCAGGTCGATGCCCCGTGGAGGCCATAAACGGCAGTGGGGAAACACCTTCAATGGACCACACAAGCTTAAACAACAAACATCTCGGCAACTATCAGCTAGGACAGAGAACAGAGACTCGGGTCCAATTTTTCTGGTTCATTTAAGCCCCTTGGCTCTTTCACCATTCTGAGTGAGGTAGGGAGGGCCTCCTGAACAAACAGCTTGAATTTGGATGTCCTGCAAGCCAGGCAGATAGAACAATCCATATTTAATTTGATTCATAACAAAGAAATGAGACAGTTTTTGTATCTGAGTCACACTGAAAATCTTGGAGTTCCTTTACTGTGGCAGGAAGGGCTTAGTGTAATCCTCTCTTGCCTTAGACTAACTAGACACCCTACCCTGTTAATCCCATATGCCTAGGAATGTTCCCCAGTGCCTGCAAATATTTCTACTGCAAATGAATGAACTACTCATGAAGTTAAGCCTAGCTAGCTGGCTCAGGGCTTTGACATTTTACACCCACAATATGTAGATTACCTTAGTTGTGGCACACCCCTATTTGATTAAATTAAATTTGATTAAAGATGTATGCATCCCTTTTTAAATTAGTAATTACTACAGGAAAAGGTCATTCATATATACCCTTTTGCCTGGTGTGGGCATTTGGATATATCTGAGGTACATTTCTAGACTCTTAGCTGCTTTGTGTAGAAATTTTATAAAACAAAGAAAAAGCAGACAAAGGACAAACGTATTAATCTCCACCAATACAAAAGTGGCCAAAGCTCCCTTGCCTTCCATGTCATCAGGGAATAGCAAAGAAGGGTATGGTTAGAGCGTTAGGTTATGGAGCCAGCTTCGCTCTGAAGATAGTAAGTCCTATTTTTGCTTTTAATTGAAAGCAGGTGTCTCCACCTTCAGACTGGACAAATTTAAGCTTCATTAAACAACTTGGGCCTTGGTTTCCTCACCTAAAAGTTTGTGTGTTCAACAATCTCCAAGTTTCCTCACAGCACAGAAATTCTGATTCCAAGATATCATAAAATCCCAAAAACAAAGGACGAGAGGGGCATTGTTCTCATTCTATTGTCCATCCAGCTGGATTTATCAGATTAAGAGTCCAAGTTTATAAATAAAGAAGAAAAGACACTGATACAATATAGAACTTGAATTTGCAGGGAGAGCATTTTTCGTCCATATGGATCTTAACTATTTCACATGCTAACAAATAATTGACCAGACTATAGGAATGATTTTGTCTATTCATCCACTTTTCTTTATAACAGTAAAAATAACTTTATTCCTTTGTTATAAAACTGTATTCACATAAAATTAGGGAAATGCAATCCTCAACAGTTTCTGAGAAGTTGCCAGGGGCCCAGACGTCTCTTGATATTAGCACAAAGGTAAGAGTGCCCTCTGCTGGCTTAAGTTCACAAATAGTGTCTTTATAATTTTACACAATAAAATTGTTACTCCACAAAGAAATTCTAGAACTTCAGTCTATATCCTGCTTTGATGAGAATTCTGGGCTTTTTAATATCTTGACATACAGAGTTTAGATATAAAAACCTTTTGTCCAAAAGTCCAAAATACACAAAACATATGAGTATGCCAAAGTATTGCTCTCTGAATTAAATAAATACTTATTTTAATTATGTCCTACAATATTAGCACATCAAAAAGCTATCAACCTATTGGGTCCACAAGTAAGTAGGTCGTGTCTTCCTTTAAAAGCTCCTAAGAAAGCTAGAATATTTGGAGTGTTTATACAGTAGGAAATAGTGTCAGTCACCAGAAGACTCCTCAGTTTGACAGCAGCAACCCAAATAGTAACTCCATCAACAGAGTTCAGTTAAGGAAGAAACAATGCACAGTTAAGTTGAAAAGTCAGATGTCAGATTTAACCATAACTTCATGCCTCCACTCTGACACCAGTGGGCAGATGAAGGCCAGACTGAAGCACCTGCTGACTGTTCTTCATGGGGTGTTGTGACATTAACATCTGGGCCACAAAAAGCACAGTATTATCTCCTTCAGAGAAGATTCTCTTTTAAGGGGACTCCCTATAGCAATGGAATTTCTCAGGGAATGTTTCACATAAAAAACAAGAAAACTTCAATCGATAACTTAGATCAGTAAATTTGAGGTAATCCCAGGAAAATTTACTCCACTGCCTGAAATGTTGCATAACTGTTTGGTGCAGTCCTGAAAGGACATCTAAAGAAGTGTGAGAGACAATTGAAATACTTTCTATTCCAAAAACTTCCTATGTAAAAAGCATTTAATTGGAAGAATACAATGATTCTAAATAGATGAGGCTCAGTATTACCAAGAAGCCAGGAAACGGACTAGCACAATTCTCAGGGGTCCTTTGCATTCCTATTAATTTTCTGCCTTACCTATATCATAAAGTTAGTTTCTTAACAAGTCACTGATTCTTGGCATTAAAGGTCTTTTATTTCTCATGATGTCATGCTGTGAGACTGTATGGAAAATTAACTATTAAAATATTAAATCAAGTAACTACTACAGTCTAAATGAATTGAGGCATAGGCAAAGACAAAATGTATATTTAAAAAATATGCCTTTCTTCTGTCCGAAGATTATATCAATTGTGTTGTTTCCTCTGTGTACAAATGTGATTGACTAATGGGTAAGCCACCCTACAGATTACTCACAGTCTGTACGTTGAATTGAAACTATTTCATGATCAAAGGGTTGTTTCTGCTAGTATTAGTGACATCTTCACACCTCTTCCATCACTGATACCAGAAGAACGTCCGAATGCAGTTGCCCGAAGCTCACATACAGCCTCTGGTTCTCTGAGAATGTCTTTAGGTCAGTTTGCGTGGCTCCACCAACCTTACCAAAGTACTAATGACAGAGCTCTGAAGCCACATCCACAAGAATGCAGAAAACCAGTCAGGAGTCTACTCCAAGTTGATAACAATAAACAACTTGGAAGAAATTAGTTCACGTAAAGCAAGCCACTGTTCATACTTACTCAGCATTGAAAAACACCACAGTTCGACTGCAGAAACAACATTCAGACCAATGAGAGTAATTTATATTTGTATTACACTCTATAATAAGAGATTTTCCATATATGAATTCATTTGTTTTTCAGGTCCCTGAGATAGACTATTTTACAAATCCCTTGAGATCATTCAACTCAAACTTTCACAGTCAGAAAATGGCTACTGGGTTTCTCCACTTCAATAATGTTTACTGTGGGACCAAAAACTCAGTAGAGCTTGTCAATGAGATACTAGTAAATGCTAAACCATAAACTATAGGTTCATATAACCCAATGACACACAATGCTGGTGTCTTCTGGATCTACCATATACTCCCTTGATGAAATTCATCAATCACCCAAATAGCTGGCACTGCCACACATGGGAAGAGGTGACAATGGACAGGTGCCAAAAATAGACTTTTCCATCTAAATTGAAGTATGCCAGTAGAAGTTAAAACAATGGAATGACATAATCTGCCTTGGGTTGAATGTTCCTCCAAAACTTAATCCCCACTGTAACTGCTGAGGATGGGAAATCCTATTATGGCATTAAAAGATGGGGCCTTGAAGAAGTGATTGGATTGTAGAACCATGCCAGAGAGAATGGATTAATAATGGTGATCATGGGCATGTTCAGAAGGTTTTAAAAAGAGAGTGAATGAGGAGGTTACTCTCTGCTCTCTCCGCTCTGCCATTTTCACAATGTGATAACCTGCCATCATGTCACCGCCAACAAGGCCTTCACTAAATGTGATCCCGGGACTTTGGACTTCCCAGCCTATGAAACCGTAAGCAAAAAAAAATTTGTTTTCTTTATAAAATATCCATCTCCAGGTATTTTGTTATAAGCAACAGAAACGGACTAATACATAATAAAACCTGCTTTTTGAATACATCAAATGTATATCAGTATCAAAATATATTTGAAATTCTCTAGATGAAAAAACAGAGGTCCTGGAAGTTTACTTTTTAATCAAGATCCCACAGTTAGTTAATAGCAGAGTCAATACTAGAACCCAATTCTTTTAACACTGAATCCAGATATTAGGGTTGCAGATTGAAACAATGTGAAAGAATACAGAGTAATTCACCAAAATGGTAAAAATAAAAACATACGTGGCCAATAAATTAGTAGCCAAAGAATAAATTTAAACAATAATGAAGTACCATAATTCCCCAGTCTAGCACTGCTGAGAACTTAATTATTGAGAGCATGAAGAGACAGACTACTTATGTAAGCAGCTGGTACAAGTAAGCAGCTGACTACTTATGTAAACAGACTACTTATGTAAGCAGCTTAGGAAAGTAAAGTGATCCAACATTTATAGATAAATATAAATATATGTATAGAAATAGACATAAATATACCTTTAAAAATATACAAATATCCATACTTTTTCATCTAGTAATTGCATTTCTATAATGAATGCAAAATTATTTACAAAATTGTTTATCTCAGAGTTAATTACAACAGACAAATAATGAAAATAATATAAATGTCTACCTATTTATATTACAATGGAACACTATAAATGATGGAATGCTATGCAGCCAAGAAAAATCAAACTATTTTGAAGAACAGTTTGAGTTGAGAAAATGCTTTTGATATATTATTCAGTGAAAAAAAAAACAGTTTATAAACTATATGATAGGTGTGATCCCAATTAAGTCAATATTTGTGAATAAGCATATTTAGCAATTATATAGTTACTAACACACATAGAAAAAGATACTGAAGGGGTCGACCCCGTGGCTCACTCGGGAGAGTGCGGCGCTAGTAGCACCGAGGCCGCGGGTTCAGATCCTATATAGGGATGGCTGGTGCGCTCACTGGCTGAGTGTGGTGCGGATGACACTGTGCCGAGGGTTGCGATCCCCTTACCGGTCAAAAAAAAAAAAAAAAGACACCAAAGAAAATGCAATGTGATAACAGTAGTTATTTTTGGATTAGAAATTACTGGGGTTTTTTCATCTTATACTTTTCTATATTTTCCAAATTTTCTGCAGTGAATACACTTGTTATTTTATTTTATTATTTTTTTTACCAGAAGAATAATTTTACTTAAACTAAACACAACGCAAGATGAGATATTTAAGAACAAACTGGAACTTATGCTTTGGGCGGATCAGAGGCTGCAGTGTTTTCAGGCACCTCAGGTGAACAGGGATTAGCATTTGGGCAATTCATCTGGCTCCTAATTCTCTGGAAATTAAGGCAAAAATGGAGTAATAAGTTCCATTTTCTGTCAACAGAAAACATATTAAGTTATTTACAGGATTTTTTTTTTTCCTCCTGGAACCATAGTGAAGCAGAAGTTTAACAGCATTTGAATCCCTATATAAAAAACCTCATTAAACATATTGAGCAATAACTTTAACTGTGGTATTAAAAATAGATTTCTTCTGCATCTTTTAGGCATCAACCCTGTGAAAAATCATATTTCACTATATGAAACTAAATACAAATACAATTCTGCTTGAGAGCTGTGTAATCAATTGCTATCAAGAGATGGGTTTTTATAACTTGCATTTGGGTAGCAAGTGATTTTAACAAATTCATACTGATCTATCCTATAATGCTTTATTCTATAGGAATCATTTCATTGATTATAACAAAGGCTTAGTTAGAAAAAGAATGTTTCCTTTTATTCAAAAGGAATGTCTTCCATATCTGAATATCTTAGATTGAAATAAACAATCCATTGGAGATTCTTTGATGGGACAAATATATTTAAATAAGTGTCTTTCCTGCATAATTGAGCTTATGTGGGTTTTCTCGTTTGGAACACTGACACATTTCCAATGGCTGCTGACTATGGATGGAGACTTCCCCTTCTGCATATTCCATTCCAAGCCTTCCTAATGACCACAGAGCAATACCCTCGGAGTGCTCCACTTCCTACCCCTCAGGAATACAGGCAATGCATGAGCAGGTGCTAGCTCTCTGTAGCTTGCTACCCTACTTCTCCAACTGTGAAACACTTAGTTTAATAAGCAGTGAGTCAGCTTATGGAGGGCAGACCACATTTCTTTGCTTCTGGGTATGAGCACCCTTTCACTTCCTCCCTCGAAAACTGAGCACACTACACTATTAATTTTCTTTATCTAAACTGTCTGTTTGTCCCTACTATTTATCTTCTACCTTAAGTCAATTCTCTCTACAGTATAAAACATTTTTCCAGTTCAATGGTGACTATTTTGATAGCTATGTTCTAAAATATTCTCAGAATTTTTGAAAGTTTTAGTAAGATATTTAAACTTTCCCTTTTACCTCTTAATAGACCTGATAATTTCATTCAGAGAAAAATTCCCATAGGGAAATCACATTATATTTCCCCTAATAGACTTGTCCTGTTGAAGTGTTTGTTCAGGGAGTCTACCTATTATTATAGACTCTACCAGTTTATCTGATATCCAGTTGGTTTCCTGTGGAATACTAGCTTTATAGTATCATAAAGTACTATAAGTATAATATACTTATAGAAGTATAGTACTTTAAGTTTATTATACTATAAGTATAATACTAGTGGCTTCCTTTTGCACTGTACTTGTATATTAAAAATAAAAGGTGCTTAAGAGTCACCCGAGAGGTTTTATTTTTGATTCCAGGAATAGAGGAATTTGCCTTTAAAATTTAATAAGCATCTTGATGTGTCAAGTCTGCTAACCTCACTTTGAAAACTATAGTAGTAGCTTATCCAAATGCAGAACTTTTTAACATGCAAAAAGTACACGGGGGATTAGAAAAGAAGCAGGGGAGTTTCAAGATGGCGGCGGCTGCGGCGGCAGGCGCGGAGTAGCTGAGGTGGAAAAGGTGGCCACTGGGCCTCAGGCAGCCGGGAAACTTGTGGACCTTCCTCTCGCCATCTCTTAAGGGAGGACTGCTGCTGCTGACCGGTCGTGGGGGCTGACCACCACTTTGCCCCCGGCAGGAGAGGCTGCCTCATTTACAGGCAACAGCTTTGAAGTGTGGAGCAGGAAAAGAACTGATTCTTAGCTGCAAAAGCGAGTCTCGAAACAGGGAACACGGCGCCAGGGCTGCTGTGGATGCAGCCAGGATCCCGGAGGCCGGGGCCGCGCTGAAGGCGGCCAGCTGCCCTATCCAGGATTCGAGGTTTCAGGCCGGCATTAAAGAAGATTCCTGAGAGCGCCCGAGCCGCGCCGCGACTGAACAGCACGAGGCGGCAGCAGCCGAGAACAGGGAAGGCGACAAACCAGAGGCAGAGAGTGAGCGTGCGACCTGGCACAGCCCTGTGAGTGACCCCTGGCCCAGCTCTGTTCGGGGGGATTACGCCCACCTGGCTCCCGCCTGCATCACCAGGCCACTCACCACCCCGGGGCTGCCTCCATTTTCCCAGGTCCTGGCAGCTCCGCCCGGCTCGGCCGTCACTGAGGCTTCCCACTTGCTTGGCCCGGCGCGGGGCTTTCCGGAGCCTGCGGGCCAGCCTCCCCTCCCACTCCCTCCACGGAACTCTGGCGGGGCTGGTGGCAGGGGGCGCCCCCGGCCAGTGTCGGGAGGGCAAGGAAGTACGGGCAGGCCAACTGTCACTCCACCACACCTTGGACTCCAGCCCCCAGTAAACTTCCTGTTACTGGGAGGCGGAAACCATCTCTGCAGCCACCAGTTCGGAAAAAAGCCTAACCAATTTCTGTTTGGGAATAGTGTGGTAGGAGAGTTCCTAGGTCCACTTGAACCTGCCGGAGAGCAGGCTGCAGGTGGGCGCTAGATTCGGTCTATGCCGGGGGGATACAAAGGTGAACAAGACCCGAGAAAGATCTTCACAGTGCTAAAAAGGCACCCAGAGAGACGGGTCATCTTTGCCTAGCAGAAACCTGGTAGACTTCCTGGGCAAGGCGGTGCCGAGCAGGGTCTTGAAGGCCCAGCTGATAGACGAGGGTTGCAGAAGACATGCTCCAGCCCAGCACAGTGCACACAGAGTGGGGAGACGTGCGGCCAGGGAGGTGGAGACTCGACAGAAACCACACACCCAGTGGGGTCACCACTGCACGATCCAACAGCCTGGGCCAGAGCACACGGAACAGGGAGAAGTCCTGTACATGAAGTGAAAGCTCAACAGAGATCACAAACCCTGTGGTACGAGATCCACCAGCCCAGCAGAGTCCAAGCTGACCAGAAACGTGGCTGCCCGGAGAAGCCCAAGACCCGAGGCAACCACACACACAAGGCACTAGAGGCCAACTGAGCAGTCACGGAGGGAGCCATACCAAATTGGCAACCACAGCAACATCCTAGTTAGTCATTAGTCTCAAACCGGTGGTCTGTGAAAGCCCCTGCCACAATGAATAAACACCAAAAAAAAGATACCAGAAATACAAAAAATCAAGAAAGTACACCACCAAAAGTTAATAAATTTCAAACTCTAGATCCTATAGAACAAGAAGCCCTTGAAATAACTGACAAGGAATTTCGAGTAATAATTCTAAGGAAACTGAATGAGATACAAGAAAACTCAGCTAGACATCATGATGAAATGAGGAAAAGTATACAGGATCTGAAAGAGGAAATGTACAAGGAAATCAATGTCCTGAAAAAAAATGTAGCAGAACTTCCTGAACTGAAGAAGTTATTCAGCGAAATAAAAAACACAACGGAGAGTTTAACCAGCAGGCTTGTCGAAGTTGAAGAGAGAACCTCTGAACTTGAAGATGGGCTGTTTGAAATAACACAAGCAGACAAAAAGAAAGAAAAAAGAATCAAGGACATTGAAGAAAATCTGAGAGAGATATCAGACAACCTTAAGCGATCAAATATCCGAGTCATGGGTATTCCAGAAGGGGAGGAAAATGGAGATTCCATTGAAAACATATTCAACAAAATAGTGGCAGAAAACTTCCCAGGTATAGGAAAAAATCACAGATCTTCAGATCCAGGAAGCTCAACGATCTCCAAACGTATTCAACCCAAAAAGGCCTTCTCCAAGATATGTCATAGTCAAATTGGCAAAACTCAGAGACAAAGAGAGAATCTTGAAAGCTGCAAGAGAGAAGCGTCAAATCACCTATAAGGGAGCCCCAATCAGGCTAACATCAGACTTTTCATCACAAACCCTAAAAGCTAGAAAGGAATGGGATGATATTTTCAAAATACTAAAAGACAAAGATTGCCAGCCAAGAATACTCTACCCTGCAAGGCTATCCTTCCGAAATGAAGGGCAAATAGTATATTTCTCAGACAAACAAAAACTGCGGGAGTTCACTACCACAAGACCACCCTTACAAGAAATCCTCAAGGGAGTACTGGGTTTGGTTCCTGAAAAATAACTACCACTGCCATAAAAACCCAAGAAAAATCAATACCCACTAGTATAATAAAAATGGCATTCATGAAGAGAAAACAAGCAAACAAAAACGCTATCTACAACCTAAGGAACCAACAAACACAGAAACCAAACAGTAAATCAGGGAACAAAAGACACCTAAGACAACCAAACAACCAATAAAATGCTAGGAATAAATCAACACCTTTCAATAACAACTCTTAATGTAAAAGGCTTAAACTCCCCAATCAAAAGACACAGACTGGCTGACTGGATCAAAAAGCAGGACCCAACTATATGCTGCCTACAAGAGACCCACCTCACCCATAAAGATTCACACAGACTAAGAGTGAAAGGATGGAAAAAGATTTACCATGCAAACAGAAAAGAAAAACAAGCTGGAGTAGCTATTCTTATATCTTACAAAATAGACTTTAAACTAAAAATCATGAAAAGAGACAATGAGGGACACTACTTAATGATAAAAGGACTGATCCATCAAGAAGACATAACAATCATAAATATGTACGCACCCAATGTTGGAGCAGCCAGATTTATAAAACAAACTCTATTAGACCTAAAGAAGGAAATAGACACTAAAACCATAATAGCAGGGGAACTGAACACCCCACTGTCAATATTAGACAGATCATCTAGGCAAAGAATCAGTAGAGAAACATAAGATCTAAACAAGACTCTAGACCAATTGGAATTGGCAGATATCTACAGAACATTCCATCCAACAACCTCAGAATATTCATTCTTCTCATCAGCACAGGGATCATTCTCCAGGATAGATCACATATTAGGTCACAAATCAAGTCTCAATAAATTCAAAAAAATTGGAATTATCCCATGTATCTTCTCAGACCACAACGGATTAAAACTAGAAATTAATAACAAACGAAACTCTGGAAACTATACAAACACATGGAAATTAGACAGCATTCTACTTAATGACATAAGGGTCCAAGAAGAAATCAAGCAGGAATTCAAAAAATTTATTGAAACTAATGAAAACAATGATACATCATACCAAAACCTGTGGGATACTGCAAAAGCAGTATTGAGGGGAAAATTTATTGCATTAAATGCTCACTTCAGAAGAATAGAAAGATGGCAAGTGAACAACCTAACACTTCACCTTAAAGAACTAGAAAAACAAGAACAATCCAAACCTAAAGTTAGCAGACAGAAAGAAATTAAGATCAGAGCAGAACTGAATGAAATTGAAAACCAAAAAACAATTCAAAAGATCAACGAATCAAAAAGTTGGTTTTTTGAAAAGATAAATAAAATTGACAAACTATTAGCATGGCTAACAAAAAAAAGAAGAGAGAAGACTCAAATAACAAAACTTAGAAATGAAAAAGGCGATATTACAACTGATTCATCTGAAATACAAGGAATCATTCGAGACTACTATAAACAACTATACGCCAACAAATTTGAAAATCTGGAGGAAATGGATAAATTTCTGGACACACACAAGCTCCCAAAACTGAACCATGAAGACGTAGAAAATTTGAACAGACCAATAACAATAAAGGAGATTGAAGCTGTTATCAGAAGGCTCCCAACAAAGAAAAGCCCAGGACCAGATGGATTCACAGCAGAATTTTACCAAACATTCAAAGAGGAATTGACACCAATTCTTTACAAACTATTCCAAAAGATTGAAAGGGATGCAAATCTCCCAAACTCATTCTATGAAGCAAACATCATCCTGATACCAAAACCAGGTAAAGATATAACCAAAAAAGAAAACTACAGGCCGATATCCTTGATGAATATAGATGCAAAAATCCTCACTAAAATACTAGCAAACAGAATACAGCAACACATACGAAAAATTATTCATCACGATCAAGTGGGATTCATCCCAGGGATGCAAGGTTGGTTCAACATACGCAAATCAATAAATGTGATACTCCATATTAATAAACTCAAACACAAGGACCATATGATCATCTCTATAGATGCTGAAAAAGCATTAGATAAAGTTCAGCACTCATTCATGACAAAGACCCTCTATAAATTAGGTAGAGGAGTTTCAAGATGGCGGCGGCTGCGGCAGCTGGCGCGGAGTAGCTGAAGTGGAAAAGGTGGCCACTGGGCCTCAGGCAGCCGGGAAACTTGTGGACCTTCCTCTGGCCATCTCTTAAGGGAGGACTGCTGCTGCTGGCCGGTCGTGGGGGCTCAACGCCACTTTGCCCCCGGCAGGAGAGGCTGCCTCATTTACAGGCAACAGCTTTGAAGTGTGGAGCAGGAAAAGAACTGATTCTTAGCTGCAAAAGCGAGTCTTGAAACAGGGAACACGGCGCCAGGGCTGCTGTGGATGCAGCCAGGATCCCGGAGGCTGGGGCCGCACTGACGGCGGCCAGCTGCCCTATTCAGGATTCGAGGTTTCAGGCCAGCATTAAAGAAGATTCCTGGGAGCACCCGAGCGGCGCCGCGACTGAACAGCCCGAGGCGGCAGCGCCGAGAACACGGAAGGCAACAAACCAGAGACAGAGCGAGCGCCCGAACTGGCACAGCACTGTGAGTGATCCCTGGCACAGCTCTGTTGGGGGGTGGATGCCCACGCGGCTCCTGCCTGCACCACCAGGCCACTCACTGCCCCGGTGCTGCCTCCATTTTCCCAGGTGCGGGCAGCTCCGCCCTGCTCGGCCATCACTGAGCCCATTTGCTTGGCCTGGCGCGGGGCTTTCCGGACCCTGCGGGCCGGCCTCCTCTCCCACTCCCTCCGCGGTTCTCTGGCGGGGCTGGGGGTGTGGGGCGTCCCGACCAGTGTTGGGAGGGCTAGAAAGTACGGGCGGGCCGACTGTCACTCCACCACACCCTGGACTCCGGCCCTGGTAAACTTCCTGTTACTGGGAGGCAGATAACATCTCTGCGACCACCAGTTTGGTAAAAAGCCTAACGAATTTCTGGTTGGGAATAGTGTGGTAGGAGAGTTTCCAGGTCCGCTTGAACCTGCCGGAGAGCAGGCTGCAGGCGGGCACTAGACTCGGTTTATACCGGGGGGATACAAAGGTGAACAAGACCCGAGAAAGATCTACACAGTGCTACAAAGGCACCCAGAGAGACCGGTCGTCTGTGCCTAGCAGAAACCTGGTAGACTTCCTGGGCAAGGCGGTGCTGAGCAGGGTCTTGAAGGCCCAGCTGATAGACGAGGGGTGCAGAAGACACACCCCAGCCCAGCACAGTGTGCACAGAGCGGGGAGACGTGCGGCCAGGGAGGCGGAGACTCGACAGAAACCACACACCCAGTGGGGTCGCCACTGCACGATCTAACAGCCTGGGCCAGAGCACACGGAACGGGGAGAAGTCCTGTATAGGAAGTGAAAGCTCAACAGAGATCACACACCCTGTGGTACGTGATCCACCAGCCCAGCAGAGTACAAGCTGACCAGAAAGGTGGATCCCCGGAGAAGCCCAAGACCCGAGGCAACCACACACACAAGACACTAGAGGCCAACTGAGCAGTCACGGCGGGAGCCATACCAAATTGGCAACCACAGCAACATCCTAGTTAGTCATTAGTCTCAAACCGGTGGACTGTGAAACCCCCTGCCACAATGAATAAACACCAAAAAAAAGACACCAGAAATACAAAAAATCAAGAAAGTACACCACCAAAAGTTAATAAATCTCATACTCTAGATCCTATAGAACAAGAAGCCCTTGAAATAACTGACAAGGAATTTCGAGTGATAATTCTAAGGAAACTGAATGAGATACAAGAAAACTCAGCTAGACATCATGATGAAATGAGGAAAAGTATACAGGATCTGAAAGAGGAAATATACAAGGAAATCAATGTCCTGAAAAAAAATGTAGCAGAACTTGCTGAACTGAAGAAGTTATTCAGCGAAATAAAAAACACAACGGAGAGTTTAACCAGCAGGCTTGTCGAAGTTGAAGAGAGAACCTCTGAACTTGAAGATGGGCTGTTTGAAATAACACAAGCAGACAAAAAGAAAAAAGAATCAAGGACATGGAAGAAAATCTGAGAGAGATATCAGACAACCTCAAGCGCTCAAATATCCGAGTCATGGGTATTCCAGAAGGGGAGGAAAATGGAGATTCCATTGAAAACATATTCAACAAAATAGTGGCAGAAAACTTCCCAGGTATAGGAAAAATCACAGATCTTCAGATCCAGGAAGCTCAACGATCTCCAAACGTATTCAACCCAAAAAGGCCTTCTCCAAGACATGTCATAGTCAAATTGGCAAAACTCAGAGACAAAGAGAGAATCTTAAAAGCTGCAAGAGAGAAGCGTCAAATCACCTACAAGGGAGCCCCAATCAGGTTAACATCAGACTTCTCATCACAAACCCTAAAAGCTAGAAAGGAATGGGATGATATTTTCAAAATACTAAAAGACAAAGATTGCCAGCCAAGAATACTCTACCCTGCAAGGCTATCCTTCCGAAATGAGGGGCAAATAGTATATTTCTCAGACAAACAAAAACTGCGGGAGTTCACTACCACAAGACCACCCTTACAAGAAATCCTCAAGGGAGTACTGGGTTTGGTTCCTGAAAAATAACTACCACTGCCATAAAAACCTAAGAAAAATCTAAACCCGCTAGTACAATAAAAATGGCATTCATGAAGAGAAAACAAGCTAACAAAAACACTATCTACAACCTAAGGAACCAACAAACAAAGAAACCAAACAGTAAATCAGAAAGCAAGGAACAAAAGACACCTAAGACAACCAAACAACCAATAAAATGCTAGGAATAAATCAACACCTTTCAATAACAACTCTTAATGTTAAAGGCTTAAATTCCCCAATTAAAAGACATAGACTGGCTGACTGGATCAAAAAGCAGGACCCAACTATATGCTGCCTACAAGAGACCCACCTCACCCATAAAGATTCACACAGACTAAGAGTGAAAGGATGGAAAAAGATTTACCATGCAAACAGAAAAGAAAAACGAGCTGGAGTGGCTATTCTTATATCTGACAAAATAGACTTTAAACTAAAAACCATAAAAAGAGACAATGAGGGACACTACTTAATGATAAAAGGACTGATCCATCAAGAAGACATAACAATCATAAATATGTACGCACCCAATGTTGGAGCAGCCAGATTTATAAAACAAACTCTATTAGACCTAAAGAAGGAAATAGACACTAATACCATAATAGCAGGGGACCTGAACACTCCACTGTCAATATTAGACAGATCATCTAGGCAAAGAATCAGTAGAGAAACACAAGATCTAAACAAGACTCTAGACCAATTGGAATTGGCAGATATCTACAGAACATTCCACCCAACAACCTCAGAATATTCATTCTTCTCATCAGCACATGGATCATTCTCCAGGATAGATCACATATTAGGTCACAAATCAAGTCTCAATAAATTCAAAAAAATTGGAATTATCCCATGTATCTTCTCAGACCACAATGGATTAAAACTAGAAATTAATAACAAACAAAACTCTGGAAACTATACAAACACATGGAAATTAAACAGCATTCTACTTAATGACATATGGGTCCAAGAAGAAATCAAGCAGGAAATCAAAAAGTTTATTGAAACTAATGAAAACAATGATACATCATACCAATAAATTAGGTATAGAGGGAAAGTATCTCAACATAATTAAAGCCATATATGCCAAACCCACTGCCAATATCATCCTGAATGGGGAAACGCTGAAAGCTTTTCCTTTAAGAACAGGAACTAGACAAGGATGCCCACTCTCACCACTCCTATTCAACATAGTGTTGGAAGTACTAGCCAGAGCAATCAGAGAAGAGAAGGAAATAAAGGGCATCCAGATTGGAAAAGAGGAAGTCAAACTGTCCTTGTTTGCAGATGACATGATTCTATATATCGAACAGCCTAAAACCTCTACAAAAAAACTCTTGGAATTGATAAATGATTTCAGCACAGTAGCAGGATACAAAATCAACACACAAAAATCAGTAGCATTTCTTTTCTCCAATAGTGAACATGCAGAACGAGAAATCAAGAAAGCCTGCCCATTTACAATAGCCACCAAAAAAATAAAATACTTAGGAATTGAGTTAACCAAGGAGGTGAAAAATCTCTATAATGAGAACTACAAACCACTGCTGAGAGAAATTAGAGAGGATACAAGAAGATGGAAAGATATCCCATGCTCTTGGATTGGAAGAATCAACATAGTGAAAATGTCCATACTACCCAAAGTGATATACAAATTCAATGCAATCCCCATCAAAATTCCAAAGACATTTTTCTCAGAAATGGAAAAAACTCTCCAGACATTTATATGGAACAATAAAAGACCATGCATAGCCAAAGCAATGCTGAGCAAAAAAAATAAAGCTGGAGGCAAAACACTACCTGACTTTAAGCTATACTACAAAGTTATAATAACCAAAACAGTATGGTACTGGCATAAAAACAGACACACTGACCAATGGAATAGAATAGAGAATCCAGAAATCAACCCACACACTTACTGCCATCTGATCTTTGACAAAGGCACCAAGCCTACTCACTGGGGAAGGGACTGCCTCTTCAGCAAGTGGTGCTGGGATAACTGGATATCGATATGCAGGAGAATGAAACTAGATCCATACCTCTCACCGTATACTAAAATCAACTCAAAATGGATTAAGGATTTAAATATACACCCTGAAACAATAAAACTTCTTAAAGAAAACATAGGAGAAACACTTCAGGAAATAGGACTGGGCACAGACTTCATGAATACGACCCCAAAAGCACGGGCAACCAAAGGAAAAATAAACAAATGGGATTATATCAAACTAAAAAGCTTCTGCACAGCAAAAGAAACAATTAACAGAGTGAAAAGACAACCAACAGAGTGGGAGAAAATATTTGCAAAATATAC
The DNA here is from genome assembly GCF_027409185.1 of Cynocephalus volans. Classification (NCBI taxonomy): domain Eukaryota; kingdom Metazoa; phylum Chordata; class Mammalia; order Dermoptera; family Cynocephalidae; genus Cynocephalus; species Cynocephalus volans. The sequence continues at coordinate 93,042,027 of NC_084471.1, forward strand.
ATCTGACAAAGGATTAATATCCAGAATATATAAGGAACTCAAACAACTTTACAAGAAGAAAACAAACAACCCAATTAAAAAATGGGCAAAAGAGCTAAGCAGGCATTTCTCTAAGGAAGATATACAAATGGCCAACAGACATATGAAAAAATGCTCAACATCACTCAGCATCCGGGAAATGCAAATCAAAACCACACTGAGATTCCATCTAACCCCAGTTAGGATGGCTAAAATCCAAAAGACTCTGAACGATAAATGCTGGCGAGGTTGCGGAGAAAAAGGAACTCTCATACATTGTTGGTGGGACTGCAAAATGGTGCAGCCTCTATGGAAAATGGTATGGAGGTTCCTCAAACAATTGCAGATAGATCTACCATATGACCCAGCTATCCCACTGTTGGGAATATACCCAGAGGAATGGAAATCATCAAGTCGAAGGTATACCTGTTCCCCAATGTTCATCGCAGCACTCTTTACAATAGCCAAGAGTTGGAACCAGCCCAAATGTCCATCATCAGATGAGTGGATATGGAAAATGTGGTACATCTACACAACGGAATACTACTCAGCTATAAAAACGAATGAAATACTGCCATTTGCAACATCATGGATGGACCTTGAGAGAATTATATTAAGTGAAACAAGTCAGGCACAGAAAGAGAAATACCACATGTTCTCACTTATTGGTGGGAGCTAAAAATTAATATATAAATTCACACACACACACGCACACACACACACACACAAACCGGGGAGGGGGGGGAGAAGATATAACAACCACAATTACTTGAAGTTGATACGACAAGCAAACAGAAAGGACATTGGGGGGGGAGGGAGAAGGGAGGGAGGTTTTGGTGATGGGGAGCAATAATCAGCCACAATGTATATCGACAAAATAAAATTAAAAAAATTAAAAAAAATTTTTTTAAAGTTAATGACACCATAGTGTTTTCATCTACAAACAGAGAAGTTTCCAAAGGTGGTCACTTTTTAACAAGCATATTATGCATGTGCAAAAGCATACATATATACTAATTTCTACTTTGAACTCTTGGAATTTATCATAATTCATCAAGACCAGATTGAAATTTGCTTTTTCATACAATATATGAAAGGAGGCATCACTAAGCAAAGTGTGATATAAATAAAATGGAGGTGAGGTTATACTAATTAAGAAAATAAGTTATTTTCAAGCCCCTGAACAGCCTCCATTTATGTACAAAATACTGTGTCAGCTCAAGCCAACAACCTCTCAGACCACACCGAAAGTACATTTGGCATTACAAGAACCCATTCTGATATTCTGTACTAGATTTTATAATCTAGCCACAACGTCACAGATATTTGGCCCAAAACTCTTGAGAATTGACAAACCTAATGACCTCTGCTTTCCTGTTTGAAGTTTCTATGCATTCAAACTTAGAAAGTGCAACCTAGAAAAAAATTTGAGTGACCTAGGAATTAAGCAGAATACTGACAAAAGGACACACTCTCTCATTGGCCATAGAACTTACTTTCTTCTATGAAAGCTAAAAGTTGGATCCTAGAATAGAGGTAGGGATTACAAATACTGAGAAGCATTAGTCAAAGGACACATGGAAGACCTTGGCACCAACTCTTTATGTTACTAGTGTGAATATAGGTTAGTATGATATACATTGTACAAGGAGGAAAAAATGGATATTTAGTATCACATATGGAAAAAGGATCAATACTGATATTTGACCTCAAGACTATAAGAGAATAATAGCATTATGAAGTGTTTAAGACATGCCAAAAATGTCTTAGGGAAACTTACAAGTATATCATTTAATCCTGCAACACTAAGATCTGTCTTTATAGCCACATTTAACAAATGAAGAACATAGAGGTTAGTAATTTCCCCAGGATCCCACAGTTAATAACATTGAAGTTGGAACTCAAACTTCCACAGCCTAAGCCCAGAACCTGTGTTCAATTTGATTTAGTATATTGTTTCTCTGTTTTCTCTCCTGGGTCCTTGAAATTATTTGACATTTTATATTGTAGACTTCTAAGTGTGTGATTGAAAGTCTGCAGAGGAAGAGAGGAAAAAGGGGGAAAGCTTAGAAAAATATCTAGGATGAAGAAATTTTTCTTCTCTGGAACTTGAATAATACTATTACCCTAAGTAAAAACTTGTGAGCTGATAGTACTCGATATTGATGAATACATATGCCAGCAAAATAGGTCTCCAGCTGTTTAAGCTAATTGCTTATTTTTGGGACTGGCTTTTTTCAGAGCATTAGTGATAGTTTTAGCCGTGTTTTCCGTTTGCATCATCAGCATAGACTGATCAAGAGGCTATTGTTTTGAAAATCAACCATCTCTCAATAATTAATCACTTGCTTTAAATAAAATGTATTTCACCTGCAGCATATACAATTGGGAATTTCTAAATTGTGCTTACAAGGCTCATCAGGCTGCCCTGTGCAACCTGACTCTCGGTAACCTCATGTTCTTTGTATACATGTATTCTCTGCAGATTGTTTCCTGATCACTAGACTCCATAGAGTGATTGCAACTATGAAGAATTCACCATGGTAAAACAGACTTCCTAAAGTAAGGAAATCAGATCCCTTCTAGGATCAGTCTTCCATGTCACCTTTAATTCAAGAAGCAGGTATTGAGTGCCTGCTTGTAATGCAGGTAATGGAGATACAGCATGAATTAAACACACTGTCCTCCAGGAGCTCAGTCTACTTTTAAAACAGACAAGAACGTCAAATGCTATGATAGAGTGATAAATATTATAATCAACAAAGCAAAAGCCATTACGAGAGCCCAGAGGAGGTAATCAGATGAGAGAAAAAGAGAGAGTGGATGATTTGTGCCTTGGGATTGGATAGAAAAAGGCTTCCAGAATAAAGGGCACTTAAACCAAAGAATGAGAAGGTTTTAGCTAGGGTGAAGGAAATTCCAAGCTCAGAGAACATAATCAACAATAAACAGCCCTTAGAAAATTGTGTCAAAACAGTAAACTATAGGTAGGTTGGTGTAATTGATTGATAGTATGCTTGTGAAGGTGCAGAGAATGATAGAGCTGGAAAGAAATACTTATGATTCCCAAAGCCACATGCCCTAATAAATAGATGTTGTGAATTTTTCACTGATATTCTCTGACACTCACATATTCCTTTGGCTGAAGACAAATAAGTATATACCAAAGAGCATAATTAGAAAACCACTGCACAGGTTTTGATAAACATGGCAGACTGAATAGATGATTGAATAAATGAAATCCCATTAATATAAATAGACTAAAAAGGAACAATTAAATAAAAGCAGAGTGTTTCACAAGCCATTAAGAATGGAATGGATATAACAGCAAATGGGAGATACTAACAAAATTTTAGAATATTAAAAGCAAATGGATGGATGGTAATGGATTGAGTAGGTCCGAGAAAGCTGAGTGCATTCAGAGGAAGAACGAATGTGACCCAAGACCAGTGACACTGCAGAATCCCAGAGAGGTGTAAGAATTAGAAGTAGAGTACCTATAAAGGTGGGTACGATGGCTGGGACAAGTATCTCTGCTGCACCTTGGAAGAAGACAGGAAACCTATTGTGGAGAACATGAACCAGACAGGCTCTGAAAAGGCACACATGCCACCCCTCCCAGCTCTGAGTCCTTGGAAGACATCACAAAGCTATTGAAGTGCTATTTATTGCTAAGCCCAAATGTGATTTGAGGAGCCTGCCCAGTATTGCTCTCCCAGCATCCATTACCAACCAACCAGAGGTGGCACTTGAGTTAAAAATTCTTTTTACTGATGCAGAGCAAGAAAGGGCAACCAAGGACCAGACCCACAGGTTCTTAAACACCTTACAAATCTTCAGCTTCACATGTATGTGCTGGTGTGTGCATAGATGTGAATCTGGTATGAAAGTGTTATGAATTCATTTTAAACCAAACCATAAAGCATATCTACATTCCATAGTCTTAGCTAACATTCTTTCTCATGTGGACTTTTTTTCTTTTTCTTTTGTTTTCATTGTACATGTTTATGGGGTACAGTTTGTTGTTTCAATACATGCATATATTGTATAATGACCCAATCAAAATAGTTAGCATGTCTGTCATCTAAACATTTATCATTTCTTTGTGGTTATAACATGTAAGAGCCTCTTTTCTGGCTATCTTGAAATGTACAATACAATATTATTAGCTATTGTCACCCTAGAACACCAGAACTTATTCTTCTTTATCTAACTAACTTTGTAATTTTGCACTGGTCTACCAGCCTTCCCCTCCCCCTCCCCACCCCACCCCCGCCCTTCCCCCACCTCTGGTAACCACTATTCTACTCTCTACTTCTGTCTTTCTCATCTGGACTTCTACAGGAGCCTCATAACTGCTTTGCCCCCCACACTCTTGACACTCTATAATCCACCCTCCATGTTGCAGCCAGAGTAATATTTCCAAAGCAAAGGTATGATTGTATCTCCCCTCATGCCACTCTCACCTCTGCTATTAAAGACACTTCATAGCATCTCACTGCTCTTAAAATAGAGACCAAATCTTTTCACATGGTCTACAAGCCTCATAGGGTTTAACTCCTGATTCTCCATCCTATTTTACACCATGCGCCCCTACCCCCACCTCATTTTCTATACTGCTCCCCTCTTCCACAGGCTTTTGAAGATGATGCCTACCATCCTTGAGGATTCCTGCCCTTACTCTTTACCTGGCTAATTCTTATTCATCCTTTAGGTCTCAGCTTTAATGCCACTTCCATGAGAGCCTCCATGAATCCCCAGATGCCGCTGTTGCACCATGTGCCCTTCCTGCAGGGCACGTGCCAATGCTGTCATTTTACATATATCCAAGTGCCCTATTGTTTCAATGCTTGTCTCTCCTGCCAGACATTAAGTACCAGGAGTTCAGAGAAAATTAAAGACTTTCTTTTATTTTCCCAATACCTAGCATCATGCATGGCATATAGAAGGTATGCACTAAATATTCATTTAATTTGGTTGACTTTGGTGATCTGGATTTTGACCATATATTTTCACTCCTAGGAAATATGCCTATAGAAGATACTTACTAAGAGTTTGCTTTCATTTTAAAACGAAGTATTATGGTTAAACAGACAAGAAATAACACTTAGCAAATAGTATGACACATTTCAATAGCCATTTTAATTTCATCAGAATTATTCCACCATTTCTCAGGATATTTGCAAAGAATTATTGAATAAATATTCACAGCACTTCCTGAAATTGCATGCAGCTGGAAATCCTGCTGGCTCCAAAAATAAAATTTTCTCCCCTTGAATTGGATTTGTGGGCAGCTTTTTGAAAATATTAGAATCCCTATTGTCCTCAGCATTGTTTCAAGAGTCATTAAGAATCACATTCTCATTTAGCAAGCTATGTGGAACCCTCTCGTTTCCCACCTCTATGTATCTCTTCTCTATAATAAGTTTTAAATTAAAACCATAAAGCTACTCTGGCAGTTTAGATGAAGCAACGACAGCCATAAAACACCATTTGCTTCACTTCTTCCCCTAATTCCTCCTTAAGTGAAAGCTGGGCACTAGGGAGAAGTTGGTACTTTCGTGGTGATATATGACTGGGAGCATCCTCTAATGCATTGTTGACCCAACATAACACAAGAACTATAATGGCGCCCCATGAAATGAAAGCACGACATAAATTGTACAGTCTTCTAACAGCCAAATCCAAGGAGAAACCAGGTTTAACTGGGGTGCTGTTTTTTCAGTAGTTATGAATGACAACTCTTCGGCAAAGCTGTGAGACACACACACAGACACACTCTTACTTATATATCACCCAAAGTTCCTTAGCACTTTGTCTCTGCCTTCACATACGAGGGTACTTCAAAAAGTTCACGGAAAGATTCATATTATCTTTTAATTCTGTTTTTCCACGAACTTTTTAAATTCTCCCATACATCTCCACCCCCTCTGCCCCAGGCCTTGTGATTTGCCCAAGTTACTTAGACCATACCAGTCCTCCCTTGCAGGAAAAAAAATAGTCTCAATCAAAGCAACCTACCTGGACTTCCACTTTGTTGGCATATGATTCCACCTGTGCCACTCTAGCCAAAACGGCCACTGCTGCTTATCTGATAAACTAATTTGTGCTGAAACATCGATGATGTATTTCCTATACCATAAACATTTTTTTTTTCTTGGCATCTTGCCAGTAAGCAAATCCAAACCCTTGTCCTTGGTTTTATAACACCACACTCTAACCAGCTGAGGCCAGCCCTTTTCCATTTAAAGCTTACTGGGAGAGCCAGAAATGAAAGAATCTTCAGCTAAATAACCACTGATGGGAACGTGGGGCAGAGAAAAGTCAGTGGAGAAAATCAGCTAAGAAGAGGCTGTCCATATTCTGCCCACGCATATGTATCCACCTTTTCAAACATCCAGCAAGGAGAAAACAACAGCTGGCAGATAAGAATAAATCCTAATCTTCAGGATTGCATTCAATTCGGTATTTGAATTAATAAAGTCCCTAGATATGGTCCCTGCTTTCAAGGATATCATGGTCTGGGTTACTCGGCTACATGTCAGTCTTAAAGTCAAAAGATCTGTAATTCAGATTCCACTAAATATAAGCTCCGTGAGGGCAGGGACCTCTTTCTGGCAACTATAAACTTAGTGTCTTGCACTGAGCTCAATAAATATGTGATGAATGAATGAATACTAGTAATATGGTCTTCCAAGTAATAAGGTTTTCTTAGCCCATTTTCTATTTTACAAAATGGGAATGCCAATACTCACCTCATAAGACTTTTGGGTGGATTAAATTAGATGATGTATGGAGATGTACTGAACAAGTCTTTAGGAAATAGTAAGTAACTTTTTTTTTTTTATTAGGTAGACTGCACTAACTGTGATGACAGGAACAAAAGATGGAACAAAGGGAAAGTATAGTCAACCGTCAAGCATTCATAACAGAGATGGGTTCCCTTGGCACAGAGAGCTTGCAACATATAGATAATCCAGAACCTATATACAAAGCTAGGAAAGGAAAACTAAGAGTGGAACAGCAGGCTTGGAATAATCTACTCCAAGAGAACTGGGAATTAACTATTCTCTCACTATATAGCTACACAGGGAGGTGGTAAAGATGTGAAGGACTTACTTGAGAAATCCAGCAAAATCTGGACATGGTGACTTGGCATCACATGCAGTATTTGATCCTTACCCTGGGCATGATAACACAATATTGCTGAGGATCCAGAACATTCTGTCTTCTCTCCAGCTCGCACAATGATAACAAGTCATTAATCAGTTCTGTATCCTGGTTATCTTTTAAATGGTTCTAACCAATCAAAGAATTAAGACTAGTTAATGTGGAACATGGAAAATAGAAATAAAATGAAAAATATTCTCCAGGGTTTTGCCTAACTTGGCACATACATCTTCATTTCTACCATATGGCATAAATATCCTTCCCCAAGAAAGACCCAAACAAGTAAGAATTTTCAAGGTTATTTAATAGTGACTTCTGAATATTTTGTTTATTAGATTCTGCATAAAACACTGCTTTGACTGTGTTTGATGAGGTACCTAATATAAACACTAAATCCTGTTATAATCATGACATAGTACCTAACATAATTATGACAATTATGACATAGTACCTAATATAATCCCTAAATGATATGACACACTACCTAATATAATCACTAAATTATCTTATAGTGTTTGAGTCATTATCTTACATAATCTGGACTTTTACCCAAAGTTCTGCCATCCAGTATACAAATTTTCTGTAAATTGTTTCTCCAATAGGAGTAAAAGAAATTGCACTAAGTTTTACCTTCTTTCAACTAGTCCACTTTGAGAATGTGTGAAATACTGAAACAGAACTTGGTGGTACAGTCAATGCCCTCAGGAGAGGGCTCTCTTCCAAATGACAGAAGCTGTAACATAAGAAAAACAAACGTCATTAGCATCAGAGGTTAAGCTTGTGTTAAGTGGTTGAACCTATGGATTTGTGACAATGAAACATGTCAGTGGTTCTCATCTTGAAAACTGAGAATGGAAGAAATATTTTTGGCATAGTGCCTACTGTTTGACCTTTCACTTTTCCTTCCAGTTCTTTAGTGATAGCCAAGAGAGAGAACATGGTAAAAGAATCACTAGCTGTCTGGTTCATCATAAAATACATCCACTTCATCATTCAACATGCATTAATTAAGCACCTATTATGTGCAGGAACTAGACTGATATAAAGATGAATAAGATCTTATGAGGGAGACAGACATGGAAACAATTGCTCCACAGCATACAAACCATGACCATTGGAGAGCAAAGAGGAATGGAAATGCACAGGGACATGAGAGTCGGGAAAGACACCTTAGAAGTGGGGACTATCGAGCTGGATTTTAAAGAAATCAATAGAATGTTTGTCAGACACACAGATGATATGGTAAGGTATTCTAGACAACAAGAAAAGTGTGTGAAACTAATTTTGGGAACAGTGAGCAAAAGCAACCTGTCCAAGTGAAAAGGTAGAGCTAGAGGAGATGGTTAGGAAAGGTAATTGGGAAGGAGTCTTAAGGCTGAATCATGAATGTCCTTTATTAATGCATAAACAAATATTTACTGGGCACTCACTATGTGCTAGAAATTATCCTAGCAATGAGCATGGCAGACAAGGTCCCTGCCCTAGATTCTGGCATATGCCAGGCTCAGGAGTTTGAACCATAGCCTAAAGCCAGCAGACATAAATTTGTACAACTATTATTTGTCAATTAGAAACAAAATGAAGCTTTAATAAATATATAAAAGCAGAAGAGCTAAGCAGGGGAAGTGGCACAAGCAGAGTCAGAAAGGTAACACTTTTGTCAATGTGAAGAATGGACTGGAACAGGAGAAACTAGACGTAGTAAGATGGGTCAGGGGACCACTTCAGTAGCCCAAACGAGTCCTGTTTCTGTTGCCTTCCCAGAAGTATTACCATCTTCTTATGTGTGTTTCTTCTTCAGGGATTTGTAGAGAATTTTCCTTCCAAAATGTCATTATTACTTGACTAAGTGCATTCTCACAAAATATGAGAGTTTGTTCTCAAACCTTAACAAATTCCTACACCAATCTATATTTTTGTTGAATCCACATTGTCTTGCTCCTCTAGCAACTCTTAGCCATCCTGACTCGTTTCCTGAAATTTCAGTTGCTTCCAGGGAACTTGATTTTGCCTAACACTTGAGGCAGGACCAGACCAAAGCCAACTACAAGGGTACTTCCAAAAGTTCGTGGAAAATGGGATGAAAAGATAATGTGAATTGTTCCGTGAACTTTTTGAAGACCCCTTGTAAAAGGGCCCAGTGAATTCTCCATTTCAAGAGGACTTCCAAAGGAATAGATGAACCAAGACTCTGGAATCTTGAAACAAAAAAGAACTAAATGGGTTTTCCTCTTCCAACTCATTCTTCCCAAGATAATCAGAACTTTCAGGATCTATGATCTTCCAAACTCTGCTATCCATTTCATATGAGGTTACTTCAAAAAGTTCATGGAAAATGGAATTAAAAGATAATATGAATCCTTCCATGTATTTTCTGAAGTAACCTTCAGAAACTGCCCAAAAAAAAAAAAAAAAAAGAAAAAAAGAAAGAAACTGACAAAAATTGCCCAAAGCCCTGGAATTCATGTCAGATGGCCTGAGAAATTCATTCTTTTTTTATATGAAACTTCATACATTTACATTTATTATTTCATCTGCTCCCTGTAACAACCAAAGGAATAGAGCAAATCAGAGATAATCAGACCCATTTTAAAGATGGAGAAACTAAAACCAAGACAAGGGGCTGGCCAGTTAGCTCAGACGGTTAGAGCGCAATGTTATAACACCAAGGTCAAGGGTTCAGATCCCCATACTGGCCAGCCACAAAAAAATAAAATACAACCAAGAGAGATGAAGACCTTTACCCAAAGGCATGTTCTAGTAAGCAGCAGAGTCAGAATTGGAGTCCAGAGCTTTTGACTCCTGGACCATGTTCTTGGCTTTACCTCCACGCTGTCTCTTCAGCCATCAGTCACTGTCTCTGTCCTGTTATGCCTGCCCAGCTGCGTTAACAATTCCTTGCTCTCTTAAAGGTTAATAAATAACCTCTTCTTTGTTAACCTAGCCTTCCTAAAGCAATTGTTCTTGTTTTCTAAAGCTCAGACAAAGTCATCTGTGTTAATTGCAAATAGAAATCTCCTCTTTTTTTTCGTGACTCCCTTCATCCTCCTCTCCAGCCTCCTCAGGGTTCCAGAGAAGTTGAATCCTCATCAACCCACATTGACCCTAGTAGAATTCAGGCTATTTTTAGATTACGACTGACATATTCAGGCAGCAAAGACAGCCAGTGAGACGCCTAACTCAGTATCCACCCTGAAAATGAACAAAAATGGGAAGCAAGCTGGCCGGTTCAGTGTCCCTTCAGATCTATAATAAATTGTCTGAGAGAACTTGGTGAATTAGCAATGACTCTGTGCCAGGAATGCTTTGCCTCAGCCAATCCTGGAACTTACTCTGCTAAACCTAGGCCACCTGAGGTTTTTCAAAAATATTACTTTCACATGAAGTCCACAGAGCCCAACCACTGCTGCCAAGAACAAGGCCTAGAGAGCACATTGGCAAGCTTGGTGCTGGTCCCACTGGGTAGTCACATGAGGGGAGAGGCAGCATGTGAAAGAGAAAACATCTCAGTAGGAGTCAGAAATCCTAGATTCCTTTCCACTTATGAGCCATCAGTGACATTGAGGAAGTCACTAGGACGATCTTATGGCCCTGATGCGGCATGTGCAGCCTTTGCTGTTGTAGGGAAAGAGAAGATAAACAGGGTCCCTCGGGGGGTTCAGAGTTATAAAGCTACATGACTACTCCAGTTGTCGAGTAAGGCAAATCATAACTAAAGCCAAAGTGTTTCATTATTTAATTACACTAAGTTTCCATTTATATTGTCAGAACTAGGGCTCAGACCCTTCAAACCCATTGTACAGACTAGGTCACCAGACCCCTCACATGCCAGGCTGGGTCCCCAGACCCCTCATACTCAGGTCCATGATAGGTAATAGGGAAAGATCCCAGGAGCCATTGGCAGAGGACACGAGCTCAGTCCTCAGCAATGGCAGCAGCAGCTTACAGGTCCAGCAGCTTACAGGTCCAGCAGCTTACAGGTCCAGCAGCTTACAGGTCCAGCAGCTTACAGGTCTGGTGGTGGCAGCAGCCTCTCAGAAGGTCCTAGGGGCACTGGCAGCAACAGCCTCCAGCATCAGTAGCAGCCTCCCCATGGCCTGCCCTGAGGACATTCCAGGGGTGGGGGCTGCCATGGATCAGAGCCACTCATCCTTTATACTTAAGTCATAACCCAGGACACCTGGGTGTATATGTGCAATTACATTAGACAATAACCAAGGAACACCTGGGTGCACATGCCTATTTACATCAAATGCTCGGCAAGATTCTGAACATCTGAGGGGCCCTGACTAATTTCTACATTTTCCCAACAGGAGTCTTGCTGAGCATTTGATGTAAATATGCACATGTGCCCAGGTGTTCCTTGGTTATTGTCTAATGTAATTACGTATGAGCACCCAGGTGTCCTGGGTTTTCAGGCTTAAGTATAAAGGATGAGTGGCTCTGATACACAGTGCCCCCCACCCCCAGGATGCCCCAGGGAGTCACGGGGAGGCCACTTCCGCTACCACCACTGCCACCACCACTGCCACCACCACCACCACCTCTGCCAAGGAAGCTGAGGACTGAGCTCATATCATCTGCCATTGGCTCCCAGGATCTTTCCCAATTACTGAGCATGACCCTGCATGTGAAGGGTCTGGTGACCCAGCCTTGTATGTGAGGGGTCTGTGACCCAGTCTGTACAATGGGTTTGAAGGGTCTGTGGGCCCTAACCCCTAGCCCTGACAATACAAATGGAGAATTTAGTGTAACTAAAATAATGAAACATTTTGGTTTTAGTTATGAATTGCCTAGCCATCCAGTTGGCGGAGTCACTTAGCAATACAGCTGTGAGCCCCTTAAGGGAATGCCTCAGCCTCAGCCACAGAGAACCCCTCACCCAAAGTCATACCCTTCCAGGGGCAGCCCACATCCAATGACTGATCAAAGTAAAAGTAACTAGAAATATTGGTCCAATGCAAGACATCTCTGATAGACCTTTTCAGCCCCAGAGCTCCCCGTGGAGTCAGCTGAGGCTGCTGGGCTGGGCCTATCACAGCTCGGCTCCTCCCCCTGCCAACCCTGCTTCTTCCATCTCTTCTAAGATTTGACCCCAAGGGAACTTCCTAATGCACATCCTGAACAATGAACACTGTATCAAAGTGTGCATCCTGGAGAACCAAACATGCAGCACTGATAAATAAATGCTATTGACACTATTAGGAAACTCCAACAAAAGACACCTCACATGAGAATCCTCTGGAAATGAAGTTCCTTTATTTCAGTTAAGAAACCTTCACAAGCCATGCAAAGTTACACTAGTGTCACAGGGTTAGACAATATCTCTGCTAAGCTCCTGAAGGACAAAAACACACAAATAATAATAAAAAGAAATTATAGCCTATTGCTTCACAATAGAATAGGAGCCAAACCTAGATGCGATCCCAGAATCCAAGAGGTGTTCCTTCTCCCTTGGCAGCTCCACCTTTCTCTGCAATCCCTCAGATGTGGTCCTGTACTACTTCCAGTGCCTCTATTAGTCAGTCTTTTGCTGCTGATAACAGAATACCTGGAAGTGGATAGTATATAAAGAAAAGGGGTTTATTTACTACATTGTTGGAGGCTGGGAAGTCCAGGCTGAGAGGTGCATCTGATGAGGGTCTTCTATTTGGTGGGGACTCTCTGCAGAGTCGTGTGGTGATGCAAGCAATCACATGGCAAGGATGGCAAGAGTGCTTTAACGTGCTCGCTTGCTTTTATTTTATTTTTTTTTTTTATTGAATCATAGTTGATTATACATCTTTTTGGGATTCAATGTTGACATATGTAGACCAAATCAACATTACTAGTATGTATATTGTTACAAAACGTATTTATTCTTTGTGTCCCTTGTCCAATCTCTCCCCATCCCCCTCCCTCCCCCCTCCCACCACTGATAACCCTAGATTTCTTCTCTCCCTCTGAAAGAGTAATGGTTACTGTGTTGATTTGTTGCCTAGATGATCTGTCCAATGCTGAGAGGTGTGCTCAGGTCCCCCAATATTATCATAGAGCAGATGCTTCTTCTGTCACCCTGGAATGGGCTTTGTGGAGAGAGATATCGCTTCTTTTCTTTATCTCTGCTGGTGACTCTCCTTGTGTCAATGCACTCCAGTGGCTGGCGGACCATCTGCATGGTGGTTGTGATGTCTAGCCAGCTGTGGTTACTGTGGTGCCTCTGGTGGGCCACCCACATGGAGGTGATTTTTTTTTGGCATGCTCCTTGGAGCTGGTGGTGTGCCTGGTTGTGGGCAGGGGGTCCGGTCCCCGGCTCTATACCTCAGGTCCCCTTGCAGGCCCCAAAGCACTGGTGGTGTGCCTGGGCCAGGACTAATTTTTTTGTCCTTTTCTTACTTCTAAAACAGGGGAGCTTCCCGTGGGAACCAGTACTTGAGCTGTGTGGTTGAGTTAAATTGCTGCTTTGCTGCTGTTTCCCTAAGGAAGGCTTTTGGTGCAGCTCAGGGTTTAATGGTACTTCCAGTTCTCCAGAGACCCAGTGTACCTGGGTTGTGCAGAAACTCTGATCTGGACCTGAGTTTTTTCATCAAACTGCACACCATGCAATTCTGCATTCCCGACCAGTCTCCTCTGAGTGGTCCTGTGCTGATTGGGGGGTAGATCGGCTGTCCTTGCTGTGTTGGAGTGTTCTCCTGGTGGACCCGTCTCCCCCACCACCCATGTTCCAAACACTTCCCATGGGACAGGCCCTCCACTGGTCCCTTGCAATGACTCACCAGCCTCTGAATGGCTCCCCTTTTTCAGCTGTTCTGGCTCTTCACCCCTGCGTGGGTCCATGGGAACCCTATTAGTGGTCTTCCTGGCCTGGGGGTCACCAAGGCCCTCTTCTCCCCTGCCGCATCCAAGCATCTCCATCTGAAGGGCACAGCTGTGGCTTCTGCCAGCTCCTTCTCCGTGAGCTCAGCAGCTCCAGCCTTAAAGTGGCTGTGGCCCGAAATGCTCTGAGCAGTTTTTTCTTTCTCTCATCGTGGCTTCTCCCCCTTCATGAACTCCATAGGTTGCTCCTCCTCTTCCCCTGAGCTCCAGCTGCCCCACCTTGGCTGATGTTACATTTTTATAGTCATAAATTGGTTGATTTGTGGGAGAGAGTGATGCTGGGGACCATCTATTCTGCCATCTTGACTGGAAATCCCTCACTTGCTCTCCTTATAAAGCCACCAGTGTCACTCTCATGACAACTCACTAAACCATTAATCTAATATACCATTAATCCATTAATCTATGAATGGATTAACCCATTAATCTGTAAATGGATTAATCCATTCACGAGGGCCGAGTGCTCATGATCCAACCACCTCTTAAAGGTCCCCCTTTCAAATACCATAGTAAGATTTCCCACCCTCTTAACACTATTACAATGAGGATCATGCTTCAGTGAGTTTTGGTGGGACATTCAGTCCACAGCAGTGCCTCATGCCTTCCTGCTCTCTAACTCCCTCTTTCATATCAATGGGAAAAGAAAAGGATGCAGAAGACTGTAACTGTCTCAGACATATCACTGAAATTACATTTGTTAATTGACTGGTTATGATAGTGGGCTCTGTGATGAGTTCCCAGGTCCCCCTTCAGAACTAAAAGGCTTATTCCCCAGGAGCTGCATCACCCATGAACACAGACCCATAAAATTACTCCAAGTGCATAAGTTTAGTGGTCCCAATTCAGGACAACTCTGAAGGACCATCCTGGCTTCTGAGCCCCCAGGTAGCTGGCTGAGGCTATGTGGAAACGAAATCACAGCCCAACTTCTCCCTCTGCCTAGTCCTTCTTCCTATCCTTTCACAAAAACTGTTGGTCCCAAAAGTACTCTCTAATAAGTTTCCTGAATGCTAATCTCTATCCCAGAGTCTGCTTCAGTTGGTACCAATAGTCTTCTGAAACAGCAGATGCTAGGATGGGATTCTGGTGTTTGAACATTCCTTGGCTGGCTGGCGATAAAGGCACCATCACTGGGGTGGAACCCAGATAGCTCCTAGTCCTCCATGCACTTCCCCTCACCTACCCAACATATACCAGACAGAGTCAAAAGAATATGTATGAAACTGGGTTCTAAGGAAGCTGGATAAGTGGACAGTGTAATTGTTACTTTCACCATTATTGAATGGGCATCTTATACCAGTGTAAAGAAGTGTATCAGGTCTTTGAGAATTTGAGGGTAACAGAAATTCTAAGGAACATAGAATTAGATGGCCATTGCTAGGGACAATTGGTGCTCTCGGGAAAAAGATAATAAAAGACCGATGGTTATAAATCATCCATTAAAAGTTAAGTGTGTGGAGAGTTGATATTAAGTGGGTATACAAGTTTCAATTATGCAAGATGATTAAGTTCTAGAGATCTGCTGTACAATATTGTATCTATACACAATGTCATATTGTACACTTTGAAATTTGTTAAAAGGGTAGATCTCATGTTAAGTGTTTCTACCACAACTTTTAAAAATCCATGGAGAAAAAAAGATAAGTGTGAAACAAATTTACAGGACTTAACTTTCCCAAGTTCAAAACGTTCTATAAAGATAATCAAGACAGTGTACTACTGGCACAGAGATAGACGTATAGATCAATGGAGTCCAGAAATAAACCCATACATTATAGCCAATTGGTTTTTGACTATAGGGCCAAGTCCATTTTAGGGAAAATACAGTCTCTTCGACAAGTGGTGTTGAAACATGGGATAGCCACATGCAAAGGAATAAAGTTATTCTCACAAAATATATAAAAATTAACTCAAAATGGATCAAGTACTTAAATCTAAGAGCTAAAGCCATCAAACTCTCAAAAGAAAATAGGCAAATCTTCATAACCTTGGATTTGGCAACAGTTTCTTCAATATGAGCCCAAAAGCACAGGCAACAAAAGAAAAATAGATACATTAAACTTCATTAAAATTTAAACACTTTTGTGCAGAGTAACCTGTCAAGAGAGTTAGAAGAGAACTCAGAATGAGAGAAAATATTTGCAAATCCACGCATCCATACAGTGAACCAGTGCTCCAGGAAACAGTGCTAGGTGATGGGGGGATCTGGGTACAAGTAATGTCCCACTGGGTCTGCTTGCTCCCAGTCCTGGATGTACCGTTTCCCTCTAGCTCTGGGACAAGATGGTAAATGTACACTGCTGTCTATTCTAAGTGAATGTGAACTTCTAATTCTTTCAAAAAAGGATGGAAAAGAATACATTCACCAAATCATTGGCAGGTATATCCGGAATAACAGCTGCAATCAGGGCTATTATTTGGTTGGGTTTGCCACCCTTCTCTCTGGCATCTGTAGGAGTTTGACTGGTGAATTAAATGGAGATATGATGGGAACCATCACCCCTGCAGGTCTTCAAGAATGCACTAATCTTTGTCATTCTCCCAGGGATGTGAGATAGTTTCAACTCACTATCTTGGCCAGGGGGTGGGCAAGGTAGTTCCAGAGGCTTCCACTTGGCCTTCCTTCCTCACTATATTAGTGCTTACTCCTTATGCCAAGGCACCAATATTGGGCTTCTTCCAACTACAAAGTATATTTACTTTAACATATATTTGAGGACCAGGATTTAATATATATTTGTGGGGGTCCATGCACCCAGTGTACACTTATGAACTGGAGTGGGCCAGGACTGTGTTTGTTACCTTGCCCAGACGCCATCCTCTAACAGGGGGTAACAAAAATGCTATGATTCCCTGGGTACCAACATCATCTCAGACTCTGTATCCTACAGTCCTCAAAATGTTTTGATATTTCCTTTTCCTCAATACATGATTGCCCAAGTAAATGGATGAAGCTCCTTTGTGGAAAGACTGTGAAAGCAAGTAAAAAGTAGATTACAGGTGCATAACAGGGTGATCTTAGAAGACAGACGTAAGGGCCGACCCTGTGGCTCACTCGGGAGAGTGCGGTGCTGGGAGCACCGAGGCCGCAGGTTCGGATCCTATATAGGGATGGCCGGTGCGCTCACTGGCTGAGCGCGGTGCAGATGACACCAAGCCAAGGGTTGCGATCCCCTTACTGGTCACACACACACACACACACACACACACACACACAAAGACAGACGTAAAAGGAAATCCTACTACTGGGCAGAGCTGCAGGCTATGTGCCTGGTCATCTACTTAGTGTGAAAAGAGAAGTGGGCAGCAGCAAATGGCTTGAACGGTTGGTAAAATGACTGATGGCAGAAAAATGGAAAGATCAGGGACCAGGAGGTCAGGGGAAAAGGCATGTAGATATATTGATGGAAATGGGCATGAAGTGTAAATATCTTTGCATTATGTTAATGCCCTTCAGAGAACATATGACATAGAAGAGACAATTCAACCACCAAACAGAATCAGTCGACCAGCTATCAGCCAGCATCTTTCACTGGCCAGCCCAGTGCTGAATCATGGGTGCATGAATGAAGCCCCCATAATGGAAAGAGACTACAAAGGTCCCAATAGGATGCCTCCTACAGGTCACCAAGGCTTACCTTCGCACTGCCACTGTAGATTGTGCAAACGTCCACCAGTAATAAATGCCATTTCTCAAAGAAACCAACCAGACATTGCAAATTGACTGTAACAAACACTTTCCTCTTTGGAAGCAACAGTGATTCATCTTGACTAGAACAGACACATAATATGAGTATGGGTTTGACTTCTCTGCCCAAAGGGCAACAGCCAGTACTATCATATGAGGGTTTTCAGTGTACTGGATCTCCCAATACAAAATCCCACATAGCTCACAGCAGACCTAGAGACCCACTTCACAGCAAAGGAAGTGTGGCAGTGGGACCCACATACCACTACAAACCACACCACCCAGAAGCTTCGAGCCTCGAAGAGCAACCAAACAGGCTGTTGGAGTCACAGCTGAGCTGTCAGTTCAGAGACAACACCCTGAAAAGACGGGGCACCATCTGTGAGGACACATTGTATACTCTAAATCAGTGACCATTAGATGGTTCTCTGTCTCCAAAAAGAAGAACACCTGGATCCGGGAATCAAAGGGTTGAAGTGGAGTTACTCCACTTATCCTTGCTTCCAATGACCCACGTGTGGAATTGGCATGTCCTATCCTTACAACTCTGGTTTCTGCAGGTTTAGAGGCTCCTAGTTCCCAAAGGAGACCCAGAAATTTTCAGTCTATGGTTGATTCCCAGGCACTTTGGGGTCCTTGTGCCAAGGAAGCAATATGTGAGAGGAGCAATCATCATCCTGTCAAGAACAATTGACTCTGATCATCAGGAGGAGATAGAGCAGGAAAGAATATATTTGGCACCCAGGTGACCCATGTGGGAATCCCTGAGTATTCCTTAGCCTAACTTTGTTTTTTGTTGTTGTTGTTGTTGTTTGGGTTTTTTTGTGACTGGTAAGGGGATCGCAACCCTTGGCTTGGTGTCGCCCGCACCGCGCTCAGCCAGTGAGCACACTGGCCATCACTATATAGGATCCGAACCCGTGGCAGGAGCGCCTCTGCGCTCTCAGCGCCACACTCTCCCTAGTGAGCCACAGGGTCGGCCCATCTTCTGCCTAACTTTGAAGACCAATTGATGAGTGCAGCAACCATCATGTGAAAGTGGAACGGTGACCAGAGGCTTAGATATCTCAGAGATGAGGGTCTGGGCACCCCAAAAGATAAGCCACCTAGACCAGAAGAGATGCAAGCTGAGGGTGAGAGGAATAAATAAAAGAGGAAGGAGTTCATGAATATCAATTGCTACTCAAGCCCAGCTCAGTAACAGGGAACACAGGTTATCCTACTACCTTTCCTCTTGTAAGCTTCCCCCATGGGAAGGGGTCCAGCACAGTCATTGAGGACCTACTCCCAGCAGTTATATGAAAAAGTAGATTTGAGTAGCAGATGGGGTGGACTGAAGTGGATGCTGCGATGTGGAGCCCAGTCCTTCAGGACTGAAGAACTCTCTCCCCTGCTACAGAAGTATTGCCAACTAACAGCCCGTTAGCCTTTCTAGAAATTGCCTTTAACTGAAGAAAGCCTCCCTGCCCAAGATCACACCTCCTCACCAGGGGCTGCCTGCATCAGTGATAGACATCTGACATGGCTTTATAACAGCCTGGCCCCCTGCTATGTTTTGAACATATTCCCCCAAAGTTCATGTGTTGGAAACTTAATTCCTAATGTGACAGCTGAGAGGTGGTGGGACCTTTAAGAGGTGATTAGGTCAGGAGGACTCTAAGTTCATGATGGACTAATGCCGTGGATTAGTTGTCACAGGAATGGGTTAGTTATCTCAGGAGTGGAATCCTTATAAAGAATGAGTTGGGCCCTTTTCCCTCCTGCTCTGTCACATGCTCTGTTGCCCTTCTGCTGTGGGATCAAACAGCAAGAAGTCCCTCACCAGATGCTGGCCCCTGGACCTTGGACTTCCCAGTCCCCAGAACTGTAAGAAATGTATCTCTGTTCTTTATAAATTACTCAGTCTCAGATATTCTATTACTGCAACACCAAAACGGACTAAGACATCCCCCTCGCCTCAATGCAGGACAGCTCTACAGGGTACCCACCCTTAGCAGTAGCCTTTGTTGAGATTGCATCACAAATTAATAACTCATTTTACCCAGTCCCGCTGCCTTCTCTCCCCCCACAGGTGTTGATCCTGACAGCACTTTCTAATAAACTTCCTGCTTGCAAATTTCTGTCTCAGAGTTTGCTCTCTGGGAGACCTGAGCAGCAATACTTATGTTATAACATAAGAGAAACAAATTTCAGATGACACTGACTGCATTTTAAGCTTACCTATAAATTAACATCATTTCAGCTCATCCCTTTATTCTACTAAGTTAACTTTTAATCACTGCTGATTTACTTATATCAAACATCCCCCCTCAAAGATTAGAGAACTTGTCCTATATTTTCATCTCCAAAAGCCTACTCATGCTATTTTTAGTCTCAATAAATAATCTCACATCACATAAATCAAAGCTAAACATTATTTCCTTTAACTTCCTTCCTCCCACTCCTACATTTCTTTGTGTGCTCACCCAGACTTTTCTCCTTTCTTCCTTTCTCAGATAACAGTGTCTCTTTCCATACCAAGGATCACTCTTACTGCTTAGTTCTTTACCCTAAGGTTTCCTGACTTCTCCAAAACACTATTTCAAAGTCTTTAATCTCTCCATCTGAAAGTTTCTTTCCTTTCAGTTTATTAATATTTAAAACATTATTCAACCAAACTCTTTAATCTCTCTATACAAAAGTGTCTTTCCTTTTGTTCTATAAATACCATTGTCAATAAAAAAAAAAACTTGAGGTTTATTTGTTCCTTAACACGCATGTTTCTCTCCTATTCTTTTCCACTAAACAAGGTGAAGTCTATACTATTGTATCTAGTTCATTATAGAAGTCTATAATACTATATCTACTTCAATTTGAGTCCATACCTCAATAAACTACAATCAGAATTCTAGTCACGGCTTTCTACTAAAAACACCTCTCTGAAAAGTTACCAGTAACTTCCTGATAATCAAATCCAATGACTTTTCTTTGGTCCTCCTTTTTTTTTTTTTTTTATCCACTGTACAGTACCATGTGGCCTTGTCTTATTCTTAAATCTCTTTTCTTATCACATTTTCCAATAAGCTGTATTGACCAGGTTCCCTATCAAACTCCTTAATCACACTTTCTGAGTTTCTACCCACCAATTACAGGCAGTCCCACTTGATTCTTTTATCTCCCAACTGTAATCTTCCTCTTCTTTAATCATCCCATTTTTCCCCATCTTGAACTACAAAAACTATGATTCTCAAATGAAACCACCAATTTGACACTTTTTCTTTAGCTCTAAACCACCTCTTTACCATGAGGTAATATGTTAATCATTGATTCCAAAATAACTATACTTTATTATGTTCTGAATGTTTCTTTCCCCAGGAACTAAGCATTGATGCTAAATGTGTATTGAATATACTCAATACCTTTTCAGGATTTATTGAGATAATAATATAGATTTGATCCTTTGACATAGTTGATTATCTTTGTAGTTTTAAGATAAATCCTGTCTCAAAAGATTGTATTTTTTAACACACTGCTTGATAAAATTTTGTTCAAGATTTCTAAATCAATATGCATAAATAAAATTGATCCACAAATTTAATTGGAACTATCTTCATTGGATTCTGTATTAGGGTTATTCTTTTTCTACACTCTGAAAAAAATTATAGAATATGAGAAATATCTCTTTCATAATAGTTCCAAGTACTCACCCTAAGATCTTGAGTCTACAATTCACCTTTTAAGATAATTCTTTAAAACATTACATTTCTAAAATATATCAACTAAAATCCTGAAGGACAGACTAAAGATAATGGTACCTCTCTGATCTGAGTTTTAAATGTTCCGAAGTATAAGTAAACACATCTCAACAGCTTTAAAAAAAAAAAAAAAAAAACGTTACATTTCTTCCATGGTTTCTTATCTACTCAGATTTTTTTCTTTTTACCTCTTCCATATCAATTTTAGCTAGATAAAATACAAAACCATCTTTTCCAATACATGACGGAGCTGAAAGCACAAAAAAAGAAATCCTAGGAGACCAAAATTTACATAAAACTGGCAACACAGCTGTACTGATCCCTAGCAGCCTGGAAATTGGGTTATATCAGAACTCACACACAAGAGAAAGAGTACAAAGCTTGAATTCTTTACAAAGTGGAGAAACAGATCAGAGAGTCTTGCATAAAGGCATAGATGAGTAAATTAGGGGAAAAAGCTTCCAGAAAGATACAATAGTCTCTGGAAGAAGAGAAATAGAAATTCTCACCTGAGAATTGGTCATCACAGGATCTCTCTCAGGTGGGATCAGGAATAAAATTTCTATTACCTCTGTCATTGGAAAATCCTCAAGCTGAAATTAAGTTTACAGTAGTCCTAGGTCAATAGTGTCCCTCCAGGCACTTGACAAAAGCAAACACATCTTACCTCTGGAAAAATACACTTAAACCCACTTCTCAAATAATTTCCTAAAATAAAATTTCATGGTTAGGTGTTCAGCAGTGAATACCACAAAAGAAAAGGAGAAACAACCAACCATGACCAAAAATCAGCAGAATCAAGAAGATGTAGAATCACACATGCAACAGTTACATATATTAGAATGATTAGAACAGAACAAAAATAAATATGTATAAGAAGAAGAAATATTGTACTAAAAGTGTAAATGAAAGAACAAGAGACTCAAAATCAACTATGCAGATTTGAAGGTAGAACCAAATAGAACTTCTGAAAATGAAAATACAATTGAAATTAGAAACTTAATGAGAGGTTAAATATATGAATAATCAAGGCTGAAGAGAGAATTAGAGAACTGGAAAGTTTTCTGGAAAAAATATTCAGAAAAGTTTCTCAGATGGAAAATATGAAAAAGAAGAGATGATTAAGAAAAAGGGAGAATAGAGAAAGAAAATAATGTAAGAAAATACACAAAGTGCATCACAGAGAAACCATAAGATAGAAAATGAAAGAAAACTTAAGAGGTAGGTATAAAATGAAATAGGAGTTTTAAGAGAGACTAGAAAGAAAGACAAAAGCAATATTTAAATATGTAAGAGCTGATAATTTTCCAGAATTTATCTTTTTAAGTAAAGAAAATACAAATCCTTAGAATCAGGACACAAGAAACCCAAGAAAGGTAAATAAAAAGAAATCCACAAACACGTTTTTGTGAAATTATAAAACACCAAAGACAAAGAGAAGATCTTACAAGCCATGGGGGGGTGGATGCAACAGAATTACATACTGATGACTAATCTCTCCAGAGCAACAACGGAAGCTGAAAGAATAGCAGAGTATTTTTAAATGCTAAAAGAACAATTTTGAGGTAAAATTATATTCCCATCATCCTATCTTTCAAAAATAAAGTTGATATAAGGGCATTTACAAAAAAAAAAAAAGCTCAAAGAATTTATTAGCAACAGAGAGCACTTCATGAAAAAGGAAGATAGCTCTTAGGGAAGAGCTGAGATACAAGATATTCCAGCAATCAAAGAAAATGGTAAGCATGAAATGAATCCGAAAAAGCATAGTGTAAATCAGTGGTGATAACATCTAATTTGGGGTTTAAAATATTAAAAAAATATTTTTAAAATAAAAATAGAAATATAAAATCCTGAACAAATGAAACTATTATTTGTGAGGAGGTTAATCAAAATTTAAGCATTCTAAGTCTTTGTATTGTCCAAGAGGAGAATAACTACATAAAGATTACAATGAAGTATACAGTATTCCTATTAGTAGAGGAGAAAATAAGAATTCAGAAAACAACTTCATACAAAAGTTGACAAGAACAGAGAAGGAAAAAAAATAATAAAGCAGGCCAAATAAAAAGCCCAAAATAAGATGGTAGCAATGAATACAAATATAACAGTAATTACAATCAATATAAATGGAATTAACTGTTCTGTTGAGACAAAATCAGCCATTTACTGTTTATAAAAGAAATACCTTGAATTTAAAGATAGAGTAATATTAAAACTATTTTCATAATAATATAAAATATTAATAAAATTATTTTTTTCACTTTAAATATTGATACTTAAAATGAAGCATGAGAGGATACAGCTTTCTTTTATGCATTTATGGCACATATTTATGAAAACAGTGAATTTTTTTAATGAATCAAAATTGATTATACATATTTTTGGTGTTCAACATTGAGATATGTTGATCAAATTACTAGCATCTATATTGTTACAAATCGTAGTTATTCTTTATGCCCTTTGTCTAATCCCTTCCCATCCCCCTCTCCCTCCCCCTCCCCCCTCTAATCACCCTAGATTTCTTCTCTCCCTCTGAAAGAATAATGGTTACTCTGTTGACTTGCTCCCCAAATGATCTGTCCAATGCTGAGAGGCATGCTCAGGTCCCCAATACTATCATAGAGCAGATGCCTCTTCCGACACTATGAAATGGGCTTTGTGGAGACAGACATCCTCCTCCTTTCTTTATCTCTGCTGGTGACTCTCCTTGTGTCCATGCACTCCAGTGGCTGGTGGACGATCTGCGTGGAGGTTGTGGCATCTAGCCACCTTTGCGGCAGCCATGGTTATTGTGGTGGCTGTGGTGGACCGCCCACAAGGAGGAGATGGTTTTGGCCTGCTCCATGGTGCTGGCAATGTGCCTGGTTGTGGAGAGTATCCAATCCCCTGTTCCATGACCCGGGTCCCCGAGTGGGTCCTGAGGCGCTGGCATGGTGTGCCTGGTTGTCGGGGGGGGTCCGGTCCCCGGCTCCATAATCTAGGTCCTTGGGTGAACCCCAAGGTGCTGGCGTGGGGTGCCTGGTTGTGGGAGGGGGGTCTGGTCCCCTTCTCCATGCCTCGGGTCCACAGGCAGGCCCCAAGGCACTGGTGCAGTGTGTCTGGTGGTAAGTAGGGGAGAAAACACTGAATTGGTTAAAGGCAACCTTTTTTATAATATATAAAATAATTTTCCCACTCAAGTTGTTTATCTTTTTTTAATTTTTCATTAGCATATACATTGTTACAAATCATACTTAATCTTTTTATTCCTTATCCAATCTCTTCCCTTCCTCCTTCCTCCCCCCTTTTCCCGCCCCCACCCCCCTCTAATAACCATAGATTTGTTCTCTCCATCTGACAGATTAACCGTTCCTCTGTTGGTTTGTTGCCTAGATGATCTGTCCAGTACTGAGACAGGTGTGACCAAGTCCTCCTCTATTATTACAGTGGTTAGCTTATGAGGTGAAAAATTAATAGAGAGACAAAACTCAAAACAAATTAGAATATAACTTAGAAGAGAGATCGTAGAAAACTTGAATGATCCTGTAACAATTAAAAATATTTAATCAATAGTTAGAAGTCCTATAAAAAGAACCAAGCTTTTATGCCCCCTTTGCTGTATAAATTAATACCTCAGTATACCAAATAATTGATGAAGAACCATTGCTTTTTGTAAAAATACTCCAGCCAATAAACAAGGAAAAATGTATAGAATTAAAATATCATCATTTGGAACCACTAATGAAATAAGGAATCCAGGCAATTAATGATCAATGGCTGTGAAATTGTATTGTACAGAGTGTGCTTCATTGAGAAAACTTAAATGCTGAAGGACTTTGCCTTGTGGTTATTTGGGGGAGTATTCCAGGCAGAGGGAAAAACCAGGGTGGAGGCTGTTCAGCAGAAGTCTATCTGGGGCTTAAGTACAAAAAGAAGCCCAGTGAAGCTGGAACATATGGGGGAAAATATATGAAATTAAGTCACATTGTAACAGGGAAATTATGAGTAACTGATGGGACGGAAATGGCATCGACTGAATGGAGGAAGTCAGTTTTGAATATGAAAAGTTTAGATGCTTATAGGACATCCAAGCGAAGTTGTCATGCAGGCAGTTGGATTTATAACTCTGAAGTTCTGGGCCAGAGACAAAAATGTGGGAACCATCAGCATATTGATGGTATTTATGGCCAGGGAACTGCATTAAGATCACTAAAGGAAGGAAACTGATAGAAAGGTAAAGACAACCAGTACTGAGTTTTGGAGAGAGATTCAGGAGAAGACAACACTTTCTACCATCTTATATGCTATATAATTTATTATGTATTGTGTTTATTTCTTATAAACTCTAGAAAATTCCGTAAGGGGAGTTCAGTCTGCTGACACATCACAAGTACAAAGAACAGTGCCCGGCTTAGTAAGCATTCAATAAATATTTGTTGATAAGAATCTATGGATTATGCTTTTCATGTTTGTTTTAGAAAGTAATCCATATGCTTGGGTCATAAAAGTAGTTCTGTTTCTTTTCTCCTAAGTTTGTTGCATTTTTGCCTTTTCCATCTACTCCATAATCCGTATGGAAATTATTTTGTGTATGATGTAAAGTAAGAAGCTAATTTCATTTTTTATACAGCTCTTCATTTCTACAGAATAAAGCCCAAAATTGCTAGCATAACATTTAAGTCACTTCATGATCTAGATCCACTTTATCTCTCCTGTGTTATCTGTGACTGCCACCCTGTGAAGCCTTTGTTTAATTATACCAAACTACTTGCAGTTCTCGAGCGTTAGACAACGCAATATAACATGCAGCAAGAATAAGGGACCATGCAAAATTGATATTTGTGGATAATATAACTGTACACCTAAAAAATCCCCCCAATCACTTGAAAAACAAAATTAATAACAATTTAGAACAATATTTAAAATATTTGCATCCATTTAAATGATGTTTGTAAAGGTACCAAATTATGTGAGACACTCATAATATTAATGGATAAAAACAATTCTAAATCGTACCAACCATATGGTCTAATCTAAGTTTTAGAAAAAACTTAAAATGGAATAAGTGTTAAAAATGCATGCTAAAATGTTAACATTAATGGTCATGGGGTTGGGACGTAGAATTTTTTTCTCTATTTCCTAAGTTTTATTTTGTATACATAAGCTAGTTTTATAATGAAAAAATTTTAAGTAAAAACATTGATTTTCACATAAATGCCAATACATCTTATTCATTATCAGAGAAATTCCTCTACGTTTCAAATAAGACCTTGATAAACAAGGTCCTTAGCTATAATTTTACATCGGTCATAACTCCCAGAAAAACTGAAGTGTCCATTTAGGAATATTAAGTGTTTATGTCTAGAAAACACCTAAGTTCATTGTCACCGAGGATAACAAGACTCAATAATAAAGAGATTGGGGGGAAATCTGTCAAGTTAGCATAATTAGTAAGACAATATAAAAATAACATCCATTGCACATTTTCTATGCTATACCTAGGCACTGTATTAATTACTTTAAATACATTATCTCATTTTAATCCTCAGAGTAACTCTGTGACATAGATATTATCATTTGCGGTAGTAGTTAAGGGCATGGACACATGGCTTTTCATCAACATGCCGTCGTATCAAGAAAGTAGGTTTGCTGTTGAGTCCTAAGCTAAATTCTCAGATAACATGAGATTCTACTTTACAACTGAAAGTGCTCTTGAAGATCAGCTATCCCAAAATTTCACAGATGAGGAAATTCCAGTACTCAGGGAGAAAAGAGATTTGTTTATGTTCACAGAACTA
Organism: Cynocephalus volans; assembly: GCF_027409185.1. Taxonomy (NCBI): domain Eukaryota; kingdom Metazoa; phylum Chordata; class Mammalia; order Dermoptera; family Cynocephalidae; genus Cynocephalus; species Cynocephalus volans. The sequence continues at coordinate 93,069,272 of NC_084471.1, forward strand.
GTTAATGGGAATGACACCAACCCAGAATTATTGTTTCATTATTCTTTCCACTATATCACGCTTTCTTTCCTGATCACTGAGCTCAAATCAAAATGATTGAATATTTGTCTACAAAAATTATTCTGATAATATACTCTTCCCCCAATTTTTTTTTTTTAAAAGGATTTTTTAAAAGCTTTCACGTCCATTTACATGGTTCAAACTTTGGAGCCTTTAAGGGCACACGTTGGGGCCATATACTAATAGACCATCTGCTTTTCAGGAACAACCATGGAATAATCACTTGAGTAAGCAGCACAGCTTTCAATATATAAATTCTCTATTAAAATGTTTATGAAGCAATTCTCCCTTTTATTGCTACTAAATGAAAATACTGTCACATCTATTAAAAATTCATTAAGGAATGCCATTGATAAAAAGATTCAATTAAGTATATGAAATTTATCCCACTGTGACCTGTACTGAGTTGTTCTATAAGATAATATAATCCTATTTTTTGTTCTGAGCTTGTCTCTAGAGGAAAAAGATTAAATTTTATTAAGAAAAACAGCTCTGCTCTCCCAATTAGAGGAATCTGACTGTGTGAACTGTCCAAGGCATAGGATGGGAAAGAGACCACTCAGCTGTGACACACACACACACACACACACACACACGCACACGCACGCACGCACACACGACTTTCCTATATTATCTCTTCCATTTGATACTGACCAGAGTTAATTCTCTTTTAATAAATAGAGAGACTAACACAGTATTCACTCATTTTTTATGAGAGGCCAGCAAAGTTCATGCCCTAATCCAAGGTTGATCTGCTGAAAACGATAGCTAAATGCACTCAGGCCTTACTTAAGTATTCCCACTGCAATTGTCTTTGCTCCTCTCTGAAGATATAAATTCCCCATCTGTCTCTTGCATCATAGACTCTTTCAGCCTATCTAGTTAAACATTTTTCTCTGTGCAGAAATCCCCACTGCAAGAATAATAAGCCATCCATACTCTGCTTAAATAGACTGAAATGATGGAAAACTCACTAGTACTTCCTGAAGTAATCTGTACTTTATGGAGACAGCTCTTGTAGGAATCTTTCCCTGTGTTGGTCATGGAGTCTGGTAATGTTTGCTTAAATACCCATGGGCTATTAGACATGTCTACCTCCACAAGAGAGGCAATTATTGACCCCTATGAAGATGGCAGGTTTGTTCCCTCATTCATTCTATTTACCCAGCACTTTCTATGTGCCTTCATGTTCTGTAGAACCTTGATTTTTCAGCCATTAAAAATATATACAGCAAAAATTAGAGCATAGGCATTCAAGGTTATAACTTTTTTCTCATCTATAAATATGTTTTTCTTGGTCAGTCATTCTGAAGTGCTGATCTATAGACTAGTTTCATCAGAATTATAAGGTAATTATTTTTTTAATCTTGGGTCCCATCTCTAAAGATTATGATTCAGAAAGTTTGGAGTAAGGCTTGGGAAATCAAATTTGAAAAAAAAAAAAAAAAAAAACCCTCTTCAAGAGATTCTTATACACATCCCAAGTTTAAGAACTCTTGGTCTAAATAACTCCTAAGTCTATAGAGTCTCTTAACTGCACTTCAACTCAGAATCATTACTATGCTTATTAGTATTTAAAACCTCTAGGTATGCTAATTGTGACTTCCACCCTACAACTGTGAGAACATGTCTTCTCAATCCCCTACTTGCAGATTGGATTCCCCAGGAAACAGGCTTCAAGTCAGGTCAGCATTTAAGAGTGATTGATAGCTACAGGGTAGGGAAACACAGCAGGATTGGGTGGAATGAGAAAAAGGGCTCAGATACCGTCTCAAGAAAGACTCCAGCTGACCCACAGGCAGCTCTGTTGGGTCTTTACACCAGGTATCAACCTGTCATTGAGGCAGGCTACCTCTACAAGGGGTCGTGACCTTGGCAGGGTGGCTTTTTTCACTGGCGGGCAACCAACAGTGTAATAAGTTCCTGAGCCCTGAAGGGAGATCTGAATGTACTTTACAACAGCCACGTCACCTACCTTCTCAGGGAAAAAGATGGCAAGAGTTAAATAAGCGTTTCCCAGTAGAGAACAGGAAGTTTTTAAGTTGCCAAAAAGAGAAAATTACTATCTCTCACTCCCCCCCATTTCAAGCACTGAATTATTTATGGAATGATTCACCACTAAAATGAAGTGTGAATTTCTATATTGAATTATTTCTAATCCCTTAAATGGCAGTTCTTAAGGTCTTGTTGCATCTATAGTCTTGATTAGTTAGAATAAATTACTTCTAAACAACTGGTCATTTTGTTTATTTATTTAAAGGATCTGTAATTAGCACATGTATTTCTCCCTGACAATGTCTCCTTTAGAAAGAAAAAAAGAGAATTCCTGATTCTATGAAAATCATTCCCTGTAGCCCTTTCACAGAGGGTTGTAATGAGCAATTATCATCGCAGTTCCTCAGGAGCCAGGAAATGTTACCCTTTTTCTCAACTTGCCTGATTTAACAGGTTTATCAGACAAACAAAATAGGTGAGGTAATATCTTGGCACCTCCAAATCAGATGGGGGGGCTTTGGATGCCTCAAGAGATCACATCCAGCTATGAGAAGTGGTTGGGGCTGTGGGTGGGCTGCTGAATACTGCACCTGGAGTCAAATATCCTTAGCCTGATGTTAAGTGAAACAAACCAGGCACAGAAAGAGAAATACCACATGTCCTCACTCATAAATGGGAGGTAAAAAATAAATGGAAGAAAGAAAGAGAGAAAGCAATCACATTAATATGTTGAACTTTCAGAAGGAGAGAACAGAACTATTGTTACTAGAGATGGGAAAGGCGGAGGAAGAGGGGGTTTAGGGAGCTATTGGTTACTAGACACAAGGTATGATTACATTTTGTAGTAATCATGCAAATTATCCTGTTTAGATGATCCCACATTGTGCACAGGTATTGACATTCAACTTTGTACCCCAGAGATATGTATAATCAATTATGCTTTAATAAAAAAATTAATTTTTAAAATATCCTTAGCCTGAGTTCTGCTTCTGCTTTCAGCTTCTGAAAACATTTTACTGTCTCTGAGTCTTAGTTTCCTTGACTAGTAAAATAGGGGTGATACCTCCTCTGTCACAAGGTGCCATAATAACAACATAGAAAGACATAACTGAAAAGGCTTTGTATACACCTGCAAAGTCATAATCCCTGTCCTGGAGTCTTCCATCAATTTATTCCTCTGAATGATCTTCATATCTAGCACATGAGCAACTTGAGGCAGGCATTTTCTGAAATCTGCTTCAGACACATCACAAAACCTGCCTATGATAATAAAAACAACTACTTATGTGTCACGTGAAGCAAGTGCCTTACATGCATTACCTCATTTAATTCTTCCAACAATTCTATTCAATGGGTTCTTTTATTACCCATTTTGCAAATGAGGAAACTGAAGTTTTGAGAAGAAGGAACATTCTTGCCGTCACGCCATGAGCACAAGCAAAGCCTGGACAGCCCCTGGCTCTGCGTCCCCCACTCCTTGAAGTAGTCTAAGAGTTGGAGACAGGAGGAACAGTTCTGGAATCCTCTGATATCACTTGATCTTGAAAACCATTAATAAAAATGCCATTTTTAATTACTTACTCATTGTTGTTTTAAATACTTTTCAGTTTAGACTGTAGATAGATTTTGTTTTGTTTTGTTTTATGCAAATAACAGATTTTCTTCATAGAGAGTAGGGAAAGAAATTAGTCGCTGCTCCACAGTCATAGACTGAACAAGAAAAGTTGGACTGCAGGTCACACAGGGACCAGACCAGCACCACCTATTACTACTCTTAGCCAAACAGAAGCCACACATCCTGGTGATGGGAGGTTAATGACATCACATTCACAGATGATCACTTTCATAGGGCTGAACTTTCAACTAAGCTGCATTCTCCCTAACACTTTCATTATCTTCCCCCCAAAAAACTACATTTTCAAATGCAAGTCAGAAAATTATAAGACACGTTTGGGAGTACACTAGAAGCTCACACAAATGATTTAAGTAATAATGTTTAAATTTAATGTACAGAAGAATTAACTGGCATGATGTTTTAAAATAGAGTCCCTGAACCCCATCTCCAGACTTGCTAATTCATAGAACCAGAGAGGAACTAAGAAATCTGCATGTCTAACGAGCACCATGACTGGTTCTGATGCAGAACCATATTTTGAAGAAAAAAAAGAAAGTATTAAAAAATAATCTTATTATTATAAATGAGGCAGGAAAGTGTTGTTTATGTGATTAAAGGGATAATAAAATAATTGAATAGACCTCTTTTGCCTCCGTTTAGAAATCTGCCTACTGATCTCCATACCAACCAGCTGCAAAAAAAACAACCTGCCTACAGGGTTTAATATTTTGTGGAGAATCAAAAAAGTAATCACAGCAAGTAACTTCAGTTTAAAAAAAAGACAATCTTAGAACAATCAGTGAAGATATATAATATATACTAAAATGAAATAAATATTGTATGTACAATTTTGCACTTTCAAGACTTCAGTGAGGAAGAGAGGATGTGGATGGAAAAGCAATCTCCTAATTCAAACAAAGGAGGGTCATGTGTATAGAAATGGAGCTCCTAATCTCTTCCCACTCAGGGAAAAAACTGTAGATTTTCTGGTACAGAAAAATAATTTCTACCTCAAGGTAGAAAGAAAGAGGAAAGAGATGATAGGAAGAGAAAAAAAAGGAAGAGATGATACAAAAACGTTCTAGTTAGTCACCAAGAGATGGTCATTGGTCACTAGCATGTCACCAAAAATCCAGCAATATGTAACAACAGCTGAAAGTTGCAGCAACTTCTAAAAAATCTGGAAAATCATGCATGGGCCTAGGGTTTTTCCACCCTTAAAGGCCTTCAGAAAGAGGAATTGTTACACTTCTGCTCAATGCAAAATAAGAACCATAACCAGACAGAGATTTTAGGTTTGCTCTAGTTGTTACCTTTTGAATATGTATGTCATTAATAGTGAATACTTTAAATTAGAAGTAATAATTAATGTTTGTCCCTTTTTCAAGTCTTAACATTCTCGAAAAAACATGACTATATAATATAGTATTGCATATACTGGCAACAAACAAATAGAAGATGAAATTTGAAAAATAGCATTTAAAAAGCATCAATTGCTTAGAAATAAATCTAATGAGTGATATGTAACATCTCTACTCCAATAATTAAAAAATATTGTTGGAGGAGAGATATCATATTCATGGATTGGAAGATTCAATGTTGTTAAACTATCAATTCCTCCCAAAATGATCTGCAGATTTAATGCAATCGCAGCTGGATATTCTTAAGAAACTGGAAAAGCTGATTCAAATATTTGTATAGTAATGCAAAGAATATTAAAAGTAATCTTGGGCCGAGCCCGTGGCGCACTTGGGAGAGTGCGGCGCTGGGAGCGCAGCGACGCTCCCTCCACGGGTTCGGATCCTATATAGGAATGGCCGGTGCACTCACTGGCTGAGTGCCTGTCACGAAAAAGACAAAAAAAAAAAAAAGTAATCTTAAAAAAGACCAAATCTGGAGGTCGACGTCTTTCACTTCCAGATATCAAGACTTATTATAAAGCTGCAGTAATTAAAAGAATTAATGAAAGGATAGATGTTAGTCAATGGAAAAGAAAGAAAAGTTCACTTGGTTTATGACAAAAGTAATACAATGAATTAGGAAAAGGATGATCTTCCTAGTCAGTGTTGCTAAGTCAACCAGATATAGGTCAACCAGATACAGGTCAACTGGATATAAGTCAATTGGATATCCATATGTGGAAAATTTCCATCTTGAACCTCTACCTCCCACCATATGCAAATAGCAGTTCCAGATATATTGTAGACCTAAATGTGAAAGCTAAAACAATAGGGCTTCTAGGAGAAATTATAAAAAAAATTTTTATGACCTTTGAACAGGTAAAGATTTCAAAAACAGAATACAAAAAGTGTTAACCATAAGAGAAACAAAGGTGATAAATTGTACTACATTTGTGTATTAGTCCATTTCTGCTGCTTATAACAAAATATGTGGAACTGCGTAATTTGTAAGAAAATGAAATTTATTGCTTAGTTGCAGAGCCTGGGGAATCCAAAGTCCAGGGAACACATCTGGTGAGGGTCTTGGTGGTGGCAACAGTGATCCACGGGTCTCACAGAGCAGAAAATGGTGGAGCAGAGAGAGAGAGAGTTCCTCATGCATTCTCCTTTTAAAGCCCTCAGAATCATGCCCATGACCACCATTTTTAATCCATTCACTAGGCATGTTCCTATAATCTAATCACCTCTTCAAGGCCCCACCTTTCAATTACCATATTTCCTACTCTCTTAACACCGTCACAGTCGGGATCAGGTTTTGGGAGAACACTCAACCCAAGGTAATTAGAATTAAGAATGTCTGTTCACCAAAGACATTGTTAAGAAGTAGAAAGTTCCCCAACCTTATTCAACACAATACTGGAAGTTCTAGCCAGAGCAGTAAGGCAAAAGAAAGTAATAAAGGGCATCCAAATTAGAAAGGAGGAAGTCAAACTATTCCTATCTGCAGATGACATGATCATATACATAGAAAACCTTAATGACTCCACCAAAAAATTGCTAGAAATAATAAATGAATTCAGTAAAGTCACAGGATACAAAATCAACATACAAAAATTAATAACATTTCTCTACACCGATAACAAAATATCTGAAAAAGAAATCAAGAAAGTAATCCCATGTACAATAGCTACCAAAAAATGAAATACCTAGAAGTAAATTTAATCAAGGAGGTAAAAGATTTCTACAATAAAAACTATAGAACATTGACTTAAAAAATTGAGTAAGACACCTATAAATGGAAAGATGTCCCATGTTCGTGGGTTGGAAGAACATCAAAGTGTTCATACTACTCAAAGCAATCTTAACATATATAAATATAAATATAAATTTAACACAATCCCTATCAGAATAACAGTGACATTCTTCACAGAAACAGAAAAATGATCTTAAAACTTGTACAGAACCACACAAGACCCCATATAGCCAAAGCAATCTTCAACAAAAAGAACAAAGTTGGAAACATCACAGTTCCTGACTTCAAAATATACTATAAAGCTATAGTAACCAAAACAGCATGGTTCTGGCATAAAAACCAACAAATAGATCCATGGAATAAAACAGAGAGCCAAGAAATAAACCCACACACTTATAGCCAACAGACTTTTGACAAAGGTGCCAAGAATATACAGTCGGGAAAGGACAGCCTCATCAATAAATGGTGCTGAGAAAACAGGATATCCACATGCAGAAGATTGAAACTAGACCCCTATCTCTCACCTTACACAAAAAATCAACTCAAAGTGGATCAAAGACCAACTTTAAGACCTGAAACTATCAAACTACTAGAAGAAACTATAGAGGAAACACTACATAAAATTGGGCAACACTTTTCTGAGCAAAACTACAAAGGCACAGGCAACAAAAGCAAAAATAGACAAATGGGATTACATCAAACTAAAAAAAATTCAGAAAAACAAAGAAAACAATCAACAAAGTGAAGAGACAACCCACAGAATGGGAGAAAGTGTTTACCAACCACACATTAGACAAGGAGCTAATATCCAGAATACATAAGAACTCAAACAACTCAACAGCAAAAAACCACATAACCTAATCAAAAAATTTGCAAAAGACCTGAACATACATTTCTCAAAAGAAGACATACAAATACCCAACAGTACATGAAAAAATGCTCAGCATCACTAATCATCAGGGAAATGCAAATCAAAACCACAGAGATATCATCTCATCACAGTTAGAACAGCTATTATCAAAAAGACAGAAAATAACAAATGCTGGCAAAGATGCAGAGAAAAGGGAACTCTCATACATTGTTGGTGGGAATGTAAATTAGTACAGCCATTATGGAGAATGGTATGGAGGTTTCTCAAACAGCTAAAAATAGATCTACTTTATGACCCAGCTATCCCACTACTGGGTATATATATCCAAAGGAAATTAAATTAATATATTGAAGAGATGCTGCACTCCCATGTTCATTTCAGGACTATTCACAATTGCCAAGAGATGGAACCAACCTAAATATTCATCAATGGAGAAATGGATAAAAAAAAAAATATATGGTATACTGTTCAGCTATTCAAAGAAAATTAAATCCTGTCATTTGCAGCAACATGGATAGAACTGGAGACCATATGTAAGGGAAGTAAGCCAGGCCCAGAAAGACAAATACCATACAGTCTTACTCATATGTGGAATCAAAAAAAAAAAACAGTGGTTCTCATAGAAATATAGAGTAAAACAATGGTTACCACAGACTGAGAAAGGAAGGAGAGTGAGGAAGGTGGGGGAGAAGAGGTGGGTTAACAGGTACAAAGTCACAGATAGGAAGAGTAAGTTCTGGTGTTCTAGGGTGACTATAGCTAATACTATTGTATTGTATATTTCTAAATAGCTAGAAAAAAGGATCTTGAATGTAAATACCAAAAAGAAAAGATAAATGTTTAGGTGATGGATGTGCTATCTACCCTAAGTGAATCGTTGTACAATATATGCATGTATTGAAACACACTGTACCCCACAAATATGTACAATTAAAATTTTTGAAAAAGAAAAAATAGTGGAAAAAAGAAAAAAATAATAAGTGAAAAGTTAAGCCCCAGAGTGGGAAAAGATGTTTGCAATACATCTTACTGACAACAAGCTCAGACTCAGAATACAAGAATTCCTAAAACCGGTAAGAAACATACAGACTATCTAATAGAAAAACTGGGCAAGAAACTTTAATAGGCACTTTCCAAAAAAGAGTATTCAAAGGGTCAATAAACATATCGGTCTAAAGGGGCTCGATTTCTTTAGTAGAAATAGAATGAGATATCACTACAATCTGCCATCAAGGCAAAAAATAAAAATAACAATTCCAAGAGTTGGTAAGGATGAGAAGCAAGTAGAATTCACATAAAACTACTTTGGAAAATCTATTCAGCAGTTTCCACTAAAGATGACTACCACATGACCCAGCAATTCCACTCCTAGGTATGTATACAGAGAAACGTGTACCTCTGTTTCCTAAAAGACATGTATAAGAATGTTCACAGCAGCATCGTTAGTATCAGCAAAAGTATGCAGACTTGTCATATAATAGAATACCATAGAGCAATGAAAATGAGCAATTGTTACATGCAACAACAGGAATAAATCTCACAAACGCAACATTCAGCTAAAAGAGATAAATATTTTTAAAAGTACATCCTCTATGATTACATTTATATAAATTTCAGAGACAGGCAAAACTATTCTATGGTTTAGAAGTCAGGATAGTGGTTATATTTGGGGCTATAATGACTGGAAGGTTATAACAGAGTGGGCTCTGGGCTTCTAAAAATAGTCTCTCTTGCTCTACATACAAGTAACTTCCTTATGTAGAAATTGATTGAGCTATGCACTGTGGTCTGTGCATGTTTCTGTATGTATGTTATACTTCAAAAAACATTTTTTTAAATTCCCTAAGCATTTTACACAAGAGAAATACTGTTTTTTCTTTGACTCCAACAAATGCGGGATCTCAAGAACCCCTAGCTTAGGTATGAAGCCAACTAAATCATTGCACACTCACAAATGACAAATGCTGTAATTTTGCTAAGGCTGGTTTATTCCCAAAGTTCAACTGCACCACTTATGAGTACTTTTTCCATTCCTGCTGGTCTTTCTTTTTTGCCATCCTCTTAAGTCTGTGTTTTGTTTTCTCTTTCCATACATGGTTCTGATGCTGATGAGACCAGATTTTGTTGGATCTCAGATATTCATTTTCCATTTCCTAATTGCAATGTGGCCATAACACAATTGCAGAAAGGCAATTTTCCATCCAAATCTGAAAAATTTTTTTTTAAAAAGATTATTTAGATGCTAATCCATCTGCATTCTTTAAGAAATGTAGCATGGTTTTGCTTTGATCCCCACATTCTCATTTTAAATTCCCATTGAATTTCATTGTGTGATTTTAGTGTTTTGCAAAGGAACCAATTTTAATGAATTCCCACTGCAAATTGGAATAATAGATATTTATCCTTTTATTCTTGATATTTCATTTTCAAGGTCAAAAACAGCATTACTTTAACTTCACATTTTATTAAATGTTATGTTGATGTTCCAAACCCCCCCTGTCCCCAACTCTAATTCTTTCCCACTTTTGATTATTCTGTTCCATCAGAACCACAGCAACTAAAATTGCCTTAGAAGAAAGAAGAAAGAATTAGAATTTAGTTACTGACTTTTCCAAAGGGCATGGTAATGAATATATAAAACCATCAGGTGGGACATACTTGCTGGTGCCAAATGAGCAGTGCAAATCCCAATGGGATTTTTTAACTTTCTCTATGATTAAGCCATGGTAAAGAGCAGTGTCCAGCAATTATAATTTCTAATAAAGAATCTGGCCTGAACAATTTTTTAATTACTTTTATTGAGTTATCCAGACTTAAGTCTCTATTTTTGCCAATTAGTACAATTAATCCGTAAATGCAAATTTGAGTCATCTTCCTTTAAAGACTATGTAATTCTGAGACTAACTATTCTGCTATATCAAGATAAAAAACCTATTAGGGAGAACAAAAACTAATAAGCCACAATTTCATTCAGAAAAATGGAAAAGAACGATTCTGATTTTAAATTGTGGTGAATAAGTTAAATTCTCTCCTGCTGCTGAAAAAATCTTTACCAACAAAAATGTGCATACTTGGAATGTATTCAGAATACAGTAAAGGCTGTATAAAATTATAAGTAAATGAAAAATATATTTACATGCCAGAAACTGTTTTTATTACTAACAATTGGGTGAGGGGAAAAAATCTTGCAACTCTGACTATTCCTTTGGAAATGACAATAACCCTAAAGTAACATTTTTCTTCCTCTATGTGTTAATGATTTCCATGGCAGCTCTCCATCTGCTTTCTACTATTTTCACAGGCTTTTAAAATTAACCTTACATGTATCAGTGTTCCAAGATTATCTTTATGGTTGCACAAACCATATGACTCTTTGACAAAGTTGATTATGCCAGCAACAATAGAGAAATATTCAGATGTCACATCTGTTATGTAAGAAAAAAAAATTGGTGTAAAATGGGAATAAAGTTGGAATGAGAAGCACTATTTCTGCAAATTCTATGTAATCAATCTCTAAGCCAATGACTACAAGCTTTTCCTTAGTTCCTAAATCATAAAGTAATTTAGGGGCCGGCCCCGTGGCGCACTCGGGAGAGTGCGGCGCTGGGAGCGCAGCAGTGCTCCCACCGCAGGTTTGGATCCTATATAAGGATGGCCGGTGTGCTCACTGGCTGAGCGTGGTGCAGCCGGTCACAAAAAGACAAAATAAATAAATAAAAAGAATTGTTAAAAAAAAAAAAAAAAGAAAAGAAAGTAATTTAGCCATGCAACACCCCCCACCCACCCACCCACCCATCCAGCTCAGCGATGACCATCAGGCTGCTGTCAGAAGCACTGGTGGCTCCCAAGCTGTGGTGGGGGATGCTGAGGGCCTCAGCCACACCACCCCAACATCCTCATCCAGCCCAACGATGACCACCAAGCCACCGCTGGAAGTGCCCAGGGCTCCCCTGCCAGAATGAGAAGGGTGCCACAGGCCTGGACCACACCCCCCTTTCCTCCTTCTCCCACCATATCCCCCTTCCCTTTCCCCTCTCCCCTCTCCACCTAACTGCTCCACAATAACATCTTAGAATGTAAAAATAATAATAATATTAAATAAATTTTTTAAAAAGAAAGCAATTTAAATTCCAAGAAAGTATTCTACACAGAATATACCTGAGTTTATTCAATCCATAACATCTACAGGAAATACCCAAACTTCCCAATGTAGCTATGTACTAGCAGTCTACATTATATGAATTACATAAGTTTTACTAAGGATCATGTAAAAGGGTAAGATCTCCCTTATGCTATGAAAAGATGGGACCCTTCAGAGACGATTAGGCCCTGAGGGCTCCACCCTCACGGGTGGAATTGGTACCATCATAGAAGAGTGAGTTTGGCCACCTCTTGCCCTCTCTCTCACCCTCTCACCACCCGTCATGTGAGGACACAGCAAGGGGCCCTTGCCAAACGCAAGCACCTTTCCAGCCTCCAGAACTGTGAGCCAATACATTTCTGTTCATGATAAACACTCCATCTCGGGTATTCTGTTACAGCAGAGCAAAGCAGACGAAGACACCTTTAAAAAATTAAACTCACTAAAAGGCAGATGGGAGCTATAAGTCAAACAGATTTGGAATTTCTTTTCTCACTACCAAATCCTTGTCATGTTACTAGAGAACTGCTTCAGAAATAATTAGGTCCATGAGAAGTGTCCTGAATGTTTAGGGGAAAAAAGGTTAAACTTTCACCCGGGATTTCTTCTTCGGTCATATATGACAGAAACCTCTGGCCACAGGGTCTTACCGAGAGAAAACCCAAGAGAACCCTTAACCACTGAAACTTTGGTCCTAAGATATGGTTACATTTCCTACCAAAAAAAAAAAAAAAAAAACATTAATTTTAAGGAGACCTTCTAGAAAATGCAGAAAATAATTTTCTATGACATTGTTAAATGGATTTGTGTCCTCTTTTTTTTAAGTAGGTTGATCTGTCTTGCACGTGGAGAAGGCATCCTACGATCTAGAAGGGCTGAGAAGAGCTTCCCATCATGATCTCTTTCACCACTCAGACTTGCCCTTGTGTCCCAAATCTCCACTATTTGCTTTCACCAGTTTAGGTCATTGAAATTCCCTGCAGAAACATTCATATCTAGAAAGGCAAGCCATGGTATCTAGGCTCAGTTCATCTTCAGTTCCCTAGCAAAGAGCAGTGCTCAGAGAAAACGCGATAAGTATGTTTTCATAAGACAGGATGGTAGTGTCTCTACTGAGCCTCTAACTAGAAAGAGCAGACTGGAGTGAGAAACTACAGAGGAAGACGTTTTAAACGGTGGGCAGGGAGAGGAGCGTCATGAGCACATTAATTATCTGGAGCAGGCACAAACGTGGAAGGATGAAGGCAAATTTAACTTATCTCAAATTTGTTCGGGGTTAGGCCTGCCCTAATGCGGTGACATTTACCTTTGGATCTCAGATCCCTTTGAGAATAGGACAAAAAACTACAAACTGCTTCACCCAGATTTTTCCTTCAAGCATGGCTGTAATCCATGTTGGAGCATATGACAGGATTTCCTTCTTTTTATGGCTGAGTAATATTCCATTGGATGCAAGTACCAAATTTTCTTTATCTGTTCATCCGTTGATGGACATTTAGGTTATTTCCGTCTTGTGACTATTGTGAATAATTCTACAAAAACGTGGAAGTGCAAATATATCCTCCAGGTCCTGATTTTAATTCTTTTGGGTAAAAACTCAGAAGTGAGATTGCTGGATCATATGATAGTTCTATTTTTCATTTTTTGAGGAACCTCCAAACTGTTTTCCACAGCAGTGGACATTATGCTAAGTGAAATAAGCTGGTCACAGAAAGACAAATTCTGCATGATCCTACTTATTTAAAGTATCTAAAGCAGTCAAACTTATAGAAACAAAAAGTAGAATGGTGGTTTCTGGGGCTAGGAGCAGGGGGAAATGAGGAATTGCTATTCAAGGGTAAAAAGTTTCAGTTATGCAAGATGAAAAAGTGCTAGAAATCTGTAATACAACATTTTGACTGTAGTTAACAATCCTATACTGTACCCTTAAAAATTTGTTGTGAGGGTGGATCTCATGTTATGCATTTTTTTTACCACAATTTCTTAAAGTGCTTATAATATTTGCATTAATTTCATGGAGATCAAGGTCCTTCCAATGCACTAGGTTAAGAATCCTTAATCTAGAGAATCCCTGGAACCAAAGAGGTCCTCTGCCCTCTGATGACTAAGGACAAGACTCACCTGATGAGACAGGACGTCTCCAGAAAATCAGGCCATTGGTGTCAACCCTCCAACATAACCAACAGGATTTCATGTCTACAGCAACTCAGAATAGCTATTGTTACCACATTTTTTGATGAGGAAAAAAATGAGTGTATTTGTAATCTTGTCAGTTATCAATTCCCATTCTGCGCCCTACATTATGGAATAGAAAGTATCTGTATCAGCTCTTTAGAATTATCTAAAGCAGCACGTCTTCAGAAATAATATATTTTTACTCTTACTGATATGAAAGAGAAGATAAAAAAAGTGAAAGGGGGGAAGAAGAAAAAAAAAGAGTTAACATTATCTGTACTTTATAGATAGGAGATAGATAACATCTAAAATATATATACATATAATGTATAATACATAGTATTTATACACATATGTATATTTTTAGTGGAAAAGAATATGTAAATGGAGACACCATTATTCAGGTTCTTCTTAGGCAAAACCACTTATGGGGGTGGCCAGTTAGCTCAGTTGGTTAGAGCTCAGCCTTATAACACCAAGGTCACGGGTTCAGATCCCCAGCTAGCTGCCAAGGGGAAAAAAAAACTTATGAAGCTAATTAATAATAAGGATTGTAGAAGTAGACCTGAAAATTCAAAGAAGTAAAAACCAAGTCAGTATTTTCTGAAACCTCACTCATCTTGAACCTGTAGGAATGGTATTCAAAGGTTCTTAAATGCTTAAAAGCCTCACCAGAACATGTAATTCCTAGAATAATCAAATAATACAAATGTTCGAATTCAGACAAGTCTTAATGAAAACTTAAAAAGAAACTCAAAGAAAGTGCCCTACATTTCAATAAAGAACGTAAAACATACAAATTTTGCCTAAAGAAAATCTCTTCCAACTAACTACTCTGGTTGCCCTAGTTTCCCTTTGTCAAAACTCATTTCTCCTCTTGCCGTCATAGAAAATCGCAAATCATCTACCCATATCCCACTCTCTCTCACCATGTAACTGTCACTGTCAACACGACTCTGCCATCTTGAGGTCCTTTCATTCTTTTATCTAGGCTGATGAGTGCTGTTGATTCAAAAGATTCACAGAACACTTTCAGAACGGTCCTGTAGATCCTTAGTTGTCATGTACTATTTACCGTTTAATTTTTTTAAAAAAGCTCTCCACAGCATCATTTTTAAACATCTATTTCTGATCCCATCCTTTCCCTTGCAGCCCATCCTGGACCACATTAGGCTTAATAGCCTCTTTCTCCATGGTGTTTATACAGCTTGTTTATACATTTATCCTGGCATTTATGGCACTACAGTCCCGCTAAATTTTAATAAATTTTCTCAGATAGTCTCCTGAAATACTACAAGCTAGCATAACTGGCCTTCCTACACCATCCCAATCTCTTCACCCACATACACAAAAACAACCAAAAATGTTTGCATCACCCTTATACAATATCTAAAATATAACACAGTATGTTTAAATTAACTTATATATCACCCATTAAGCATTAGACTGTTGGCTTTAAATATATCGTTTCATTTAATCAACCTCTGATATAATTTTTAGTCCCACTTTGGAGCTGAGGAAACCAAAGCAAAGACATCTAAATTAATTTTCCAAAGTCACACAGCTAGTGGGTGACAAAGCCAGGACATAAACCAGGTCATGGAACCCCGAATATGAAGAACATCTGGCTCCTTCCTCTCATTTGATCCTCTGTGGTGATGTCTTCTACAGTGTCTCTTGGACTCAACCCTTCTTCTTGTTGCCCAGTGCCAAGTCCAGACCCTCTCCCTTTGCTATGGGTTGAATGTGTCCCCCAAAAGTTAATGTGTTGGAAACTTGATCTCCACTGTAAAATGTTAAGAGGGTGGGAAATCCAATTATGGTATTTGAAAGGTGGGGCCTTTAAGAGGTGATTGGACCATAAGGACTATGTTCTCACGAGTGGAATAATCTATTCATGGAGTGATGTATTAATGGTTTAATGGGATATCAGGGAGTAGAGTGGCGGCTTTATAAGGAGAGCAAGTGAGCATGCTAAAGCATTCTTGCCATTCTTACCATGTGACACCCTACAATGCCACGGGACCTTTTACAAAGCCTCCACCACGAAGGTCCTCACCAGATGTGCCTCCCGGACCTTGGACTTCCCAGCCTCCAAAACTGTAAGAAATACACTTTTTTTCTTTATACATTACCCAGTCTCAGTTATTTTATTATAAGCAATGGAGAACAGATTGTTTCTCAGATTATGTCCAGATGTCCAAGCTTCTTCTGCTAAGAACTGGCCCCTCTACCCCCTAGCACTTTTACATCAATTTAACAAATGTCTATTTGTTTGGCACTGAGGACATGAGGAGAGAGTCCTTGCCATCAAAGAATTTCCAGTCCAGCAAGAGAAGGTGGGCATTTAAATAAGAAGGTGAAAGACTATGCTAAGGCACTTTTAGTAACGTTTGGAAAATACAGTGGAACAGCCGAGAAGAAGGGAGTGTGACCAGTGGCCAGCCTTGTGGAAGAGAGATGGAGGGAGACTGGGGTGCACAGACGCTAGACTGTGGGAGGGGCACTTCCACAGGAAGAGGCAACATGAGACACAGCACAGAGGAATGCTGAAGTAAGGTCTAGTCCTCCTAGCATAACGGAGGTGGAAAGTGCAAGGCAGGTGAGCATGAAATAGGAGATCAGGTGCAGGGGCAAGCTTTCGGATGGATTTATGTTTGACAAGTGGAGACTTCTAGACTTTATCATACACTGTTTGCACCTGCCTCTTCATTAATAATTAGAATCATAGCAACCCGTATTTGTTGATTTATAACTACAAGCCAGAACTCTGCTAAGTATTTTATACACGTTATTTTAATTATGTCTGACAACAATACTAGAAATTAAGTATAATTATTCTGGTTTTACAAATAAGAAAACTTAAGCTCAAAGATATTAAGTAACCTGATTAACCTCATCTCAAAACAATGTGAATTCCTTAATCTAAATTCACATTGTATTTTTGGTCTGCATTATCTAAAGTCTGACACTTACTCCTTATCCTGCCAAACTGGGGGACAAATTAGAGTAATTTTTAAAAAAAATTTTCTACAGCATCTCACAAAAAGCTGGGAAAAGAGTAAATGTTTAAAAATTCTAGCTTAAAAGTTAGTTAAATTCATAAAAGGTTCTTTTACAACTGATTCATTGCAGCTTTGCATTAAAATATTTGTCAAGATTATTATTTTTTATAGTGGTCCTCATAACCTAAAAGAGCCACGAATCAATCTATTAGTTTTTTGCCCATGATGGCCAAGGTAATGATCATGACCTAGGTCAATCAAAGTCTGCAAAGCAGGACCAGCCCCTGCCTCCACCTCAGTGTATGGGGACATACCAAGGGCACTGCTAGGACCCAATAATCGTCACTTAGGTTTAGAGCAGCATTATAAAACCTTTTTTGATGCTCTTCAATCAGTTATGTAGGGGCACAGTAATTACACTAAAAGGCATTTTAATCCATCTGTGATATTTTAGAATTACCTAGAATCCATTAGTACCAACCAAGAGGACTACAGAAGTTCTAGATCAAAATATTGCTGAGGAATCTTTACTCCACCACTCATTATCTGTGTGACCATGTTAACTATATCTTCTTATTTTCTGTCTTCTTGGTGCTGTGGCATCTGGGGCCTCACTGACAGGGGAAAGATTGCCCCTCCCAGAGCTAGCCAGTTCTTAAGAGACAGCCAGGACTCCCCTGCAAGTGAGCCTTTCATACACAAACCAATCAATCCAGAGCCCATACTCCAAACTACCTCCTCTATGGACTCTTACACTGCAGGAGGCAATATTCTTCTGTCCTAATCATCCCAGGGCCAAGTACTAGAAAACCAAGGGCAACCCCTGGAGCCCACTGAAATTATTCAAACCAGCCAATCCTAAGCCTGCTTACCCTGCCTTGTCTATTCCTCCCTAGACCCACAGTAAAAGCTGCTGCCCGTGCATTCCTCCTCCTCCTGCTGCCTCCTGACCGACCCTGGTGCCTCCCCATGTGGCCCTTCATGACAAGCTGTGCCTCCTGCTTCTAGAGATCTGTGAGTAAAAACCTCTCCCTTAGTGACAATCATTTCCATGTCTGCTTGTCTTATTACCATAACCGATTAAAACAAGTCATTTTAAAACCGTCGGCTTGGGGGCTGGTCAGTTAGCTCAGCTGGAAGAGCCTGGTGCTCATAACATCAAGGTCAAGGGTTCGGATCCCTGCACCGGCCAGCCTCCAAAAAAAAAAACCCTGAGCTTAAGGCAGTTTCTTAACCTCCCTGTGATTTAGGCTCTATGCTTACGATAAAAATCATAATATTATGTGCCTTGAAAAACTGTTGTGCAATTAAAATAATCAATACATAGAAAATGTTGAGACCAGTACTCAATACATAGGGCACATTCAATACTCATTAGCTATTGGTATTGTGATTAATGCTAAGTCATAAAAATAACATTCTAAAATTAGCATTCCAAACCAGTATAATTTGTAAACTATGGACTACTTTTAGTTTTGACATTCATGGATTTAGCATCCATGTGTTTAGCTACATGTGGAAAACACCGATATTTTATAACATCTTAATAATATCTAGTCCTTTCAAAGGAAAGAATTAAATTGAATACTATATGATTATGGTTTTAGTGAGTGGCCCTAACAATGGCCCCAAATCTGTAGTTCACATGGCTTCCCACTGTCTGACCAATGGGCTCTTTTTGTTAAGTTATAAAACATTTTTTGATTCTCTGTGGAAAATGCCCTCCCACCTCACCCCCCCACACACAAAGTTGGCTGATGATATAAGAAAAGATTAAGTAAATACATGTAAGAAAGAGATGGTTGGAAGCCAGAAAATGTAAGTTTTGGATAAATTAAAGGGCAAAATATTGAATTCCGCAAAAGCTCGGATATGTGAAGTTTACCATATATCTATATAAAAACAAAAAAAAAAGCAGTTATTTAGACCATTTCAAAAAGCATTCCAACCAAGTGCAAAAATTGTTTATATATGAGAAATCAAACCATACTGAAAATAAAAAAGGAAGTCTACTTATGGAATGAAGAGATGCATAAAAAATAGATGACTCTTGGAATAAATGTGATTAGAGAAAAATCCAGAAGCTTGTAAAAAAAAAAAAAAAAAGAAAGAAAGAAAAAGACACAACAATCACAGTAATTCATTCCTTGAGCCTGTTAAGTGAACAGATGTGATGTTGATGGGGGAGGGGAGTGAGAGGCGGGGAAAAGGAGGAATTGGTAAAGCGACACAAAAATCAACTATATTTTATATTGATAAATTAAAATTAAAATTAAATGAATAAATAATATATATTTTTTTAAATCCCAGGGAAGCAATAGGGAGATAGAAAGCAAGGGTACTGAACTGAACTTCACTGTGAATAAAAGTAGATTCAAAATGTTAGTGAAGCGTTTTTCCCCTGAATATAACGTAAACATGAGACACACATTAATTTAGTGTGTTGCTATAGACGCATTTTCTCCAGCACCAAAGAACACATTCCATTACATATTGCAGCAAATACTCAATGCAGACAAAAACATCGCAATCATGAAAAGAGGATAATATTTTTAGATACAAAGGCAATGTATCTTCACACCCATAATTTCTAATTCCCAGTATTCCCAAGGCTCTCCTTCACATTGAATCAATGGTATTAATTACTCTAAAGAAGTCAACTTCAAGTTTTAGATTATATTTGAACACAACTGAAACAATAGCCTTGACTTTCAGGAACACAAATTTTTTTAAATTCTAAAATGTTTTCCTATTTACACAGAGTTTTAAGTCCAGAATATAGAATTTTACTATGAGACATAAGGTAGAGAATCTGCAGATTATGACATTGTTGGGGCGCAGAAAGTGATACCCCAAAGTGAAGGCCTCGGAAGCAGCCTCAAAATCAAAGTTTTCCTCTGAATACAATTAAATTTGTATTTCTGTGGACAAGAATTGTTTGCATCATTATTAGTTTGCTACAATTTATAGAATTGTACAATAGTTCAAAGATAATAAAAGGAATCAGATAATCAGAAGAATACACTAGAGCATGCCTTGTTTTCTACTAAAGACACCCAGTAATCTTTTTGTTCAGTTCAATGTCTTTCATAATGACTGGAAGAGGCCTGAGATCTGGAGAAAAAGGTAAGGGCCTGCAGAGACCTCATCTTCAGAGGCGATGGCATATCCCATGGTTATTAGCAATGGAAGTCAGGAGAATGACCAAGAACAGATCCCATCAGTCCACCACGAGGAACACCAGCACCACCCTACCAGGGTGGGATGAGGGACCGATCAGTTAAAGCCAGCAAGTGCCCAGAGGGCAAAGGTCCTTTTCCTTCTCTCATCAATACCAAGCTTCTGCTTGAATCCAGATACCATTTTGGGAAGGAAGAATAAGGTGAAACCGCTTCAGAGGTGGAAAGACCCAGAGAGGTTAAACTTTCCATTAGTATTTAATAAAAACAAATCATTTTAAAACAGAAGAAACCAGGTTATTTCTAACTGATGTGCTGAATTGTGTCCCCTCCAAAATTCATGTGTTGATGCCTTAACCCCCAGTACCTCAGAATATGTCTATATTTAGAGACAGGGCCTTTAAAGAGGTGATTAAATTAAAACAAGGACCTAAGGGTGTGCTTTAATCCAATCTGGTATTGTAAGTAGAGGAAATTTGGACACACCAAAGGATACATAGAAGAAAGACCATGTGACAACACAGAGAAAATGTGGCCATCTGCAAGCCTCAAGAGAAACCAGCCCTGCTGGCACCTTGATCTTGGTCTTTCAGACTCCAGAACTGTGACAAAATAAATCTCTGTTGTTTAAGCCATCTAGTCCAAGGCATTTTGATATGCCAGCCTTAACAAACAGCATTTTGTGTTTTTTTCCCCCCTCCACATCAGTAGGAGCAAAAGCAAGATGAGAGGTCAGTTACATAGATGCAAAAAGTTACTTGTTTGTTTTTTGTTTTTGAACATCTGTGTAAATGTGAATCCTGTTATACTCAATGAGCTCTTCATAAATTTGGGACACATTCTCAGACTCTAAGTTGCTAATAATCTTTACTAGTTACAGTTCTTCAATGGAGCAAAGCCTTATGACCACCAAAGAAATAAGTCTCAAATAGCTCAAAACCTCCTTCTGGAGTTTTCTCAGTATCAGGCTTCTAAAGCAGAAGCAGCTTTTACAGCAATGGAATTGCTGAAGGGGACAATTATGAAGGAGAAGGTATAAGACTGGAAAGAAGATATTCTCAAATCAGATTCTTTTTGAAAATCATGACTGGAAGTTCTTAGTCTGTTTGTGCTGCTATAACAAAATATCTGACACTGGATAACTTCTTTCCTTTTTTTTTTTTTTTAAAGATGACCAGTAAGGGGATCTTAACCCTTGACTTGGTGTTGTCAGCACCACGCTCTCCCAAGTGAGCTAACCGGCCATCCCTATATAGGGATCTGAACCCGTGGCCTTGGTGTTATCAGCACCGCACTCTCCCAAGTGAGCCACGGGCTGACCCATGACACTGGGTAATTTCTAAAGAACAGAAATTTACTTTTCACAGGCCTGGAGGCTAGGAAGTCCAAGATCAAGGTGCTGGCAGGTTTGATGTCTGGTGAGGACTGCTCTGTGGATGGCATCTCTTGCTGACATCCTCACTTGGTGGAAGATGGAGGGGCAAAGGGTCCAAGCTAGTTCTCTCCAGCCCTTGTATAAGACACTAATCCATTCATGAGGGTGGAGCCCTCATGTCCTAATTACCTGATAAAGACCCCACCTCCTAAGACCACCACACTGGGGATTAAGTGTCAACTTGAATTTTGGAGAGCACATAAACATTCAAACCATAGCAGCAGTATTTTTTCTCTTTATCAAACTACCATGTGTTTTTGAGCTCTTTGGTGGGGGAAGGGAGATCAAAGAGGTTCTCTGGTAAAGCACCTCGAAAGGAGTATCTGAAGAATATGTTTTTCACTCCGTGATCACTAGATAAAAACACATGAACTTTGACCCAGGAAAAAGTGTCTGGTGTAGAAACAGTGCTATGCTAACTTCAGCAAAAAAGAAAAACACAAAATACTACATTCTCAAATTTAGTTATTAACTAGGAACATTGAGTCAGGCCAACTTAAAACAGGCACAAAATTTAATCATTCCAAGGAATTCAGTATTGTCTCTTACCTACTAATCTAAAACTAAATTTCCCATTTAGCTTTGACATACAGACTATTTATAGACATTCAAAAAAAGAGGAAAGAAAACCAAAAATCTTAAACCCAGGTCATAGTTCCTAAAACCGAAAGCAGTGAGAAGAAGGCGACATCTAACAGTTGGTTTACTTCAAAACATCTCTGGTTGCCCCTAAAACTCAAGAGACTAGAAAAGAGAGATTTTTGACATAAACCATCAGACAAAGACAGCCTGAAAGGTCATCCTAAAAAGTCAAAAATGTTATCCAGCTCTCTGGGAAACCAGCTCAGTGCATTCAAATTAATGTCATGCTGGGCTGAAGAAACTTTTGACCACAAGGCATTCCAAAGACTAACCATAACAGCTTAAATACTATTAGACTTGTCATAAGATTTTTTGTTTACTCTTACGAAAAGCGAATAAGAACAAACATTTATGAGGTGCAGACAGGTGCCAGACTCTGTTCTAAGTGTCCCATATATATTGACTCATTTAAAAATATTTTTTCCATAATCCACAATATTTATGCAATGAATAAATAATAAATTCAACTAAAACAAGGCAAAAGTAGGAATGAATTAATGTTGTGAAAAGACAAGAATATTAAATTGATTTAATTACCTCTTAGAACGGAACTGCAGAGGAATTTGAGAGGTCATAGTTTATACTCTGGCCCTCAGGAGTTGTAGAAAAATCAATCCCGTGAGAGGAAATGTAGCAGTTTTACTTGTTTTTACATGTCCTGCTCTTTGCTTTCTTGTCTTCCTCATCTGTGAAAAGTATTTTTTCCAAACTTCTTTATCCCATCACTGAATTTTGCTAGTACTTTTTAGGCTTAACAGGTAAACTCCTGAGGTGTATCTCTTTCCAGGCATCACCCCTCCAATTCTAAAAGCAATGACCAGGTGAACGGTGCTATCCAGCTTAAGCTCAGAAGATGGCTGCCTCCCCCACAACCTCATGGAAGCTGAAATCCCCACTGTGATGCTGAGGGTGGGAAATCCTATTGTGGTGGGTGAAGGGTGGGGCCTTGAAGAGGTGATTGGATTGTAGGACCATGCCATCGTGAATGGATTAATAACGGTGGTCAGGCTTGTGGTTCTGAGGGCTTTAAAAGGGGAGCGTGAAGAGTCTGTCTCTCTCTCCGCTCCACCATTTTCTGCTTTGTGAGACCCCTGGGTCATTGTCACCACCCCCAAGGCCTTCACCAAATGTGTTTCCTGGATTTTGGACTTCCCAGCCTCTGAGACTGTAAGCAATAAATGTTTTTTTATAAATTACCTAGTTCCACGTATTTTGTTATAAACAACAGAAACTGGCTAAGACAGAGGTCAATGGCCAGGCCAGCCAATACCAGGAATGAGTATATGAGTCACAGCATATGTCTATTCTACAACAAAACATCTTCAGATAAAAATTAAACTGTACGCATTAATCTAGATGGCCTACTAAAGGAGTATTTTTAAATACTAATCACTTTAACTAAATATCAATCCATATAAACTGTTTCTAAATTTAAATGTAGTTTCATTTCTTATAAAAACTATAGAAATAATATTTGTTCTCACCTAGTTTTATCAGAGAATTACACGTGGTTTATTGCCTATATGTAAGTTCAATCTGACAGACAGTTTCAGTGTAATTTTTTTTTGTAATAACCATTCCTTTGAAACTAATAAAAAATTCGTTAATCTATCTATTATGGACTCATAATTTGTTCTGAAGTATCTTTTGTTCTGTAGACCCTCTTTATGCTTCTTGAAGGCTGGAGGGGTGCAGGATGGCGGTTTATTGGTCTTCTGCTTTTGGAGCATGTATATCTCTGCTACACATTGAAACTTTTTCTCCCTTTCCTTTGTGATAGAGCAGAAAAGCATAGTTTACATAACTCTGCCAGAATGTATGAAACCCTTTGCTTATGTTTCTCCAATCAAGAAGAGGTTCTGTTAGGAACCAAATTTCTACGTGGTCCAATCTCCTTTCCTTAAAATTTGAATATTTTATACATAATGTATTTTGCAGAGAATACATTAAGATTATCTATTTACCAAGCTGGTGGTCTCCAGCTCCTTCCAAATCTCTTAGACGAATTGATCATTCTGTACTCCTCACAACAAAAGGAGCACACATTTCATAAAAACATTTATATTTTATAAAGTAAAAATATAAAAACATATAAAAACAAATATGAAAACATATAAAAACTATAAAAACAAAAATATAAAAACAAGCGTAGAGAATTCAATTAGCCCCCTACTGAATAGACAAATCCCTGGCTCATATTATTCATTGGTGACTTCCAGGAACATGGACAGTAAGTTTTGTTATTATTATTTCTTTCAAAGAGGAAGAATTGTAAAAGAAAAAGAATCTATCCCTTTTCTCATTACATCTGTTAAGATGAAGAAATGTTTCAGTCACACTCTTGACTCTAGAAAAAAATGTTACTGGCAAAAAAAAAAAAAAAAAAAATTCAAAGCTGAACCCCACAAAGCTCTCTTTCGTTTAAAGTCCTTAAACTTCCTCACAATCCAGGCCCCAGAGTCCCCTTCTCAGTTCTTCCCAAATAGAGACCTCCTAACCGTTCTCAGGAAGCCCACCTCCCAGCCTCACTCCAGGCACTCTTCCAGTACCAAGGAGGGCCTGGCCCTGGAAGAGGGCCTGCCACCTATTAGTCTCTCAATACATATTTCTTAAATTAACTAATTCATTAATTAATTAATGTGAGCATGGTTGTAAGCTGATTTCCAACTTGTTCACACATCAGTTTCTCTGGGCACAGTCAGCCTGTAAATGCAGTAATTTCAGTTGCACAGTTGTAGAGAAGCAATAATGTCAAATCAAACTACCGACTGAGCCAGGCCTTGGGTCAGGGAGATGGGGGATGACAGCAGCCACAAGATTTCTCCCAAGACACTAGGTAGTTAGGTCAGGAGAGACTCAAACAAGCAACAACTCTCCTGGTCATTAGAGGCCTTGGTTTTCTCATCTGTGAGACAAAATCCTTGATTTACATGACTTCTGAAACACGGACGGGACGTTTGCCACAGAGTTTAAGCTGAAAACAAGAAAGTGGCTACTGAAGCTAGAAAGCTTTGTGGTAGAGTCAAGAGAGAAACCTAATCCACCAAAACTTCACAGAGGGGAATGTTTCTCATGAGAAAAGAATGAGAGACTAATTCCCAAGGATTTTCTCTTCATACAGCATGTTGTGGAAGAAGGAAGATAAATGGAGAAATGTGGCAGTAAGGAAATTCTGCAGATGACAGAAAAAGATAGGGAACTTTTTAGTAGCTGCCATAGTAGTAAATTTGCAGAAGGGAGAGATGCTTTTCAAACTATCTGTGATAAACATCCAGTTTTGCTTTCTATTTTATTTCTTTTATTTCATTTTATTATTTATTTATTGCTTTTTATTTTATTTTATTGCAAACTGGTCTCTGATCTTTATAAAGAGAGAGAGAGATTATGACACTTCATTCCTAAAGTACAAAAGAGAGTAAATGGTATCTTAAATGCAATAATTACATAGGTGCTTAGCCCTAGTTTAATGGATTTTTTAAAGAAATTTTGCAGAAGTGCTTTAACAATGAACATGCTATGAAGGGCCTACTTGCAAACTAACAAGTTAGCCTGCTAGAGTTTTATGGAGGCTGGCAGAAGACATGAGACTCCTGGATCCTAGACAAAGGACAGGTTGTTACTCAGCACAACAGTAGCAGCCAGTATATCAGCATTTGAGCCAGTTCCTCCAAGTACCAGTACCCACAAGGCCGTGCAGAGAGAGCTAGATAACACGTGCATCCTCAGCTGGCTGTGTTCCAGCAGGTAAAAACTCAACTCTGAGAACGTGAATATTTTATAATGCGAAATAAGCATGCATGCTTTTTGTCCCAGAAAGAGACATTATCCTTACAATATCATACAGTAAGCATGCTCACCCATTTCTCCAGAGAGAGACACTATTTCTGTCTGTCAAAGTGTACAAATTACCACAAATTTAGTGGCTTAACCAATATGAATTTATTATCCTGCAGTTCTGGAGGTCAGAAATCCAAACTATGCCTCACTGCACTGAAATCCAACGTATAGGCAGCGCTGCATTCTTCCTGGAGGCTCTAGAGGAAAATCCATTTTCTTGATTTTTCCAGCTTTCTGGAGGCTGCCAGCATTCCTTGGCCCGTGGCCTCTTTCTTCCATCTTCAAAACTAGCAAAGGCAAATTGAGTTCTTTTCACATCACATCTCTCTGACCTCCTCTTCTGCCTCATTCTGCACTTCAAAGGTCCCTTGTGATTACATTGGGGCCACCTGGGTAATGCAGGATACTTTCCTTATTTTAAGGTCCTTCAGCTGATTAGCATTCTTAATTCCCATTCACCATGTAAGGTAACATATTCACAGCTTCCCAGCATTAGGATATGAACATCTTTGGGGGGACATCATACTGCATACACACAAGACTATGAGAAAACCTGCCCTTTGCTTCAGGGAGAGACACAATCTCTATCTTCCAAGGCTGTTTGCTATACAAACATCCTTGAAAAGAGAGTCCAGAACAAAGGGCACTCAGTGCTTTGCTTTACAAGACATGCAGACATGTAAGAGTCATGGAAAATTATTCCCCAACACTCACCACCTCCTGATACCTGTATAAATTTGCATAAGAAACTGAGTAAAGATTTTTAATTGCTTTAGTTACATATATTCTTTTTAGTATGATACCTAAGTCTAGATCACAAGGCTATCTTTGTTTATATGTATTAAAATGTCTAATAGTTCCATATATCTGTGGAAAGAGAAATTATACTGAATCTCTCTAGCAGTAGTTTCCTGGTTTAATCAGGAACCAAGTATCATCCACTTGCAGAGATCAATGAAAATTACAGGAAGCAAAGCAGTTTAAATAACCCAACAAAGTTGGTTTGGAGGCCAATGCTGGGGAAAGAGTTCTTTGATGTTTTATCCCATTGCTAAAGAATTTTCTATGTCAGGAAATTCTTCATACTTAATCTTAAATCTTGCTATTTACAGCTTTAACCCATCTCCCCTTAATCTGTTCTCCAGGATATCTCTTCCACATGATCCTTTGCATCTTCCAGAAGGGAGAAAGATAAAAAGACTCTCATGATACTCTCCCTAATAAATTGTTCTGAAAGAAATTTTCCCTGTTGTTTTTATACCAAACCCATAAAAAAGCTTCTTTGGTAAACTTCAGTTTTCCGATGAAGATAACTTCTATCCATGTTAAGATCTTCTCATTGGAATAAGCTGAAAGGTGTTTATTGCCTTTGGAAAAATATTTCCATTTTATATTTGTTATAATAATATGTTAAGATAGAAGTTACGACTGAAGGACAAAGGTAAAATAGATGATAAAGTTGGTATGAAACCATTAGCAGAATTTGCAAAGTAGTTAGCCAAAATCCTGTTAACACGGCTCTTGAAATCCTTCTTGCACATCAAGGTTATAAAAGATCAGATGGTTAGATATTGGTGGGGATTTGTGAAGAGAATTTCTTTGGAGGCAGCTGTCGCTCCTCTCTGAATCCCACTGCTTCAACATCTCAAAGGATGTTTGGGGGAAGCCTGACCCTTACCTCATGACAAGGAAGAGCTTCAGGAAGGCTATTCTAAGAGGGAAACAATCCTCCTAATTGATGAATGCAGGATGAAGAATAGTGTGCTTCTGTGTTGGGATCAGCCTTCATTGCCAAAGTTTGTGTCGGCAAAGCATGTGTTTCCTGCAGACCATCTGTGGGCCTGGGGCCATCACGTATGGTGTATAACCTGTGTGCTGTCAAGGGTACAACGTCAAATGTTGGGGGGGGTTGAGATTTGTTCACATGGTAGTCATCATAAGCTTGTATATTTACTTTCTGGTAGATGGCAATAGAGGATTTTCTTCTAACAAAACCAGTATATATTACAACGCTTTCCTAATAGATTAAAAATAAAGTATGTTTAGAAATGGGCACCTCTTACAAACACAAAGCACCACATGCACACACAGTGGTACTAGGTGGGTTTCATTTATGTGAGAGAGAGGGTCAGCATAGGGGTTATCTTGAATCCCATTCAATAAGGCTACCTGGAGAGGTTAATGAGATCTCAGCCAACAGAATCCAGAAGTGGACCACCAGATTGCATGAGTCTGCGGAAGAATATTCCAAGATATCCATATTGCAAGAGCCTTCGATTAGAACAAGGGAACTACAGATGAGAAACTCACAATCATGAGAAGAAACTATTGTCCACAGAACAAAACAAAGCAAGGCCGGCCCGTGGCTCACTCGGTAGAGTGTGGTGCTGATAATACCAAGGCCACAGGTTCGAATCCCATATAGGGATGGCCGGTTTGCTCACTGGCCGAGCGTGGTGCTGACAACACCAAGCCAAGGGTTGAGATCCCCTTACCGGTCATCTTTTAAAAAAAAAAAAAAAAAAAAAAAGAACAAAACAAAGCATCCCAGGAGAGAAAGAGTTAGCTTAAATATTGAAAACCCCTCCTACAAGAGTAGATTTCAAGTAAAAACCTTATTATTTCTTTCTCTGCCACGTTCCTCCACCATTTCTACTGCCAGGGTAGGTAACGTTTGTTGACGAGATGCAAAGACTGACAGAAGCAGATATGAAATGTGCTACCACAGAGCAGTCAGAAAATCCTAGAGGAATGTTGGTTCTCAAATTTTCTCTCGTACCTTCAGACCCCACAGGTTTAATAACTTCTGCACAACCCCAAAATCTATTTCACACACACAGAGAAATTATGATTTATAATATTCCTTCAATCTCTAAAATTTTGGTAAATTTTAATATTGTTTTTTATGGTTTCATTTTTACTTGCACTTAGAGAATCATGAAACGCAAAAAGCAGCCAAGCTTAAGGGGAAAGAAGACCAAAAGGTACATGAGAATAAAGCAGGATGAATAGAAACAGATTAAAGCAGACAAAGGGGCCAGATTTCCAAGTAAGACAACGTGCTATTTTTTAACTTAATGGTCACCTCATGACTGAGTCAATAAAAAGAAGATGGTTGACAGGTGGAAGCCAGTCACTGCCTTGAGCAGCCACAGAGCCCCCTGAGGCCATCGTAAGCAGTTGCACCATTCTGAGACAGGAATAACAGAAGACCAAGGGGTCAAGTTAAAATGCTGGGAAGTCAAGAACACTCCCTGGACAGGAGCCTTGAAAAAAATGAGGAAGATAGTCCAGACCCTGCATGGATATTAAATCCAGAGATCACAGTAAAGCAACGTGCCTAAATTAACAGAAGACAGAAGACAAGCAGAAATCAGAGGCTGCCAAATTTACTAAGTCCAAACCAGGGTAGCAACCAGCATATCTGAGAGAAACAAGGTCACTTTGAAACTCAGGCAAATAAGCAGCAGTCTTCCAAGGAAGGCACTCTTACCCTGGAGGTGCACAAAGATTTTAGAATGCGTACAAGGTCACAGATAGTTTTAAAGGAACCTGTTTCCAGACCCTCTACTTTTACAGCACTTTTCCTATGACTGATAATGCACTCTCCTCTCTTACAGTCACTTTTCTCCCAATTTACAAAGAAAGGTCTACCTCTCACCCATATCAAACCTTAGATGGTTCCAGGACCAGAGACAATTGAAAAATTCCTTTAACAAAGGCCGCATCAATAGTTTCACGAGTATACTGTACTCAGTGAATCTAATTAAGAGATGCATTTCCTGCATATATTTACTTTTAAAAAATAATTATCAAATGTTTCTATATATATATATATATACACCATTTTGAGCAGCTACAGACTATTAATAATTACAGTGATAAGTCAATGCCAAATAAATATTTTAACACTAAAAACCTTATTGCCACAAAAAATTATATGTAATTAACTTCAGTGGACATTTCATTGTTCTTGTTTCAGTAGTTAAGCTTACTAAGGTGAATGTATCAATCAGGTTCTCAAAAGAAACAGAACTAGGGCTGTCCAGTTAGCTCAGTCAGTTAAAGCATGGTGCTGTAACATCAAGGTCCAAGTTTCCATCTTGGTACCAGCCAGCTGCTGAAATTTTAAAAGAGAGAGAGAGAGAAAACCAGCAGGAGATAATGGACAGATGGAGATAAAGAGACTTATTTTTAGGAATTGGTTCATGTGATTGTGGAGCCTGGCAAGCCTAAAATCTGTTAAAATAATTAATTGGGAGGCCATAGACTGAGGCAGCTCTAGCACTTGGGTTCTCATGCAAGCAAACTGACACCCAACTCAGTGTACATGGTTATATTCTAGGCCAGTCAGAAACCACCAGCTAACCTCTAACTAGGCAACTTCCACTGGAATGGTTTCTTTGCCTTGCTTCCACATTCACCCTGTAAAAGCTTTTCCCTTGTGCCCCTTTGGTGGAGCCCTGAACCACTCATGTTCTGGAGCTGTCTGTTTCATGAATCGCTGTCTGCTCAAACAAACTCTATACATTTTTGCTTTTTTAAAGACGACCAGTAAGGGGAATCTTAATCCTTGGCTTGGTGTTGTCAGCACCACGCTGTCCCAAGTGAGCTAATTGGCCACCCCTACATAGGGATCCGAACCTGTGGCCTTGGTGTTATCAGCACCACACTCTCCCAAGTGAGCCACGGGCCGGCCCCTAAACTCTATAAATTTTAATGTGTCTTAGTTTATCTTTTAGCCAATCTGTAGGGCAGGCTGGCAGGCATTAACTTAGGCAGGAGTTAATGTTGTAGTCTTGAGAACAAATTTCTTCTTCAGGAAACCTCCCTCAGTTTTTGCTCTTAGGGCCTTCACCTATTTAGATAAATCACCACCCACATTATCAAGGGTAATCCCCTTTATTTAAAGTTAAGCACATCTACAAAATACCTTCACAGCAATACCTAGACTCATGTTGATTGAACAACTGGGTTATATAGCCTAGCCAAGTTGACACAGAAAACTAAACATCACAGTGAACAACAGAAGTGCTAAGATATGTTATATTAGGATAATTCTGTAAGAGAAGTACAGAATATAATTCCAAGGAGTAAAAGAAAGAATGCAATATTTTTTATTTCATGGATACTATATCTTTTAAGAGTATTTTAAAACACATTTACATCTTTTGCAAAATTTTTAGCTTATGGTGAAAAAAATTAGATGTCAACGTAAAAGTTTGCAAAAGTATGCAAGAATTATCAACTTTCCTTTAGGGCCTATGTAAGCAAAAATGTTTGAAGACAAGCTCTAGATGATAGAGTATAGTTGCTAAACTTGTGGACTCAGATTTATTGCGCACACATCAGCTGTGTGAATTTAGAAAAATTAATTAAATGGAGTTCCTTGGTTTGGGGGATGTTGTTCTTTTAATATGCTATATTAATAGCACTTACTTGATCAGGTTTGGGGGAAGATTAACTATGAAAATATTTGCAAAGCACTTCCTGAAACATAGCAACTCTTCAACAAATGCTAACTATTGTTATTATTCAGCGGGTATCATTTGCAGAACATAAGCCACCAAGACCTATGGTGCAGGAATTCGCAACACCTGGCTTGTCCTGCCAGACTTGCCTTTCTCTGATCCTCTCCCAGCCAATCCCCAAGGTTCTATGGGCAGACACTGAAGGATTGGTCCTTAATCCCAACTTCAGCTCAGAATATATATCATCCCCAATTTTCTTCCAGAAAATGCTGTAGCCTTGGTACCCCCACATTTCTAAAGCACACATTGGACATTAGTTCTCTCTGTACTGGGCATGTATCCCAGCCACGCCACTTCCTAATGGTTGCTCTAGTGTTCTAAAAGACTTCTAGTGACTATGAGCTCAAAGTGCCTCTGCTGGAGTGCTATCTCCATTATGAGATAGCTTTCACAGTTTAAAAGCAAATTTTTTCCAGCTCACATGATTGTGCTTGTCTGAAAGAGTTGTTAAAGCTTCAGGTGACATGCAGTAAACTGTCAGTGTGTTTCAGCTGTAACCCTTGCAGACTGGGCATGTTTCTGTGGTGATGCCTTGGAGGATTTTCCTGACCTTTAGCATGAGTGTTCCTCTTTTCCAAACACTCCTGTCTGTTCTGTGAACTTCCTGAATCTGCTTCTCCTTCACAGGACAAACTATCCCACTCAAGGCCTGAAGAAACACACCTGTAGAAACCAGAAAGTATTGAACTAGCCAACTGTTTTCTAGAATTTTGCCTATTCATTTTAATGGACACTTTTATTTAATCATACTGAATTATTTCTCCAGATTTAAGCCTTTGCATTTTTTTTCAATTTGAGCAGAGGAAATAGGCCTCTTCAAAGAGAGAAAAAGCAAAATATTATACTAATCATTCAACATGATTGATTTTGAATATAATCAAAGATTTCTTTTATTTATTTATTTATTTTTATTTATTTATTTATTTATTTTTAATTTTTAAAAGATGACCAGTAAGGGGATCTTAACCCTTGACTTGGTGTTGTCAGCACCACGCTCAGCCAGTGAGCGAACCGGCCATCCGTATATGGGATCCGAACCCGAGGCCTTGGTGTTCTAAGCACCGCACTCTCCCGAGTGAGCCACAGGCCGGCCCCAAAGATTTCTTTTAATATGAACTTTACAAGGCATGGATTTTCTGGAAAAACCTTGCTCCTTCCCCCATTTAAATTTAAAAATTAAATCATTTTTCAAAAAGCATTTAAGTAATAAGGCACTTTGAAGACGCTTCAAGGAAATAGAACAAAGAAGGAAAAAATACTATATTTCCATCACCCAAAGACAACCATTTGTTAACATTTTGGGGGGGGACCATTTCTCCGAGAAAATAAAAATAAAAATCTACTTGCCCTCCTACATACACGCATACACATTCACACTAAAAATAAAGGAGAGGGAAAAAAGCAGGTCCAAATGTGATTTCCTGCCCTTAAATAGTTTGCAGACATTTTTTCTAATTACCTGTCAACCTTCATTTCCATAGGTCACCAAAAAAAACAAGAGGTTTTTCAAACAGGCTGAGTTGGTCTTACCTACCCCTCTGCTAATGAAATTTCGATCTCTTCTCTTGCTTTTGCTAACAGGGCAGACCTCCTACCACTTCTGTCCTTTAGATGGCAGCATGATCTTTAACACTTTGTGCCTTTTACCCAAGTTATGCAATTCTCACAATCAAAAAAAAAAAAAAAAATTCAGGTTGAATTATCTTACGGAATGCTGCAGAGTTGGAGAAATTGAAGGAAAGAGAAGGGTCACTGAGGGCAAAGGTGTGGAAAATGGAAGAGCCAGAAATTGTCTGTGGAATCTGAATGTTTCCAGCTGCCACATCTATGCCAAAGACAGCACACTCACGGTTATCGGTGCCGTATCTCACTCACTGTTACTTGCAAGATTCTGAATAATACAATGGGTTCATTCATTCACTCATTCATTCAGTACATATTTGTAGACTTCCTGCTGCGAACCAGGCACAGTAGGGTATTAGACAGTACTAGAGAGCGGTGCTGCCTCGTAGTGGGGTAGGAGACAGTCAACACTGGATAAAACAGGTTATTCTCACATTTACTCTGCCCTCGTGTAAGAGACAACTAAAAATAAATAAATAAATAAATACATAATATAAATTTAGGAAGTGACAGGGACAGTGAAGAAAAAAAAACCGAGTAAAAGGGCTAGAAAGGGTCTAGGGAGTGGCCATTTAGACAGGATTGTCAAGGAAGGTCTCTCTCAGGAGGTGATATTTGATCAGAGACCTGATGAAGCAAGTGGAGGAATGAGCAACTCAAACATGTGGCAATTGGAAGTGGGGTACAAAAGCCACCAGACCCAAACATCCTCAGCTCGTTTGAGGGACAGGAGGAAGCCAATGTGGCTGGAAAGCGGGGAGTAGCCCGAGAGAGAAGATCACAGATGAGGTCCTCGAGGGCCTCATAGACCATGGAAAAGGTGCTGAGCTTTATTGTAAAGGCCGTGGAAGGCCTTTTGGAGGGTTCTGAACAGACGAGTCACAGGGTCTAATCTGCATTTTTTTTTTTTTTCCAAAAAGATGACCAGTAAGGGGATCTTAACCCTTGACTTGGTGTTGTCAGCACCACACTCTCCCAAGTGAGCCACGGGCCAGCCCCAAATCTGCATTTTTAAGGGATCACTTTGGCTGCTGCACAGACACAGACTGCGTCCTGAGTCTGGGGTGGGGGACAGCAGCAGGGGAAACAGAGAGGCCGGTCAGAGGCTGTCACAAAAGCCGGTGGAGGGAAGGTGGGTGGCCTGCAGTGGGCAAGGGGAGACTGAGAGCCCAAAGACGGGAGGATTTGGTGTGCTGGAGGCTGGGAAGTGGTGTGGAAGGGAGCAGCCGATGATGGTTTGGGGCAGTTGGGTTTAAGCATCTATTCATTGTTCCATTGTGATGTCAAATAGGCGAATGGACACGCAAATCTAAATCCCAACGGAAAGGTCAAAACTGGAGAAAACTTGGGAGTCCTGTGTACGTAGATCGTATTTAGTGGAATAAGATCATCCAAGGAGCAGTGGAGACAGAGAAAGGCCCAGGGACTGCGCCCTGGGGCGTTGCTGCATTTAGATGGGCCAGCGAAGTGCAAAGAAAACCGTGGCAGTGCAGTGTCCCAGAAGTGGGTATCTCAATAAGGGGAAGTGATTACATTTGTCAAGGTTCTATGGGTTCAGGTAAACGAGTACTAAGATCTGACCACTGGATTTAGCAAGAGGAAAGTCATTGCTGACACTGGCCAGGGCCGTCTCAGCAGAATGTGAGAAAAGAATTGATCAGCATGAGTCGGAGACCACCAGGCGAAGGCCCCTGAGTAGCGAGATCGTGCTGAGCAGTTCTGCTGTGGAGAGCAGCAGACAAGTGCGGTAGAAGCTAGAGGGGCTGGGGCTCTAGGAAGAGCTTTTAACGACAAGACAGGAGAGATTTCAGCACACTTGTGCGCTGATAAAGACAACCAGGATGGAGGGAGAACCCAGGCGGCGGGGGAGGGAACGTCACCGCGGGAGCAGGACGGGACCAGGGCGAAGCGGCACCCACAGCTGTGCGGTGGGATGAGGAGGTGGCTGGCTTCTGTCCCTCCGTGTTCTCGGGGACCCAAAAAGCAAGGTCATCAGCCAAGACTGAAGAGGAGTCTGGAGTGTCAAAGCCTCCCTGAGAGGAGAAAATGTGACATGCTCCTCTTTGGAAGTGAGAAGGCGAGTTCCCTGGGGAGGATACACTGGGATTTCCAGCCAGCAGCACAGGCGCCCTTGAGGGCTGGGGTCACACATGTAAAGTGATAGCTGTCAGCACACGTTTGCTGTTTCCTTCTAGCCGCTGGCTGATACTGGGGAGCAAGACGATCCCAAGGCCCCCCTGGAGCTCCCCAGGCCTCTCTCACCCCTCCTCTGGCTTCTTCACTGCCTCAGCTTTCTCTCCCCTCCCCACTAACACAAGGGCCAAAATGTGGTGTTCAAAGCGCTCCCTCTGCCACCTTCTCCTTATCTCTGCACCTACCCCACTCAGAGATCCCATTCACCCCCAGAGCGTTAGCTTTCCCCAAATCTAGATCCCAGTCTCTACCTTCCCTCCAGTCTGAAATGTTTATCTCCTGGGCGTCTCCATCTGGATGTCCCACGAGCCCATAAAACTCAGCAAGTGCAGGAGTGAGTTACCTGGCACACCCACCATGCAGCTCTACCAGGCCTGCGCTCCACATGATGGTCTATTTCATTTAACGTCATCCACCCGATCTCCAAGACAAGAGGCCTTAGGACTGTCATTCAGTGCCTCTCTCTCCCTTCTCCCCTGCAGGCACACCTCATTTTATTGTGCTTCACAGGTACTGTGCTTTTTCACAAATTAAAGGTTTGTGGCCTACATCGAGCATGTCTACGAAGCCATTTTTCCAGCAGCATTGTTCCGCCACATCTCTATATCACGTTCTGGTAATTCTTACAATACTTCAAACTTTTTTGTTATCATGATATCTGTTATGGTGATCTGTGATCAGTAATCTTTGACGTTACTATTGTAAAATAACAATTGTTTTGGGGTGCTACAAATCCCACCCCAACAGACGGCAAACTTAAGGAGTTAACATGGTGTGTGTTCTGCCTGCTCCACCGACCGGCCGTTCCCTGTCTCTCTCCCTCTCCTTGGGCCTCTCTTCTCTGAGACACGACAATATTGAAATTAGGCCAATTAATAACCCTACAATGGCCTCTAAGTGTTCAAGTGACAGGAAGAAGGTGCACGTTTCTCACTTTATATCAAAAGCTAGAAATGAGTAAACTTAGTAAGGGAGACGTGTCAATAGACAAGGCAGGCCAAAGGCTGGGCCTCCTGTGCCAAACAGCCAGCCATGCTGTGAATGCAAAGAAAATGGTTCTTGAAGGAAATGAGAAGTGCTGCTCCAGTGAACACGGGAATGATAAGTGTAAAGCTGGGGCTTACAGACCCCTCGAGTCTGTTGCACAGATTGGGTTACAAACCCTCCACATGCAGGTCTGTGAGCTAGGTAAAAAAAAAAAAAAAAGGTTCTGGGAGCTGTCGGTATAGAAAAAAATGAATGGGTTTTATTCAGATCTAGGAGCAACTACCCTAGTAGCTTCTCTGAGAGTTCTGAGATGCACTGTGGATCAGAGCTGTTTGTCTTTTATACTTAAGTCCACAACCCTGGACACCTGGGTGCCCACACACAGTTTACATTAAGTAGTAACAAGGAATACCTGAGGATATTTACAGCAAATGCTCGGCAAGATTCTGAACATCTGAGGGGCCCTGACATTTTCCTATTTTTCCCAACAATAAGAAAGCAAAACAGCCTTAGTCCTGATATGGAGAAAGTGTTAGTGGTCTGGAAGGAAGATCAGCCCAGTCACAACATTTTTCCTTAAGCCAAAGCCTAATCCAGAGCAAGGCCCTGACTCCCTTCAATTCTGTGAAGGCTGAGAGAGGTGAGCAAGCTGCAGAAGAAAAGCTTGAAGCCAGCTGAGATTGGTGCATGAAGTTTAATGAAAGAAGTTGCCTCCATAACGTAAAAGTGCAAGACGCAGCAAGTACTGATATAGACGCTCCAGAAGATCTAGTGAAAGTCACTGACAAAGGTGGCTGTGCTAAACAACAGATTTTCCGTGTAAACAAAACAGCCTTCTATTGGAAGAAGATGCCATCTAGGACTTTCATAGCTAGAATGGAGAAGTCAATGCCTGGCTTCGAAGCTTCAAGGGACAGACTGACTCTCTTGTCAGGGGCTAATGCAGCTGGTGACTTTAAGTTGAAGTCAGGCTGGCCAGTGAGCTCAGTTGGTTAGAGTGTAGTTCAGATCCTCATACCGGCCAGCCTGTCTCTACACCCCCCCCACCACTAAAGAAATAGTAAGTTGAAGCCAGTGCTCATTTACCATTGCAAAACTTACAGGGCCCTTAAGAATTATGTAAAATCTACTCTGCCTGTGCTCTGTAAATGGATCAACAAAAAAGCCTGGATGACAGCACCTCCGTTTACAGGATGGTTGACTAAATATTTAAGCCCACTCCTTTCTGAGACCTGCTCCTCAGAAAAAAGAGATTCTTTTCAAAATATTACTGCTCATTGACAATGCACATAGTTACCCAAAAGCTTTGATGGAAATGTACAAGGAGATGAATGTTGTTTCCATGTCTGCTAACACCACATCCTTTCTGCAGCTCATAGATCAAAGACTCTTTTGGCTTTCAAGTCTTAATATTTAAGAAACACATTTTGTAAGGCTATAACTGACTCCTCTGATGGATCTGGGCAAAGTCAATTAAAAACCTACTGGAAGGGATTCACCATTCTTGATGCCATTAAGAATATTTGTGATTCATAGAAGGAGGTCAAAAAATTTCCATTAACAGGACTTTGGAACAAGTTGATTCCAACTCTCATGGATGACTTTGAGGAGTTCAAGACTTCGGTGGAGGAAGTAACCACAGATGTGGTGGAAATAGCAAGAGAACTAGAATTAGAAGTGGAGCCTGAAGATGGGACTGAATTGCTGCAATCTCATGATAAAACTCTTAACAAATGAGGAGTTGCTTCTTATGGATGAGCAAAGAAAGTGGTTACTTGAGATGGAATCTACTCCTGGTGAAAATACTGTGAACATTGTTAAAATGACAACCAAAGCCTTAGGGTGTTACATAAACTTAGCTGATAATGCAGCAGCAGGGTTTGAGAGGACTGACTCCAATTTTGAAAGAAGTTCTGCTGTGGGTAAAATGCTATCAAACAGCAACGCATGCTATAAAGAAACCTTTCATGAAAGGAAGAGTCCATCAGTGGGGCAGACTTCATTGCTGTCTTATGTTGAGAAATTGTCACAGTCACCCCAGCCTTCAATAACCACCACCCTGGTCAGTCAGCAGCCATCAACGTCGAGGCAAGATCCTCCGCCAACAAAAAGATTTAGACTTGCTGAAGCCTCAGATAATTGTCAGCATTTTTTAGCAATGAAGTATTTTTTAATTAAGGTATGTACATTGTTTTTTTTTAGGCACAATGCTATTGCATACTTCATAGACTACAGTATAGAGTAAACATAACTTTCATATGCACTGGGAAGCCAAAAAAATTGTGTTTCACTTTATTATGATATTCTCTTTATTGCAGTGGTCTGGAATCACACCCTCAATATCTCTGAGGTATATCTGTGTATCCAAATAGGGTACATCAATTCTACCCCCATACCGTATTTCAGATTTAACTTTAGAATCACTACCCTTATTTATGCTGTTTCTCAGTAAATCTACTATTTCCTACAGTAACTATTATTGTCTTTAAGAAGGGTCTGATATTAGTCTCTGCTCAAAAATATTAATGTATTCAAAAATATTAATGTAATTAGGAAATAAAGCTTAAACTCAATAGCCCAGAATTCACGTTCTTCCTGAAATTATTACAGCAGATTTTTTTCAGCTCTTACCTCCTGTTACTCCCTCCCATCGTGGTATATAATCCCAAACCGAAGTGTTCCTCCTACTTTCCCACCATGGCAGCCACTCAGGTACCTCCATGGGACCATCTACTTCCCCAGCCCCCTGTGCACCAACAATAGGGTCGTGTGACTGGTTGTCCTTGTGAAATGTTTCACTTCTAGGTTGAGGCAATTGAGAGCCTCCTGCCTCCTCTACCCCCTCCTCCCTTGCCAGTCACCTTGGAGGACGTGTGTTCCCAATGACACAACTATGAGATGAAGGAGAGTTGTCTGACCCATATAAGGCTTTATGTAAGTGGAAAATAAATATATTTCACTATGTACTGGGATTTGGAATTTGCCTAATGAGGCAGCTAGTATTTATTATCCTAATGCCCTATCCCTGTGCCTTTGTTTACATGGATCCTTTGCTGAAATGCTTTTTCTTCTTCCCATCCATGGTCTTTGGCAATTGAAATCCTCTTATCCTTAAAAGCAGTGCTTCCTGAACACTGGTATGTAGATTGGCTGGTCCATGATGAAATTGTACCTAAGTCAAGAGGGGGAAAAAAAATAACAATGTAGTGAGATTTCATAAAAGCAAATATACTGGATTTAAAGTACTGTCCTTGGACTGCGATAACTCCTTTCACGTGCAAGGGCTTTCTTTTATAAAATAACGGTGATATTAAATAGCAGAAGGGATTTTTCCCTCAGTATTTGGCAAAATAAAGTTTGACTTCTGTGTTTTCTTTCCAAAACTGTGTTCTAAATTTTATTAATCTATATTCCCAAGACCAGTAAACAATGCTTTAAAGTATAACTGCTGGCACCTTGGTCAGGAAGACTTCCTTTATCCTCCCAGACCCAAAGTGACCTCTGATGCCTTTTATTTTGCTTTGAGCTCTTGGCCTTTGTATTTTATCTCCCCTCCTAGAGAGAAAATTCCTTCAGGCAAGTGATCCTTTCTAATTCACCTTCTTATTACCCACACAAGAAGCTCAGAAAAATCTATTTTTAAACAAATGAGAAAACTGGGTTCTAGAAAATTATATTACTTGGAAATTATAATTTCCAACCTTTACTGAGCATTTACTATGCACCAGGCACTGTTCTATATACTTCACATTTATTTACTCATTTTATCCTCATAACAAACCTATCAGGTAGGTTACCCTCCCCCTACCCATTTTGCAGAAAGATTATGCAAACTGCCCAAGATCCCACAGCTAGGAAGTGATCACTGCAAGGTTGAAATCCCAGTAGCCTGGCTCCACATTCACACGTTCAACCAGTACATTGCAGTTGAAATGGATTATATGACTTTTTCAAATTCAAACCAAGTCTCTTGGTTCCTGGCTGGTATTCTTTTATAGTAGACTATGGCTGTGAAATCACTTCTTCTTTAACCTATTTTTAAGGTATTTATATTTTTAAATAATTTTATAAGAGAATTAACCCCCTTTATAATATTAAAGCAGTATTTCAGTACAGTTATCTCAGATTGCCCATTCCACTTTCTGATTTTCTACGTACAACTGTTTGGCTTTAAGGTCTTCCTATTTCTGTGTGAATCTCTTTCCTGCCTGTCCCCCAGAAAGAAAGTAAATTAAATTAAGTCGTCGAACATTGTTCAGCCAACTGTGACAGAAACTCAATAAGGTGGGAAATAAGCCAATAACATCATGCTTCCTTTCATTAAGATTTTCAATACCTATTTGGCCAGGCTTAAATAAAGCTGGATTCATCTGAGAGCCCTAGATTTTAAATGCAGTGGTTGCCCCACAGGTCGAATCCTGTGTGCCGTTTCACGCTTTAAAAGTCTAAAGAGAATTTTAGACTTTCAATAGTAGGAAAATATCAATGCTACAAAAAAAATCAAGATCAGAGTGGCCCTCCTGTCAAAGAGGCCCAAGTGATTTTATTTTAAGGTGGTTTCATATTTCATTTCCCTGGGAGCCTCTCCTAGAAATCACAGAACCATTTTACCATTGTACAGCCATAATAGTATAACATCATTTCCCTAAATTTTTATCTCAGTGGCCAATATGCATCAAAAAAGTTTTG
This sequence comes from Cynocephalus volans, assembly GCF_027409185.1. NCBI lineage: Eukaryota > Metazoa > Chordata > Mammalia > Dermoptera > Cynocephalidae > Cynocephalus > Cynocephalus volans. The sequence goes on from NC_084471.1 coordinate 93,110,403, forward strand.
TGGGGTTTTTTTTGCAGCAGGCTGATAGAGGGATTGAACCCCCAACCTTGGTGTTACCAGTACCATGCTCTAACCAACTGAGCTAACCTGCCAGCCCTAAAAAAAGATATTTTATTAGAAGAAAAAAATCAGCATATGTTCATAGCAGGCCAAAAATTACCTAAATTGACATCCTTTCTCACTGTCAATATGGTAATTATCCCTATTCTCCCATATCAGTGACAGTGCCAAGATGAGGGTTCTCTTTACACCAAAGAGAACTCCCCTACTCTCCACCAGCAGACTCCTGCTAAAAAGCTCACTTGCCTCCTCCTCCAAGTCTCTCAAGATATCTTGAGACCTTTTAGCCATATTTCTGTATCAAATGCCCCTGAAAGCCAGAGATTCACATGCAATTTGAGAAATGGTGTCTCCTCACAACAGCACAAAGGCAAGGTGCTTTCAAAGGCAAGGTGAAAGACTTTTGCAAGACTTCCTCTGTCCCCAGCTACAGAAGATCCAAAAGTATTCATAATTTGCAGAGGGGACAACAGACCTCACCACAACCCAAGTAGCCTTCCTGACTCTCAGTGAGATTGCTGAATATTCTTCCTCTAAGAATTATATTCTTATACTGATCAAGGATTTGGTGCACAGTGTCGTACATTTTAACAGAAGAGAAAATATTATATTGCCAAAATAAGGCATTATTCTACCAACACATATTTGTGTTGCCTAGAAATACACACATACGGGGCTGGCCAGTTAGCTCAGTTGGTTAGAGCACAGCCTTGTAACACCAAGGTCAAGGGTTCCTTTCCCATACTGGCCAGCTGCCACACACACAAAAAAATACATGCAATACAGTATTCCACACAAACACATGGAGTTAAATTTACTAAAAGCAGATAATATGCCATTTTTCAAGTCATCAGTTAGCATTTACAAAATTCAACCATATAGTAAGTGAAAAAGAAAACTTCATAAATTGCAAAATTCAAAAAATAATCCAGGCCACAATTCTTGACCATAATGCAATGAAAGTAGAAATTAATAATTACATTATCAACAAAAAAGACTTGTCAGCTTAAAAGCATTCACCCAAATGACTTTCAGGTAATGATCATGTTTTTAATTCTAACTTCAGAAAAGTTTTTTGTATGTATTTTTGAGGTTAAGGTCAACATTTCTGATGTAAACTTTTCAGTGCCAACATTATTTACTACTTACAAAGAAATGTCACTGTAGGGAAGGAAAAGTACCTTTTCCTTCTGTGTGATGGGGTATAGGAAAGGCTACCCCAAAATATGGCAACTTGACATACTGAGCATTTTAAACTGAAGGAAATTGAGAAAACTCAGAGGCAGAAAAGGTTCTCTGATCTCCTCCCACCCCCTCTTTTGAAACTCCTCATGTGACGGGTCTCTTCTCTATACCCAGAGGGAAGGAGTGTTAAACAGAGAGGCCAAAAAGAAAAAAAGAGAAAAAAAGATCAAAAAGAAGAAGAATCTGCACAGACAGGCTTTGCTGCGTTTCCCCCAGTTTACCGCCTTTAAGACATAGCCCCTTTGGTCCAACCACACCTGTATACACCTGTCCATTCTTCATCAAACCTAAGCATAAAAATACAGTTTTCCCTGGTCTTTGGGTCTTCATTTCTGAAGGCTCCCATGACATGTAAAACTAATATTAAATAAATTTCTTATGTTTTCCTCTTGTTAATCTGTTTTTGGTTACAGGGGTGTCAGCCATGAACTTTGCACGAATGAGAAAAAGATACTACTTTTTCTCCCCAGATACTACTTTTTCTCCCCTACCTACCCTTCCACATGCGTGTCTGGGGCCCCAAAGACAAACAACAGATTAACAAGAGAAAAGCACACACAGATATTTAATATAAGTTTTACATGTCACAAGAACCTTCATAAGGAAATGAAGACCTAAAAGAAACAATTAAACCTGAGTGTTCTTTCTAGTAGGTTTGGTGAAGAATGGAGAGTTGTGGCAGAATGTGATAGAATAAAGGGTGTAAGTAAACTGGGGGAACTTAGCAAGGCCTGTTCCTACAGATTCTTCTCTGTGTCCCTGTGTCTTCAGACACAAGGCTGCTCCTTTCTTCCAGGCACAGCGAGGGCACCTCTCACATGACCTGCTTCACAGAAGGGTCAGAAAATCCTTCCTAGGCTTTATAACCTGCTTCACGGGAGAAGGGGTGGCAGAATATCAGAGGGATCTTCCTGCTTTTGCCAATTCCTTCCATTTAAAATATTCAGCAGGCCAAGGTGCCATATTTTGGGGTAGGGTGTCCTGAACCTTATCATCACCATGGTTAGGCATAGACTTTTCCATGGTTTAATTATTTCTGCTAAAATTAGTTTGGTTTCCATAGAAATCTCAAACCGCTGACCCTTTAGAAAAGCCTGGAGGAGACACATTATTACAGAATTCAGGACACATCCAAGATGAGACTAAAATATAAAATCAGCCCCTGTGGTAAGTTCTATTACAAATTTATGGCCTCTTTAAACTGTGTGTTTAAAAGATGATGAATCCCCACATAGAGTAACTTTATACTAACTCAAACCATTTCTCCCAAATGGCATTCAATATCAAGAAAATTGCAAACTTGCCTCAAACTTATTCTAAGATAATTTCCCTAAAGCATGCTCTTCTAAGAGCAAAGAAACTCATTTAGGCTGTTAATTAAATCTGTCCCCCAAAGATGAAGCAAAGAACATATAAAGTTATGATTTTAAATATACCCTCCCATGTAACTCCCAACACCTAAATGGTGATGTTTGCAAAAGACATATCCACATAAAAGCAGCTAAAAATGCAGAAGTATTCCTTTTTCTTATTCTGAACAGGCTTCCAGAAATAAAAATAAGACTCTCACAGGAATGATTTAAGGGTCAAATAAAATTATTCCATGGTCACTTTAAAACTCAGGCATTTTCAACAAGCTGAGAGATTATTTTCTAAAAAGAGAAACATATGTTGCCCATACAAATCTTTTCATTAAGCCCCAAAGTCCCATCTACTTGCTGGTTATAAAAATTCTATATATGGAAAGAAAGTTTAAAGCCACTGAACTTGAAATTCAATGTATGTGCACATAAACATATGCACATAATTTCCTGGGTGTATAACTTTAAGCAGCATATAAAATGCCTTTGTGGGTCTTGTTCTGTTTTACTTTTTCCAATGTTAAATGATACTGAGTTTCAGAGCCACTGTTTCGTGCCTGGGTTTAGTCTTTAGCAGGATTTCTTATTTTCTCTGGCCATACACAGTAGGAGGAAATTTAATTTGGCCCTAGGAGTCTAGGCATGAGGCACTAGTGGTTTTTTTAACCTTTCAAATAAAAACTGCACTACCAAAAATTTAATCATCTGCCAATCATTCTGTATGAAAGAATTGGGCCTCTTATTAGATTACAAGGTAGAAGGGGAAAACCCACTGGACTTGAAATCAAGTATATAGTCCCCCTTTCTCCGCAGTTTCATTTACCTGCACTCAACTGCAGTCCAAACGTATGAAGTGGACAATTCAGAAATAAGCAATTATAAGTTTTAAATTGCTGGCCTTGCACCCTATTGCTCCATCCTGCCTAGGACATGAATCATCTCTTTGTCCAGCGTATCCACTGTCTCAGTGTCACAGTGCTTGTGTTCACATCACCGTTATTTTACTTAATGATGGCCCCAAAGACATCATTAAGAGTATGTTGTTATAATTGTTCTATTTTATTGGTTATTGTTCTCAGTCTCTTACTTTACCTAATTTATAATAAAATTCATCATAGGTATGTATGTATAAGAAACAACATAGGAGGAGTACCAGTCAAGATGGCAAAATAGATGGTCCCCAGCGTCATTCTCTCCCAGAAATCAACCAATTTACAACTATATAAAAAAGCAACAACAGCCAAGCTGGGGCTGCTAGAGCTCAGGTGAAGAGGAGGAGAGACCTACAGAGTGCATGGAGATGGGAGAAGCCATGATGAGAGAAAGAAAAAACTGCTCTGACCATTTCGTGCAGCAGCTGGAGCTGCTGAGCTCACGGAGCAGGAGCTGGCGAAAGCTGCAGCTGTGCCCTTCAGATGGAGTTGCTTGGAGGTGGCAGGGGAGAAGAGGACCTTGGTGGCCCCCAGGACAGTAAGACCACTAATAGGGTTCCCGTGGACCCATATAGGAGCAAGGAGCCACAAAAACTGAAAAAAGGAGCCACTCAGAGGCTGGTGAGTCATCACAAGGGAGTGGTGCAGGGCCCATCCCATGGGAAGTATTTGCAGCAAGGGTAGTGGGAGAGATAGGCCCACCGGGGGAACACTGGGACACAGCAAGGACAGCCGATCTGCAACCCAATCAGCGTAGGACCACTCAGAGGAGATTGGTCAGGAAAATAGAAATGCATGGGGTGCAGTTTGATGAAAAGACTCAGGCCCAGATCAGAGTTACTACACAACCCAGGAGCACTGAGTCTCTGGAGAGCCAGAAGTACCTATAAAGTCAACCATTATAACCTGAGCTGCACAAAAAGCCTTCCCTAGGGAAGCAGCAGCAAAGCAGCAATTTAGCTCAACCACACAGCTCAAGTACAGCTCCCCACAGGAAGTTCCCCCACTTTAGAAGTAAGTTCCAACTCAGACACACTGCCAGTGCCTCCGGTCCACCCAGGAATGTGAGGCATGGAGTCGAGACCGGAGCCCTCTCCCACAACCAGACACACCGCCAGTGCCAAGGAGCATGCCAAAACCATCACCTCCATGTGGGTGGCCCACCACAGCCATCACAATAACCACAGCTGCCACAAAAGTGGCTAGATGTCACAACCACCACGCAGATGGTCCACCAGCCACTGGAGTGCATTGACACAAGGAGAGTCACCAGCAGAGACCAAAGAAAAGAATAGGATGTCTCTCTCCACAAAGCCCATTCCAGAGTGATCTGCTCTGTGATAATATTAGGGGACCTGAACACACCTCTCAGCATTGGACAGATCATCTAGGCAACAAATCAACAGAGGAACCATTATTCTTTCAGGAGAGAAGAAATCTAGGGTAATTAGAGGGGGGAGGGGGAGGGGTGGGTTAGATTGGACAAAGGGCATAAAGAATAAGTATGATGTGTAACAATATAGATGCTAGTAATATTGATTTAATCAACATATCTCATGTTGAACCCCAAAAATATGTATAATCAATTTTGATTCAATAAAAATTTTTTTTAAAAAAGGAAACAACATAGTACAGTGTATATACAGGGTTCGGTACTATCCATGCTTTTAGGCACCCACTTGGGGTCTTGGAACATATCTCCTGCAGATAAGTGGGAGGGAGGGTTACTGTAGCTTCTCCACTTAACAAGTGGCTCTGTGATTTAAGTCCGAAGGATACTAAATGATATGTCATCTGTTTTAAATGGGAATAAAGATTCCTTCCCTGACTATCCTCCAGGTTTGTTGTAGGAGAAGAAAGGAGAAAATGAATGCTAGAGCACAGGATGGTTGCTAGGCACTGGGGAAGCAGCCATGAATAAGAATGGACCCCGCCTTGCAGATTTGTAAAGAAATTCCTAACCTGCAAAGCACAATATAAATGAAGGGCATCATTATAAACCATTTGCCCCAGGCAAGGGTAACACCTCTCTCCCAACAACCTTCACCGAGGGATTCACAGTTTGGATCACTCACTGTTCCTGTCTGAAAATCTTTTCTCCTTTCTCTAGAAGTCCCCAGGGCTCAGTCCCCCTCTCCCACCAGCCTCCTGATCCCAGCCTGTCAGGTCTCTGCTGGGAAGGGAGCCTTCTCAGTGGCCTTCCCTGACTCTCAGTTATTCAGCTAATTTGTAACTTTGTAGATTTAGGATTTTTGTCTGTCTGTTTTACCATAGAATCCTATTATTTTAATCTGGATGCACGGTTAAGATGCTATAATTTTTTTTTAACTTTTTATTATGGAGGTTTCCAAACATACACAAAAGTTGAGTAAATAGAGTCATGTCCCCCCACGTACTTGTCACACCGCTTCAACACTTGACATGGCCTCCTTATGTCAGCTATGACTTCTCTGCTTGCTGGTCCTTCCCCAACTCTGGATTACTGTAAAACACATCTCAGACATTTTTTCACCATAATACCTCAGTGTATTTCACCATAGTATATATCTCTAAATGGTAGAGGATCTTTTTTTTAAACAAAATCACAAGTACATTAGCACATCTAAACCTGATCACTCTATTCAAAATCACAAATTCTCTGAGCACTCTTTTCCCTACTTTGTTTCCCTCTGTTGCTTTATTTCCTTCTGACTTAACTATATATTTTACTTATTTGTTCACCGCCTCTCACTCCCTAGAATGTAAGCTCCCCGAAGGCAGGTACTTTTGTCTGTTTTGTTCCCTGCTGTATTCCCTGTGTCTAGAATTGGGTGAAACACTTTGAAGGCCCTTGTTAATGAATTCATCCAAGTCAAAATAACAGATCGGACCCAAGTGATGAAATTAGGGCAAGACTATCCTGGCCGTAAACATCACTTTTTCCCAGCCAAGCATTTGATCAGAGCAAGACAGTGGACCGTTCAAATGTGCTCTTACCAAGAAAACCTGAAGTCCTGGATGCCTTTGTAATGGCTTAAGGGTGTCTTCAAGTGACAAGATAGGAACTTGTAAATGAACAAACAAAAAGGAAACAAAAAAGGAACCTAATAATTATTACTAGCCCAACAGAAAGCCATTTCACTTCCGTACAGAAGTTCTTAGGCCCTGCGAACACTGAAGAGCACAGCGTCATTTCCACAACCTGAATGTGTGCTTCCTATTTATTAATAGTGTAGGAACAGACACACGCTAACAGTAAAATGTTCTGATTCTACCTTGAATTCATGTAATAACCACGGCTAACGCTTATCGAGCACTTACTATGTACAAGGCATTCCTCTAAGCATTTTAGCTGTATTAACTCATTTTATCTTCATAATGGCTCTACAGTGTAGATACATTAGTCTATTTATTTATTTTTTGGTGGCTGGCCAGTAAGAAGATCCAAACCCTTGACCTTGATGTTATAACACCACGCTTTAACCAACCAAGCTAACTATCCCCAGTTCACAGATGAGGTGAAGGATGCACAGAGCAAGAGCTCTACCTAGTAGAGCAGTTAAGAGTACATTCTCGAGCCAGACACCGGAGACCCCCAGCTGGCAAGTGAGGGGTCACGATTTGAAGCCAGGTGGTCTGGGTCCAGAGTCCGCACCTCTGCACTAGCCTGACAGCCCGTTCATCTCACTCTCGGTGAGGAAACTGGCAGTGCAGCTCTGAGCACACCGTGGGAATCAGTGCCACCTGGATTAGCTCCCAGCTCCACCACTCACTGGTTATACGACCTTTAGCAAATTAATTAACGTCTCTGAGATGCAATGTCTTCATTATAAAATAGGGATTATAACAATATACCTCATAGAGTTGCTAAGAGGATTAAGTGAGAGACTCTATATAAAGCTTCTAGAACAATTTCTGGCACTTGGTAGCAGTCACTGTGGCACAGCAAGTGAGAGCACAGTCTGTGGGGTCCAACTGCCCAGGCTGGAGTCCCAGCATGTCATCTGGATGAGTTAGTGAACCTCTGTGTACCTCTATTTCCTCATCTATAAGAGTTATGACAGTTTAGAGCATTACTCCCTATGATGTGCTTGGAACAGCACCTAACACATAAATTCTCAATAAACGTTAATTATTTTATTTTGACTACCCATGCCATTCTTGCCTTTTCCCAACCTATTTCCAAGTCAGCTTTTCACACACCACACACCCAGCTTGTTATACACTTAACAGGACATTAAAATCAACATTTCCACAGAGACACCAAAGAATAACAGTTGTAAAACTTCAAAGAAAGGTGCCAGGTGACCATATCCAGAATTTACAAATGCAAAATCCCAGAACTGGTTTCCAGACTCTTGGCTCCTCCCCTCCTCCCACCACCACCTGGAAGCCCTCGCCTGGAGAATATAACTGAATGGAGAGGAGGGAAATAGAAAATCTGCAACGAGATTTATCTGGAACCCCGTCCACCCTGTGAGGTACTTCCTCCTTTGCCTCAAGCCCAATGGAGTGGTCCCAAGGGACCCCTCAGATGGTGGGAAATGTCTTGTTAACCCCTGGAGATTTGTGCCTGACTCATTCCTCCAGAAAGTAAAGCAGCCTGTGGCAGCAAGACAGAAGAGGCTTCACTCAGATAACACGGGCAGAGTTTGTCAGGGTGATGTGCGAGGGTCACCCTGGGCTCCCTGGGGGCCAAGGGCCAGGGAGGGTAGGCTCAAGCCATTTTAATTTCCAACCAAGAGTCTGCGTGGAATGGAGAGCTGGGAGGATCAGCAGCAGAGCAACATGAGCAAGCCAGAGCAGAGGTGGGAGTGGCTGGGCTCACCAAAGTGCCACAGGAACAGAGCCAGCTTCAAACATCTGTCAGGCCTGGGAGAGGGAAGCCGCTCAGTCCCAGACAGCCCTTGCCCTCTGAGGGGGTCAAGTCGCATGTAGAGAGTGCGGGAGGGTGAAGAGCCACCTGACCAGCCTCCCCTGGACAGACTGCGGTTCCCTCCGGCTGCCCAGACCCAGCTGAGGTGGGGAAAGGAGCCCACGGGAGACCCGGGCTATGGGTGGATGAGGACGGGTCTTATCTCAGAGTGAAGGCTGACGTGCTAATTCATACACTGAACTGGACACTTAAAGACTGAACGTGGACTGTGTGTGTGCAAGCTAAAACAAGCTAACCCTAAACAAGAGAGTCAGTTTACTAGGACCAAGCAGAAATGTCATGGGCCTGCTAGGGATTTCATCCCAAAGCAGAGGGATTGTATCCCACTAAATCAATTGTACAGGATCAGTAGGAGACAAGAAGAAATTTGTGTTTTGTCGACATCTTACATGTTTTACTCAAATAACATACAAGCTACCTGTAGATATCATTTGCCTCCTGTGCCCCAGCTCGGCCCCCTTCAGGTCTAGGAATGCTCCCGCAGCCCTCGCCCAACCCTGACCTCAGCCTCCCATCTCCACCTAACCCCAGCAGATGCTAGAATCACCTATGCCACTTCCGCCCAGAGCTCCCGCTGTCCCCAGCATAGGTCACAGCCATCCCTCTGATTACAATGTCCTTTCCCCTCTTCTACGTCTGGTAAAGAATGACATCTCCCTAAGGGACATGTTCCCAATCATCTTCAGATACATTTCCCCCACGCCTCACCTGCTTTCCAGGCATGTCATGCGTCTCAATTCAGCACCTTTTGTACTGCACTAGGTAGTGTGACCACTTCACTGGACTGAAGCTCCATAAGGGCAGGGTCTTATGCCTCTATGTAGACTCATTAACTAGCACCAAAAAGACTCAGACTGTGCTTACTGAATTCAAAAAAGGCACTTTGTTTTCTTCATAATGTCTAAGTGGTTCTTTTCATTATCTTTCTAGCTGTTTTTCCATCCTTAATATTTTATATTTGATATAAATCAAATATTTCCAAGTATGAACTCATAACAGTTGATTTCTGGATGGAACACAACATCTCCCAAAAATAAGGTATATTGTAAGAGACAGGTGGTAGCAGTGAAGAGCTCCAGTTCATAAGACTGTTGTCCTTTTCTGTACTCATGGCTGGGGAGGAACAGAGGTGGCCGCTACGACAGCTCATGCCAACAAGAGTTTGACGCGATGGCCCCTTTCCATTTGGGAGGCAGCACATGCTTCCCTCCCACTCAGAGCCTTGTCCAGAAGCAACAAAGCCAATTGCCTTGAGAGACAGAAACATTTTTCTGGCTTATGCTGGGGCTCCCTGCACAGACTTGCCTTTCATCTGCCTTCAGAGCATTTTCTGGTCTGGCCTTAAAAACCCCTGGAGATACTTCATAAGACTCAACAGACGGAGGCAAGGTCAGCACATTCCAAACTGATTGAAGGGAGAGAACAGATGATGTGCACATTTTTTCAAGACCACATGTACCTTTTCTCTGCTTAAGGGGTTACCAGCTGGGGAAGCCTTGGGCTCCTCCTAAAGTGGAGGGTTTGAATAAGGTCTGCTGATGGTCAACTGATTAACTCCTACTTTGAAGGAAACTCAAGACACTGCTACCCGCATGATATTTACACTCATTTGGTCCTTGTGGGCAAAAATGACAACCACTAAGGACAAGGGCAACAAATATCATTTCAAGAGAATATTCAATACAACTAATCAATTTCCATATCCTGAGCATGACTTACAACATTCCACATTTTCAATTCGGTTCTATCAGTTCCATATGAGGCAAATCCTCCATGCTGCTCATAGTTCAGCAGCCAAGTTCACTCCTTTCCATCTCCACCGCCTCATTATGTAAGTGGTATTTGACTGGGCTCTGATTGTGCTATAGGCAGAGACTCGCGGTTGGGGAGGGGATAAAAGGCCAGAAGCTGGAGGAAGGGGCAGTGACACACACTGTGGGTTGTTTGCCCCATAGTAAGCATTCAATAAATGTTTTCTGAGTCTGTGTTCTGCCTACAGATTCAACAACACAGTAGTGAGTGATCTTAATTACTAGAGGACACCAAAGCCGAGGAATTTTGTTACTGTCAGATATGTCAAAATACTGCATAAATGACTATGAACATAAGATAGAAGATAACTCAACTACTAGGGCATCATTTATTGGCCCACATGCCACCCCAAGGCCCTGTGCCAAGGCTTTGGATGCTGAGTCATTTATGATCCCTGACTATATAGTCAAAACTAATACAAGTTGCAGCATGACTGAATGGCATGGCCCCTTCTGCTAGTTATCAAAAGAAAATAGCACTATAGCCTCCTGGTTTAAACCAGTATTCAGAGATATTTATTTCTTTGCTACATTTTCCAAGACTCAACAGGGTCGCAGGACAAAGGGAGAAAGCAGACTTCCATACTGACACAGTTACCTGGTTTCCTACTCTGAGCAGAGCAGAGGGACAGTATCCACAAAGTGCCCTCTTGTTAGTAAAGAGGGGTGAGTGTGAGGGTGTTCTCTAGATGTTCTACATGACATCACTACTGAAGGCGTGCTGGTGACACTTACTCAAAGCCCTCATTTGTTCTCCCTAAAATGCCCTAACTACAGCTCCCATAAAAGTTCCAGAAGCCAGAGAACAAAATTAAAGTGAGCCTATGCCCTGAATTTCTTTTCTTTCCCTAAAAGGCACAAAGTATATCATTGGTGTTGCTAATTCAGTACGATGGAGGTAAACATCAGGTTTGTTTCTCCTTTAGAGGAAATCAAGGTGATTTTATTGCAAATTCCATGTGGCAGCTAATTTTTTAAGGACTTTTTCTAAACCTGACAAATGTAACTGCCATTTCTCTTGTACCCAGCCACTTTCTCCCTTACTCCTAATTATTTCTCATTATCCCCATGTAATTATGGCCACCTCGTGGTGTGTTCCAAACTCCCTATGGTCTAAGTAAGACCCACACTCCCCCCACATCTCCAGGCAGAGCCTCACTGTCCCTTCATTTAGGGAGCCCCCTCCAGAGCAGATGCCCACCAACGTGGCTGGCACAGGCAAGGACAAGTAATGTACTAAAAGATGTTTGAGATGCTATGGTAATGTGATGTCATTGATCTACAATAAAAGATCACATAGAAATCTCTCCACTAAATTGGGAGTTGTATTTACTATAAGGCTTTTGGGGAGTGTATTAGTCTATTTCGGTTGCTTATAACAAAATACCCGGAACTAGGTATTTTATAGAGAAAACAATTTATTGCTTACAGTTTCTGAGGCTGGGAAGTCCAAAGTCCATCTGGTGGTGGCAACAGTGACCCAGAGGTCTCACACTGCAAGATGGTGGAAGCAGAGAGAGCAGAGAGAGAGCAAGAGAGAAAGACTCTTCATGCTCCCCTTTTAAAGCCCTCAGAACCATGCCCGTGACCACCATTTTTAATCGATTCACTATAGCATGGTCCTATAATCTAATCACCTCTTCAAGACCCCATCTTTCAATTACCATAATAGGATTTCCCACCCTCTTAGCAGTCACAGCGGGGTCCAAGTTTCCAATACATAAAACTTGGGGGACACAATTCAAGCTTCATTGAGTTTTGGGGGGACATAATCCAATCCACTACAGGGAGACTTAGCACACATTTCAGGCAGCGATTGTGAACAGAAGTCCAGTCCATCAACTTTAGCCTAAGGCCTGTTGGGAAGCCAGGTGAGAGAGCACAGAGACAGACTTTTGAAATAGTTTTTCAACAGAAAGATCTATTTCCTTTTCCTTTCCCTCCCAGTCATTAAATATGGAGAACGGAAGAAAAAATAAAGAAAAAGAGAAAGAAAGAGAGAGAGAGGACAGGAGGGAGGAAAAGTGGAAGAGAGGGGGTAGGACAGAGGGATGGACGAGGGAGCGGGAGGAGGGGCAGAGGAGGAGAGATAAAGGCAAAGAGCAGAGGGACAGACAGCAGAAAGACAGAGAATCTGTATTCTGTTAAAGGTTGGGGAAGAACTCCATGATTGTAGAATACCTCTTGGATGCCAAAAGCATGGATAGCAGAGGAGGAGGTAGCTAAAAGACTCTTTATGGAACTTGGCAGTGGAAATTGTCTCTGGAGCTACCCCACCTTGGCATGGCTTACTCAGGTGTGCGAATCTGTGATCTGGGCATTGCTAGTAAGATGCTTTGACTTTCTGAACCAGCTGCCAGTGCCTCTGCTCAGAGTGGGTTGAGGACACCCAGTTGCCTTTGCTGCACTCTGGGAGTCCCTTTTTGACAGGTGCATAATATTTATTGCTACAGATAACGGTCCTCCGGGCACTATCTCAGCACCCTAATTATTCTTCCACTTCTGAGTGTTTCTAGCAAAAGCCCTTTTCATGTTCATCTTACAGGTTTGCAAAGGTCAACTTATTTTTCTTATAAACATTCTATTTCTAGGTATATCTTCCTGCTTTATAATATTAATACACAGGGCCAATGCTCTGAGGATCCCTCAAAACAAAGGGGGGGGTGTCTTTACATTGTTCGGTAGGTAAGAGAGAGCAGCCTTCAGCAAGTACTCTCCATCATTGCATTATATAAAATCCCCTTTATTGAGGACATTGGGATAAATGCCTTTATGTTCTTAAAAGTGGGAACTCTTACGCTTTTCCTTAAGGAATTACATGGCTTTTATCTACAGACACTTTGAATTGTATATTTGATCAAGTTTCCCTCTTTGCATTTTGATTTGATAGAAAGCATATATCTTCAAGAGAGTGAGAATATAAGCCACGGACTGGGAGAAAGTATTTGCAAAACACATATCTGATCAGGGACTATTATCTAAAATATACAAAGAACTGTTGAAAGTTGGCAATAAGAAAGCAAACAATCTGATTTTAAAATGGACAAAAGACCTGAATAGACAACTCACCAAAGAAAATATGTGGATGGCAAATAAGCATATGAAAAGATGCTCAATATCATACATAATCAGGGAACTGCAAATTAAAACAATGAGATGCCACTACACACCCATTAGAATGGCCAGAATCTAAAACACTGACAACACCAAGTGCTGGTGAGGACGTGGAGCAACAGGAACTCTCACTCATTGCTGGCGGGAATGCAAAATGGTACAGCCACTGCGGAAAAGTTTGGCAGTTTCTTACGAAAGTAAGCATGCTCTTACCATATGATCCAGCAATTGTGCTCCTTGGTACTTACCCAAATTAGTTGAAAATTTATGTCCACGCAAAAGCCTGCACATGAATGTTTATGGGAATTTTATTCATAATTGCCAAAACTTGGAAGCAACCAAGATGTCCTTTCATAGGTGAATGGGTAAATAAAATGTGGTACAGATGATGGCATATTATTCAGTGCTAGAAACAAATGAGTTATCAATCCATGAAAAGACATGGAGGAGCCTTAAATGCATATTACTAAGTGAAAAAAGCCAATCTGAAAGGGCTATATACTCTACGAATACAACCATGTGATGTTGTGGAAAGGCAAAAATATGAAGACAGTAAAAAGATCAGTAGTTGCCAGAGGCTGGGGAGGGAGGGTCAATAAAATTAAATTAAATTTATTAAAATTAATTTATTAACTTTACTTATATAAAATGTATATAATTATATGAATTAAATATAATTATATATTACAGTCTATAATTATAAATTTATATAATTATAATATACTAAGCTATCAAATTATTAAACAATATAATTTAAAAGTTTTACATAAAATTTATTTTAATCTGGTCAACATACTTTCTCTTTTATTATAAGAAAAAAACCAGATAACAGGTAGACCATATGAGGAATTCTGAACTATACAGCAATAAAAGCCCTGACCTGGCTTCCCAGCTCTGTCACAGCTGTTGACCAAGGACATCTTACTCCACACAGCCTAGGCAGTCACCACCTCTGCTGATGTGGGACCACAGGACGATGTAATGGTGAGATTCTCTTATCTCAACTTTTTCTGAAGCGAGTAAGGATTTTACTTCCTCCTTGACAAACTGCATTGTTCGGCTTCTGCCCCAGATGTGGAGGGAAGTCCTTTGCCCATCACTGTGGGACAGTACATGCCACAGAGCTCACGCAATGAGCTATCTGTCCTGTGCCATATTATTGTTATATAATTCAAAGTTACAAAAAGTTGCAAGAAGTTCTATATACTTTTCAGCCAGATTCCACAATTACTATCAGTTGCTTCTTTGTGCGTGCGCGCGCGTGTGTGTGTGTGTGTGTGTGTGTGTGTGTGTGTGTGTGTGTGTGTGTGTGTGTGTGTGTGTGTGTGTACAGTTCATGAATCATTTGAGAATAAGTTTAGGCATCATACCTCTTTACTCCTAAATACTTTAGGGTGTATTTCCTAATAACAAAGATTTTATCTTTCATAACCTCAGTACAAACACAAAAATCAGGATTACAATTCAGATTTGATACAAATTCCCTCAATAAGGGAACACTCTACTAATGAGCTGTTCTTGAAGAGTCCACTGGGGGATGATTTTGATCCAACAAAATTATGACTGGAAAAATTTTGGCAAAAGGACTGAGGGGAAGAAATTAACATATTTAATGTAGATTTAAGGGGAGAAGAAGCAGGGAATGAGTTTTGGAGAATAATATATAAGTATCATATGTTTTGATGACATAGATATAAATTTCCAATTTAATTTAAAATTGGAGCAAAAGGGAGAGAAAGAGGGAAAACAGAAATAAGTTCATTGATTGTTATACAGGCAATAGGTGGGAGTCAAAGAAACCATTGAGAACTGACAAATCAGAAAGTAAAAGTAAATTTAAAAAACAAGGACAAAGAGAATTAAAAATACGCATAAAATATAAATTCTAGAACAAAAACATAATTTTTTAAAATACTAAAAAATGTTTTAAATAACATTAAAGAAGACACATAGAGGAAAAAACACAGTAATTATTATGCACATAGTAGCTAAAATAAGATATGTCACAAGGAGGGACTAGCCCTATTAGATATTAAACATACTATAAAGCCTCTGTAATCAAAATGGTGCAGAACCAGTGCACAAGTTGACAGACCAATGGAATAGAATAGAAAGTTCATAAACAGACTCAAGTACATGTGACATCTCAAAACTGGGGCAAAGATGGGCTTTTATCAAATGGTGCTGGATCAACTAAATTGCATTTGGAGAAAAAAAATTAGAACTTTACCTATACCATATATGAGAATAAACTTATAATGAACCAGAGATCCTAAGTATAAAGACAAAAATAAAACCATATGATTACCAGAAGAAAACCTGGATGGAGTTATCTGTAATCTAGACTCAAAATCAAACGCAACAAAAGAAATGGTTGATAAATGCAGTTACATTAAAAAAAACCTTTGCATGGCAGAAACCATGGTAAAGCAAAGTCAAAAAACAAACGATAATCTGAGAGAAAATATTTGTAACACATTTCACAGAAAAAACTAATATCTCTAAAGTATAAAGATCTCTCAAAAATTGAAGAAAAAAAGACTAAAAATCCAAGGGAAAAATGGGCAAAAGACAGTTCACAAAATGTTTATATTTATATAAAATAGCCCTTGAATATATGAGAAGATAATCTACTTTGCTCATAATAAGAGAAATAATGGCAACCAGGTTTCTCACGACTGGAGAAGAGAATTAAATACAGAAAGGAGCAAGACTATGGCAAACTCTATGGTGCTGGAATGGAAATGGAGATATCAGCGTGAACCCATTTTATACACACACACACACACACACACACACACACACACACCACACACACACACATTTCCTAGCTCTGTATGCTCAGATGATCTATACAAAATGATACCAAAATAACAATATTTGCCTAGATGTTAGGCACTAAGTACCATTCTCCACTAAAAGGAATATAGGCTCCTTAAAAAATGATTTCAGGGCTAGAGCAGGGAAAGGACAAGACGAGCCTGGAATATCTTGTTATACCAGAAAATAAGGAAGTGCTCAAAGAATGATAGAAAAATGTCAGAAACATAGAATCCAGCTTGAGTGACTCCCATTAGTCAAAACTGAAGCATCAAGCAAATAATAATAATAAAAAAATAGCTCATTAAATAAAATAAGACTATGAGTTATATTGATATAATAAAACAATGGGACAGAAGGATAAGGTTTTCCTAATAATAGACTGACAACTAATAAACGAAGAAGGATGGTAACCATTATTGTAATAATTGATTCAGGCAACAATTATCAATGATGAGAATTTGATGAGACACTGGCAACTTACATAGTCTCGAAGTGGAGTCTTAAAATTATTTGTTAATTGTAATTATTAATTATTTATTAATAATTACAAAGGGCAAAGTGGTAATCTTATGGTAGAGAAATCTGGGAAACATCATTTTCACCAATGTTCTCATCACCAATGTCTTGACAAATAGCGTCATGTACCTCCAGACATGATGCTCTCACATGGACCAATATCACTTCCGTGGTACTCCTGTAAGAGATGCATAACCCAGATCTAATCATGAGGAAACATGGTGATTAACCCAACACCAGACAAACCCAAGCTGAGGGACATTCTACATGATAACTGGCCTGTATTCTTCAAACATATGAAGGTCAGACAAAGAAAGACCACAGAATAGTTGCAGAGGAAAGAAAGTCAGGAGAGCTAATAACGATTTGTGATCCTGGACTCCAGATTTCTCTCTCTCTCTTGCCACACGCCTCTTCCTTCCTTTCTCTCTCTCTCTTTCTCAAATATACATAGTATTTAGGTCCTTTAAAATCTTGACTTCAGTGATTGTACTGCGGTTATGAAAGACAAAATCTTTGTTAATAGAAAATACACCCTGAAGTATTTAGGGGTAAAAGGGCATGACGTCTCAACTTGTTCTCAAATGATTCATAAACTGTATTCATTTCTTACCTTCAGTCCTTTTGCCATAGTTTTTCCAGTCATATCTTGGTCGGAGGAACACTATCCTCCAGTGGACTCTTCAAAAATGGCTCATTAGTAAAGTATTCCCTCATTTCTGCCATGCTTAATATTGCTTTTCTATAGTCTTGATATTTAAAGGCGAGCTTAGTTGGATATAAAACTTTGATTCACACTGTATTTTATTGATTTTCTTGAAAATGCTACTCAATTGCTTTGTTTTCTCTGCTGCTTTTGAGAACTCTGATGCCAGTAAAATTCTCTTGCACTTTGACCTTTTTGCTTGAAAGCCATGAAAATTTTGTCTCTATCTTGAAATAATTTCACTGGGGGGAAGAAGACACAACAATTCCTTCATTTTGTTAAGACAAGCGAACAGATACGATGTTGACGACGGGGAGCGGGGAGAAGAAGGGAGGAAAAGGAGGAATTGGAAAAGGGAAACAAAATCAACTATATTGTATATTGATAAATCAAAACTTAAACATAAATAAATAAATAAAATAATTTCACTAGGATATGCTTCAGAGTTGATTGCTCCAAGTCAATATTCCTAGGTACCTATTAAGTTCCTGCAATATAAAGTCCGTTCTTTTCTTGTTTCCAGAAAGTTTTCTGGAATTATGTGGGGGGGTTTTATTTAATCTTTTTTTATATATTTCTGCTTTGTGCTTGAATATTCTAGCCAAAATGGGTTTTTTTTGTTTGGTTGGTTTTTTTGCTTGTTTTTTTGTTTTTGGCAGCTGGACAGTACGGGGATCCAAATCCTTGACCTTAGCATTATAACACCAGTCTCTAACCAACCGAGCTAAGCAGCCAGCCCTGGAATTATGGCTTTAAATATTAGTTATGTCTCTTTCTTTTTCTTCTGCTGAGACTCCAGTTGTACCTAAGGTGAATTTTCATTGCTTAGCTTTCTTTGTGATCAC
The DNA here is from genome assembly GCF_027409185.1 of Cynocephalus volans. Lineage (NCBI taxonomy): Eukaryota > Metazoa > Chordata > Mammalia > Dermoptera > Cynocephalidae > Cynocephalus > Cynocephalus volans. The sequence goes on from NC_084471.1 coordinate 93,128,731, forward strand.
TTTCATCCCAACCCTTTTTTATTATTTCATTTTCACTCTCTGGTTGTTTTCCTGCTTTTCCCCAATGTCATTTGTTAAATTTTCATTCAAATATTTCCACATGGGCACTTTGTGATGTTTTCATTTCTGATATTTGATATGATCTTTTTCTTCAAGTTCAAGCAACTGTACTTTTGTTTTTTTTTCTGCTTTTACTTTCTGTTTATTTATGTTCTTAATTTTTAAATTTCTTTTTCAAGATGCTTTTTAATATCCTGAAATGCATGTTTGGGAGATATTTATTTCACGTGGGACTATGTCACTTTTTTTGCTTCATGGTTGTTGGTTTTTAGACTCTTCTGGGTTTTTTTCGTTTAGGGGTGGACTTCCTATTATTTCTGGGAGTGATTTTATCTCATTCCCTCTTCCGTTTTCTGTGCCATGTTTATAGACCCCCTCCCCCTCCCTCACCTCCCACTCTCCATGAGTCTTTCAACAGAGCTTCAGAGCTCTGCAGAAAAGGAGTGTTCACTTCTGTATACTCAAGTCCATCTGAAATTTGTAGTGTCTTCTGTCTTTGGATAACACTGTAGGCATGAGATTTGTGTGGATTTATTTTTTCTCATTAATTTCTATCATTTTGGGGAGAATTTGTATAGAGGTTTGAATTTAGACTGCCAGTATTACCTCAGCTCTTTAGAGATTTTCTCAACAAATGATTTTGAATGAATAAAAGCACTCAATAAAATTATGACTTTATTAGATATGGAAAGTAAAAATCTTACAACATGCAGCACGTACTGGATTTTACAAGCTCTCCTGATTCAAGAATTATAGGAATTGCCATTTATTAATAACAAATTATAAAAATATGGGTTGTTTTGTTAAGAAAAATAATTTCCTCAAGGAGGGAATACTAGATTCAAAGTGTTAAGTCTTACTTATTAGGCTAGTTTTTATTATAACACAAATATATTTGTTTCATTTTATTTCGTTGCCATCCTAAATTTAAACTAGGTCAAAGATTTTTCTATTCTTTGCCAGATTCTTGAATATGTAAAAAATTGCTTGTAGAAATTAAGTACAGCAAATTTTAAATAAAATGGTATTGCTTTTATCTTTACCCCATTTTTTCCTGAATACTTACATGAAAGTTTAATTCTTTGGTGCTTAGGACCACACTTCATGTTTCTGTAACTAAAAGGACCAGCCATATTTGTAAACTAACTGGGGCATGGCATTCAATCGAGGTTTGTAGCAAATCTTCATCCAAATTGCAAAACAGATGGAGAATTTAACTATTTTATAGTATCTAGCAGCTGTCTTCTTTTGGTGTTCACATGCCTAGAGTCAAAACCCATAGCCTGCTGTGTGCCCCTGGTGAAGAGGCTTAGAAATCAGATTTGTCTGTTTTCCCTTGTTTACCTTTTAAAATATTCTTAAAACATTAACCAGCTTGATGGTAAACCAAATAAGAAAAATAAGAAAATAGGGAAATTCCATCCAAATGTAGCCTTGTATCCATGCAATAGGTAACTTCATTTCATCACATGGTGTACTCCCAAATGTTTTAACTATATAGTTTGAACACAAATTGCAAATAAAGATCAATGAGTTGCCCTCCTATATAACTTATTGCTCAATAAAAGATCATCATAAAAAAAAATTGGCAACTAAACCTTACTGGCCGGAAAATCCATGATATGTTTCATCTCTTTCTGGAATGCACTAAATCACAGCCTTAAAGAGAAATAGGTAAGGAAGCTCAATTTAATGTTCTCATTACAGAAGACAAATGGTAAGACAGATGGTAGAATATAAAGCAATTCCAGCTTTTTATCACTTTGGTTCTTCCAGAATTAAACATTTAGACCACAATGATTTTAAAATACATCCATGAAAAAGCAGGAAAACAAAAAAGCATGCAAATTTTTCTGGAATTCAAGCCACAGTCATTGAGATGGGATCTGTCTGAGCCTCAATAAAATCAGAGAGTGTGAAGATTGATCTTTTAATGCAAATTAATGTGTCACCCAAAGCTCTCTGGTGCTTTCTGGCTCTCAAATGGAAACTGTTTTTGCAAGTAAGGTATTTTTTTTTAAGGCTGACTGAACTCTCAGCTGGATGGCAATTTTTTATTCACATCACATACTCGACCAATTTTTTAAATGCTCATTTTGATAGTAGGAGCCAAGAGCAGTTACAGATTAAATAGACCTACAAAACCCTCAGATTCAATTTCACTGTGAAATGTGTCAGATTCATTTGAGGAAAGACTTTAACCAGGATGGCTCCAGCCTCTGCTTAAAGACTCAACAAGGGTAGTGAAAAGGACAGTGGGGAAGAAAGAGGGAAGGAAATGGAGAAGGCAGAGGTGCAGGAAAAACAGTGCTGTACAGTATCCTAAATCACTGTGATGAATAAACCTGATAGGCTATTCATGGCATGAACAGAAGTATAAGCACAAACCGTACCAGCCCAGCATTTCCACACAATTACCGCTGCAGCATGATTAATGTGATATTAAATTATTGATTTCCCTAAGTAAGAGCAACATCAAATGTTTACAGAAGTGAACTAATTCCAGATAAAATGGGAAATTATTTCACAGTTCAACCTTTTTTTTTTTTTTTTTAAAGATGACTGGTAATAGGGATCCAAACCCATAGCCTTGGTGTTGTCAGCACCACACTCTCCCAAGTGAGCCACGGGGCTGTTAAGGACCACAAAAGTCAGACATACTAACAAAGGCAAATTCAAGTCCTATGTCTCAGCACTGTTGTTTCCAAGGGAATTCTCCACTGTGGCCTCAGTCAGTAAGAATAGCATTCCGTCAAAAACTAAGCTGGACAAGATTGTTCCACTTTTCTGACACAATGCTACCCAATCCTACTGATCAGAGAAAGGACAGAGATTTTGAGAAAAACAAACTTTTAGGCAATTAGAACGTTGTCCCTCCAGAGTTCCAGGAAAAGTCAGCAATCAGGATATGCAGAAGAAAATAAACATTTAACTTTTATTACACACTTAGGGAAAAGGCTAAGATGAGTGATGGAAGAGGAAAAGCTTATCTTCTGAGCCCTGATAATTTTGTTTCCTTCCTTTTAACAAAACAAAACAGAGACTTGGGTATGGAACGGAGTGCTGGATTTAGAGACAGAAACACTTAACTCTGCCACTTCCTAACTATATATCATTCACCAAATGACTTAATCTCCTCACTATCCTATTAATTGTTATCCAAGAAAGGATATAAAACTCATTTATTCTGAACCCTGACCTCTAACTTATGTTGTACCAGACACTCAAGTTCAAGAGATCATGTCTACTCTTGCATTCGTTGTTGGGTTTGGGACGAGTGCATGGGTGTGTGTCTGAAGTAAAGACATGTTTTTCAACAGAGCTAGAGAGCAATTATGTGGCAAGATGTAAACAAATGTGAAAAGCAAACAATATGTTCTATAGTAAAATTTAAAGAAATTCAGAGCTCATATAAGACATGTTTAGGAAAAGCAAGACGAAGAATTCCAAGGTGGAAAGGGTCCCCTTTTATCCCAGAGAACCTCAGGGTGCTCTCTCAGCTAGCTGCTGATTCTCCTTCCTTACGTGTCAGCAAAGTCTCTAAGGTGTTCCTTCCTTGGTAGTCACATAGATGTAGTTAAAGTCTTGAACCTTAATAGATCACTCATGAAGTCTATAAAGCTATTGCATCTCAAAGGAATGTATCTCTCACTGCAAACTTTTAGAAAAAATTACAAAGATTTAGGAGTTTGGGGAATTGTGGTGTTGGGGTGTGTGTGTATATATGCACATGTGTATGCACATGTGTGTGTGTGCATTTGTATGAGTATATTCAAAACACCTCTCATATCGTACCTCAAGGGTAATTATATGCTTTAACTAATCATAAGACCAGCCCTTAAGAGGTTAAGTTAGCTTGAAAATCTTCAAAATAGAGGAGAATCTTTGCTTAGGCAGCTGTTTATTTTTTCATTTGCTTGTATCTAGGTGTAGAGGATTGAATTATGTTTCCCCAAAAACTCACTGAAGCTTGAATTGTGTTCCCCAAGTTTTATGCATTAGAAACTTGGCCCCCACTGTGACTGTCAAGAGGGTGGGAAATCCTATTATGATAATTGAAAGGTGGGGCCTTGAAGAGGTGATTGGATTGTAGGATGATGCAGCCACGAATGGATTAAAAATGGTGGTCAGGGGAGTGGTTCTGATGGCTTTAAAAGAAGAGGAGAGTCTGTCTCTCTCTCTGCTCTCTCTGCTTCCACCATGTTGCAATGTGGGACCTCTGGGTCACTGCCGCCACCACCAGATGGACTTTGGACTTCCCAGACTCAGAAACTTTGTAAGCAATAAATTTCATTTTTCTTTATAAATCACCCAGTTTCAGATATTTTGTTATAAGAACCAAAAGTGGACTAATACAGAAAATTGGTACCAGCAAAGTTGGGTATTGCCTATAACAGATACCTGAAAATATGGAAACAGCTTTGGAACAGGGTGTTGAGAAGAGGTTGGAGGAGTTTAGAGGACTCAGAAGAAAACAAAGAGACAAGGGAAAGTTTAGAATGTCTTAGATACTGGTTGTGTGGTGGCAAGCAGAATGCTGATAGAAATATGGACTGTAAAGACCATTCTAAGGAGGTCTCAGATAGAAATCAGAAGGAGTTTATCAGAAACTGGGGCAAAGGCGACCCTTACTGTGAACTGGCAAGGAACTTGGCTGCCTTCAGTCCATATTCTATGACTTTGTGGAAGTTGGAACTTAAGAGTTTTGAACCAGAATGTTTGGCAGAAGAAATTTCTAAGCAGCAAAGCATTAAGGAAGCTGCATGGCTACTTGTAACAGCCTACACTGAGTAATTGTGGCAAAGACACAACATAAAGCCAGAATTTAAAAGGGAAGCAGAGTATAAAGATTTGAAAAATTTGCAGCCTGGCCATGTGGTAGAAAAGCAGAGAGAATTTTCTGAAGAAAAATTCAATGGTACTAAGAAGATTAACACAAAACTACAGGATTATCTAAAGAAGGGGGAAAGGCCCTGAAGGCATTGCAGAAGCCTCTGGGGCCAACCCTTCCATTTCAGGCCCAAAGGCCTAGGGAGACAGAATGGTCTTGGGGAACATGCTTGAGGAGCCCTCCATGGCCTCGTTGCCCAGGACCACCTCAGGAAGCTGCTTCCAGCACCAGCACCCCAGCTGCTTTGTCTGCTCCAGTTGTGGCTCAATTGGCCCCGGGTGTGGCCGGACCTGTACCTCTGGAAAATACAAGCCAGAAGTCTTAGCAGCATCCACATGGTGTTAGGTCTGCAGGCTTGCAGAATGCCAGAGCTGTGAAGTCTTGGGAGCCTCCACCCAGATTTCAAAGGATGTATGGAAAAGTCTGGGGGCCCAGCAAGAGATCTGTCATGGGGATGGAATCACCACAGACAGCCTTCACTAGAGCAATGCTGAGCAGAAATGTGGGGTCGGAGTTGCAGCAGAAAAACCCCAGTGCCATGCCTAGTGGAGCCGTGAGAATGGGACTGGCATGGAGACCCCAGACCTGTGGAGCTACCAGAGTGGAACACAAGCAGGAGAGCTGACATGTGGCCTGAGATCAGGAAAGCCATAGGAGCAGAGCTGCCCAAGGACTTAGGGACCCAAACCTCACACCAGCGTGCAGAGGACATGGAACATAGACTCAAGGTACATGATTCCTAGCTTTGAGATTTAACGCCTGCCCTATTGGGTTCTGGACTTGTTTAGGACCTGTTACCCCTTTCTTTTGGCCTATTTCTTCATTTTTGAATGGGAATATGTACCCTATGTTTGTCCCAACATTGTGTCTTGGGAGTAGATAACTTGTATTAATTTCACAGATGGGACTTTGAACTTTGGACTTTTGAGTTGAAACAAGTTAAGTCTTTGGGGATAAAATGAATGGATTTGCATGTGAAAAGGACATGAGTTCGGGGCGGCCAGGGGCAGAATGTAGTGGCTTGAAATATGACACCTCAAAACTCACTGAAACTTGAATTGTGTCCCCAAGTTTTATATATTAGAAACTTAGCCCCCACTGTGACTGTTAAGAGGGTGGGAAATCCTATTATGGTAATTAAAAGGTGGAGCCTTGAAGAGGTGATTGGGTTGTAGGACCATGCAGTAGCGAATGGATTAAAAAGGGTGATCAGGGGTGTGGTTTGGGGGGCTTTGAAAGAAGAGGAGAGTCTCTCTTGCTCTCTCTCTGCTCTCTTTGCTTCTGCCATGTTGCAATGTGAGACCCCTGGGTCACTGTTGCCACCACCAGATGGACTTTGTACTTCCCAGCCTCAGAAACTGTAAGCAATAAGTTTTGTTTTTCTTTATAAGTCACCCACTTTCAGATATTTTGTTATAAGCACCAAAAATGGACTAATACACAAGGTTACCTAAATTATAAATTTTTTGTTTCAAAAAAGCCTAATGCAGTGCCTTGCACATATGTGTTTGATAAAAATTGTGCATTTGATAAAAATTCATTAACTTGAGTCTTAACCGTAAGATTTTCAAAGAAATTCAAGAAAGCAATTTCTTCATCTAACAAATTAAAACTAAGAGGCTTGAGGCATTATGGATGTAACTCTGAGCTTCTATAGAGCTCCCAGGGTTTGTGGAAGAATCATTTTCCAAAATGGTAGCATCAGTAGTAACTCAGACACTGCCATTACTGCCCTTGGACTCTGGTCCTACAGAATGTGAAACAGCCTCAATGCACAAGGCAGTGGTTACACCACAGTGGTTTTGCAACAGCTTTGGACTTGGATGGAGCTGCATTCAAGTCTTAACTCTCATGAAATAGTTACATGACCTTGGTCAAGTTATCTAGCTTTGCTAAACATCAGCTCCCCTATCTATAAAATATAACTAATACACACTCATTTGTATGTGCACACTACGAGTTTCGTTGTTTATCACACACAAATTTTCAGATACTAGAATCTCCTATAGCTATTATAGACTATATATTTCACTTAAGCAGGTACTCAGAAACTTACAAAATGAAGCCAAAATAGACTGACCTGGAAAATGTCACTGACTCCCTTTTTATGCAAAACATTCAAACAGTAATAAATACAAGGAGTCTTACACAATTGGAAATGGTAGTCAGAAATTCATGATTAAATTTCTCTCAAAGCTGAAGTCTAAACTGTTCGCCTTAAGTAACAATGGACTGCAAATAGCTTTAAACTTTCTGTTAACTAGAAGAGGTGGTGTTTGTACCATTGCCAAAACTTCACGGTACATCTGTTCAGGCACCTGGCTCTCTATGGTAAACCCAGATAGATCTGGACACATTTACTTGACCTAGGTTTGGTAATATGGAGTCATGACTTTGAAGCATTCTACAAAGTCTGATGCTCTCAGTCTTTGTGTGCATTGCAGCTGCTGAGTGTAAACTCTCCAGAGTGAAGTCATTTGATCCAGCAAGAGAGACAAGAAGGTCAGACCCTGGTCCAACTCCAAACTGGTGTTTCTGAGATGAAGGTGTGTTCTAGAAATCACAGCAGTGGTGGGGATCAATAGTGGCTGCTTTTGTGGAACCCTCTGCTCTGGTCAGAAGATAGCCAAAAGGAGTATGCACAGGCTGAAAGCCAGAACCACCACCCCCACCAGTTATGCAATCACAGCTGCAGAATGTCTTGTGCTTCGAGTAAGAATTCAATCACACATTTTTCTTCTCCCCCAAACTTCACCTTCCTCACACCCACCTTCACCTTAAGTAATAAAGCAATATGAAGACATGCCCAAGCTTCTGATATCTCATCCGAAGAATTTCTGAGCCCAAACTATAAATAATACAAACCATGGAGGAGTTGCTGTCAAGATGGCAGAATAGATGGTCCCCAGCATCACTCTCTCGCACAAATCAACCAATTTACAACTATAAATGAAACAACTGCCAAGCTGGGGCCAATGGAGCTCAGGGGAAGAGGAGGAGAGATGTACAGAGTTCATGAAGGGGGAGAAGCCACGATGACAGAAAGAAAAAACTGCTCGGAGTGTTTCGGGCCGTGGCTACTTTAAGGCAGGAACTGCTGAGCGCATGGAGCAGGATCTGGCAGAAGCCGCAGCTGTGCCTTTCGGATGGAGTTGGTTGGAGGTGGCAGGGGAGAAGAGGGCCTTGGTGGCCCCCAGGACAGAAAGACCGCTAATAGGGTTCCCATGGACCCACGCAGGAGCGAGAAGCCAGAACAGCTGAAAAAGGGAGCCATTCAGAGACCATGAGTCATCACAAGGGATTGGCGTAGGGCCCGTCCCATGGTGTTTGGAGCACGGGTGGTGGGGGAGATGGGCCCACTGGGAGAACACTGGGGCACAGCAAGGACAGCTGATCTGCGCCCCAATCAGTGCAGGACCACTCAGAGGAGACTGGTCAGGAATGCAGAATTGCATGGGGTGAACTTTGATGAAAAGATTCAGGCCCAGATCAGAGTTTCTACACAACCCAGGTGCACCCAGTCTCTGGAGAGCTAGAAGTACCTAATGTCAACCATTAAGCTTTGAGCTGCACAAAAAATCTTCCCTAGGGAAATAGCAGCAAAGCAGCAATTTAGCTCAACTACAGAGCTCAAGTACTGGTTCCCAAAGGAAGTTCCCCCATTTCAGAAGTAAGCAAAGGACAAAAAATTAGTTCTGGTCCAGGCACACCACCAGCACCTCGGTGCCTGCCACATGTCCTGAGGCATGGAGCCTGCGCACAACCATGCACACCACCAGCACCTCAGGGACACTCCCAGGGGGCCAGGGCATCAAGCTGGGGACCAGATCCCCCACCCACAACCAGGCACACAGCCAGTGCCAAGGAGCATGCCAAAAACTATCTCCATATGGGTAGCCCACCACAGCCAACACAGTAACCACGGCTGCCGCAAAAGTGGCTAGATGTCACAACTACCATGTAGATGGTCCACTAGCCACTAGAGTGCATTGACACAAGGAGAGTTACCAGCAGAGACCAAAGAAAAGAATAGTATGTCTCCCTCCACAAAGCCCGTTCCAGAGTGACAGAAGAAGCATCTGCTCTGTGATAATATTAGGGGACTTGAACACACCTCTCAGCATTGGACAGATCATCTAGGCAACAAATCAACAGAATAACCATTACTCTTTCAGAGGGAGAGAAGAAATCTAGGGTTATCAGAGGTTGGAGAGGGGCGAGAGAGGGGGATAGGGAGAGATTGGACAAGGGGCATAAAGAATAAGTACAATTTGCTACAATATACATACTAGTAATATTGATTTGATCAACATATGTCAACATTGAACCCCCAAAACATGTATAATCAATTATGATTCAATAAAATAAATAAATAATAAAATAAATAAATAAAAATCACACACTAATGAGAAATCACTTCAGAATTGCCTGTGTTTTTCTGTGTAGGGTAACATTTGAGCAGGTTCTTTTGCAACCCACTATGAAATACTGGGGTTTGCTAAGCTCAGGTAGGTTCTCCAGCTGAAGCACAAACCCTTTGCATGCAAAATATCCACATGGGCTGTTCCACATCACCTCTATAGGACTCAGGGGAGCAAGAAAAGTTGTGCGAATGTGAAGTTCATGCTCCTCATTGTACCATGATTAATAAAATTCTTTGTCTATGACTCCAGAATCTCATATCTTCTACCAGCATCTATGAAACTGTGGCAGTCTAACTTGTTGCTTGCAAATAGGACAAAATCTCAAACCCTTTGCAGTTCTTGATACATGTGCTTTCCTATTTGTCATTTCTTCTGGAAAAATGAAGGTAGTTGAACAAAAGCTGGAATGTTGTCAGTTTCAGAAAATACAAATCTCCAAGACTATTGTCTTAGAAAGAATGAGAAAACTAAATGCAGTCATGAAAAAGGGTGGTGTGTGGTATATATTGGGGTTCACTGCACAGATTCCCCCTTCAGCACCAAGGCAGTCATTCTCCCAGTTGCCAAGAATCTTAGCTACGGGTAGCTCACAGCTGTTATCAGTTTCTAGGAACTGACCTCAGCAGTAGGAATCTGCCTCACCCAAAGTTATACCCCCTTCCCCGGGGGTAGCCTGTGTCCAGTGATGGGGATACAAAGGCCTTAGCCCTCGCCTCAAGTCAGAACATTACAAATGGCCATCCTAGATCCAGAGTTCTCCATTCTGTTTCCCTCACTTCCATACAGGTGATATTTATAAGAGCATTATCCAGGGCCAGCCCCATGGCTCACTAGGGAGAGTGCGGCGCTGGGGCCGCGGGTTCGCATCCTACAGAGGGATGGTCGGTGCGCTCACTGGCTGAGTGTGGTGCGGACAACACCAAGCCAAGGGTTGTGATCCCCTTACCGGTCAAAAATAAATAAATAAATAAGAGCATTATCCAATAAACATCCTACATGAAAATTGTAGAGTCTTCGCGTCTATTGTTAGGAACCTGAGATGTCTGCATATTCAAAGGATTCTCACCAACACTTTGTGACCATGCTCAGACCAAGAGAGTCCTCTGCCATTTACCACTTTCTTCTTCACTTCTTCCACACATACAGTCAAATTTCAGACCAATCCACTAATAATCAAACATTGACCACTAAGAATTTCTAATTGAGATCACCCAAGAGTATATAAACAGTTCCTTAAGATCCATTTCTTGAAAGGCCTCCTAGATGGAGATGGAACCTCACAGGATGTTAAACTCACAGTGGATTAAGTAAAGATTTTGTATGAGTTTACCTTTTCTGACTGTGCACATTTTATGAAACAGTGTTCTGCTTCTGAGAGAACAAAATAAAAGTTATTGGGGCATCAGCATCAGCAAACAAGGAGGGAGAGAAAGAACTGAACAATTACCTCAACAACATGGCCACGATAAACAGCCAATACAGTTAAGGCTTCCGTTCATTTTTGTTTCATATTCTATTAAAGGGTTCTGTGTGTGTGTGTGTGTGTGTGTGTGTGTGTGTGTGTGTGTGTGTGTGTGTGTGTGTGTGTGTGTGTGTGTGTGTGTTTTGGTTTGGGACTTTTTTTCTGTTTTTTTTTTCATTTTTGTTTCATTTTTGATAGAAGAGTTTTTTGTTGATTTTTGTTTGTTTGTTTGGGGGTTTTTTGCCTGAAAGATCTGAATGCTGGCATTTAACCTAAAATCATCAATTACCAGGGTATTTTTAAAAATTCCAAAAACACTATGCATGGAATCCCAAGGGCATTTTGAAAGGAGTATGAAAAACAGTTCTCTGTCAATGTTCATTTACTGAAGAATCTGACTTCAATAAAACAGGAACTGGGTTTCTACCTTTCTGCTAACAGTTAACAGAGCCAGAGAAGCAAAAGGCACGAGGGTAATTATTTCCCTTGAAAATTAAAAGTAACAGCACCAACTCTTCAACCTCAGAGCAAAGATATCTGCTTACTATCAAAAGCACAAGTTCACCCAAAGGTAAATCAAGTCAATTGTCAATCTTTTTCGGGAAAAGAGAGAAAAAATATATATGTTGCTGGCATTGATGCAGGATAGTGATTATCAAACATTTAATGCAGTGTTTCCTTGCCAATTACAAGTGAGCATAGGACTTACCCTTCAGTTTTAATATTTTTGCCTGATTCTCTTACTAGTAATATGAGCCAAAAGGATTAAGGAAACTATTGGATGCACGCAACTGTGAAACTGTCTTTCCTGAAAGTTATCTTCAGGGTAAAAGGAAATGGTATTAGGGCTCTGAAATACGGATAGGCTGGATTTCCTTTAAATATAATTGGTACAACTTGAAATATACTTGTATCTGTAATGGCAAATCCTGATTATCTTGCCATCACAGAGATTCTGTGAGCTAACTAATACCCTTTTTTTGGCAACTGGCCAGTACCAGGATCTGAACCCACTAATACCCTTTAATAAAGCCCTTCCTGTTGTAACTAGCAAGAGAAGATTCCAACTAAGAATAATAAGCCACAGAGTAACTGATACCAAAGATTTTGCAGTCAACAGTCCCACAAAGAAATAGGAATCTTTGACTGATTCTCTTCCTCAATTGGATTTGAAAGCAGTAATATCTTACTACCTTTACAGGACTGGTAGTTCACTGTACATGGGGCAAAAGTGTTACTTACATGATCATTGGTACCAACCTGGAATGAAACATCTACTGTTGGCAAGACTAAGTGACCCCTGCTTCTACAAAGGAAAGCTTAAAGAAAGCAAATGTCAAGCTCAATATTTTAAATTCTTGGCTCAGCCTTACAGGGCCAGGTAAGGAGAGGTCAGGCCACCCTTCTCTGGTAGGGCCTCACCTGGCCCAAGAAAAATTTAAAAATTAAAAGAAAAAATTCTTGGCTCAAGGCACAGTCACAGAATAAAAAGTTTCTATGACTACCCTAAAAATGTCTGCTATATCCTGTAGTTGCTGGCTGAGATCACTGAAAGTCATAGAGTATGATCCTGAATTTGCACAATTGCATGTAGGTTAATTTCATAGTCCTCTGTTAAATAGAAGGTAAGAAACAGACTGAGAAAGAGTGGGGCCCTCAGAGCTAAAATAGAGTCCATCAGTACCCCAAACCCTCAAAACACTAAGCTTCCCTTGCCAGATGAAGAGGTCCCCTCTTCCATTAATCTGTTCCTGACTTACATACAGGAGCCTTGATTGTAAATACTACACCTGAGGTAGTTACTTTTCAAGGGGAGCCGATTCTCCCTGTGCCCTGCTCCCTCTTGCTTCTATAATTTCAACTAGAGACATATTCCAGCATGTTCTCTGAGATAAATTACAAAGCCAAACCACAGAGTACATAACAAGAAAAATTACAAGTGTCTAATTTATATCACCGAAACCTAGAGAATAAATTGGAAAATAGATTCTGAGGATACTAGATTAGAAGCAGAGGAACATAATCTTATATTTACTAAACTTACAAATATAGAAACACTGCCCAAAACTCTGGATCTAATGTACTAGTTCTAGGTAACCCAGGTTGCTTCCGACTGTTTTCTCGGTTGCTTATCTCCAATCTAAACTCAAGGGTGACCGATGTTAAATGAGGCTGAGACACGTGGTGTAATGTAGTAAAATACACACACACACACACACACACACACACACACACACACACACACACACAAAGAACTAGAGAGACAGGAATAATAAGCTGAAATTATCATATGCAACTTATTTATATGTCCCAACTATGTCTCCCTAGAAGGCCCAACATCTTTACCAGGACACTGAGAAATATTTAAATGCTGAGGGAAGTACCACTTCCTTTGAAAAGCATTACAGTGGTTGAGCTCTGTGGGTCAGGATAAGATGGGAAAAGCTATCCTTGTAATGGGCCCCATTATTTCAATAAAAATTAGGGGACCCCAGAGAGGAAGATGCCAACAGAATCACTTAACCATAAGAGACAGGACCGGCCTGCCTACCGTAACAGGCAATAAGGCTAAAGCGGACAAGAGTTTACTTTGCTTAATAGAGTTTACTCCAAAAATTATTTTGTTAATGAAAGTTCATCAGTATCTGTATAAGTGTGACTAAAATGTGTATATTCGTGTATACAAGTTCAAAACATCTACAAGGTAAAATCAGCTCTGGGGTTAAAACTCTGGAATCAATGTGATGATGTCAAATGTCCTGAATATGGGAGACAACACAAGTGATTATTTCCCTAAACAAAAAAGGTCTGTTCCAAGTTGACTTGCTGTGTCTATTCACACAGAAAATTGGGTTTGGGTTATTCCAAGTTTTTTCCTAAAATTATCATTATTATATTTTTAGAACATTTCATCCAACAACTGTAGAATATACATTCTTCTCAGCAGCACATGGAACATTCTCTAGAATAGACCATATGTTAAGATAAAACAAGTCTCAATAATTTTTAAAAATCAAAAGCATACCAACTACCTTATCCAACCACAATGGAATAAAACTAAAAATCAACAAAAAAAGGGACACTAGAAACCATACAACTACCTACATGGAAATTAAACAATATGTTCCTAAACAACAAATGGATCAAAGAAATATCAAGAAGGAAATTTAAAAAATTCCTGGAGAAAAATGATAATAAAAACACAACATACCAGAACCTGTGGGATACAGCAAAAGCAATTCCAAGAAGGAAGTTCATAGCAATAAAAGCCTACATCAAAAAAGAAAGAAGACTTCAAATAAACAACCTCATGTTCCATCTCAAGGAGCTAGAAAAACAAGAACAAACCAAACCCAAAATCAGTAGAGGGAGAGAAATAACAAAGATCAGAGCAGAAATAAATGAATTAGAGATACTTAAAAACTGCAAAAGATGATTAAATAAAGAGTTGGTTTTTCAAAAAGATAAACAAAATCAATAAAGCTTTAACTAGACTAATGAAGAAAGAAGGAGAGAAGACCCAAATAAGTGAAATCAGAAATGAAAAAGGAGACAGTACAACTGATAACCACAGAAATACTAAGGATCATAAGAGACTACTATAAACAATGATATGCAAACAAACTAGAAAACTTAGAAGAAACAGATAAATTCCTGGACACATGCAACTTACCAAAGCTGAATCACCAAGAACTAGAAAATCTAGACAGACCAATAACAAGTAATGAGATTGAAGCAGTAATTAAAAAGTCTACCAATAAAGAAAACCCCAGGACTGCCAAATTCTGTCAAAACATCTAAAGAACTAAGACCAATTCTTCTCAAACTTTTCTGAAAAAATTAACGAGGAGGGAATATTTCCAAACTCATTCTATGAGGCCAGCATTACCCTCATTACAAAACCAAAAAAAGACACAATAAAAAAAGCAAACTACAGACCAATATCCCTAAGGAACACAGACACGAAGATCCTCAACAAAATACTAGCAAACAGAATTTAGCAACACATTAAAAAGATCATACACCATGATCAAGTGGGATTCATCTCAAGGAAGGAAGGATGGTTCATCACATACACATCTATAAATGTGATACATCACATCAACAAAATGAAGGAAAAAACCCATATGATAATTTCAATAGACAAAGAAAAAGCATTTGATAAAATCCAACACCGCTTCATGATAAAAACACTCAACAAACTAGGTATAGA
This sequence comes from Cynocephalus volans, assembly GCF_027409185.1. Classification (NCBI taxonomy): domain Eukaryota; kingdom Metazoa; phylum Chordata; class Mammalia; order Dermoptera; family Cynocephalidae; genus Cynocephalus; species Cynocephalus volans. Next base: position 93,143,781 of record NC_084471.1, read on the forward strand.
AGGAATGTACCTCAACACAATAAAGGCAACATATGACAAACCCACAGGTAATATTTTAATGATTGGACAAAAATTGGAGGCTTTTTCTCTAAGATCTGGAATAAGACAAGGATGCCCACTGTCCCCACTCTTATTCAACATAGTACTAGAAGTTCTAGCCTATGAAATAAGGCAAGCGAAGGCAATAAAGTTCATTCGTATCAGAAAGGAGGAAATCAAACTATCCCTATTTGAATAACTGGATATCAATATGCAGGAGAATGAAACTAGATCCATACCTCTCACCATATACTAAAATCAACTCAAAATGGATTAAAGAATTAAATATACACCCTGAAACAATAAAACTTCTTAAAGAAAACATAGGAGAAACACTTCAGGAAGTAGGACTGGACACAGTCTTCATTAATATGACCCCAAAAGCATGGGCAACCAAAGGAAAAATAAACAAATGGGATTATATCAAACTAAAAAGCTTCTGCACAGCAAAACAATTAACAAAGCAAAAAGACAACCAACAGAGTGGGAGAAAATATTTGCAAAATATACATCTGACAAAGGATTAATATCCAGAATATACAAGGAACTGAAACAACTTTACAAGAAAAAAACAAGTAACCCAATTAAAAAATGGGCAAAAGATCTAAACAGGCATTTCTCAAAGGAAGATATACAAATGGCCAACAGACATATGAAAAAATGCTCAACATCACTCAGCATTCGGGAAATGCAAATCAAAACCACACTGAGATACCATCTCACCCCAGTTAGGATGGCTAATATCCAAAAGACTGAGAATGATAAATGCTGGCGAGGTTGTGGAGAAAAAGGAACTCTCATACACTGTTGGTGGGACTGCAAAATGGTGCAGCCTCTATGGAAAATGGTATGGAGGTTCCTCAAACAATTGCAGATAGATCTACCATATGACCCAGCTATCTCACTGCTGGGAATATACCCAGATGAATGGAAATCATCAAGTTGAAGGGATACCTGTTCCCCAATGTTCATTGCAGCACTCTTTATAATAGCCAAGAGTTGGAACCGGCCCAAATGTCCATCATCAGATAAGTGGATACAGAAAATGTGGTATAGCTACACAATGGAATATTGCTCAGCTATAAAAAAGAATGAAATACTGCCATTTGCTACAACATGGATGGACCTAGAGAGAATTATATTAAGTGAAACAAGTTAGGCACAGAAAGAGAAATATCACATGTTCTCACTTATTTGTGGGAGCTAAAAATAAATAAATAAATACACAAACAATGGGGGGGAGGGAGGGAAGAAGACACAACAATTACAATTCCTTGAAGTTGATACAACATGTGAACAGAAAGGACATTGTTGGGAGGGAGGGGGGAGAGGGAGGAGGGAGGGAGGTTTGGGTAATGGGCCACAGTAATCAACCACATTGTATATTGACAAAATAAAATAAAAAATTTTTTTAAAAACTATCCCTATTTGAAAATAACATGAGCCCATACATAGAAAATCCCCAAAGACTCCATCAAGAAATTTCTAGAGCTAATAAATGAATTCACTGAAGTTGCAGGATACAAAATCAACAAACAAAAATCAATGTCCTTCCTATATGTCAACAACAAAATATCCGAAAAAGAAATCAAGAAAGTAATCCCATTCACAACAGCTACCAAAAAAATGAAATACCTAGAAGTAAATTTAATGAAGGAGGTAAAAGACCTCTACAATGAAAACTATAAAACACTGGTGAAAAAAATTGAAGAGGACATAAATAAACAGAAAGATATCCCATGTTTGTGGGCTGGAAGAATTAACATCATCAAAATGTCCATGTTGGGGGCCCTGAAGAAAACAAGGGTGGGAACATCAGGCCCTGACCCCACCCACCACTGCTGTCTGTGCAACCAGGCCCAGCAACTGCAGGGGAGCTCGTGCCATTCACCCCTGGAGCCCTGAAGACAGCAGTGGGAACAATGGGCCTCCACATTGCCCCCACTGCCATCTGCACAACCAGGTAGACCAAGGAGCCTGAACCAAAAGCCCTTGGGACTCTGAGATGGTGGGCAGAGGGCCTTAGCCACGCCCCCTTCCCCTCATCCTCCTGCCCTACTGCAGCAACATCATAGAGTATACTTATTAGACATGAGTGTTTCTATGGGGCGCATAACTTTTCTGCTCATGTCCTTCACCAAGTTCCTGCTTAGATTTTTCTAACTCATTTTTAAGAGTTCTTCTTACACTGAGGATATTAATCTTTATGTTAAATTTGTTCCTTATCAATTGACATTAAAATTAATTTTAAAAATTAACATTTTTTAATAGGTCCATAAAGCAATCTACACATTCAAGAAAATCCCTATCAAAATGCCAATGTGACATTAATCACAGAAATAGAAAAAACAATCTTAAAATTTGTGTGGAACCACAAAAGATCCCATACAGCCAAAGCAATCTTGAACAAAAAGAACAAAGCCAGAGGCATCACACTTCCTGACTTCAAAATATACTACAAAGCTATAGTAACCAAAACAGCATGGTACCGGCATAAAAACAGCCAAATTGACAAGAGGAATAAAACAGAGAGCCCCAAAATAAAACCATGCACTTACAGCCAACTGATTTTCAATAAAAGTGTCAAAAATATACAATGGGGAAAGGACTGCCTCTTTAACAAGTGGTGCTGGGAAAACTGGATATCCACATGCAGAAGACTGAAACTAGACCCCCACCCCTCACCATATACAAAAATCAACTCAAAGTAAATCAAAGACCTGAAACTATGAAATTACTGAAGAAAATATACATGGGGAAACGCTACACAAAATGGGAGTGAGCAGCACTTTTTTGAGCAAGACTAAAAAGGCACAGGCAACTGAAGGAAAAATACGTAAATGGAACCACATCAAACTGAAAAGCTTCTGCACAGCAAGGGACACTAACAACAAAGTGAAGAAAACCTATGGAGTGGGAGAAAGTGTTTGCCAACCACACATCAGACAAGGGGCTAATATCCAGAATACATAAGGAACTTAAATGACTCGACAGCAAAAAGACAAATAACCCAATTAAAAAATGGGCAAAGGACCTGAAAAGACATTTCTTAAAAGAAGCCATACAAACGGCCAACAGATACATGAAAAAATGCTCAACATCACTAATCATCAGGGAAATGCAAATTAAAACCACAACAAGATATCATCTCATTTCAGTTAGAATGGCTATTATCAAGAAGACAGAAAATAACAAATGCTGGCAAGGACATGGAAAAAGGGAGCTCTCATACATTGTTGGTGGGAATGCAAATTTGTATAGCCATTACGGGAAACAATATGGAGGTTTCTCAAAAAACTAAAAATGGATCTACCTCATCACCCAGCAATCCTACTACTGGGTATATTTATCCAAAGGAAATTAAATTAATATATTGAAGAGATGCTGCACTCCCCATGTTTGTTGCAGCACTATTTACAATAGCCAAGAGATGGAATCAATGTCCTAAAAGTCCATCAACGGATGAATAGATTAAAAAAAAAAAAAACTGTGGTATATATACACAATGGAATACTACTCAGCTATTTAAAAAAATTATATCCTGGGCCGGTCTGTGGCTCACTTGGGAGAGCACGGTGCTGATAACACCAAGGCCATGGGTTCGGATCCCCATATAGGGATGGCCAGTTAGCTCACTTGGGAGAGCGTAGTGCTGATGACACCAAGTCAAGGGTTAAAGATCCCTTCTGGTCATCTATAAATAAAATAAATAAATAAATAAATAAAATTTAAAAATGATATCCTATCATTTGCAGCAACATGGATGGAACTGGAAACCATCACGTTAAGTGAAGTAAATTAGGCACAGGAAGACAAGTATCACATGACCTCACTTGTGAAATCTAAAAAAAATTTTTAAAGTGGTTTTCATAGAAGTAGAGGTAGAATAATGGTTACCAGAGGTAGGATTTGGTGGGGGGAGGAGGAAAAAGTGGTGGACTGATGGGTACAAGACTATGCTATCTACCATAAGTGAATCATTGCACAGTATATGTACATATTGAAACAACATACTGTACCCCACAAATACGTACAAGTAAATGTTAAATTTTTTTGTGTAAAAAAATTTATTGTTATAATAAATTATCTTTAGAACAATTCCAAGAGGAAAGTTTGATTCAAAAGTCACAGAAAGACCTATAAATACACCCAAATCTTCCATTAAAAACTGTGTGATACAACTCGAGTCAAAAATTGTTAATCTGGGAGGACCCTATTAATTTCAAAATTGTAAGATGTCTCAAAAGTAACAAAAAGGAGACAACTTGATGCAAAAAACCATAGACCACAGGCAAAGCAACACTTAAAGCCAAAATTATACCATTAAAGCTATAATCTCGGTAGGTTAGAGCACAATGTTATAACACCAAGGTCAAGTGTTAGGATTCCCATACAGGCCAGCTGCAAAGAAAAAAAAAAGAATTAAAGCTATACTCAAAGCCACATCCCCCTGACAACTGCATTCAGCCCAAAATGATCAAGCCACCACTGGAAGTCCCCCTGGTCTCCCCTGCAGGAATGAGTGGGGTGCCATGGGCCTCAACCACGTCCCCCTCCTTCCTCCTTCTCACACCCTATTTCCTACCCTCTTGCCCTCTCCCCCTCCCACCCAACTGCTCTGCAGCAACATCTAAGAATGTAAAAAAAGATGGAGCCAGGGACCCTCCCCCTGCAACTAGGCAAGGAGCACACCAAAAACACCACCACTTCCATGTGACCACAGCCACCACAATAGCCACAGCTGCCACAAAAGCAGCTAGACGCCACAACCACCGTGCAAATGGCCCGCCAGCCACTCAAGTGCACTGATACAAGGGGAGTCACCAGTGGAGACCAAAGAAAAGAAGATGTCTCTCTCCACAAAGTCCATTCCAGAGTGATAGAAGAAGCATCTGCTCTAGGATAATAGTGGGGGACCTGAACACACCTCTCACAGCACAGGACAGATCATCTAGGCAACAAATCAACGGAGTAACCATTACTCTTTCAGAAGGAGAGAAGAAATCTATGGTGATCAGAGGTGGGGGGAAGGAGAGAGGGATGGGGAGAGATTGGACAAGGGACATAAAGAATAAGTACAATTTGTAATAATGTATATGCTAGTAATATTGATTCGATCAATATATGTCAACGTTGAACCCCCAAAATTATGTATAATCAATTATGATTCAATAAATAAATAAATAAAAAGTAAAGGCCCCACCTTTCAACACTGCCAGAATCTCATTTCACACCCTCTAACACTGTAACACTGAGGATCAAGCTTCAATGAGTTTTGGGGGGATGTTCAATCCACAGCACCTTTACTGTAAATTCCATATAAACAATAGATTCTCATAGGGGAAAAAAAAAGATAAACCCCTGGCAAACCTGATTAATGGAATAAGAGTAAAAGCAAAAACATGCAACCTTGAGGGAAAACAGGTGATAACTACAGATTTTTTTAAATGTTATTTTTAATCATGGTAAGACAGATTTTCTTAAGTGATTTAAAAGTCGTGAAAGAATATACATACAAATCCTTGGATATCGTTTCAGACACATTTCATGCGTCACCTTGGATTCTCAGGACCTCGCCTATGTCCCAGGGCCCTCAACCACTCGGCGGCCCCCGCTGCACCAGCTCTTCACCTGCTGACCTTCTGGCTACCTCGTCTGTCTGGAGGTGAAGCCTGGGCTCTGGTGACATGGCCCCCCTCACACCTGCCAGCCAAGCCAGAAGCCGCAGAAGCTCTGGCACCCCCAGCCCAACCCAGTCAGACCCACATAGGCTCTGATTCCTACTACCGCTTCTGGACTCCAATCATCTCTCCAAAGAACTGGCGTTCCACAGGGGTGGCATCGGGCTTCCGCAGCAGCTGCCGAAAGAGGCCAGGTGATATGACCCAGAAGTGCAGGAAGTGAACTCCCCATGGGGCAAACATTGGCCAACAGGAGAAATGAGAGGGGAAGGAGCCAGCCCACAACTCCATCTCCCTCCCTCCCTCCCACAGAATGTTCCAACACGTGTTTGCCGCATGGACAGGCTGTGTGGTGACGCCCTATCTGAATTAGTGTCATACTCTTCACACTTGAGGAGGCAGTGGCCAGCCTGGCAACGGGGCAACCTGTATTTGCTCCCGTCCTCCCCTGTCTCCTTTTCCTTTTCCTCATCTTCCAGGATTTCACCTCCCGATGAAACGTTACCACTTAAGCCTTGCTTCAGCCTCTGTTTTCTAGGAAACTCAAGCTGAGACACTAGTAAATTAGCAAATTTACAGAAAACAGTTGGTTTTCTACCAAAATAAAAGCTACTGTATTTGACTACATAGGAGGTAGAAAACCTGAACAGATGTGTAATCACAGAACACATTGGAAAGCAAAGTAAAGCTCTACTATTTTTTAAAAGACACCAGGCTCAGATAATCTAACAGTTGAATTATATTTAACTTTTATTTATTTATTTATTTATTTATTTTATTTTATTTTTTATTGAAAAATGACCAGTAAGGGGGTCTTAACCCTTGACTTGGTGTTGTCAGCACCACACCCTCCTAAGTGAGCCACGCACCGGCCCTTATATTTAATTTTCAAAGTACAGATAATTCCTAATTTATTTTCTCTACTCCCAGCGAGATAATTCATTTTATTTATTTTACACATGTTCTTATTTTACACATGTTCTTATTAGCAACATGATAAAGACAGTTCAAAAAAAAAACTGTAGGCAACTTTCACTTATGAATAAGGATGCAAATATTTTTAAATGATATCAAATAAATTCTGACAGTGCATTAAAAGAACAATTCATCATAACCAAATTTTAAATCGTGTTAGCAGATCATATCAGCGTCAACATGTATGAAGGAATTCAGTAATTTTCTCAATATAACACAAGACTCTTTAAGATCTCTCTCTCTCTCCTCTCTCTCTCTCTCTCTCTCTCACACACACACACACACACACACAAACACAGTGACCATATGAATAATAAAGATACATCTGCTCTCTTCCCAGAATATATTGGAGAATAAATGCCTTCCGTATGCTTTCTCTTATTCCTCAACTGTTGACACCAGAGTGCCTTTGAGGTCGGTAGGGCTAGCCTGCAGTGCATTTCAACAGGGCTAGTGTCAGCATTTGAGCAAAGACCATCCTACTTTATGTAAGTCTGACTCGGGCATTGTGGGATGTTTACCATCTCTGACCCTGGGCATTAAATTTCATAGCATTCCCAAGGAACTGAAAAAAAGCCCCCATTTGTTCCCAAGTGCCTGATGGGATGATCCACTCCTGGTTAAGAACCACTAAGGGAGTTCCACAGAGCTTCCGCCAACCCTGTGTCCCAGTAACCACTCTCTCTTCCTACTCAGATGATTATTTCCAGTAGTCACAACTACCCTGAAAAGTAGGCACGGTTAGCAACTGATTAAGTGTATCATGGCAACAGAAGAGCCATCCTAAAAACAGAGATTGGTGAAAAAAGTAAAAAGCAGAAAAAGCTATAGAACATACTAACATTCAAGTAAATTAACATTACATGTTATAGAAATAACAGCTGAGATTCAACGATGTTATGAGCTTCTACTGAAATTCATATGATTTTTCTGGAAATTTACACCCCACCTCCAAAGAGATATTCATGCTCTAGATACTTTCTTTCATGTCGATGTATGGAAGCTATAAAAACAGTTCCTGAGAAAAGCCTTTAGATCCTTGTCTCAGTACGTTCGGGCTACTATATCAAAGTACCATAAACGGGTAGCTTATAAACAGATATTTATTTCTCACAGTTCTGGAGGCTGGGAAGTTGCTGGAAGATTCCATGTCTGCTGAGGGCCCACTTTCTGGTTCATAGACCACCACTGTCTTACTGTGTCCTCATACGGCAAAAGGAGCTGGGAGCTCTTCAGGGTCTCTTTTATAACGGCATTAATCTCGTTCATGAGGACTCTGCCTTCATGACCCAATCACCTCCCAAAGGCCCCACCTGCTATTACCATTATATCGAGGGTTAGATTTAAACTCAAATATTGGTGTAACCTAAACATTCAGTCCATAGCACTTTACCCCAGTACCCCAAAATTCATGTTCTTCTCACATGCAATATATATTCGTTACATCCCAACAGCCCCAAAGCCTTACCGTGTGCCATCTTCAACTCTAAAGTTTAAAATCTAAAGTCTCATCTAAATATCATCTAAATCAGATATGGGTGAGACTCAAGTATGATTCATCCTAAGGCAAATTCCTCTTTCCCTGTGAATCTGTGAACCCAAACAAGTTATGTGCTACCAAAATACAATGGTAGGACAGGTGTAGCATAGACATTTCCATTCCAAAAGAGAGAGATAGGAAAGCAGAAAGAAGTGACGGGTCCCAGGTCAATGCAAAAGCCAACAGGGCAAATCACATTAAACCTTAAACCAAATCACATTACATGCTCAAGAATAATCTTTTTTGACTTGATGCTCTATGATCCAAGTCCACTGGACATGGGTTCCACCTTCCAGACCCACTAGGCAGCAGTCTTGCCCCTGCAGGCTTACTGGGTAGAAATCGGGCCCAAGGCTCTAGACAGTTCTGCCCCCATGGCAGTTTTCTGCCTGGGACCTGCAGCTCTTCAGGGATTGGGGTCCCAAGTGCTTTGGGTCTCTAGCCTGTGCCTCTCCTGGGAGGCCCCATCCTTCAAAATCTAGGTTGGGGCAGCCACACCCCCAAAGCTCTGCTGGACACAGCCCATGCCACATCAGAGCTCACCAGAGTTACATCTGCAGTGGCCAAAAAGTACAGAGCTGGAGTTTGGGGAGTGGAGCTCTCTATGTAAGGCAGCACCATGTGCTGAAGTCCTGCAGGCACCAGTGGCCCTCCACAATTCTGCTCCTGTGAACTCCCCCTTTTCTCTTGCACTACGGGCCTGTGATAGAAGGGGCAACCCTGATGATTGCCTTAGGGGTCATTCTTCCGTTGTCTTGGAGATTGGCTCCTCGCTTCTGTTCAGATGGCTGACTAATCTCTTTATCAAATGGTTGATTGGCCACACCCTCAGTTTTTTCTCCCAAACAGTTTCTTATTTTTTTCAATACTGATAGGCTGAAAATTTTCTGCTTTCCTTTTCATGAACAATTCCATCTGTACATTATTTTTCTCTTTTCACATTTGACTATAGGCAGTCAGTAGAAACCAGACCATTTCATCAATACTTTGCTTAGAAATTTCCTCAGCCAAATATCCAATTTCATTGCTTGCAGGTTCTACCTTCCACAAAACACTAGGACAAATACAATTCGGCCAAGTTCTTTGTCATTTTATAATAAAGATCACCTTTCCTCCAGATTCCAACAACATGTTCCTCTTTTTCTGAGACCACAACAGAATGAGGTCTATATTTCTACCAACCTTCTGTTCAGGATTACTTAGATGTTCTCTAAGAGGATTGTGTCTTTCTCTACCATTCCTTTTTCTTTCTGAGCCCTCACCAGAATCACCTTTAAAAGTTTGTTCATGGAAATGTAGGCTTCTTCTAGCATGCATCTCAAAACTCTTCCAACCTCTACCCATTACCCAGTTCAAAAGCCACACCCACATTTTTAGGTATTTGTTATAACAGCACCCCCACTTCTTGTTACCAATTTCTGTCTTACTCTGTTCAGACTGCTATAACAAAATACCATACACTTGGTGGCTTTTAAACAACAGACATTTATTTCTCACAGCTCTGGAGGCTAGGAAGTCCAAACTCGAGGCACTGGCAGATTCAATGTTTTATGAGGGCCTGCTTCCTGATTCACACAAGCGGACTCCAAAAAGTTCACGGAAAAATGGAATTAAAAGATAAAAACAAAAGTATAAACTTTATTTCTCAACATAACATTCACCAAGTTCAATATACTTTTGTAAGCAATGATACCAGCCATTTAGTCCATTCCTAAAGAACTGAGAGTTCTAGGAATTTAATCACATCAATGCAGTCTCTTTTACATTATTAACTGAAGAAAAATGGATGACCTTTATAGATATTTTAAGATAAGGAAACAAAAAAAGTCAGAAGGAACCAAATTAGGACTGTAAGGTGGATGCCTAATGACTTCGCCATCAAAACTCTCCCAAAATTGCCTTGTTTCATGAGAGAAATGAGCAGGAGCATTGTTGTGATGGAGAAAGACTCTGGTGAAGCTTTCCCTGGTGTTTTTCTGCTAAAGCTTTGGCTTTCACAAAACACTCTCATAATAAACAGATGTTATCATTCTTTGGCCCACCAGAAAATCAACAAGCAAAATACCTTCAGCAAAAAACTTGCCATGACCTTGCCCTTGACCAGCCTGCTTTTGCTTTGACTGGACCATTTCTACCTCTTGGTAGCCATGGCTATGATCGTGCCTTGTCTTCAGGACCATACTAGTAAAACCATGTTTCATCTCCTGTTACAATTCTTTCAAAAAATGTTTCAGGATCTTGATCCCACTTGTTTAAATTTTTCATTAACAGCTCTGCTTTTGTCTGCAGCTAATGTGGATGCAACAGTTTTGGCACCTCTTGATCAGAAAGTTTGCTCAGCTGTAATTTTTCAGTCAGAATTACGTAAGCTGGGCCAATTTAGATGTCTATGGTGTTGGCTACTGTTTCTGTTGTTAATCAGCAATCCCTTTAACTAGGGCACAAACAAGATTAATTTTTTCCTCGCAAAACAAACAAGATTAATTTTTTCCTCGCAAATTGATGTGTGGATGGTCTGACACTGAGGGCTTCAATTCAACATCCTCATCCCTTCTTAAACTTTTGTAAACTGCTGATTTCCTTGGGCATTGTCTCCATAAACTTTTCATAAAGGATCAACCATTCTTCTACCCAAGCTTCACCATAAATTTGATGTTTGTTCTTGCTTTAATTTTAGATTTCATGGTGCTCTGATCTCTTTAAACTGTCTTATCCTTCTTAGTGCTTCAAGCTAGATCCTGTTCAGCCGTGTTAAAACAAGTTAGTATGTTTATTTTGGTGCAAAAAAATTTTGAAATCCATGCATAGTTTTTTTATAATACACATTTTCCATGAACATTTTGAAGACCCCTCATAGATGGCTATGTTCTTACTATAACTTCACATGGCAGAGGGACTGGGAAGGCCTCTGGGTTCTCTTTCATAAGGGTACTAATCCGATTCATGAGGACTTCACCCTCATGGCCTAATCACCTCCCAAAGGCTCTGCCTGCTAATATCAGATCGGGGGTTAGGTTTCAACATATAAATTTTGGAAGAACATAAACATTCAGTCATAAAGCAGTCCTCAATTGTTGACATACAGTTTCATACATAGGGACTTTGTTTACATGCTTCATGTTAAAGCACCTCACAATTATTGGTTAATAAAAATATCTTTAATCTTTTCAAGTTGCTTCATTGTACCAATTCTCTCTTCAGAATGAATCATGTCTAAAGCCTCTAAGTCTTCACATGTGTACTTGGAAATCAGTGTTTTATTTGGACCAGAGAAATTGAGTCACAAAAACATGTGACAAGATTTCATACATTCTTGATAAATATAGTCTGCTATTGATATTTTCTTCACATTTTAGAACAGCAATTTTCAATGTAGGTTACACAAATTCCAGGAAGTAAACCAACCAATCCAGTGAAGACAGAAAAAAAATAAATAAATAAGAGGAATACTACTTATATAAATATTTACCTACTTCTTTGGAATTTGCATTTTTGTGTATAGCACTAATAATACATTTGGACAGTGTGTATTAATCAGAAAAGTTTGGAAATAGTGCATTCAGAAGTCCTAAGCCAAAAAAAAGTCCTAAGCCTTTGCTTCTTTACTGAAAAACTGATGATATCATAATAAACAACTTGTAAGGTCAAAAGAATTTGAAATATAGAAAAAGAGTAATTCCTTTCATTGGATAGTAAGTGTTCCTCAGGACTGAAGTTATGATTTTTTTGACTAATAACAGCAACCAAAATTTTCTATCAATAGTACTTCATGAGAATAATGAAGACCACGTTATCAGATTTTCTAATCCACGCATCAGAGAAACACTGTGAAACTCTGGAGAGTAATACTTTGGGGTTTCGCATGAAGGAAAATACTCCTCTTGGGGATACACAAAATCACTTGACTTAAAGATCCAAGGTCACTATATTAGTCCATTTTCTGTTGTTTATAGCAGAATACCTGAAACTGGGTAATTTATAAAGAAACGGAATTTACTTCTTACAGTTTTAGAGGCTGGGAAGTCCAAGGTCCAGGGGACCCATCTGGTGAGGGCGTTCTTCTTGGTGGGGACTCTCCAGAGAGTCCCAAGGCGATGCAGGTTATCACATAACAAAGGCTGAGCAAGAGCGTTTCCACATGCTCACTTGCTCTCTTCATTAAACTATTAATCCATTTATCCATGAATAGGTTATTACACTCACAGGCATAGTCCTCACATTCCAGTCACCTCTTAAAGGCCCCACATTTCAAATACCATAGTTGGATCTCCCACCCTCTTAACATGGTTATAATGGGGATCAAGCTCCAGCATGAACATGGGGAGACATTCAAACCACAACAGTCACATAACTAAGAAGTAGTAGAGTTGCACCTTGTTGTTTTTAATTTTTGCTATAGCTGCATCTTTCTGGATATCAGAAAACTCCATTATAGCAATGGGAGTAATGTGGCATAGAGCTAATGTGTTTTAACTGAGGGAGGAAGGGTGGTGGTGGGGGAGTACCTAGTAAGGATTCAGAATCTCGAGTTTTAGTTCTGCTCTCACCATGATGATTGGAAATATTTATTGCTTACAGTTTTGGAGCAACAAATATTATTTTTTTACAAATTACCCAGTTTCAGGTATTCAGTTATAAGTGAAGTTATCCTCAACTCTTGTAATTTTTGACACCATTTAATGAAGAAAGCAGTAGAACCTGCAGCATTGCTGGCCACCAGCTACAAGAGAGCAAATCCCTATTCAAATCAGGCTTAAGATTAATCCAAGCAAAGAATTCAAGCAGGGTGCTAAGGGAAACAGGAGAGACATTGCCCACCTGTAGTTACGGAAGGCAAATTTCTGTACGCTCTGAAATCAGAAGGAAAATAGGGACAAAATATGTTCAGTTTTGGTATTCTTGGAGAACTGACTGTGTATGCAATTCAAAAGGAAAATTAAGAGTCCCATTCCAAAATTGTCATCTTCTGGAAAGAAAACCTGAGCATGCTGCTTCTTTCTAGCCAAGCACAAGAACTGTCATTAAGTTAAAACTTCTTTGTGGGAAGTTAAAGTAACAAAGGAACTACTGAAGGAATGTTAAGAGACATTACTTTCCCTGGAATCACTTAATTCTATAATACTCAGATGGAATTTTTATTTTAATAACCATATAGAGAATATTTAATACTTAAAAAAATTTTTCTTAGACATTTTTGCAACTCACAGTTTGCTACCCAGAAGTGTAAAAAAATATGACTGGTAATGCAGACAATCAAAAAAGAAAACTTTTTCTGACAGTCCTCTTTCATTACTTTTTCATTGCTCATCTGGATTGGCCTATGGGATTTAATGGCCAAGGAATTCATTAGAAATATCTGTTCTGGTAGAAAAGTTGCTGCTATTGCTGTGGTTAGTGATTTCTTTTAACATAGTTTTAAAAGCTAAATTAAAAAGCTAAATTCACAAAGCAGTGAAATGCTCTCTCTTGGTAGATCCTTCTTCATCAGTGCTGTAAATTAGCTGCAATTTCAGAGAGAGTTTGATGCATTTTTCCATTATGTTGAGTAGGTAAATGATCCAAAGGAGCTCTTAATATTTCTAAAAGTCCTGCCAAGTCATTCGTTCCAAACCTGAGACCACACACTAAGATGGATATTGAGATTTCTTGGTTTCAAGACTAAGACAAATGATAAATAAGCCAAGCAAAATAAGATGAGGTGACCACATTTAGGCCAATCCCTTGCCTAAAATAATTTTCTAGTGCAGTCACCATCAAGTTGTTTAATTCAAGTCATTCCCAGACAGTGAGGTGCAATTCTTCGGAGAAGAAAATCACTTGAGACTGGTAACTATAAGAAAAAGCACATGTAGTCCAGGAAATCAATAAGCAGAAAGAGGAAGTCAATGACAATGAACATAGTGACACAGGAAACCAGCTAAGTTCAAACCGTAATGAAGTGTTCCCCAGAAAAGTCTATTGTTAAATTCAGTGTCTTCAGAATCAATGTAACTGACACGAATTAGGCATTCAATGACAATTGAATAAATAGGGTGGAAAGTTTAGCCAGCCTGAAAATTATCCAAGGATTATTTTTCTCGAGAAATTTAATTTTCAATCCTTGGCCTTGAGGGCTGGAGAAAGTTGCTTGTATTCCTAAAGAAGAGCATAAACAGCAGGTGCAGGCCTCTGACACAGACCTCAACTGGCAAGGCCTGCTGAGGACATCAGCCTACACTGCTTTGAATAACCCTCAGCATCTAGAACATAAGTACATACCATGACATTAAAATATCCTAGATATAAGAAATGCTGTATAGAAGTACCTCAGAAACACTATTGCCAGCTCTGTAAATAATGCAATGAACAAACCTGAAAAAAATATATATGAAGTAACAAAATATATGCTTTCTGGGCCTCATTATCAGCAAAAAAAAAAAAAGTAGAGAACTAGGTGGTCGAATGCCCATAAAGTTTTTTGTTACAAATCAGAATGAAAACACACGGGAATTTCTGTTTTCTTTTTCAAAATAAGCTTGCATCCGTTTTACGAAGTGTGTTATTTGGTCCCTTTTATTGTTCTTTCCAAATGATAAACCATTATCTTCTCTTTCCTTGGTGTCTGTCTAGCATGGTCCGTGCAAGTCATTGCAAAAGTAGAATACATGAAGACAGACAGAACTCCAAACTAACGCTGTCCTGAGAGGAAAGTACATAGGAGCACCAAAATAAGGATAACATTTTTCACTTGAATAGTAGTGGGAAAAATGTTTACTTATAGTGAAATGTATCCAGTGTCATCTGGTGAGTTTACCACCTCTTTTTAAGATCAACCATTGAAATCTCCATACTAATGACTCCTGAATTTGTATCACTACTCTGTCCCTCTACCCGGACATACCTGATTATCTTTTTTCCCCGCCCCAGTCCCGATGCATCTCACCACACTCATGTCCTCTTGAGTAACCAATTGCTATGATAATTTCTGACATTGTTTCAAAGTATTAATTAATTTGGCCCTGGAAACTTAAACCTAAGGAGGCTAGAACTAATAATGGGAAACCCTTATATGGTATGGGTTGGAGGTCTGTACATCCATTAATTCATTTAATCCTCGCAACCCATTCACGGGTTTACATATGTCGGAATTAAGGCGTAGAGAGGTTAAGCAGCTGGCTCAACCACACACAATTGAATTTGCAACTGGTGGAGCTACAATTCCAGAGCCCATACCCTTAACTCCTGTCCTAGGCTGCCTCTCAAAAGTAAGCAAGCAAACAAATCTACAAACAAAAGATTCAAGAAGCGAGGTGGTTTCCTAATAACCTCTTACCTATTTTATACTGATTATTTTTAGAATTTTTCAATCCCTTCCAGTTTGGTCTCCACTTGTTGAAGAAGGCACACAAAACAGGAGATGAGCAGAACAAAGCCTTCCACATGGAATCAGTCAATAAAAATGTGTCTGATCAATGAATGAATGAAACACTGGGACCCTCTGCTTTCTCTCGGCCACCTGTTAATATTACATCATTCTCGGCCAGTAGGCCTAACACTTTCCTGTTATTCTCCTTGCTCGGAACACAGCTTTTCTACACACTTCTTTCTGTCCTTAGCACTTGTTGTGATGTACCTAGAGGTAATCAGGCATTCATCTCTCCTCCTGTGCTCTCCTTCCCCATCCATCTGCTCTTTTGCATCTGCATTCCCTGCAAATTCTCCAACGAATCCACACTGGCTTCTGCTCTTTATAATTCTGGAGAAATACTTTAGGCATATAAAAATATTCCAAATACCATTCAGCTAAAATAATGAAAAATAAAAATGACTGCTTCAGTTGAAGCCCCTGTGAACTCTCCGTATTTCTACATCTTCTTTCACCCCTGCATTAACCACTATCCTGAATTTGGGGTACATTTTGTACTTTTAATATAAATCTAGAAACAATATATTCGTTCTACCTGATTTTAGACTTTAGAGAAATAGAATATTGTACATATACTATTCCCTCAGCATTGTAGGTTTTAAAAATATTAATGATAATAATAATAATAACGAACAACTCTGTCCCCACCACACAGGTTAAGATAAGGAGCATTACTATATCACCACGGAAGCCTCCAGCGGACCCCTCCTTGATTCTCTTCCCCTCGCCTCTCAGAAGTAACCACCATCCTGACGTTTGCCTCACTCCGCTACTTTTTAAAATAGTTCCTACTACTTATGTATGTATCCCTAAAGCAAGTAGTGTTACTCAGTTTTGCCCACTATCACATATAACTTGCTTATATATTCTTCCGTGACTTGCTTTCTCCACTCAGTATCTTGGAAATCCTCCCACACTGATGCACGTAGCAGTAGATCATTCATTTTTACCATGGTGTAGGACTGCACTGTAAGGCAAATTCTTCAAATTATCTATGCTCCTATTGAAGGGATTACATTTTGTGGTTTGTGGTGTTGTTTGAATCTCAATCTCTTTCTTTTTTTTCTTGCCATTACAAACAAAGCTGCTATAGACCATGCCCATGGTATCCATGGGCAAGAATAACTATATTTGTTTTGTTCTGTAACTCAGGTTTTCTGGGGGAGTGATCTTAGTCACTTTTGTGTTTTCTCAATTTAGATTTAGGCTCAGTCAATCTAGGATTTTCCTATCTAATCCTTTCATTGAATTGGGGAAAATGTAGTTTTGGTGGCCTTATAAGGAATCATAATTTTGTATGGCAAGAAGGTTTCAGGTCCAGTGTCATACTCTGTCTTCCACTGGCATCCTCTGGGTTGTACCTCATCCTGGTTTTGTCATTTTTGCTATTGTTTTGGTTTTGGTCATTTTCTTCGATGGCAGTCTCTGAGATGCCCTGCTTCCCCCTTTTAGCCTTTTCTGTGCTTCTCCTCCCAGGTACAAAAAAACCTTTCAGATGCATTATTTTTATGTGTATCACAATGAAACAGCTAGTTTATGTTAGCAACCATCTTGTTCTTCCTGTCACTATCATCTTCAAATGCTTATAACACTGTGCAAGACAGTTTTGAATAGATTTACAGTCTCTTTCCATAGGTTTTCCAGCTCAGGAAATTAAGCTTTGCCTCTGTTGTTTCATTTTGGTTTGGTTTGGTTCTTGACAAGTTCACCTGTAGCTATTACTAAGAGAGGGAGATGTAAGCACATTGTCTTTTATCAGCTGTCAATTTTCCATAATTTTTTTACTTTATTTTTAATTCTCCTGTTTCCAAATAGAGGATGTGCCAGACTTAATAATTTAGAGGGCAAACCTAATCCATATTCCACACTTTATTCCTCCAGCCAGGTCTGCACTGTTCTTGTTTCAGGATCATTTTGCAGATGTCAGAAAATGCCATTCCAGATTCATGAAAATGGTGATGCCTGTCTGGATGTTAAATCCACACACACACACACACACACACACACACACACACACACACACACACCGCAACTCTGCACAATTTTTTGTAACTTTCTTTGGTCTTCTCCTGAACTTCAAAAAGGAACCATAACTTCATCCGTTTTACATTTTTTCCTCTCCTTTACAATATCATCTGGGGTCTCTTTCTTTATATCTTTTTACGGAATTGTCACAGACACTGCTGGGATTTATAAAAATAATTTCCTTCACATTAATGCAAAAATTCTGTGGCTTGCCAACTCACTAGAAACAAAAGTTATGATTCTCATTTTATTTTCCTCTCTTCTCTTTCCAATCTTTACCTCATGTTCCTTTTATCTCACCATTTCAATTTCTAAGCATCAAGATCAATCTTTTTCCTCGACTTTGCCATACCACCTTCTAACCCTTGTACAAAATGGGAATTCAATAATTTCAAACATGTTCGTGAGCATGTTCAACCTGCTTTTCTTTCTACCTTCTGTCAGCCACTGGCATGTGATGAACACTGCTCTCCCCTCCCCAATTTAGGCTGATTTTGAAGACTTCTACGACACTAACACCTTTAACCATTGAAGGATATAACCTTGACATTGATGTGATAAGGTTTGTATACTTTAAAAATCACCCTAGTCATCAGCAGAAGCAGAAGAATGGGTAGAAGAAGGATAAGATGAATACTGGGAGACCACAAATATATATATATATTTGAAAGCTAGTTTCAGCCAATATACCACAAGTTTTTACCACTTGTAGAAGCAATAGGGGGAAACTATTATGACATTTTAAGACAGGAAAGAACCATGATCAGATCTGCCATTTTAAAGTACACTCTGGTGACAGGACTGATTGGGGAGGAAGAAATTGGATGTAGAGATAAGTTGGAAGGCTCTTGCAATCAATCACTGGTAGTAGATGTGCTGAGAGTCCAAACTAAGGCACAACACTTTTATAATTCAATATTATTTTTCAATGCAAAGAGGTTGAAATGATGGTCTTGAGCATTTCTCACCAGAATTCAAACCCAAATGATCACTGTGAACTTCCTTTAATCTCGGGTGTTACATACACTTTCAGAAAGAGAATGACTTTATCCCTTTGTTACATTCCATAACTTCTATTTTGTTTCTCATAAGTGCACTTCTCAGGAGAAATAAAAGAAAAGATTGTACAGCTGGCTTTAGAAAGGCAGCTCGTTGAACCTCCAGCCTCTCCTTCTGTGTTATATCAGTTGTAGAAGTAAACAGATATTTTCTGCAAATGGCTCCCATGTGCCCACATCTCTGAATGTAAAATAAACAGTGCAGGCCATGAAAACAGAGTGTTTTAAAAAGAGCATTTCAAATGAGAAAATTGTCTAAACATGAACCTTATTTTTACAGTCATTTAAAGATGTCTTTATCTATTAAATTATCTTTTAAAAAGGAGACAATGGGGAAGAAAAAGAGGAGAAAGAGACAGAGACAGGTTATCCATCTGTTTTTTCCATAGCACTGAATACTTCCGTGTGTATGTGCTTAGATATAGGGAGACAGATAATGCCAGCATAAAATTGTTGAATCTAAGCAACAGATATAGAGAAAAGTTTAGCCACTTTCAGTATATTTTTAAGATTTTTCTGAACCAAATCTGTGCAAGGCAGATCAAATATTATCTTAGTCTCAGGGTCCAAACAATTAAATTGGTGAGAAATGATGTTCTGCAGTTCCATAGGCAGGAACTGCAAAGGCTGGTTAAGCTTAGCCCATCCCACTCCACAAGTTCATAGGGCACGCCTGGCTGACCTGCCCTCAGAACAAAAAGGAAGTGAGATACTACATCTGCTGTGGATTGAATGTTCTCCCAAAACTCACTGAAGCTTGATCCCCATCATAACAGTGTTAAGTGGGTAGGAAATCTGATTACGGTATTTGAAAGGTGGGGCCTTTGGGAGGTGATTAGATTGTGAGGACTGTGCCCTCATGCATGAATTGATCCATTCTTGGAGTAATGGTTTTGATGGCTTTATAAGGAGGGCAAGTGAGGGGGTTACCTCACTCTTGCTCATGCCATTCTCTAGCCGTGTGATACCCTGTGTTGCCACCCAGAAGGCCCTCACCAGAGGCTCCCCCTGGACCGTGGACTTCCCAGCCTCTTAAACTGTAAGAAATAAATTTCGTTTCTTTATAAGTTCCCCAGCTTCAGGTATACTGTTATAAGCAACAGCATCGGACTAACACAACACCAATATCACGGTTCATGCAGGTAGGCTTTGAAGCTAGTCCAGGCTTCAGTGATATTATTAGCCTTTTGCAGCTCTGTCCAGCACAAGAAGAAGTCAAGACTCACATGCAGAAAAGAGAACTCTGGCCTGCTTTCCCACCAAGTCCTGGACTCTGGGCTCTGTCCTCCCTATCTGTAAGCTTTTTTTCTTTCCAGAAAGATATGTAAGGCTATGACTGCACCACAGACACTACTCTCGTTGCTGTAAAATTCCCCTTCTCATAGGTATAAAAATCAACGCGCAACCCCCACCATGTGTTTTCAGTAGGCTTGTTTCTGCTTCTGTCTGTGGAGCCTCAACTTAAAGGGGTATAGCTCCTATCTCTAAGATCAGAGTAAAGGGAAAGTGAAATTCCTGTGAATCCTTCTGAAAATTGTGACAAAGGGAGATGTGTTTCAGATATCTTGAGTTGAAAATTGAAATACATTTTCTCACAGAAATAATCATTTGCTTCCTAAGCAAGTTCATAAAATCCTATTTAACCTACAATGTTCTCAGTGTATTCCAGAAATGTCTATGTAACCCATCTGCTGTGTTCCCATTCTTCCCCAGCTTTTCTCTTTTTTAACTGACTAGATGGATATGATCCTGCTTGGCCATTTTCTCCAGCCCTCTCCACTCAAACTCACTAAGTCCCATATGTGCAATCCACCACATATTAAAAACCTACGTAGGCTTGACTGATGAGCTTTGCAGGCCCAGCACTGCCTGCCCTAAATCAAGTCGTTGACAGAATGTGGATATGTTCCACAGCTCTTTATTTTCCTTCTATGTGAATGATCTTCAGCTTTCATGAAAGGTGTGCAGAAGTTTGAGGCTTCTCATTATAAATGGTGATATGCCAGAGTCAGACTCATTTATATACGGAAATTTTATATGTGACATCAATTGATCAATGGGAAAAGATTAGATTATTAGATGGGGCTGAGAAAACTGCTCACTACATGGTGAAAAGCAAGTCACTCTTCTGGATCTTAAGACTCCCCTCTCCCTGTATTTGGAGGGGAGAAGGAAAAACAGGAAGAGAAGTACACTGAACCTTGAAATACAGACCGAACAATTTTGATGGAGCTTGTTGAAGTCCCCATGTGTGGGCAGGTGACCTTCTGCTGTACAATCCACAAGTGGCATGTCGTGCACCCTTGAAGGATAATGAATGATCTGCAGGTACCAGCCTGGCTCCCACTGGGCTTCCTCGAGACAGCCACCAGTGAAACTCGTCAGGTTCCTAATGTTGACCCAACTTCTCTCCACCTTGTCACCCCAGGTAAGGACTTATCACCCCTAACTCTGACCTCCTATAAAAAATACCCCCTACTCCTCCTAGCCCAGGCATCCTCCTCTGATCACCTCAAGGCTACAGATAAGAAAATCTCATTATTTCTCATGTTTCATGCTAATTATACAGCTAAAGTATAAGTTCTGTGCCTAGATTTCTCAAGCCCTGTCTTTTGACTCTCAAAACCCTGTTTGCAGGAAATAAGAAAAAACAATGTTTATTTCTTGCTGTCTTCTTCTCAAGGCTATGAGTATGCCATGGGTTACCTGGGGAAAAGTCACTTATAAGGATGTGAGGAACAAAAAGCACAAACATTTTCCCTAGATGTTATGTTGTTGTACATGAGTAATCTAGCACAATCTTTATATGATCATAGAGCAGAGAGACCTCATGCCCCTCCCATTAGAAAAAATCTGGGAAATGTATCTCATTGGTCCAGCTAAGTTCTCCCATCCCTGATCAAGAACTCTGGTTAGGAAAATGGGATACTGTGAAAGGCCCATCCTGTAGTAAAGAAAGTCAGCCTCACCAAATCACATGTTTGAGCTAAGAAAGTATCAACCATTACCCAAAAGAAGGTGGAAGCACTTCCCAACGCATATAAAAGAATAACTGTTTACTGCACAAGAGTCTATTCTAAAAGTCATTGTAGAAATAGTTTCTTAAAGTGTTTAACATATGATTAAATTAGATACTTTAAAAATATATCTGTACAACTGGAGAAACACAAACATGTCCAAATATATATAATACTTCACCATGCTATAAGTGAGATTAGTCTTGAGATCAAGTTTCTCTAAACTGACTCTAGGCCTACAAACTATTTGCATTGAGAAGTTTTTTTCTACACACTATATAATCCAAAATTCAGTAATTCTGGTAAATTTATTTACTCAGTGACCTCATTTAGACCATTTGGTGTCCTGAGTCAGAGAATGCTACAGATTCAAAGGACAGGATCAATCTCCTCAGACCTTGAAATCCCTCAAAATGCAGGTCATCTTCAGAGATAATCAGGAACACTTTTGGTTACCCTGAAATTGAAAGGAGGAGGATTCTTGGAACTGAACTTGTTATTTCCTGGTGGGAATCTCATCCACACCCCCATCCATAGAATCCAGGAGAAGATGGCATTCTGGAACATTGTGGTGTTATACTGAAATGATTGAAGCCAGAAGAGCAAGCTGACTTTCTTTTTAATAAAGAAAACCAAAAGAGCTTTCTGTATAGTCCTGAGTAATATATCAGCTCTAGGGGTCGCTTAATGTTTATAATCCTACTAATTTCTTTATTGATAAAACTACTGTCTAATTCCCATGATTAACAACAAATGATGAATGATTCTTTAGAAGCTGATTCAGGTTGTTTCCCACCAGTCCCTGAATAAACAAGAAAATAAGATCAAGCAAGTATTTGCAGCATTGATTACATCTATAAAAAGAATATGGGAACAGGGTTAAAATAAAATTAATAACTATATGTAGAGTGATATTAGAACATGATGTCAGCAAGATGGCAGAATAAGAAATTCTAGCCCTTATACCCCCACAAAAACATTGATTTTGACAGCCATCCAAGACAGGAATATCTCTTTGAGAACCAAGGGAGTCCAGCAGAGGGATTTCAGAACCCCTATTCCAGCAACAAAGAAAAAAAATCCAAGAATAGCCACATTGGAGATTAACCACATCACCACTCACTCAAGGCAGCACAGCTCAATACCAAGAGAGCCACCCTTGGCCAGTAATTTCTCCCACAGGGGAAAGTGAGAGCAGCATGAGCACCCCTCTTTCCTAGGTTCCCAGACTTCCTCAGAGGTCCACTTCTGTCTTACCCCACCCAGATCACTGAGAAGAATCAGTCTGGGAGGAGCTAAGAGAAGGAAAAAGGGGCAGGGGCTCACAGCAATCACCACATGAATCTCAAAAACTTGTCACAGATCCCACAGACTGGCTCATAAATCCTACCATAAACCCCATGGGATGCATTAACCTTCTCTAACTGGGTTATGTGTGCCCACAGCACTCCACACACCCCCTCAAGATAGTGAAAGAAAGCCTCCACAGATGGTGAGCACAAGCCTCCTCAAAAGATGCAAGCAAAACCCCATAGAAAGCATTGATATCTGCATCCAGCTCTCCTCTGCAGGACTGGAAGAAGGCACACAACCTTGAACACTTTGGGGCACTACCCTAGGAAAAACAAATGGAAGGTTGTCAGCATCCAGCTTGAATTTATAAGATCAAGAGGAGGCACACAATCCTAAAACTCTCCCCCTGCCCCCAAGGGGAACAAGAGAAGTAGGGAAGTCAAATCAATAAAAAGACCCAATAGACCCCCAAAATCTCTAGCTGGGCTGCCTGGTGAAGGCTTTATCTCCTGAATCCTTCAGTAAAGACTGAAGGAAGGGACTGTTTCTTTAAATGCAAAGACAGAAATGCAGGATTACAAGAAACATAAAGAATCAAGGAAACATAACATCACTAAAAAAAATACCCAAAGTATAGCTCTAGAGGCTGACCCCAAAGAAATGGGAGATCTATGAGTTGACTGACAAAGAATTTAAAACAATCCTCTTAAAGAAGCTCAGTTAGCTAAAGGGGAACACAGATAAACAACTAAATTAAATCAGGAAAACAATTCATGAACAAAATGAGAAGTGCAAGAAAGAGATAAAAACCAGAAAAAGAACCAAGCAGAAATTCTGGATCTGAAAAATACAAAGACTGAGCTGAAAAATTCAATAGACAGTTTCAAAGCACACTTGATCAAGCAGAAGAAAGTATCAGCAAACTTGAAGACACATCATTTGAAATTATCCTCTTGGAAAACAAAAAGAACAGAAAAAAGTGAAGAAAGCCTATGTGACATATGGGACACCATCAAGTAAGACAATATATACAGTATGGGACTTCTAGACAGAACAGAGAAAGAGAAAAGGGTAAAACCTTATTTAAAGAAATAATGACAGAAAATTTAACAAATCTGAAGAAGGAAATGAACATCCAGATTCATGATGTACAAAGAACCCCAAATAAGTTGAATATCAAGACTTCTTCACCAAGACACATTAATATCAAATTGTGAAAAGTTAAAGACAAAGAGAATTTTCAAAGAAGCAAGAGAAAAGTGACTCATCACATACAAGGGAACCTTAATAAGACTATTAATGAATTTCTCAGCAGAAAACTTGCAGGCTAGGAGAGGGATGATTATTCAAATCCCTGAAAGAAAAAAACTGCCAACCAAGAATATTTTCCTGACACAGTTGTCCTTCAGAAATGAAGCAGAGATAAAGACTTTCCCAAACAAACAAAAGCTGAGAGAGTTCATCAACACTGGACCTACCCTACAAGAAATGTTAAAGGGAGTTCTTTAAATTGAAATGAAATGATGCTAAATAACAAGATGAAAACATACAAAAGTATAAAACTTATTAGCAAAAGTAAGTGTATAGTCAAATTCAGAATACTCTAATATGGCAACGGAAGTGCATAATCACTTTAATTCTAATACAAAAGTTCAAAAACAGATATATTAAAAATATAGCTACGGGCCAGCCCGTGGCTCACTCGGGAGAGTGTGGTGCTGATAACACCAAGGCCATGGGTTCGGATCCTATATAGGGATGGCTGGTTAGCTCACTGGCTGAGCGTAGTGCTGACAACACCAAGTCAAGGGTTAAGATCCCCTTACCGGTCATCTTTAAAAAAAAAAAAAAATATATATATATATATATATATATATAGCTACAATAATTTGATAATGGACACATATTATAAAAAGATGTGAATAGTGACATCAATAACAAAATGGGGGAGGGAAGGGGAAAATATAGAGTATATAGTACATACATACAATGGAATATTATTCAGTCTTTTTAAAAAAGAAGGAATTTCTGTCATTTGTGACAGCATGGGTGAAACTTGAGGACATTATGCTAAGTGAAATAAGCCAGACACAAAAAGGCAAATACTGTATGATATCATTTATATGTGGAATCTTAAAACAGTCAAATTCACAGGAGAGTAATGGCAGTTTCAGGGACTGTTTTCAATTTTTATGTGTCTTAATACACATTATTTAAATTTAAATTCAAAGGGAACAATAATCTGCTGGAGAATAAAAATACGAAGATGTGTAAATAATTATATATACAAATAGAATCAGCAAAGCATGCTGAAGAACCTGAATTCTAGTTCAGTTAAATCCAAACTCTTCAGTCTGAGATTCGAAGTCTTCCAAAATTTACCCAACTCTATATTTCTCATCCTATCTCTCATTACATTTCACTATCATCTTCACCACCACCAACACCACTATCCACCCAGAAAGGGCCCCTACATCCCAGTAATAGACTCTCTCTCACACACACATCATATTCTATCTTCTCCCTTCTGCTTTCTCTACCTCTCTCTCTTCTTCTCCTCTCTCTCTTCATGTTTGTCCAAACCCAGTTTTATCTTTTCCAGAAAGCCTGTCTGATCTGCTTTCTCCCTCAAACTCCTCAGCATTCGGAACCTATAATAGAGTCAGAGTCTTCCTTAATTTTTATTTCTGTATACATTTCTTGTTCCCCCATTAGATTTTGAGTTTCAGGAGGGGAGGAAATTTGCAGAATCTTTGGACATCATTTAATCTTTTAAGTCTCAGTTTCCTCATCTGTAAAATGGAGATAATAATATTGCCAGTAAAATACAGCCTCAGGGTAAAGTTCAGACAAAGAGTATGACTGTAAGACTCCCTGTTAAACTTCAGAAATATTTAAGTTGGTTCCTCATAGATCATCTCAGATAGCCCGTACGTAGGACTACTAAGAATCTTAAAGGCATTGCTCCCATAACACCCTTTGTCTCAACACAAAGTAGAGAGGAGATTTGTAAGTGTGGCTTTTATCTAAAGGAGCAAATCATAACACAGAAGTCCACAAAGTTTTTAAAATCTTCTGCTAAATGGGTCAAAATGAAAAGGAGGCTACTAGACTGAAATCAAGTGGAGAATGCTACTCAGATGTAAGCACAAGCCATTTCTTATAGGAAAGAAAGTGTGGCTCAAAGTGTTGACCCAAACCCAGAAGGCAGAACAAAAAGCCACAGAGAATCACCGTCAAGGAGCACAACTGGGTCCTAATCAAAGAACATTCTCTTTTCCCTGAGTAAACAGAAATACTGACATGTGCCCATTTGATTTCAAAATTGCTGTGGACCAGTAATAGCTACATGCCTCCTTTCTCCCTGTTTTTAAACAAGATTGTTTGTTGTAGTTATCCTCTCTTTCTCCCATCTTTATAAAATGGGTACCTGGGTATCAGACAACTAATCTTTTTTGTTTACAGGGCTCTTCTCATAAAGAACCACACCAAAGAATCTCAGCCACACCTAAACTTATCAGATAAAAAGATACTAAAATTTGAGCCAATGCTATAATAAGATGAGACTTTTGAAGGAGGGCTGACTGTATTCTGAACATGATTTTTTGTTTCAGAAGATTGACTGTGTTAGTTTTCAGATATGGCCATCATCATTTCCTTTACTCCTTGTGTGCATATGCTACACCTGGCAGAGTTGATTTTCCCTTTTCTTGAATGTGAACTTGTCCTATGCCTATTTCACCTGTAGAATGTGGCAGATGTGTTTTGTGATTTACAAACCCAAGCCTTAAGAGAGCTGACTAGTCTTACTTCTTTCCACTTGAAAGCCAGGAACCATACTGTAAGGAGCCCAAACCACACAGAGAGGCTAAATTGAGGAGCCTCAATGTCAACAAACCCAGCTGAGTTCCAAGCCAACAGGTAGCACCAACAGAGGAGACATCTTAGCTATTCCAGCCCATTCTAGCCTTTAGATGCCTATAGTCCCAACCAATACTACACAGAGCAGAAGAATCACCCAGATCATTCTAGTCAATCAAAGAATCATGAGAGATAATAAAATATTTTTTTAAACATTTTACTAGGTTTTGGGGTGGTTTTTTATGCAGCAATAAACAACAAATAATTCTCAGGTGACCTAGTTCTTGACAATAATTTAGAAAATGAAGTCAAGTCATATGACTGGAAACACTGTAAACCATCAATTTTAGACTAATGTGCTGTTTGCTCCGGGAGAGAACCTGTAGGCCTCACAGTGAGTACATGAAGAGGCAATGCTATAACCCATCTCGTGTACCTCATCAGTCTATTAAGACCTTAAAACAAAATCATTGAGCAGACCTATGTTCTCTAAATTATTCAGAATTACTGTTGAACATGACGTAAAATCCTGTTTTATTCTTTTGAGAAAGAGCAGGGGCAGCAATTTCTTGGAAGTCAATGCAGAATTTCTGAGAAAACTTTTATGACAATGTGGTATACACGGAGCAATATTTGATAAATTGCTTAAAGCCAATGATTTAAAGAACGTCTCTCCTCATATAAAACTTCAGAAGAGAGAACACTGGTAGAGGAGGAGAAATGTTCATCTAAAAAAAAATTTCTATGAAGAATAGAAAAGATCTGGCTGTTGTTCACAGTCATTTTTCAGGTGGCAAGGATATCTGGAGACCATATGTTGTTATTCAAGGTGAGGGAAATGCTCATGAAAAGTGAAGTCTTAAAACAGTTATAACGTAAATGGCAATCCAGACCAAGCTACCGAAAGGGGAGGTCTCTAAGAAATCACTGTCAGCTGGCTGGTTAGCTCAGTAGTTAGAGCGTGATGCTGATGGGATGGTGTGGGGTAGGAAGGGGAGGGAAGGGGGAAGAAAGAAAGAAACGAGAAATCACTCTCTTGCCATCTGAAGGACCCTGAAACAGGCACTCTTTTTCCCGAAAGTTTTGATGATCAATTCTCAAGCACATTTTCAAACATGACTTCATCTGCTCATCATCAATTTCTCTGACACTTACCCTATTCTTTAGAAGCATAAACCATATGATTTACAGTCTTCTAAATTTAGCTATTGTCTTTTAAAATGAATACACTTTAAAACATTTGAAAGAAAAACATTTGGCAACAAAAATTTTATTTTACCTGTTAATCAAATGAAGAATAAAAAAAGGTGGCCTTTTCACTGTTGTAATTTCTTAAAGAAATTCTTAAAGAAACTTGACAGAATTCAATATTCTCAGTTTATGTGACATCATGTGATATATTACATAAGTATTCAACTTACTTGTTCAGTGTTGTCAGCCAAAGTATTAAAATTTAGAGGAAAAATACAAATGCTTAAAGGGTGATATATCTAAATTTCGAAAATTATATCACTATTATCTGCACCAGAGTAAAAGAGACTACAGGCCTTGGACAAATGGCATTTTTTTGCTTTGGCCCTTTGCCTTAAAAAAGTGTTTGGCATAACTTCTAATACAGCCAAAATTGTCTCATTTCATTACTTTAGATGGTCTCAAAAGACCTCCTTCATCTTCCATGGGCCTTCATGGGTTGTGTTTTAGAACTTTTTTTTTTTTTTTTTTTTTGGTTTCTAGAATTTAGAATCTATTTTCACATGAGATGTACTTATATAACTTTTTATAACCCATCCTCTCCCTTTTATCTTCATAAAGAGTCCATAAACTTGTAACTAGGACATTGTGTCTTTAAATATGTCACAACATTGTTTATCACTATGAAATGAGGGCATGGTTTCCCAATTGTAACAATAGGAAGTTTAATACTGTTTTCTCTCAGCAAAACATGAGAACATTGAATGTCTAGTAAACAAGACATTTGGACACAGAACACTACATTTTCCAAATCAGTATTTTTATGAGTTAAAAGATTAAGCTGACATTTGCATAAACTTTGAAACTTGCATAAACTCTGAAATGTGTATGGATTAAACAAGGAAAAAGATTTAAAGAAAAATGCACTTCAGGTTTCGTTAACTATTTGGACAGCTATTTAGGACAACATCATATCTATTGACATCATAATATCTATTGGTTCTTATCAGGAAGAAAGTATCTCCTTTAATTATCTTTTTTAAAATATGCATTAATATCAAAGCAACAAATCATTTTAAAGGAAGTTTTATTATTAAACTTTCTTTAAAGAAATTATACTGATAACTAATTTATATAAGCCCTACTGTTTACATTTCTATAATCGCTTCTAAATGTAGATTTTTTTATACAAACTTAATCTTTGTTGATAAAAATTGTCTTAATTCTTTACTTAAAATTATTTTGTTATATACACATACATTCTTTATAACTATCATTTCTAATTACTGCAAAATATTTCATTAAATTAGAAAAATATAAATTGCTTAGTTTTCCCCCTTTTTGATGTACATTTTATTTCTATAATAAATAGAGATGTTAAGATAATCTCTCTCAACATAGCTTGTTTCTTCCTTAGAATTATTTCTGTAGAACAAGTTCTCAGAATTATGATTACCAGGGGAGAAAAGTCTAAAATTATTGCCAAATTGCTCTTCAAAAAGAGTGAACCAATTTATAGTGCCTCCAGGAAAAGGGGATATTGATAATTTCTTGTCAATGTTGACTTTTAAAGTTTTGTTTATATTATTCTTAGTTTGTTTTTTTATATCAATTTTTAAATGTTAGACTAATATTTGTGTATTATTTTATGCAATCTTTCCCTACTACCACAACCATTGTCCATTTTTTCATTGAGAACTTAAAGCTTTTCTTAAAAATATTTTTCTTTATAAATATTGTTGATATTAGGCTATAATCAATTATTTGTCACATATACAAGCATTTGCCATTATGTTTCTCTTACTTTCATTGCACAGAAGCCTTATCTGTGCACCAAAGAGGAAAAAGACTCTCAAATTAGAGTAAGCACACCACTTCTAATTTCTTATAAATTTTCTTTAAATAATTAATACTCTAATCTAATTATAGGTTGGCCTATTAAACAGTGGTTTAACATAAATGTTAACTGACCTAGTTCTCAGTGAACCATTCTTTCAACTATATTAGAAGAGCATTCTCCAATTTTTGCCCTGTAGATAAGTTCCTAGCTGCAAGACAACTGTGTAGTACTGAAATGGAAAAGAGAAAGAAAATAATCATGTTAATCTTTTCACTGTATCCCCTCTGTATCTTTTATTTATTTTTTTCATCTTTTATTATTTCTGTACATCATTCTGGATAGTTTCTTCCAACTTACCTTCCAGTTCACTAATTCTCTCTTCAGCTGTGCTATTAAACCCATCTATTGAATTCTTAATTTCACTTATATTTTTTCTATTAGAAAATAGAATTTCTATTTTGTTCTTTTTTTTTTATATTTTCCAGCTTTCTGTCAAATTTCCTGACTTTGTCTTTTACTTCCTTATGCATATTCAGCACAGTTATTTTTAAATATGTGTGTTAACACCATTATATAAATTCCCTGTTAGTTCAATGCTGTCTCTTGGTTTTCAGTCACATTATCTTTTCTCCTGTGTGTCTATCAGTTATTTGTGATTGAGTGTCAGACATTCTACATGAAAAAAAAAAGCTGTAAAAATTACTTGAAGCTTAAAATAATTTTATCTTTCTCCAAGGAGACTTTACATTTGCCTTGGCCATAAGGCTATGTACGATAGCAGTACCTAATCACATTAATCCAATCAGGAGTTGAGATTAATAAAGCCAAGGTTTCACTCTCTATGAGAACTCTTGTATTTCTGGTTGAACTTTGGTCTTCTACCGTAGCTCTTTAAGCTCCTAACTCAAAGCTTGGAAGGCATCCACCTTAGTGGAACTGCACTCCAATTTTTGTCCCACTAATCTCACAAGACTGTCATATCTCTGCTTAGCCTCTCAGCTGTTACTTCTGGAATATACTGACGCTTTCAGGTAAAAAGCACTTTCCAATGTATACTCAGTTCTCTGAATTTCCTTTTCTTGGATCTTGGTCTCATAATTCCTTACTGCCTCAATAGCTCTCCACTGCTATTGAGCATACAGTAGTCTCCCTTATTTGTAAGGGATACATTCCAAGACACCCAGTGGATGCCTGAAACTGTGAATAGTACCCAACCCTACATATACTATGTTTTTCTTATACTTAAATACATATGATAAAGTTTAATTTAAAAATTAGGCACAGATCATTTTTTGGTTCATAAGTGTAATGATTGGGTTTTCATGGTATTGTGTCAGATGTGCTTCCTTCTAAACCTTGTTATGATGTCAGTACATTACCCATCTGATGTGGGAGGGGAAAAAGAGGAAAAAAAATTAGACACAGTAAGAGGTTAACAACAATAACTAAAAATAAAATAGAATAATTACAACAATATGCCAGCATCATCATCTTGTGCTTTGGTGCCATTATTAAGTAAAATAAGGGCTACTTGAACATAAACAGTGGGATACCGCTGCAGTTGATCTGATAACCAAGAAGGCTACTAAGTGACTAATGAATGCGGAGTGTCTACAGCACGGAGAGGTTGGACAAAGGGGTAATTCACATCCCAGGCAGGAATGAGCAGGATGGCGTTGAGATTTCATCACTTTATTCACAACGGTGTGCAATTTAAAACTTACGTATTGTTTATTTCTGGAACTTTCCATGTAATATTTTCAAACTGAAGTTGACCACAGGTATCTGAAACTGTGGAAAGTGAAACTGCCCCGGATGGGCATGGGGGAGAGACTACCAACTTCATTTATATTTTGCCCAGCTTTTCTAGTTATTCTCAACAAAAATAGTCTTTTAAAAAATAGTCTAAAATGGTATCAAACCTTTCTTCATTATCCTAACATCTATTTAATAAATTTTAATTTCCTCATAATTTCAGTGTTGCAATTTTTTGTTCTCCTTCTATTTCCAGGATTAATGTTACATATATGAAAGTAAGAACTTTTAAATCTTGAGCTATTTTTTTCTCAAGACTCTGTATGTTTTCTATCTCTGATTTTATAAATTTTATAAAAATTTTTTATAAATTCTCTGATTTCAGGTTATAACTTTTCAATTGTTTTTGAAGGGGAAGGGAAAAAGGTTTGGGCTCTTGTAGTCCTTTTGAGCTGCAAAATTTTCATTGATTGGGATACACATTTTTAGCGTACTTGCTTTGGGTTTATCTTGTTTGTTTATTGTGTGATTATAAATGGATGTATTCTGTAATCTGGTGTTGGTAGGATACATAGCTTTAATCTTTCATTGCTTCTATCTTTACACATTCTGTTTGGATCTCCTTTATATGACCCTTCACAATTTTAGAAATATCTCATAAGTTTTCTAGTCCTGTTCAACCACTGCCCTCAAGGAGGTAGAGTGTAATTCTCCACTCATGAAGTGTGGGCTGTGCATAGTCAATTCCTTCCAAGAAGTACAGTATAGAAAAGCAGAAAAAAAGAGTAACCTTACAATGGACGAACCTGACAAACACTACCTCAGCCAGGTGACCAAGGTTAACATCAGCAATGTTAACTCATGCTAATAGTATGGACTCTTGATATGATGTAATGACAATGGTACTTTACCTCTGTGATCTTCCTCCCCAATACCCATAACCCCAATCTAATCATGAGGAAAACATCAGGGAAAAAAAAAAAACATTTGAAGGACATTCTACAAAATACCTGACCAATACTCCTCAAAGGTGTCAAGTTCATCAAAAACAAAGAAACCTGAGAAACTGTCACATTCAGTAGGACCCATGACAATTCAGTGTAATGTGATATTCCAGATGAATTCTTGGAACAACAAAAAAAGACATTATGGACAATCAAGAAAATGTGAATAAATGATGAACTTTAGTTAATAATAATGTATCAATATTGGATCATCAGTTGTGATAACAGTACCATACCTATGTAAGATGTTAATAATAGCAAAAACCAGGTATGGGATATATGGGAGCTCTGAACTATCTTCACAATTTTCTTAAATCTAAAAATACTCTAAAATAAAATGTTTATTTTTTAAAACTCTATCTTGCATCCCAATTTAAAATTTATTCATTCACCCCTATTTTTCAACCCTAAGCACCAGTCTCTTTCCCTTTGCAAACTCCAGGGAAATCATGTCAGAATCCCCTAAGTATGGTGTGATCACACTTTGGTTCAGTCCCTGTGGCAATGGTTCCAAATCCTCCCATCACATGTTTAAGAAGTCCATGGATAAGAACTCCTCCTCCATAAGCGCTAAGTAGGAGAAAATCCACAAAACTCTCTATTACAAAATCCCTGTAAGTGACCTTCTTTCTTCCTCCATTGAATTTTGATAAGTGTGTCCAGCATTTCTCTTTAGAATGAATGGGCTTTTAATAAATAAAAGAAAAGAAAATTTATTTTAATAAATAAATGAACAAAAGAAAAAATGCAATTTAGCCTCATTTCACTCTATTACTTTTTTTTTTTTTTTAACCCTCTTCTTTCTTAAAGATTATTTCATTGGAATTTTAGTGGAGCTGACTATAGTGTAGGTACCCTGGGCTCAGACTCAAAATTCCTCCAAAATTCCCATGACAAACCTTCAGGCCACACCTTTTGAAATCCATTGAGAGATGGATTAACAATTTTCCAAGCAGCCTGCAGACAATTAGAACCCTGGTCATAAAGAGTAAAATAACTCAATTCACAGTATACTAGTCCTGCTGACCTTCCATTATTCCAGGTTATTCCATTAACCAGGTTAACATCTGGTTCTTAAAAATATTTAACATGAGAATGTAAGTTAGTAGACATTGGTTAAGCCTGTGCTTTATACCACCTCACCTGTTTATAGATAATGTGCATGACTAGAATATAGAATAGGTGTTAGTGAAGCTTGATGTTCTTCGAGATACTGGGATAAACTTGACTAGTGTTCACGTTTAGCCAACTGGATGGACAAAGCACTATTTGTGGAAATAGGAAACTCAGAGGGAAAAGCAGATCTGGTGGGAAAAACAATGGGTTTTATTCTGGACTGGATAACTAAATGGAAATGTTAAGAGGTTAGTTGGATATATAGGTCTGAAGCTCAGGAGAAACAGATGGAGTTACTGACATATAGATAATACTTGAACCAACAGAAGTGGATAAGATTATTCAGAGAAAACATGTCCAGTGAGACAGGAAGAGAGCCCCCAATAAAACCCTAAAAATTACCAACATTTAAAGGAAAGATGAAGAAAAACAATCCCACAAAGAAAGCTAAGACAACTGAGCCAGAAAGACAGGAGGAAACTTATGAGATGGGAGAGTCACAAAAATCAAAAAGGGCGGGGTGAAGGCAGGCTGGTTAGCTCAGTGGGTTAGAGTGTGGTGCTGATAACACCAAGGTCCGGGGTTTGATCCCTGCACCAGCCAGCCACTAGAGAAAGAAGTGGGGGAGGGGAGGACCAGAATAGAGTATGTAGAAAAGAGAGAGTCGTCAACAGTGTCAAATACGGCTGGAAAGTCTACCAATAAAGACTGGTAAATTTTTGGATTTAGCAACATGAAGTTCCCTGGTAGGAGCAGATTCAGCAGAGTGGTGGGCTCGAAGTGAAACTAGAATCAGCTGAGGAGTGAGGGGAAAGAGATGAAGAGGAAACAATAAATGAAGGTGACTTTTTAACTGTTTCATTAACTTTGGCCATGATAAGAGACACTGGCTCTTGACAAAAAGGGCTCTTTAGAGAGGAGGAGATTGAAGCATTGCAGAGTGAGATTTTCTGGCCACTCACCCACTTCATTACTTTCTCTTTTACTCCTAATGAGAAGATTGCGTAAAATCAAGTAAAGAGGGAAGATGTTGTTAGCATTTTAACCTATTAAAGTTTCACCAGAAATGCAGACAATATTTTTTTTAATTTATACTATTTATTTTGTGTATTCTCCTCTCTGAAACACATAGGTAACTTCTTCCTCTTTAGACATGGTGTCCAAGGAGTAGCTTCTTTTTTCTCTGTGGAGTAAAATGTAAACTATTTCTGAAAGTGAGAGGAAGGTAGAAGTACTTAGAGCTCAGGGAGATTAGAAAGTTTTAAAATAGCCACTGTGGGCAAAGGTAATATTGCCAATGAGGGAATAGAAGAATAACCAGGCAGAATTATGACCCAATTGAGATTTGCTATGAGTTAAATTTGTCCCACGAAAGCTCATGTATTGGAAACTTAATCTCCATTGTAACAGTGTTAAGAGGGTGGGAAATTCTATCACGGTAATTGAAACGTGGGGCCTTTAAGAGGCAATTAAATTGTGAGGACTGTACTCTCAGGCATGGATTGATCCATTCATGGATTAATAGATATGGTTCTAATGGCTTTATAAGGAGAGTGGGAGAACAGATTAGCGCTCTTGCTCAGCCTATTCTCACCATGTGACACCCCTGCATTGCTGTAAAGAGTCACCACCAAGAAGGCAGCCCTCCTTGCCAGATGTGTTCCCTGGACTTTGAACTTCCCAGCCTCTGAAACTGTAAGAAATAAAATTCATTTCTTTATAAATAACTGATTTTCAGGTATTCTAAGCAACAGAAACAACTAATACAAGATTAGGTTGTGGAACTCAGAATATGGCTTCAAGAACTACTATCTAATATTCTATTTCCATTTAGTAAATATATATTGAATGCCAATCATCTGCTAGGCATTGTCCTAGAAACTCAAGATATAATGTCAGTCAAGGCAGAAAAGAATCTTATTTTCAAGACATTTAAATTCCAGAAGGATGATACAAAAAATAAAGAAGTAAACAACTGAACATGATTTTTCAGATAAAATTAAGAAGACTATAAATTAAAAAATAAAATAGCATTCAGTGAAGATAATGATGGAAGATAAATTACTTTAGATTAGATGTTCTGGAAAGACTTTCTCAGAAGGTGACATTTGGACTGAGACACGAACATTTGAAAGAAATTGAAAGCATATCCAGAGAAAGAACTTCCTTGGCAGAATGAATAGCAAGTGAAATTGAGTTTGGTGTGTTCCAGGAACAGAGAGAGAAGAATTGCTAAAAAGAAGGCCAATGTTGCTGGAGTATATGATAAGCAAGAGAGAGCTTCACAGCAGGCTGAGAGGAAGGCAATGGCCAGATTATGCAGAGCCTAATAGAATATAGTAAGGAACTTGAATTGTATTCTAAATTTAATGGGAATCCATTAGAAATTTCTAAAAATTGGAATGGCATCTGATTCATATTACAAAAAGATTGCTCTGGGTGTTGTGTGAGAAATAAATTGTAATATAGCAAGAGTTGAAACAGGAATAGCAATTAGAAGTCCTTTGCAAAGTCCAGGTTAGGTGACTGTGATATGGGCTAGGGTCATGGCCAAGCAAGTGTAGAAGAGTGAAGAAAAGGAGGAAGGAATCAATTGCCTCAAATGCTACAGACTGGTTGATTTGGCCCAAAAAGTGACCTGTGGATTGGCGCCATGGATATCCTGGCTGACCTTGACAAAGGCACTCACAGTAAGGTGGCTTGGATAGATCTGGAGATACAGCTAAAGAGAGAATAGGAGCTGAGGAAGTGTGCACAGTGACTGCAGACAGCTCCTTCGAGAAGGTTATCGACAAGATGAGTTGAGAAACAGGGCTACAGAGGACAAGCCATGGGTCAACTACGGGATATACTTAAGCAGTTTAGGTATTGACAAAAATGATCCTGAAAAGAGTGAAAAATGCTGATGCAGCATCCACGAGAGTGTCTAGAATCCAGAATGCAGGTGGAGGATAGAAACAGAAACATTAAAAAGTGAGGAATGCTTTCAGATCAAGATGGCAGAATAGACAGTCCCCAGTGTCATTCTCTCCCACAACTGACCAGTTTACAACTATTAAAAAAGCAATGAATGCCAAGCTGGGGCCACTAGAGCTCAGGGGAAGAGGAGGAGAGACCTGCGGAGTGCATGAAGGGGGAGAAGCTGCAATGAGAAAAAGAAGGGACCGCTCCAACTGTTTTGAGCTCCAGCCATTTCAAGGCTGGCCCTGGTGAGCACATAGAGCAAGAGCTGGCAAAAGCCACAGTTGTGCCCTTTGTATGAAGTTGCTGGAGACTGCAGGGGAGAAGAGGGCCTTGGTGGACCCCAGGCCAGCAAGACCACTGACAGGGTTCCCATGGAGCCACAGAGGGACAAGGAGCCACAGACAACTGAAAAAAAGGAGCCATTCAAAGGCCGGTGAGTCATCACAAGGGACTGGCACATGGCCCATCCCATGGGAAGTGTGGGTGGTGGGGGAGATGGGCCCACTGGGGGAACACTGGGGCACAACATGGACAGCTGATCTGACCTCCAATCAGCACAGGCCCACTCTGTGTAGCCTGGTCAGAATATAGAACAGCAGGGGTGCAGTTTGTTGAAAACACTCAGGCCCAGACCAGAGTTTCCACACAACCCAGGTGTATTGGACCTCACAAGACCTGGAAGTACTTTAAAAATCAACAATTAAAACCTGAGCTGCTAAAGGGACACAAACTCATCTACACCGTATATTGATAAATAATAATAATAATAATAATTACTAATAGAGGAAACAGAATGACAAAAAACAAAAACAAGAAAACCTGAGCTGCACAAAAAGCCTTCCCCAGAGAATCAGTAGCAAGGCAGCAATTTAGCTCAACCACAGGCTCAAGTGCTGGTCCCACAAGAAGTACCTCCTTTGAGAAGCTAGCAAAGGACAACAAATTTGTTCCAGTGCAGAGTTTAAGTGGTGGAGGTAGCTAGTAGTCCAGTGCAGAAGTGAAAAAATGCAAAACACCCACAGATTAGAGATAAAGTTCTGATATTAACCAGCAAATGTCTAATATCACCAAAGTACACTTTTAAAACCTGAAAGAGCCAGAAGCCCCCCCGCCTCCCAAGCCAGGGTGAGGGGAGCCTGAAGGCCTCAGCCACATCTCCTGATGTCTGCATCCAGCCCAGCAACAACCAGGCCACTGCCAGAAGTCCCCAAACTGGGCCCCCAAACCGGTCTTTGGGGGTGGCCAATGCCTCTGCCACCCCCCCCCAAGTCTGCAACAAGCCTGGTGATGACTATGACACCCCCGGAATCCCCCCGAGGCCCCCGAGCCAGGGTAGGGGGTGGGGCTGAGGGCCTCAGCCATGCCCCCCAACATCAGCATCCAGCCCTGTGACGTTCACAACCAGCCCGGTGACGTCTGCAACTAGCCCAGTGATGACCACACTGCCAGAAGCCCCCCAGGTTCCTGAGTCAGGGTGAGGTGGAAACATCCGCATCCAGCCCAGCAACAACTGATCCATTGCTGGAAGCCCCTTGTGCTCCTGAGTCAGGGTAGGGGGTTCTGAGGGCCTCAGCCATGCCCCCTGACATCCACATCCAGTCCAGTGACAACCAACCTGCCACCAAAAGCACCATGGTCCCACAAGCTAGGGTGGGGGGGTCGAGGGCCTCAGCCATGGCCCCCAACATTTGCATCCAGCCCAGCAACAACTAAAACACCCCAGAAACCCCCCAGGCTCCCAAGGTGGAGTGGGGGGAGTCCACAGACCTCAGTCACATCCCCCACCCCCTGCCCTCCACAAGCAGGTCAGCAAAAGAGCTGGCTGTGGCCCCGCCCCCCACCTCCACCGGTGTTTCTCTACCCCCTCCCACCTGCCCCTCCCACTGCTCCACAACATATTTGAATATAAAATAATAATAATAATAATTGGGGGTTTTTTTGACCGGTAAGGGGATCGCAACCCTCTGCATGGTGTGGTCTGCACCGCGAGCGCACCGGCCATCCCTATATAGGATCCGAACCCGCAGCCTCGGCGATACCAGCGCCGCACTCTTCCAAGTGAGCCACAGGGCCGGCACATAATTAATTAATTTTTTAAAAACACAACATGAACCTACATGGTCTCCTAGAGATTGCTCTTTTCTAATAGTAATATATGCCATCCAAACTAAGCTCATATTCTTTATAAAGCTCCTGAAATAAATTAGGAAATAGTCATCTCTTGATATCCATGGGGGATTGGTTCCAGCACCTCCCACAGATACCAAAATCTGAGGATGCTGGAGTTCTTGATATAAAATGGTGTAGTAGTATATGTATATAACCTATGTACATCCTCCTGTATACTTTAAATCATCTGTAGGTCATTTATAATACCTAATACAATGCAAATGCTAGGTAAATAGTTGTTATACTATATTGTTTAGAGAATAATGACAAGGGAAAAAAGTCTGTACGTGTTCAGTACAGACCCATTTTTTTTCCCTGAATATTTTCAATTTACAGTTAGTTAAATCCATAGATGTGGAACTCACAGATATGGAGGACTGACTAGACATTTTGTGTCCTGATTCCAACGCATTACCTGATAGTCTATCAACACATGCCTGTGACCAAGATGAAGAAAAGCAACATTTGCCTTTTAGAAAGAGGATATTCTTGCACAATGTTTGATAGTACAGCATAAACCTTATGAAATGGGGCTCTGACCTAGTCTTTACATTTAGCTATGTGACACTGAGCCAGTTACCTCACCTCTCTCTAAATCTTCATTTTCTCTTCTGTAAATTGATGTTATCACCTGCACCTCCCAGGGTGCTTTTAAGGATTAAATATGATTATCTATGTCAAGTACATAGCACATAGCATGTGTTCATTAAAAGTAGCTCTTGCTGTTTGATTGATTCACAGACAGTAGAATATTATAGCCAAATTGTATTATTTAATGAATTGATACAAAACTTGAGAACAGTCACTGGTAACAGAGAAAAAAAACCAAGATCATAATAGTTCAGGAAGGGGTCAGCACATTGCAGCCAACGGACCAGTGTTTGTTTTGTAAAAGTTTTATTGGAACACAGCCATGCTCAAGTGTTTCTCAATGACTAGGTGGCACAGCTGACAGTTGTGACACAAATGGAATGACCTGCCTAAAATATTTACTATCCAGGCCTTTAAGAAAATATTTGCTGATTCCTGCCTTAGTCAAAATGAGGCACTACCAGTAATATAAAATTTAACACTGAAAAATGAAAAAAAAGAAAAAAAAAAGTGAGGGAAGGCAGAACGCGTGGTGCTATGGTTTGAACGTCCCCTAACACTCATGTTGAAATTTAATTGCCGGTGTAACGGTACCAGAAGGTGGGACATGTGAGAAGTGATGAGGTCATGAGGGCTCCACCTCATGATGGATTAATGCTGTTATTGCAGGAGTGGGTTAGTTATCACGGGAGCGGGTTCCTGATAAAAGGATGAAGTTGGACCCCCGTTTCTCCCTCTCCCTCGCATGCCCACTCCCCAGGTGATGCCTTCTACCATGGGATGACCTTTGCCGTGCTCTTGACATCCCAGCCTCCAGAACCATGAGCCAAATAAATTTCTGTTCTTTGTAAATTCCCCAGTCTGTGGCATTCTGTTGTAGCAGCAGAAAACAGACTAAGACACATGAGTAACGGATGAAGGCAGGCTAGTGGACTGGAAGGTGGGAAGGCAAAGGAGCTCCTCCAGGGCTTTCTCCAGGGTCCTTCTCACTTGAATCTTTAGGGCCTGGCCGGTTAGCTCAGTTGATTAAAGAAAATCTCACCATAAGCAGTCTTCACGGGGGTGCTGAATGACTCTGTCCTGCTAGGTTAATTCTTGAAAAATCAAAGTATAATTGTGATCATCACTCAGGAATTGGAAAATTGAAAAAAAATTTTTTTTGAAGGAACTCCAGACATTTTCTGGCCAAACTGCTTTCAAATGAATTTCAAGGATCCTGCTCCAACTTGGCTTCTGCAACAATCCAGGCAAGATAATTGTGATATGAGCTAGGGTGGTGGCCATGCAAGTATGGAAAAATGAAAAAGGAGGGAATAAAACAAGGAGAAAGGGATGCCACATTCTTTATCTTGAAGGTCTCAGAAGGAAATTGCCTTCCCCACCCCTGCCCAGGCAAGACGATGAAATATTGGAAAAAGTAGATATGAACTGGGAGAACTGACTTTCGTCCTGCTTCTCCATCCCTTTTTCCAACTAGATCCAAAAAGATCTCAGCAGAAGAAAGAAAAAGAAGAGCTTCAAGGAAGGAAACGGCATAGTGACAGCACAGTCGCCAGGGAAGGGGAGACTATACGGAAAGACTTTAACTGGCAAATCCCAAAGCAAAGAGAACATGTGCTCAGATTCACATTTGGAATACTTTGAAAGCCACTAACATACAGAAGCATTCTGGGCTATAAGGTGGCAAGACAGTGGAGACAGCAACAAGGCATACCCATACCAAAGAGGAGCTAGAAACGACCCCCTGGGTTTCCTACATGCTCCTGAGGGATGAAGGAGATCCAGAAGTTTCCATGGGCACATGTGGGTAGGCATGGATGTCCACCTGCCAGGAGGCTATGTGTAGGGCAAAGGCACACACATGACAAAGCTATGGCACAGATATCCTGACATAAGAGAGGACACAGCTAAATTTGAGGGACATCATTTTTGCCAAGTCATTTGACATGCATCAAAGAAACACAGACAGATTTGCCATTCACTGCACAGTGAAACAAACCAAGGAAAGACCAAGAAACAGAGTGCTCCTTCCTCAGCTATGGCAAATGGTGATCGGGTCAGCCCTCGGAACCCGGATGAGGGAAAAGGAGAAACCCTTGAGAAGGAGCCATGCCTGCACTCAGACTGTTTCAAACTGAAACTGACACAGCAATTACTAGATTGGACTGAGGAAAAAGATAAGGATGAAATTGATGAGACCGAGCTGTCTAACAACAGGCAGGCTGAGAGCTCAGACCAGTCAGAAACCAGCCATCATGTATTTTAACTATGCTTTAAATGTCATTAAAAACACCAAGTCTGAACACATTAGAGGCCACCAATGTGTTAACTTCCATTCAGGATTTTTCATGTTTGTGCAGCCCTTGAAATAAAACTGCTTTAGCCCCTCCAGCATATGTACAATGTACTCAGTAGGTAGTAATCTGCACCAGTCTTTTATTTTCTAATTCAGACTTGTACACAGCCTCTCGCATAAAAGTACACATGGGAGTAGACGCCCCATAGCACACGTTAATCAAATTCACCAAATGCCAGACAAGGCTCAAGTACTTCACTTGGCCCCTGCTCTTGTCTCAAAGCCACAGAAGGCTGTGCAGCCACAAGCAAACAGGTAACACATCGTGATAATTATTTAAACGTAAGGCTCATCCTAAGTTCTGAATACTTTGCGTTTAGATGTAAAAAATTTTTTCCCAGTGAGATGAAGTAATTACCTTTAAAAAGAGAAATACTGGTTAATAAATAATAAATAAATACTGGTTAAAAAATTAAGCAATAAGAAAATATGATAAATAAAACAAGATGGCACTTCCAGATGAAATGTGCCAATTTGGCATTAAGTGATGTTCAAAAAATGGTCAACCACAACACTAACAAACGAGTACGAAATTAATGCAAGTGCCTCTGAGTTTCACACAAAATCATCTGAAGGCAAGAAAGCACAATAAGAATTCTCCATCGCCCAGTTTCACTTTTAGTGCAACTAAAACTGCTCAGTTGTACTTCATGCAGTGATATCTTACAAAAGTTCTACAGCCCTGCCAACTTATATGACTTGAAACAAAACACAGTGAGCCCAAAAGGAACTCAGATGTACCTGCCTAATTCAACTACCTTAGCATCATCAACAAAAAGGTTATGTGCACAAAATTTAAATGTGAAAGTGAAAGCCCTTTAAGAGGACCATTCATAGTAAGTGAAGAAAAGACAAATTCTGTCAGAAAGATTTTATTAAAGTCTGGGCTGTTAACACAGACTTTAATATTTTAATACTTAATAAATATTAACATTATTAATTAATATTAACTATTAATATTAATAATCAGTATTTTGTAAATAAGCAGACATTTACAAAAACATAATTACTATCATTTTCTGATAAAGTCCAGGCACTGGTGGCATTTAAGGTGGGACAAGTACGAGTCACTTAGTACTTTTGGCTCGAGGGAGCTAAGTACCATTTGCACCCTTAGGTATTGAGACAACCAAAAATGCCCCCACGTCTTTCCAAATATCCTTGAAGGGCCATACCACACTGGTTAGTATCACTGATCTAATGCAAAAACATACATTCAAAATACATATCCAGTGGATTCCTTTAAAGCTTAGATTCCATAATTCAGCTAGATGAAAATGTGGATTTGTTGATCTCTGTATTTTGCTTGTTTTTATACCTAGTCACAGAAATGAACACAAAGATTTATTACGTAAAACACAACTGCAGAAAAAAATTAAGTTTTCACATTCGATTTTAATATAACATTGAATAACTTGTCAAAAATGTAGCCAAGTTTACTCTGGTGACATTACAAGAGTTAAAAACAGTTGCTGAAATATGCTCATCATCACA
Source organism: Cynocephalus volans (assembly GCF_027409185.1). Taxonomy (NCBI): domain Eukaryota; kingdom Metazoa; phylum Chordata; class Mammalia; order Dermoptera; family Cynocephalidae; genus Cynocephalus; species Cynocephalus volans. The sequence continues at coordinate 93,187,155 of NC_084471.1, forward strand.
GTATTCGTGCTAAATAGTTGTCTATGTAGCATTTTGAAAGATGTTGGATAAAGTCATAAAAATTGTCAAATTTATTAAGGCACAGTCTTTAAACTGAGGACTTTTCAAAGTTATTGTAATGGTAAGGGTGGAAAACTTCAGAATGTGTATTTTCATACTGAAGATTTTAAAAGTTCCAAGACAAGTTTGTACAGATACTTCAAATGAAACTACAATAAATTGTTTTATTATAAAAACTCCATAATTGTTAAATTTATTGAGGCTTTGTCCTTGAACTGGGCACTTTCCAGAGTTATTTATAATGACAAGAGTGGGAAGTTCCAGAACATGTGTTTTAACATTGAAGTTTTTAATAGTTTCAAGTCAAATCTGGCACAAATATTTCAAATAAAAATATAAATAACTTTCATTGAAAAAAACCTCCATTAATTAAACATCTCTTGATGTCACTTAGTTGTACCAGGTGGATATCTAGATGCTATTTTTAATTAGCTGAGTGGGCTCATTTTGGCAGTGCTGGTCTTCACGTTACTGCTCACAACAGCACAGAGTCAGCAACAAAACCAAGTTTAGACTCAAAATAACACTATTTTCACTTTTTTGAAATTTTGAGGGAATGTCTGACAGAACGTGCCACTAACGAGATGTTTTCAAAAGGCACCACTGAATAACTCAGGGTATTATGACATTTAAAAACACACTGTCAGCCAGATAGAATGATGACTTAAGTTTCCCCGGGAGTCCATTCATCAACTCCTAAAAAGTGAGTCCTTCCCAGTAAAGAAGGTGCATGATTTCCAAGACCTTGTCAGTAATTTAACACTGGTATATAAACCTTATAATGTTGCTATTTCAGACTTCTGGATCAGTTTCACTGAAGGGATTGAGATTGAGATTGTAAAGTGACATGTTTAAATTTAAAGAATAAAAAAAGGCCAGATTCAGCAGGAGAAGATGGCGACAGTGTGGGATGAGGCTGAGCAAGATGGAGTAGGGCCGGAGGCGCTCAGGCCGTCCACAGAGAGATGAGCACATGCAGATGCACCGTGAGATCCAGATCACCAACAGCGAACTGTTGCAAGTCACCCACTAACTCTGGGCCATGAAGGACAAGACTAAGGAGAGGGAACAGTGAGAAAATCAAAGGGAACAAGACCCTTCCGCACCTTGTCTCCAACCTCATCGGGCTACTGAATGTTGATCCCAATGACCAAGAGGAGGATGGTGCCGATGTTATATTGACCTGAACTCCCAGAGAAAGGGCAAGCGTGCAGTGATCAAAACCTCTACATGACAAACCACCATCCTGGTAGATGCTGAAAAGCTGAAGCCAGGAGACCTGGTGGGTGTGAACAGATTCCTATCTGATCCTGGAGAGCCTGCCCACAGCGGACGGTTCGTGGGTAAAGACCATGGAGGTGGATGAAAGGCCCACAGAAGAATATGGTGACATCAGGGGCCTGGACAAGCAGATCCAAGAGCTGGTGGAGGCCACTGTCCTGCCAAGAAACCACAAGAAGTTTGAGAACTTGGGGATCCAGCCTCTAAAGGGGGTGCTGATGTACAGGTCCCGGGTACAGGAAAGACCTTGCTGGCCTGGCCTGTGCTGCACAGACTACGGCCACCTTCCTAAAGCTGGCTGGCCCCCAGCTGATGCAGATGTTCATTGGCAATGGTGCCAAGCTGGTCCTGGATGCCTTTGCCCTAGCCAAGAAGAAAGCTCCATCTATCATCTTCATTGATGAGCTAGATGCCATCGGCACTAAGCACTTTGACAGTGAGAATGCTGGGGACTGGGAGGTGCAGAGGACCATGCTGGAGCTTCTGAACCAGCTGGATGGCTTCCAGCCCAACACACAAGGTCACTGCAGCCACTAACAGGGTGGACATCCTGGACCTCGCCCAGCTCTGCTCAGGTCGACTGGACCACAAGATCGAGTTCCCAATGCCCAAAAAGGAGGCCCAGGCCAGAATCACACAGAGCCATTCCTGAAAGATGAACATCAGTCCTGACGTGAACTACAAGGAGCTGGCCCTCCGTACGGATAACTTCAACGGGGCCCAGTGCAAGGCTGTGTGTCTGGAGTGGGCATGATTACGCTACATGGGGGTGCCATGGAGCTCACCCATGAGGACTACGTGGAGGGCATCCTCAAGGTGCAGACCAAGAAAGCCAACCTGCAGTACTACACCTAGGAGCACCCCCGGGCCTGCCCCCAGTTTCCTGCTGGTTAAAGTTCATAATAAAATACGGCTTTGGAAAAAAAAAAGACTACCGTTTATAATAAAAGACCTTATAAAAGACCAGGACTTTTCTGTATATTGTACTACAAAAAAAACCCCACAAAAATAAATAAATTAGATAAGGATGTTTCTCTAACACTGCAATTGTCACCTATAATTCTTACTGTGGGTTGAACTATGTCCCCAAGAATGATATGTTGTGTCCCTAACCAAAATCAGATGTAATCAAGTTAAGATGAGGTCACACTTGGTTAGGATGGGCCCTTCATCCAGTATGACTGCTGTCCTTATGAGATGAGAAAACAGAGATAGAGAGAGGAGAATGCCATGTGAAGACAGATACAAACATGGAGGGAAGACGGCCATGTGGAGACCGGACAGAGGTTGGAGTGATGCTGCCGCGGGCCCAGGAACGCCTGTGGCTACCAGAAGCTGGGAGAGGCAAGGAAAGACCCTTCCCTGGAGACTTCAGAGGGAGTGTGGTGCTGGCAACCCTGGATTTTAGACCTCTAGCCTACAGAAAGAATACTCTTCTGTTGTTTAAAGCCACCACTTTGTGGTAGTTTGCTAGGGCAGCCCTGGGAAACTTCCATTTCAATTGTTTATGAACACCAAAAATGGCCTCTGTTCTCATTTAATAAATAAAGGTTATAATTTAGAGTTCATAAATTGTTTTATAAAATATAGCATTTATCTATACAACCATCCCTCAGTATCCATGGGAGATTGGTTCCAGGACCTTCCTCAGATACCAAAATCTGTAGATGCTCAAGTCTGTGATATAAAATGGTGTATTATTTGCATATAACCTACGCAGTCCTCCATATATCTTAAATCATCTCTAGATTACTTGTACTACCTACTACAAGGTAAATGCTATGTAACTAGTTGTTATAATGTATTTTTTAGTTGTATTTTTTTATTGTTGTATCTTTTATTTTTTCAAACATTTTCGATCTACAGTTGATCAAATCCATGGATGTGGAACCCACAGACATGGAGGGCCAGCTCTACTACTAGAGTTTATGTAAGATTACATTTGATAAGAGGGCACCACAGCAAAAAAAATGAAATTTAAAAAGAGTTTAAAAACACTTCCTTAAACACCATCTTAACCAAGTGATTAACACTAACATCAGCAGAGTTGGAACAAACCAACAAATGTGCCGCCTGATGTGATGCGCTGAAAGACATAAGGTCACTTCTGCGGTATTCCTGCTAAATATGCATGCATAACCTGAGTCCAATCATAAGGCAACATCGAGACCATCCCAAATTGAGGAAAAATCCACAAAATAACTAGCTCGGACTCTTCAAAAACACCGCAAAGAAAGGCTGAAAGACGATTTGAGATTAAAAGAGACGAACAACTAAATGCAATGTGTGATCTTGGCAAGACTGGGAAAAACCAGCTGTAAATGACATTATTGGGATGGTTGGGACATTTGAAAATGGGCTATGGATTAAATAATACTATCGTATTAATGTTCAATTGCCTGATTTTGATAACAGTACTATGGCTATACAAGAGAATGTCCTTGACCGTAAAAGACACACTTGAAATATTTATGGGTATAGGGACACAATGTCTCCAATTTAATTTACTCTCAAAAGTTCCAGCGACACACACACACACACACACACACACACACGAGAACAAATAAAGCAAATGGGGCAAAATGTAAACAACTGGTGAATCTGGGTAGAGGGTATAGGGAGTTCCTTGTACTATTCTTGCAACTTTTATGTAAGTTTGATATTATATGAAAATAAATTATAAGCAAAAGTAAATTACTTAAATAAATACACTGCCTTAGGTCAACCACCTCATTTTACCTCTCAGTTCACTAAGGTGTAGAGGGAGAGAAAGTGACTTGCCCAAGATAAACAAAGCAAGTTTGCAACAGAGATTGAGACAGGACTTTCACATCTCTTGATTTCTAAGCCAGTATTCTTCTCCTGTGCCTGTCACAAGGCTTCAATCTCCAGGGCTAGAAGCACAGAATGACTTGAAATGACAGTCTTTCAGGCATAGGGATATTTAGGTAGCATGGTTTCCACACAATGCTCTTAAGAGGTTGCCTTTCATATTTAAATATATACACATTCTTTACCCTAGACAGGTCTAGGATTGGTCATATGTCTAAAATTAATTATCCTCTATTTGGATGGAGGGCTAAATTCTGCCTTCCATGATGTCAAAAGCAAACTTCAAACAAAACTGTGTTCTATGGCTTCAGGAAAAAAAGAAAAGAAAGAAAAAAAGAAAGGGAGATTTACAATGGCTACCACTTACTGTATGAACAAAATAAGTACTTTTTTTCACCCTGAGATATTACTTATTAAAAAGAAAGAAAAATGTAGTGACATTCCATATTTCCTTTCATGCTTGTGTGGCCAAGGAAAGTAAATTTTAGAGGTTATTTTGGTCCTTACTCAGGATGATAAAAGTCCCAATATTGTGTTTTCAACACTATTCAGAAGTTTAATCCAGAACTCTTGGCCGAGTCCTTGCCTTTGCTGAGTTCTCTCCAGAGGTCGAGGTCAAAGGGACCTCCCGCGCACAGGCACCATGCCTCCAGAATTGAGAAAGGACTCAGCCCGGGAAAAGAACGCAGAGGCAGCAATTTCTTTATTTCTACAAGTCATCAGAGATACGGAAGGTCAAGCAAGCAGGGCTGAGATGGGAAGAGTGTTTCCATTTTAAAGAGGAATGTTAACAGGAAAAGAAAACAAACTTGCATGAAGAAGATGGAGTTTTACCGAGGCTCAGGGAGTTGATGGCTGAAAGCTTTTGAGCTTCCAGCAGTGTCACGGTACCCTAAATAAAATGTTTCTTGTAAATGGGGCCACTACTTAAGAAAAAGGTACATAGCCAAATGTGATAAAGTAAAACGTTCAGTCCTTGGTTGTAGGAAAAAACAAACAATAATTCTTTAATAAACCTCCGAGCTTGTTTACCTCATTGTTGAACTGTCTACCCTTGCAGTGCTAAACGTGAGCACTCTGAGGGGCACTGGTTGGTTAACCCCACCCCAGAAGCACTGACAGCTCATTTTTTAAACATGCTGTCTCTAGTCAGACCTAGAACTTGCCATAAATCTAAAAATCATCACCACCATCTGGAAGCTATCCCAATTAGCCAGAGGAGCAGTCTTTGAGCACTATTTGGCTGCACAAAAGAAGAACTGTAAGGGCTGAATTTGTGTTCTTAAATGCAAACTTGCAAACTCCATATGAAAGGCTGAAGGCGGCTGCCGTGAACATGACTTTAGATTATTTCATTCTTCAGTCAAGCTTTCAGGAAAAGCTTGCCACCAGATTTGTTTAAAAGGATCCGATCTCACGTGAGCAATTTCTTGGCACACCAAAAAAACCCTTCCTTTCATCTTATGTTAGAACATGTGTGCCACAGTTCTTCAAAAGGCAAGTTTCCCTCTCTCAAACAGAAAGCAAGCTCACGGAACCCATGGCAATCCTACAAAGCTACATTTGGATATCCCAATCCTCTAGCTTTAAAACAGCTTGAATTATTTTGCCTCAAACATTTGTATTGCTCCACCTAAATTGGCCAATATTTTGTAATTTCTTTTTATTTATTTATTTTTTGCTAATAAGGAAACGATCTTTGTTTTTTTGGTGCTAAAGTCATAAATGTTCTTTCCTACAGCATTGGAAAATATGACTGTGACCCTCAAAGCTATGTTTGCTGCGCAGCAAACGTGCATGTCCCAATAATCTAGAGTGGAAAGCAGAGGCATTTTATCGCATCAGTAGCTGAAATCTCTTTTTCCAAGCAAACAAGAAGGTGGAGGCACACAGCAGGACCCGAAGCAGCATTCTGTTGACACGAAGCAAGTTGATTTGGGATTGGTAATAAAAAGTGCTTCCTTGCCTCACTTCACAAGCATCCAAAGCAGTGTTCCCTGACCACTGACCGCCTAGTTAATGATAACCACTGAGATCTAGACACATCAGAGGCCAGCTCACAGTCATGCAGATGACTAGATCTCACTGCTCTTTCCTGCTTTCTACATGAAATGATCATTGGGCTTTTGAGGTCACACAAAAGATTTGACACAAAATACTGAGATATGCAAAGTTCTCCAGGGATTTTTTGGACTCAGTGTTTCAGAATTACTTTTAATTTTCCACAAAAAAAGATTGAGAGACAAATGGGTATTTAATTTCATTTTATTACATTTGGGTTGGACAGAGGAGCGTTAATGTTCTTTATGTAGGAATTTCTGCTTTCTTCCCTCTACATTCCTTTCCATTGGAAGCCTTAACACCGAACATAAGTAACCAGATCACGTCTCAGTTTTTTAATGTACACCAAAAGTGAGTTGCATGTTATCAAGGACTTCAAAGTATAAGAACTTACACCCTCCATTTTTTGGACAGAAATGGTAGAAAGATGAAGGACTTGTCAAATGGGACTGACTGGGCTCAAATCATGGCTCAGTCATACACCTGCTGAGTTATGACAGGCATGCTATGTAACCTCCAGTGACTTCATGGCACCTACCACCATCTCCCTTTTTTGGTTGTTGTAAGAATTAGAAATAGTGCATTGTGTAAAATGTCTGACTCATTATATTATTATATTATTTACATTATTATTATGACCAATACTACTGCCTAGTGAAAATTACATGCTTAAAAGATATTTGTTTTGTGGATGAATGAATGAATGGATATTTACAAATGGTTCTTTTTAGTTCCCCTCAATTGCCTGTGATGTAATTAATATGCTAAAACAGTGCCTCTCCAACTTTAAGGAACATACTAGCCACCTGGAAATCTTGTTAAAATACACATTCTGGGTCCGTAAGTCTGAGGTGGGGCCCAAGATTTTGCATTTCCAACAAACTCCCAGACCATGCTGACAATACTTTGACTAAATTCGTAGATAATTCCATTATGCAGTAACAGACCACTATACATGACACCAAAACATCTCCTATCCAGTTAGAACACCAGTTAGACACAATTGCTTTTTCCTACCACAGCAACCAATGAGGGATTCCTAACAGTATTATTATCTTCGCTCAAGTGATCAGGGAGTTTGTGCTCCTAATAATTACCTCATCAATGAACTCAGCACATGCAGTTAGCTAGGAATCAAACTGCAGCCCACGCTTACCCACAAGGACCGGGGCACACTTTTGTCTCACAACCAGAAATATCGTGTGTGTGCGTGTGTGTGTGTGTGTGTGTGTGTGTTTTAACCTAAAACTGAGTTTTGGACATCTCCACAATAAAAGGAAAGAACAGCAGTGAAAATAACATTTATTTGAACTCCACCTCAGTTTGGTTTGCACCCACAGGTGTAAGACAACACAAACACCGGAAGGGAGCCTGGGGAGGACAAAAGAAACAGGTCCTTGTCTCTGAGAACTTAGTCTAGTGAAGAAGACACATTGACACAAAAGAAAAAAAATATGATAGGTACTAAAACGGGGGGGCCTAACCCAGATAAAAAGGAAGCCAAGGGAGGATGGTCTGAGGGAGTGATGCTCAAGCCAAGATCAGAAGGATGAATGATCAAGGCCAGGTATCCAGTAGAAAAAGTTGTGGAAAATATTCCAGGCAAAAGGAGGAACATGCTCAAAGACACAGAAGCAGACAAGGGCAGAAAGTGCTGGCAGAACAGGAAGAAGTCCAACATGGCTTGTCTCCACCCACTAAGTATCCATATAGAGAGGGCAAAAGGGAGAAGCAAGAATCCCCATATAACCATGATATGTCAAGATTCTTCAACTTTTTACGGTGCATAGTAAGTGCTATAACTGCCACATTGTGGCAGGCCTCACTCAGCCAGGTCACTTGAGATCACCTGGCCAATGAACATAACAGTTAGCCCCTCTACTAAAAGATTTCCAAGGGGGGAAAATAGATCAGAATAATCTGGCTTCGTTATAAGGCTGGACATGAATGGTCACCATCACTTCAGGGAGGCTCAGAGGCGCAACTGCAGCCGTCCTGTCCTCTTCCCACAGGCTCTTCTACACAGAGACCCAGTAACACCCTCAAACCAAGGCCCTCCATGTCCAGTCTCCACAGGCCTCCTACATCGGCTCTTACACACACAATCACAGCTGCTGCAGGCCGATGGGTACAGGTCTTCACCCCTCTTCCCCACATCAAAGGAGTGACTTCCTAGAATGAAGATGGATGGATTGTGAAGCTACTTCACCTCCATTTTCAATCTCAGCAGATGAGCTCACCTCCGCTTCTGAGAAAAGTGAATTCACCAATGAAGAACATCTTTAATTTCTGCATCTGTAAAATGGGAAGAGCAATACTATCTCATAGGGTTGTGAGGATTAAGTGAGTTGTAACACATAAAGCACGGAGATCAGCAAAAGGCACACAGTATGCAGGAACCATTAACTATTATAATCATTATCCTTCGACCTCCCCCAGCAGATCTGTAAATCTGCCTACATCTACACCCAACAATTCTCCTTCCCTCTCCTGCCACAACAAAAGTAATGTCCCTCCTCCTAATGAAGCCATTTGTGCTCTGGAGAGCCCACTTTTCCAGCCTCTAGTGGACAGGTATTCTGTTCCCTCATTTCTGTATCTTCAACCTTGTTCTCTCCATTCACTCCTTCCCATGATGAGAAACTAAACCTTAGGCTCATTTACATCTCTACGACAATAAACCCATGTCTTAAATCAATGTATTTTTTGCTTTTTAGACAGATTGTTGCTACTTACTAGTTATAGTCCAAAACTGAACTCTCCACATCTCTGTTCCCAGAGACCCTTGGTCCAATTTTTCTTTAGGTCTCAGGCCCCAACCTCCAACACCACAAAATTAATTTCTCCTATACTAGTCAGGAAAAAATAGGTTATGCTACAACAAATAACCCTAACGTCAGTAGCTTAAAACAATAAAGGTTTATTTCTTCTTCAACTTATATATCCATTGCGTGGCCCTGGGGCCTCTCCTCCATGTGTCCTGGACTGGAGACCCAGGCTAACAGAGAAGCTCCACCATTTGGAACACTCCTAGTCATAGCAGCAGTGGAAGAGACAGTGAAGTAAAGGAAAATTTTGCACCAATTCTTAAGTGTTTCCAACTGAAAGTATATGTCACTTCCACTCATATTTCACTGACCAAAGCAAATCACATGGCCATATCTAACTTCAAGGAGGTGGAGAAGTATAACCCATCATAGACTTAGGAGAGGAGAACTAGAAATAATGATGAGCAGCCTTCATATCTACATCTCCTTTCTTGTGGCTAAAAAACAGACTAGTAAACTGCTGCTGATGTCTTTTGCTCTTATTCAATTTTTACTAATATTTTTCTAAGGGACAAATTATATACACATTTTGCAACAAGGATGGAAACATAAAATGCTTGCAAAAACCCTGTAAGATATCTCTTTGTCCGGAAATTATGTTCACCTACTGTGTAATATATATTTTAGGAAAAACCTATTCTTTAAACTTGCAAGCATGGGCCATCACCTGTACCTCAAAGGGGATAGAAAAGGTGTCAAACTCTTTTTGTGTTTTTTTAAAGAGCTATATGTTCAGCCCAAAGTATCTGCCCTCCAACAACCATGTGAGCCATGCCAGACCAGGGGTTTCTAGAATGTTTGAACTTTCAAAGCAATTCCACCTTGAAAGATTGAAACGGAAACTAATAAAATTGTTATATAAAGGCAATGGATGGGAAAGAGGAAGAAAGGACAAGGATGGCATGGGACTGCTAAGTATCTTTTTAATATATGACATAGTTTTGACTTTTGAGCAATTTTAAATTTTATATATTCAAAATAATAAAATTAAATAAAAGTAGATTTTTTAAAACCCCAAACAATTGGAAATTAAATTATTTTTAAATACCACTTACAATAGCATCAAAAAAAAAAAAATACTAGGGATAAATTTAGTCCAATATGTACATGACCCATCCAAATAAACTGTAAAATATAGCCAAGTGAAATTAAAAAACACAGAGTTCCAGTCAAGATGGTGGAATAGACAGTCTGCAGGGTCATTCTCTCCCACAAATCAACAAGTTTACAATGATAAAAATGTAACATCAGCCAAGCTGGGGCCACTGGAGCTCAGGTGAAGAGGAGAGACCTATGGAACTCACGAAGGTGGGAGAAACCACAATGAGAGAAAGAAAAAACTGCTGTCAGCATTTTGGGCTGCAGCTGCTTTAATGCTGGAGCACATGCAGCAGGAGCCAGCAGAAGCCACAGCTGTGCCCTTTAGATGGAGTTACTTAGAGGCAGCAGGGGAGAAGAGGACTTTGGTGGCTCCAGGACAGCAAGACCACTAATAGGGTTCCTGTGGACCCACGCAGGAGCGAGGACCCAGAACAGCTGAAAAAGGGGAGCCATTCAGAGGCCAGTGAGTCAACGCACGGGACTGGTTTGTGCGGGGAAGTGTTTGAAGCACAGGCGGTGGGGGAGACAGGCCCACCGGAAGAACATTGGGACACAGCAAGGACAGCCGATCCGCCCCCCAATCAGTGCAGGACCACTCAGAGGAGACTGGTCAGGAATGCAGAATTGCATGGGGTGCAGTTTAATGAAAAAACCCAGGCCCAGATCAGAGTTTCTACACAACACAGATGCACCAAGTATCAGAGCCAGAAGTACCTATAAGGTCAACCATTAAACCCTGAGCTGCACAAAAAGTCTTCCCTAGGGAAACAGCAATTTAGGTCAACCACACAGCTCAAGTACTGGTTCCCACAGGAAGTTCCCCCATGTTAGAAGCAAGCAAAGGACAAAAAAATTAGTTCTGGCCCAGGCACACCACGAATGCCTTGGGGCCCACCAGGAGACATAAGGCATGAGGCCAGGGGCAGGACTCCCGCCCACAACCACTCACACCACCAGCACCTTGGGGCCTCACCCAGGAACCCGAGGATTGGATCTGGGGACTGGACCCCACTCCCACATCCAGGCACACTACCAACACCTTGGGGCCAGACCGGGGACCCAGGGCACGGAGAATGGGACCAGACTCCCCTCCCACAACTAGGCACCCCACGCCAGTGCCTTGGGACCCACCCGGGACCTGGGATCCAGAGAAGAGGGCCAGACCCCCTCCCACAGCCAGGCACACAGCACCAATGCCTTGGGACCCGCCCGGGGACCCAGGGCATGGAGAAGGTAACCGGACCCCCCTCCCACAGCCAAGCACCCCACGCCAGTGCCTTGGGACCCACCTGGGACCTGGGATCCAGAGAAGAGGGCCAGACCCCCTCCCACAACCAGGCACACAGCACCAGTGCCTTGGGACCCGCCTGGGGACCCAGGACATGGAGAAGGGGACCGGACGCCCTCCCACAGCCAGGCACACAGTGCCAGTGCCTTGGGACCTGCCTGGGGACCCAGGGCATGAAGAAGGTGACCGGACCCCCCTCCCACAACAAGGAGCCCCACGACAGGGGGGGACATGGAGAAGTGGACCGGACCCCCCTCCCACAACCAGGCTCACCACACCAGTGCCTTGGGGCCCACCCGGGGACCCGGGGCATGGATAAGGGGACTGGACCCCCCTCCCACAAACAGGCACCCCATGCCAGCACCTCAGGGCCCACTCAGGGACCTGGGACATGGACAAGTGGACTGAACCCCCTTCCCACAACCAGGCTCACCATGCCAGTGCCTTGGGGACCACCCAGGGACCCAGCGCACAGAACTGGGGACCAGACCACTCTCCCACAACCAGGCTCACCACGCCAGCACCTTGGGGCCCTCCTGGGGACCCAGGACATGGAGAAGTGGACTGGACCCCCCCCCAAAACCAGGATCACAGCACCAGTGCCTCACTGCCCTCCAAGGAACCCGTGGCATGGAGAAGGGGACTGGACCCCCCTCCCACAACCAGGCTCACTGCACCAGCACCTCATGGCCCACCCAGGGACCTGGGGCATGGAGAAGGGAATCAGACCCCCCTCCCACAACCAGGCACCCCGTGCCAGTGCCTCAGGACCCACTTGGGGACCTGGGGTATGGAGCTGGGGATCAGACATTCTCCGCAACCAGGCACACTGCCAGCACCAAGGAGCAGGCCAAAAACATCTTCTCCATGTGGGTGGCCCACCACAGCCACCATGATAATCATAGCTGCCGTGAAGGTGGCAAGACGCCACAACCACCACGCAGATGGTCCACCAGCCACTGGAGTGCCTTAACACGAGGAGAGTCACCAGCAGAGATTAAGAAAGGAGGAGCATCTCTCTCTCCACAGAGCCCATTTCAGAGTGATGGGGGAGGCATCTGCTCTATGATAGTACTGGGGGACCTGATCATGCCTCTCAGCATTGGACAGATCTTTTGGGCAGCAAATGAACAGAGTAACCATTATTCTTTCAGAGGGTGAGAAGAAATCTGGGGTGATGGGGGGGGCGAGAAAGGGGGATGGGGAGGGATTGGACAAGGGGCATAAAGAATAATTACGACTTGTAACAATAAATATGCTAGTAATATTGATTTGATCAACATATCTCAATGTTGAACCCCCAAAATTTGTATAATCGATTTTAATTCAACACAAATTAGAAATTAAAGAACACATAAATGGAGAGATATGTTATATGTATGAATTAAAAGCCAATATTGTTAACTGGCAATTTTCCTCAAATTGATTTATACATTCGAGACAACCCCAATCAAAATCTCAGCATCTTGGACCCTCTACTGGTTAGCCACCAAAACAAAAAAAAAAATTAAAAGACTCAGTGTCTATTTGTAGAAACTTACCAGCTGATTCTAAAATATATATGAAAATGCAAAGAAACAAGAAGAGCCAAAAACATTCTTGAAAAAGAGTAACAAAGTTGGAGGACTTACACCATTTATACCATTTGTCTTCAGAACTTACCTTAAAGTTACAGTAAACAAGACAATGATGTATTGGAATAGGGATAGGCATAGAGATCAATGGGACAGAGTAGACAGTAAAGAAATAGATCCACACACACGATCAATTGATTTTTGACAAAGATGTCAAGGTAATTCAATTGAGAAAGGGTAGTCTTTTCAACAAATGGTGCTGGAACATCTGCATAAACAAATAGGAAAAACAAACCCCAACCCTTTCCTCATGCCATACACAAAAATGAACTTGAAATAGATCAGTCTTAAATGTAAAAACTGAAATTTTAAAACTTTCAAAGAAAACATAGTAAAAATATTTATGACCCTGAGGGAAAAGAAAATATTTTTACACAGGACACAAAAAATACAAACCATTAATTAAAAGCTAACAAATGTGACTTCAAAATAATCAAAAACTTTTGCTCTTCAAGACATTGTAAAGAAAATGAAAAGGCAAACCATAATACATATATCTGACCGAAAAGAAAGTGTACCCAGAATATAAACTCTTAAAATATAATTTTTTTAAAAGCAAATTTTTAAATTGGCAAAAGCTAGAAGAGAGGAGCTCAAATGTTCCCATCACAAAAAAATGATAAATTTGGGCCAGCCTGTGGCTCACTCGGGAGAGTGCGGTGCTGATAACACCAAGGCCACGGGTTCGAATCCCATATAGGGATGGCCGGTTAGCTCACTGGGTGAGCATGGTACTGACAAAGAAATGAAAAATTTTTGCAATGATGAATATGCTAATTACCCTGATTTGATCATCACACATTCTGTACATGTATTGAAATATAATTCTGTACCCCATAAATATGTACAGTTTTTAAAAAATCAATAATAAAATGGGCAAAAGATTTTAATATAAACTTCAAATAGGAATCCTAATGGCCAATAAGCATATGAAAAGATGTTCAATAGTCATTGGTGAAATACAAAATAAAATTACAATGAGGTAACACACCAGTTAGAATGGTTAAATTAAAAGTGCAAACAATATCGGGTGTTAACAAAAAGATGGAGCAACTGGAATTCTCATATACTAATGGTGAAAATAGTACAGCCACTTTGGAAAACAGTTTGGCAATTTCTTATTAGTAAATTATACTCACCATATAACCCAGCAACTCCTAGGTATTTACCCTAGAGAAATAAAAATATATGTCTGCACAAAGACTTTCACACAAGTGTTCATGGCAGCTTTATTCATAGCAGCCAAAGGTTCCGATTATATGAAATTCTAGAAATGAGTTTCATTTAATCTATGGTGACAGGAGATAAGTGGTGGCTTGGGGTTAGGGGTGAGGCACAGATTCAATGAGACATAAAAAAAAACTTTTGGGGATGATGGAAATGATCTACACCCAGACCTAGACCTTAAGTTTCTAAATACTCTTCTTCCTTAAAAAGAAGCCAGGACTCCTTGGAAAAATGGTCAGGGAAAGTACAAAAGGAACAGGGAAAGAATAAGGTAAGCCTAAATAACTTGTGCCAGAAAGTAAGTGCTCAAAAAAACAATGGAACATGTCAAAAAAAAAAAAAAAGGTGGGGCGGGGAAGGGAATATGGAAGAATGCCAACGAATAAATGTAGAAACATGCTAGAAATAGAAAAATACCACTGTATAACCACCGGAGTAATCACTGATTCAGGCTGTAATTATCCATGGATGTTGTCTTAAATCTCTTTTGTGCCGCTATAACAGAATACCTGAGACTAGGTAATTTATAAAGAACAAAAATTTATTTGGTTCATGGTTGTAGAGGCTGGGAACTCTAAGATTGAAAGGCTCCATCTGGAGATGGCCACATTGCTACATCATCCCATGGCAAAAAGGCAGAAAGGCAGAAGGGCAAAAGAGCACACACACGTGAGAGAGGGGAGGGGGCTGAACTCATCCTTTCATCAGGAATCCACTCTAACAATAACTAACTCACTCCTGCAATAACAGCATTAATCACTTCTTATAGGTCCCACCTCTCAGCACTGTTGCACTGGGGATTACATTTTCAAAACATGAACTTCGGGGACACATTCAAATCACAACTCACACTAAAACCACTGGATGAAAGACTGATGGAAAACAGAATAAAGAGAACCATGGCACACAACAGCTTACCAAAAGATCAAAGCACTGAAATGGTTAAACCATCACCTACATACCACAAGCCGTTAGGCCTAAATTGAGGGATATTCTGCAAAACAAGTGACCCAAACACTTCAAAAACTGTCAGTATCATAAAAGACAAAAAAAAAAAAAAAAAAAAAAAAAAATTAGACTAAGGAACTATCCTAGATAAATTAAAGGAGATCTAAAGAGACACAACAAATAAATGTACTGCTTGTTCCTTGATTGGGTCCTGTAGTGGACTGAGTTATGTCCCCCCAAGACTCTCTGAAGCTTGAATTGTGTCCCTCAAGTTTTATGTATTAGAAACTTGGCCCCCAGTGTGACTGTTAAGAGGGTGGGAAATCCTATTATGGTAATTGAAAGGTGGAGGCTTGTAGATGTGATTGGATTGTACAACCGTGTGGCAGGGAATGGATTAAAAATGATGGTCAGGGCCATGGTTCTGATGGCTTTAAAAGAAGAGAAGAGTCTGTCTCTCTCTCTCTGCTCTCTCTGCTTCCACCATCTTGCAATGTGAGACCCCCGGGTCACTGTCACCACAACCAGATGTGTTCCTTGGACTTTGGACTTCCCAGCCACAGAAAATGTAAGCAATAAATTTCATTTTCTTTATAAATTACCCAGTTCCGTGTATTTTGTTAAAAGCAACAGAAATGGACTAATACAGGTCCTCATTTTAAAAACAGCTATAAAGGTTATTAGGACAACTGGGGGAAATGTGAACATGAACTACCGATAAGTGTTGTATTAATATAAATTTCTTGAGTGTGACAACTATATCTTAGGAGATATAAGCTGAAGTATTTAGGAGTGACATCTAAAACTAGCACTCAAGTTGTTCAACAAAGCACTCAAGAAGATACAACATGTTCCCTCCTGGATGGGAAAACTCAATATGGTCAAGATGTCAATTTCCTACAAATTAATATATTATTATAATTCCGATCAAAACACAAATGAAATTTTCACATATTAAGAATACTATATTTCTCCATTAATTTGAAATGCCGCTTTTATCACATAATAATTCTTATATAATACTTTATATATGATAAAAGTGGCACTTCAAATCAATGGAGAATTTAAAATTATATTTTAAATAGTATTGATTAACTGTTAGAAGCAAGGACAGAGTTAGATCCTAGCTTTAAAATATACAACAAAAACATTTCAGCTGCATTACAGAAACAAATGTTTTTTGTTTTTTGTTTTTTTAAAGACATTTGGATCCCTATACTGGCCAGTCACTAAAAGAAAGAAAAGCCATGTCTTCAACAAAAAATTGAAGGAATGAAAAGAAAGAGAAAAAATGGAGGGTGTCCCTACAGATTAAAGGAAACTTAAATTCATAACATCCAAAAGCAATGTATGGATCTTACTTGATTCCTACTTCTAAACTTTAGGCAATCAGGAAAAGGACAATGACTGATATTGAAATTATTGCTAAATTTTTCACATGTGATAATGGTACTGTGGTTAGGTTTTAAAAAATGAAGTCCTTATCTTTCAGAGATACATCCCTAAATATCAACATATTAAATGATTCCTAGATCGTCTAAGGTTTGCTTCAAAATATTCCAGAACTTGGAAGGCACATATAGATAAAACAAGACTGGCCATGTACTGTTGTTTGTTAGAGCTGGGTAATGGGTACAACAGATTCATTATACTCCTCTACTTTTAGATATAACTGAAATTTTACACGATTGTTTGTTTAAAAAATAAAAACAAGAAATAACCTGAAGAAAATACCTTACTCTGATACTGGATAGGAAAGACTTTCTACACATTAACAAAGAAAAGATCCATAATTAAAAAGCATGAAAGATTTGATTAAAAACCTATATGAAAACTACAGAAGTTAGACAAATATTGTTTTGCAACAGACAAAAAAGGATTAATACTCTTACATAGATGAATACTAAAGCAAGAAATATAACTGGCCAATAATGGTAAGAATATATCCAGCCTTTATTGTAATAAAATAAGTTAAAACAATGGACTGCCCTTTTTACCTACCAATTTTTTATTTTAATGACAATATTCAGGGTTGGAAGGGGCACTTAAAAACAATGCCACGTGCTACTTCTAGAAAGCAAATAACAAAAGGCACCAAAAACTAAAACATGTTTCTACTTTTTGAATAAATAATTCCCATTGTAGGAACCTAATCTAAAGAAACAACCAAATACAAAGTTTTTGGTCCAAAGATGTTTATGAAAGCTTTATACTGGCAGACACTGGAAACTAAAACATTCTACAGTAGGTGACTGGCTAACTAAATTATGGAACATACATAGAACTGAATAACCACATCAGTATTAGGAGTCCAATAATATGGAGATGCTCAATATATACAGTATATGTTATAAACCCAATCTGGAAAAAAAAATCTGTCTGTACATAAAATATCCTAATATAGTCATATAATAATATATTAATGTTTATTATTAAAACATGATTAGAATATAAATTTTCATTTTATTTCTTGTCTGTATTTCCTAAATTTTCTATATTGAATGTATATTACTTTCATATTTGGAAAAATTTTAAACAATTGGTTTAATACTTTGAGGAAATATACTTCACTGACTAAGAATTACTCTAATTTTTTGCTACTTTTTAACCAAGGAGCTCAAGTAAAAAGAAATACAAATTGACATTCCTAAAAATGAAGACATCATTTTTGCTTGTACAGTATCTAGCTGCTATTGTAAGTAAAAACTTAACTGTTGGAGTGCTAACAATTTCTTCTGAAATTTAAAACTGTTTTCTAAAAAAAAAAGCCTACACAACTTAAATTCAGATTCTACACACATGTCCTCTTTATAAATTAGTTAATCCTGTAAACCAAAAAGGAAAGCTTTCCTTCAGATATGCTACACGATCTCACGTAGGACTGAACAGTGTGGCTGAATCTGTAACTAAAACAATAATTGATTTAGGATTAAAATCATAAAGTCATCTTCTATTCAATACCCTGTACATATAAAGTCTGGAAACAACTTAGAGGTCTCCACCAATTTTTCACATACTATCCTATCTCTTCTCCTTACCCCCGTCTGGTTGCACATGGGTGAAAAACAAGATATCCCAAATTTCTCCTCCTAATCAGGGCTGAAAAAAACATTTCTCAAACAGTTGTACAGCACCTAGTAAAAATTACTTCAATTATTTCTCATTAGATGAAGAGTAAAAATTTACAACCATAAAACCAAAGCAGTTTGCACAGACGATGGGTGTATATAAAAGTTATTATTCCAACTAAGTAGGCAAATAAATTGAACAAAAGTATTAGCATTTCCAAAGTCAGTTACATTCTGGTGCTATTCTTACAGGCATATTATCTCTATTCTCTATTACTAATACCCACGATGTTTCTAGGAAACTTGTAAATTTTAAAAGAATTCCAGAGACAAACTCAAAGTCTTAATATTAACACCTGGATTATTTGTAGATAAAGGATTTTTTTCCCGCTGCCTTCTAAATACACTATAAACTCAGTGTACCTCTAGATACACATTGCATTGTCGTCTTGGACTGATTATTTTCTATGCGAATGGACCTCTACATTTATAATGAAAGTCAGTGCCTCAATTTAGAGAATACTCCTTTAAAGACCACTTTTTATGAGCTACTTAAAAGAAAAAGGAATACTTTATATCTGAGACTGTCAAATCCTCGAAAGAGTGACGGTCAAATTGTGAAAATCTTAGAAATAGATTCATTTTCCTACTGATCATATCCTGTTATAAACTAACTAAAGCACACACTGGATGTTCAATATTACAAATCACAAAATTCTTATTAACAGGAAGACTTTATAGCCACTAGAATTATTAACATACAAAAATTTAGTAAATACTCCACACTTCAAGCAAAATATGCAAAATTATAATCACTATTTTCTACTTTCGTGTTATATTTGCATAAAGGGTGATCAATTGCTTCTTAAAAATAGTCATTTTTTGGAAGTCTTTTACAGTTAATACAATTCAGTCAATTCAGTGAAGATCTACTAATATACAAAACACTACAGTAGAGACCAAGAAATGTAGAAACAAATGTAACATGGGATTCAAAAGTCAATTATAATAATTGAAAAGAATTTAAGATTTTGGCAAGTAGCCTTCTGACTTTGGTGATAACTTTGTGATTGTGTCACTGAAGAACATTCTGGATCAATGATTCATTAAAATGATGCCAGAAGTAGAGCCCGAGGCATGGAGCAGGGGACTGGAACCCCCCACTCCCACAACCAGGCACGCTGCCAGTGCCAAGAAGCATGCCAAAAACACCACCTCCATGTGGGTGGCCCACCACAGCCACCACAGTAACCACGGCTGCCACAAAAGTGGCTAAACGACACAACCACCACACAGATGGTCCACCAGCTACTGGAGTGCACGGACACAAGGAGAGTCACCAGCAGAGACCAAAGAAAAGAAGAGGATGTCTCTCTCCACAAAGCCCATTCCAGAGTGACAAAAGAAGCATCTGTTCTATGATAATATTGGGGGATCTGAACACACCTCTCAGCATTGGACAGATCATCTAGGCAACAAATCAACAGAGTAACCATTATTCTTTCAGAGGGAGAGAAGAAATCTAGGGTTATCAGTGGTGTGAGGAAGGAGGGAGGGGAATAGGGAGAGATTGGACAAGGGGCATAAAGAATAAGTACAATTTGTAACAATATATATACTAATAATATTGATTTGATCAACATATGTCAACATTGAACACCGAAAATACGTATAATCAATTATGATTCAATAAAAAATAAAATATGAAATAATAATAATAATAAATTTTTTTAAAATGATGCCAGAAGTAAAAGATGCTCAAAGGTAATCACTGCACTAGAAGGATACTCCAATTCCTTTCCTTCCCAAACCTTTCCCACTTTTTCAGTCCAGGTTTTCAGGTTTAAAAACTTGAGTCATGGGCTGGCCAGTGAGCTCAGTTGGTTAGACCACACTGTTAAAACACCATTTAACAGAGGATATAAGGATCCCCTAACGGGGCCAGCCACAAAAAAACAGTCATGGACCCATTACTATACACATTAGGAAACAGACACTTGAGTGGTTAAGTGACTTGGACTAAAGTGATAAAGCTAATTAGAATTAGCATTTACAACTACCTTCCTGCTCACTCCCCAGCACTGACATTCACTGTAGTTTGCACTTCCTTCCGAGCTTAATGTCTTGATCTCTACTACAACTCCTTTGATCATTCTTAGTGATTCTGAAATGCATGTTAAGAGGATTAATGCCACACTCTGACCACTCAGTTACTCAACTTCCTTACATTCAATGATCATATCCTCGGTGTCACCTCAATCACCCATTCTCATGGTCATATGTTGGATCTTTGTGCTAGCAATTAATCTATCATGAGGAAAATCTTAATTCCAAGCATCCCACTCTGACCGAACTCCTGCCTTTCCATTTCACTTCCACTAGTAACAGTGAACCCAACAATTCTTTAACCTCGCTGGTATGTACCATTTCTTGAGCTTTCACTGTCTCCCTACCATGACCTCACTTCTCTCCCCACCTGAATTGGAATTCACAGGCCACATATCTTCCTAGGACCTCTTTCCCTCCATTCTGTCTAATAAAATCACAGCTCCAGTTAAACCCAACTCCCATCTCCTCCATGCCTGCACCCACACAGGTCATCATGACTGGGGGAAAAAGTACACAGTGGTATCTACTCTCAATTTAAACATATAACAAATCTCATGTGTTATTACAGTGCTGTCTAACATTTCTATTACATTTCCTTGTTCCATTCATCCTTCCAGATAATTATTTTCCACACCTTCTCCTCTCCCTGGGAGACAGCCTACTCATTTCTGACACTTAGATGTTTAATAGGCATTTCAAACTCAATTTCTTGACCAAAGCTTATTCTTATAAAGTCTTCCCAAACTAGTAAGATGTTCCACCTCACTCAGTTGGTCTAATAACCTTAGAGTCACTTAGACACACACACTTAATCTCTAATACATCTAATATTACCCGTTCTTGCCAACTCCATTGCTACTACCTTAGTTCAAGCCACCATGATCTCTTTCCTACTCATATGGAACCCCAAATAGCTTTCCCTGCTTCCACTGTGTGGAGAAAATGTTGTTTCCCACAAAGCCACCTGTCATCCTTTAAAAATAAGTCCTATCACTTCACTCACCTATTCATAAACCTCCAGTGATTCCAACCATACTTAGAATAAAGTTCAAAGTGCTTTTCAATGGTTTATGAGATCTTAGAGCAGCAAGCAGCTAACTATAGCCAATGTGCCAAACCAAGTCCACTGCCTATTTCTGTAAATAAAGTTTTACTGGAACACAGCCATATCCATTTGTCTACACAACATTTATGGCTGCTTTCCCACTACTACTACAACAGAGGTGAGTAGTCATGACAGAGCTCTTATACACCTCCACCCCCTCAAAATTGCTATTTTTACAGAATAATTATTTACAGAAAAGTTTCACCAACCCGGCCCTCCAAGATGTGCCCATAGTAGTGCCTCAGTCACACTTCACTCAGTGTTCCAGCCACACTGCCGGCTCTCTAGTCATGCAGCACACTTTGTACCTGCACCATGTACCTGGAACACAATTCTACATGCCTTGCTCCCTCATGTATTCAAGTTCCTGCTCAAACATTACCACCTCCGAGAGAACTTTCCTGACTCTGCTAACTAAAATAACACTCTACCTTTCTCTAGCCCCTCACTTATTTTTTCCTCTTAGCACTGACTTCATATATTTGTTTATTGGTTTATAGTCTTGTCTCTTACTTCCCCACTAGAATATAAGTTCCATGAGAACAGGACTTTTTGTTCTACTCATTGCTGCATCCCTGGAACACTGCACATAATTCATAAATATTAAAATAATAAATTTTTGTGTTATGGACTGAATGTTTCAGTCTCTCTCCCCCCCCCCCCAACTCCCCCTGCCCCCTGCCCAATTCCTGTGTTATAATCCTATCCCACAATGTAACACTTCTAGGAAGTGGGAAGGAGGTGGGACCTTTGGGAGGTAATTAGTTTATAACGGTAAAGCCCTCATGAATGCGGTAAGTGCGCTTATAAAAGACACCCCAGAGAGCAATCTTTCTGTCCTGTAAAGATATAACCAGAAGAGAGCTGTCTGAAGCCTGGAAGAAACTCCTCACCAGAACCTGACCATACTGGCACTGATTCAGAGTTCCAGTCCCAAGCCCTGTGAGAAATGAATTTCTGTTGTTTATAAGCTACCAGGTTTGTGGCATTTTGTTATAGCAGCCCAAGCAGACTAAAACAGAAATTGATACCAAGAAGTGGGGGTGCTGTTGTAACAAATCCTGAAAAATGTCGAAGCAGCTTTGGAACTGGATAATGGGTAGAGACTAGAAGAGTTTTGAGGAACATGCTAGGGAAAAAACCGACATTGCCATGAAGAGACCTCTAAAGCCAATTCTGGTCAGAGCTCAGAAAGAAAAAAAGGAGGGCTGTAGAGAAAACCTCAATCTTCTTACAGAAAACCTAAGAAATCCTGAACAGAATGTTGGTGGAAATATGGATGGTAAAGGCTATTCTGATGAGGTCTCAGATGAAAATATGTAATATGTTATTGGAAACTGGAGGAAAGGTGATCCTTGTTATAAAGTGGCAAAGAATTTGGCTGAATTGTTTCGTGTTCTAGTGTTTCTGGATGATAAAATGTGTGAGCAATGAAATTGGATATTTAGCTGAGGAGGTCTCTAGGCAAAGTGTGGAAGGAGCAGCTGGGTTCTTCCTGACTGCTTGTTGTAAAACAGAAGAGAGAAATGAAGACAAAAATCATGAGGCAAAAAGGAAACAGAATTTAAAGATTTGGAAAATTATCAGCCTGTCCCAATTATCAAAAAAATGAGAAACTGTTTTTTGAAATGAACACTAAAGTATGAATCATGGACTAAATCAACCACCTGAACAAAAGCCAGGCGTAGAAATAGAATTATACCTGCAGAAACACTTCCAACTGGGACTAAAGGAAACAAAAGATGGGACAAAATGAAAGAAGACCCTTGAGTTTCTTATACCTTACAGGACTGCACCATAGAGCTATTTGGCTGTAAACATGCACTATTCTTCAAAAAAGGGGGGAAAGGATCCCAAAGACCATTCAGAGATCATCAGGGCTGCTACTTCTACCACAGGCTCACAGTGTATGAGCCCAATGGGTAGGGCTGTCTTTACCGGGATTCCAAAGGGTGGGACCAACACATGGTGGAGACATAGGGGCAGGATACATGCTTAATTCTCATACACTAATGAAGCCATAGCAATGGATAATAACTGATTACTATTTACTTCTAATAGTTTGAATGTCTGGTTTCTGGTCTGGCATAAGGAGCTTGGAGGTCACCAATCCATGCCAACAAGTAAAAAACGGAACTGAAAATCAACACCACCATACTGTCCAGCTGCCAAAATAAAATAAATTTTTTTTAAACAGGAGACAGGAGAATACATGGAATCATCTTACAGGAGTAAAAACCCACACACAGAAACCTCTGCAGGAACCAGCACTGAGGCAGGAAAACCAAAAACTGTAATTGACAGATTGATGGAGGCTCAGTGTGGACAAGTCTGAGAGTTAAAACTCCAAGGAGGCTCAATCTCAGCCCCTCTCCCAACACTTATGTGAGTTTTACCTTCAGTTCTATCCAGTTCTCACAGTGAAAAAAAAAATCTCCTCATCCTTTCAGCAAGGGAAAGGGGAAAAGTACCATTCTGATATACACCCAGGGCATTTTGTCCTTAACAAGGTCTGCCCTCACCTCAAAAGAAATTATTCAACCAGAGCCCAACCAATCCAGGAGAAGTCCTCTAGGTAGAAGAATGAAAACACCCAACTCCAGCCCAGTCTAACTATGCTGTCCCTCCTAAGGAGGGGGAAAAACTGAGAAGCACTTGTGAAGGTCACAGCCCAGGCTCACTAAAAGACTGAGACCTAATCATAGGACTACAGAATGCTCCCTCTCTCCCTACACCTTACCACCATATCACTAAAGGCCTATTTAGCATAGTTTTTACCCAGTACATATATCATGTCTACCTTTCAACAAAAAACTACAAGGCATATTAAAAGGCAAACTACATGAGTTTTTAAGACACGTGACACAGACAAGCATAAGAACTAGATTCAGATATGGCAAGGATGTTGGAATTATAAGATCAGGGTTTTAAAATAATTATGATTAATATGCTAAGGGCTCTAATGGAAAAACTAAAAAATATGTAAGAACACATAAGTAATGTAAGAAGAAAAATGAAAACTCTAAGGAAAAATCAAAAAGAAATGCTAGAAATAAAAAATATAACAAAAATGAGGAATGCCTTTGTTGGGTTCATTAGTAATCTGGACACAGGTGAGGAAAAAAATCTCTGAGCTTGAGGATATGTCAACAGAAACTTCTAAAGTGGAAAAGCAATGAGAAAAAAGACAAAAGAAACAATACCCAAGAAGTGTGGGACAACTACTAAAGGTGGAATATACGTGTAATAGAACTAATGGAAGAAGAGAAAAAGGAACAGAAGAAATATTTAAAGCAATCATGACTGAGAATTTCCCAAAACAAATGCCAGACACCACAGAAATTTACACCTAGGTATACCATATTCAAACTGCAGGAAATCAAAGGAAAAGAAAAATTTTGAAAGAAGCTGAAGGGGGGAAAAACGCCTTATTATCTACAGGGGAACAAGGATAAGAATAGATCAGACTTCTCAGAAACCACGCAAGCAAAAGCATAGTGGAGTGAAATATAGTAATGCACTGCATAACATCTCAGGCAACTACAAACCACGTATACAAGGGTCGCATAAGATTATAATGGCTACTTAGCCTAGGTGTGTAGTGGGCTATATACCATGTAGGTTTGTGTAAGTACAATGTTTGTACATCATATTTAACATATACTATGTAACTTACTATGTTACTATGTAATATACTATGTATACTCACATATGATGTTAGCACAATGATGAAATCACCTAACACCACATTTTTCAGAATGTATCTCCATCGTTAATTGACACATGACTGTAAAGTGTTGAGAGAGTGGGAAAAACAAAAAACAAAAAAACACCAACCTTGTACCTGCAAAATCATTCTTCAAAAATGATGAAGAAATAAAGGCTTTCTCAAACAAAAACTGAGGGTATTTGTTGCCGGTAGGCCTGACTTGCAAGAACCAATTAAAAGCAGTTCTTCAGGGAGAAGGAAAATGGTACACATCAGAAACTCAGATCTATATAAAGACAGCATTAGAGAAGAAATAAGTGAAGGTAAAATATTTCTAATGGTTTTGCAACGTATTTATCTTACTGTTCATCATAAATTAAAAGCAATATCAATCCCTAGGCAATGAGTTGCATAACAAGTGGAAACAGTTTGGAAAAATGCAAGAAGAGACATGAGCATAACTTGGTTAAGATGTATATGACACGGATTAAGACATTTTCTTTTAGAGATGCTTGTTTGTCTAACGCAACCTTGCAAAATACATTAACCACTGATCAAAAAGGCATAATAGCGGTAAGATCTCTCAGTTTAGAATCAGGAAGTCAGTACTGGTTCAAACTTTAGGCTCAGCCACTTACTGGCTGTAGGGTTTTTGGGCGAGTTACCTGAGTAACTCATCTGTAGAACAAAAATAGCAAAACCCACATTTCACACTTTAACTGTAAGGATTAAGTGTATAGACATGCAAATTCACCTAGCTCACTCCCCAGCTAATTCTAAAAGCTTAATGACCAGTTGTAAACGCCATGAATCTTGCAACATCCTCCTTGCACTCCTTCATAGGTTAACATAAAGCTAACAAGTTTATGGACAACCTCTGATAAATGTATAAAATTTAAGAGGATGCACTTTGTGGAGATCACCCCAGCTCTACCTTCCTTTAAATTCCTTACTATCTTATTTTTATCAGTATTTTAAAATGTTACCCGGCTTTATTATGAAATCTTCTTGAATGGAGGAGAAGGAGAGAATTAAAAAGTTAGAGACCAAACTAACAGTTTCATATTTTCTCCAAAGGATGGCTGAATCAATAGCAGAAAGTGGCTTCTAGAAGTATCTCAACCTCCAATCTTCATAATACAGCATCCAAAGCAGACTTGCTAGTCCATAATACCAGCCACAGGAAATGCATACATACATATTTTTTACTTACTATGACTAATTCTGTATTTTACATTTCCCTCTTTCTTTCCTGGCAAAGAAAATAAAATTTCAATTATTTGATATTTGTTAAATTTTCTTGGCATATGTTTCACGTTCAAATTTCCTTATAAACAATTATCAACTAGGCTCTCTATGTCAAATTTCATTCTCTATTTCAGCAAATATCCCCCATGTTGCTAAATTGCTACATAGCTACCAACCATGTCACAAAATAAGCCATAATGTTGGAGGGAAAAATAATTTTTGGCTCAGTCCCATTTTAATGATGCTATTTCCTTCCCATTTGGAAACACCTGTAGGCAAAACTTGTCTGTCACAGCTTGAATAAGACATACCATAAGGCAAGACTACTTTTAAGTGTTTTAAGGATATTTTACCTCACAAAGACAAAACAGGCAATTTATTATACTCTATATTATTATAGTATTTACATCCTATATAAAAAGAAAACACGTATTGGTACATCACACCAACACATAGCTAGAAAGGTCACTACTTTCATGAATAAGATAAATTAGTATGGTAGCCCCCTACCTTACTCCAAAGTATGTCTGAATTGATTTAATTGATTTATTCCTTTTCATGTTTTCCCTTCACTGGAAAGCAAGGCACAGGGGTAGCCTTCAGACTAGTCTCCCCATCACCACTGTACTAGGCACAATCATCAAACAAATCAGTTCACTTACTAATAAGACCTTAAATGGTTCCCTATAAAACTTTCAAAGCCAAGCTCTGATGTGTGGAAAACAAGGCCCTCAACAGCTAGTTCTTACTAGCTGTTTAGTCTTACCTCCCACCACTCGGTCTTCACCTACACACTAGGACGTTCCACCCTATAGCATCTGAGATCCCTGTCTTAAACTACTCCGTCTTCCCCTCCATCACTAAGTCACACATATTGACAGGTAACTCTGAGTTTTCTGCCCTAATGCTCCAGAACCAGGCTTCCACATCACTCCAGGCATACCTCCAACATGGCACCCCTCACTACACAGAAATTACGTTAATGTTGTTATGATGTCTCTATTCCCAAACCTGGAAAGAATGAACAGAACACCTTACTCTGTTATCCCAAGTACCAAGTACATGCTGGGTACTAAGTATTTACAAAATTTTACTAGACTTTTTGTCTTTAACATGCTATTTCCACTGGTAAATTTCACCTTGTCCCCCCACATCGTTTGAAAGCCACTTCCTCTGGGATACCTAGCATTCAAAAGTTCTCCAGATTTTTCCAAATGTGATCTCAGGAACATCACTTAACCTCTCTGTGCTTGTTTCTTCCACCATAAAATGGGGACAATATTTTACCTGCCGCTCAGAGCTTTCATGAGGATTAAATGAGTTAATGTATCTAAGGTACTAGAATAGTCAGGCACTTGGTGTTTGATAAGTGTTCACTATTCCTATTATTCCAAGCAATAACATTAGTGACTACTTATCCCACATTATTCCAGAAAGGACTTAGTATGGTTGATTTAAATCAGTAGTTGGTATACAGGAAATAAAGACTAAGCATCAACTTTCTGTTTCTAAATTTTTTTTAATCACCAGCAATTTGAACCATGACCATTTATTCTTTACCACCTATCAAAAAGTATATTTCTAGTAGGTCTCAGGTTGAATTCCTGCTGCTCACTCCTTATTCAAAAAGTGCCCATGGTCCTCTCTTGCTCGGGCCCAGACTCAAGTTTATTAACTCTTCACTGGAGAAGAAATGACAAATGTATCTTTAAGAATGTGTAACAAAATAACACAGATTTCAAAAAATACATATAAATTAGTCTTCTACCTGAAATCACTTCCACTATAAATCCCCCTCTGCCTTGTGACACCTCCACTTGGATGTCTAATAAGCATCCCAAATATAAAACATTTGAAGCTTAATTTCTAAATTCACCCCTCTCCATACTGCAGCCTTTTCCATCACTATTTCATAGTTCTGTCCTAAGCCAAAATCCTAGTCATCCCTGATGCTCATGCTACAAGGGTACTTCAAAAAGTTCATGGAAAGATTCA
Organism: Cynocephalus volans; assembly: GCF_027409185.1. NCBI lineage: Eukaryota > Metazoa > Chordata > Mammalia > Dermoptera > Cynocephalidae > Cynocephalus > Cynocephalus volans. The sequence goes on from NC_084471.1 coordinate 93,215,649, forward strand.
TATTATCTTTTAATTCTTTTTTTCTACAAACCTTTTGAAATGCCAATGCCCACATACATCCAAACTACCAACAAACCTATCTACAAATAAATACCGCAATTCCAATTTTTTTTTTAAATAGACATTACTTTTTAGAGCATTTTAAGCTTCAAAGCAAAACCAAACCACTTTTTACTACCATACATTCTGGTTCAAGCAACTGTTTTTTGTTTTGTTTTGGCGGGTTTTTTCGCAGCTGGCCAGTGTGGGGATGTAAATCCTTGACCTTGGTATTATCAGCACCGTGCTCTCCCAAGTGAGCTAACCAGCCAGCCCCAAGCTACTCATTTTTAATAGCCTTTTAGATGTTCTTCCTGTTTCTGCCTTTGCTCTCATATAGTTAATTATTCAGAGTAGTCAGATCCTTCAAAAACATAATTCAGATCATAACTTTTCTCTGCTCAAAACCTTCCAATGGTTTTCCATCTCAAAGATAAAGTCCTTTCACGTCAACCTGAGCCTTACAACACACCAAGCATGAGGAAATGTTAAGCTCCAAGAAGCTGAGATTGATTATTTTTTAATATTTTATTCAATGCAGAATCTCCAGCATCTGGAATCATGCTTGGAACAATGTTAAGAACCTAATACATATTTCAATAAATGCTCTTGCTTCAAGGAGACGTCTTTACACTTGCTGTTGTCTCTGCTAGAGTTGTTCTCCCTCAAATACCTTCATGGATTCTCACTTAATTCCTGAAGCCAAGGCTTTGCCAAGGCCTAACCAACTACCCTACTAAGTTGCATCCCAAATTCACTCCCCCACCCCCTTCTCCATTTAGTTTTCCTTCATAGCACTTATATCACATAATACACTATATATCTTACTTATTTAAATGCATATTGCCTATCATCTCCCATCCACACACTTCTAAGTTCCATGAGATCAAGAATGTTTATTTTGTCCACTGCTGAATCTGCAGAATCTACAACAGTGCCTTGCACTTTGCAGATGCTCATACTGAAGGAGTACATTTTTCTATGTATATTTCACTTTATTCCAAACTGGGTAAGGTCTGAGTATTACCTTTTTGGAAAGTTTTGAAATGCATTTCTAATATCTATAATATTTTGCTTCTTTTTCATACGATATTTATCAATTTTGTAGGCTAAAAGTCAATTTCATATTACACTGCTAGTACAACAGCAACAAACTGTTTTCCTAGAAATACTTATTCTAACACTTTCAGTATATGGAAATATGAAAAAAAAAAAAAAAGAAATATGAAAACCCTCATCCTAAGCCACACAACTACCTTAAAAACTGATAAAAATCATGAGATTGATTAAACAGATAAGAATTCATTTTTTTAAAACTGCCTTAAATGTCTTCAATTCTGCTCAACCACACCTGTCTTCTGTATTTATTTAGCAAATCTTAAAGAGCTATCTGAAGTCAGAAGAGTTCACATAATTTTTAATGTCCCCAATACCTACTTCAGATACAAAAAGCTAAATATACAGAAATAATGTTCAATATACTAGATAAGCAGAAAATGTATATATTTATTTACAGTATTTATTGATGCATTTCAAAATCATTTATGCTAAAAGAAACCAGACACAAAACAGTAGATATTGTATGATTCCATTTATATAAAATTCTAGAAAATGCAAACCTATCCATAGTGACACAGTGTAGATCAGTGGTTGCCTGGGGCAACCAAGGATGGAAGCACGGACTGCAAACAAGCATAAGGAAACTTACGGGAGGTAATGAAAACATTCTGTATCTTGACTGTGTTGGTATTTCATACACATCAGTCAAAACTCATCTAACTTGTACAACTAAAATGGATTAAAAGAGACCTATTAAAATTAATGAGATGTTCAAATTGAGATTTTTTGTGACTGCAAGTGACTTAAGGGCTTTTTATTACATAAGAAAGATCAGAAAAACTAAGGAACCTGCATAAGATTTCTTTCCGTGACAAAAATAGACTACACCTAACTGTGGGTCTGAAGGGATTCTAGGTGATGATATGAAGATTAAGACTGTACTCTTTAAAACATGTTCATTCAATAAAATGATCACATCTCATTTTATCCTTATAGCATTCCTATTAGGTAACTGAAAATATCATGCTAGTTTAAGAAATCAAAAAAAATAGGTACAGAGAGGTTAAGTATAACTCGCCCAAAACAACTAAGTCAATTTTCAGTTGAACTGAAAATTAAACCCAGGCAATCCATACTTTTAACCAGTATACCACTTTTCCACCTTAGACTAAAATTTAAAGTTTAATAATATTTAAGTATTGATACAGTGTAGGGAAAAGAGCATTCATACCCAGTAGATGGGAGTTTAATGTGGGTACCACCTTTTCAGGAAAACATTTTGGCAATACCAAAACTTACAAAAGTCTTTAAGCCAGCTAACAGTCTCTTCCAGGAAATAACACTACAGAAATTTCATTCCAAGTATATTTTCAAGGATGCTGCTGTATTACTTGTATGGCAGAAAATCTGCAAATGATCTCAATGTCAACCGATAGGAAATGGTCAAATAATTGCAGTACATGACACCTTGCCATAAAAAAGAATAAGAAAGATCTATGCAGATGCCCTGAGTAAAACAGGCCAAATCACAGAACTGGGTGTGTAACAATTTAAATAAGCACAAAATAAAAGTTTTGGAAGGATTTAACAAAATATCAATCTAGAGACCAGGAAAAGTGTGGTTAGTTGAAAGTGATTATTACACTTTTATTACTGTATTCTATACTATTTACTTCTTCAATTTGGCACTGTTAACTTTAATAATGTAAAAAGTAATTTTAATAAATACTACTGATGTTTAGTTCAAATTTTGAAAAGAACAGCTGACTATTCTGAACTACATTTAAAAAAGAAATCTGACCTTTCAGTTGATTTGGGGGAAGACATATTTGGAGAGAAGTGATAATGAGAAACTTAAGCTAACTTCTACAAAGACTGGCATTTATTACGCAGGCATTAAAAAGATAACCAACCAATTAGGCTCCTTTAATTTACAAAATTCGATAGAACACAAGTTGGGAATCTTATGATCCATTCTCCTGCAATGCTCAATGATGTCTATACTAAATTACTTGCAGTGGGCCCAGCTATCAAGATATACTCTCATGTTTTACAATCCATTAGTATACCTTAGTTACACACCCTCCTAAAAAAACTTTAAGCTTTTCTAAAAAGAAAAAGCCCCCCAAAATGCAATAATCTTATACATACACAAGACCTATTAGGCATCCAAATATAAATGAATTTGTGAAGCAGTTCCCTTTAACAGAAACATATAAATCCACGGCAATTTCATAATAAATTTGTAACATCTGTAAAATGTAGATTTTCTTTAGCAGAAGTATATAAATACCAAAGAGGAAAAAAAGTCCTCTGGGGTGGAGGAGCAATGCTCTGGGATCAAGACAAGACATTCGAATAAAGAAACCAAATATTGAATAACTCCTTCTAAATGCTAATTATAACCAAATATTGAATAACTCCTTCTAAATGCTATTTAAACATGTTATACTAATAATAAAAATAACTGAGGTCTTATAAAAAAGGGGGGGCTCTGCCAAAACCAAACATTTTTAATGAAATTAAATAATCCCAAATGATTACAACTGAGTATGCAAAAATATAACATCAATAATCCTTTACATTGAGAATGTTTAAACAGACTGAAGCTTTAAAGGTTCTTGTGAAAAACCATATGATATGATCACAGAATGTGGCTTAAGCCAGGTCACTTCAACTCTACTTATGTTTTATTGCTGTAATTCTCCAAAATATCTTACCATAACAAGTACTCATCGATAATACTTATTCAACAAATATTTTAGAGACTATTTTGTGTTTACGCATGATCATGCTAGGGACTGACTATGGCAGAAACACTGACCACACCTTTATAGCGATAGTACAATGTACACTCATTTCTCTCACACTATGAGAAGCAGTCTGTTATAGTGGAAAGAATGGTGACCTAGAAAAAAATCTGGAAATAATAAAGACAAAAAAAAAAAAAAGGAAACAAAAAAATCTTGCAATTCCTGCTCTAACCTGCTCATGAGTCATTTTTAACTTTCAGATTAGGCTGACGGTCAGCTCATGCCCCATGAACATGTATAATCAATTAAAAAAAAAACTTTCAGATCAACAAAACTGTGTTATACCTCACAAACTCGATTCAGGAAATAAATTAGGCTAAGTAAATATTTAAATCTTTTTTAAAAGATTTTTTTTAAAATCTCATTACTACATTTTAAGGCTACTGAGGCTTACAACCATTAGAAATGAAAAAATAGGGAGGGAGGTTTCGGTAATGGGCCACAATAATCAACCACATCGTATATCGACAAAATAAAATTTAAAAAAAAAAAAAAGAATTGGGGAATTTCTAATATTAAAGGAGCTTTTATTGTTTATAAATATAAGTAAATAATCCTTAAATTTGTATTGGGGAAAAAAATAAAGACTCAGATCAAAAAAAAAAAAAGAAATGAAAAAATATTCTAACCTTAAAAAAAAAACAGCAAACATATTAAAGCTGTAGTGTTGGAATTTCACAATGTCCGACCTACACAAGGCCACAAGACTCTTTAGAATTAAGAAAGAAAAATATGTACACAAGGAATTTTCTAAAAATAATTTTTTTATCCTTTTATGATATTCTGTATTTTTTTAAATAGGAAAATATTTTAATTTAAAACTCCAAAATGAACTCTGAAAAAAATATTTTCAAATTCCATATGATTTAAATCACTTTTTATAAATATATATAAACATCTCCTTGTACATCTGCAACCCCAGGCCTTGTTATACAGACAAATACATCAGTTTTTCATATTAAGAATCTACATAAACTAAGAATTTTTGTGTGCCTTTTAGAGACCATATGCAGAGGTACTAAAAAAAAAACCTTTAAGCTATGATTAAACAGAAAAGCCACCCCACCAAGTACTTTAATAAACACAACCATATTTTCCCCTTTTTATATTCTACTCAAAAATCTAACACCTTTGTTAATCATGTATTCAAAAAAATTCAAAAAGCAAACAATAAAAGATGCTTTAAGCAACTGTGGCAAATTCTATCTTTTTAAAAGTATTGCATATTTAAAACATTTTATAAACGTGTGAAAGGGAAAAAAGCTTTGCAACCAAAGGTTTACTAAAATGATTATCAATGCCTCCAATGGGTAATAAATCTTAAAATACACATTGACTGTTAATTACTGTCCATCTTAATTTCTTTTTATCTGAAATTCAGAAGCAATGTGTATTCCCTTTAGGAGAAATTCAGATACAAAAAAGTAAGTTTATTAAAAAACCACTTTAAATATTACAGTATTTTTCATTTCAAGATTCTTTTAGATAAAGCAGATGTGCTCTATGGTTTAAACAATCTGATTAACAAAATTTCATTTAGTTCTATTTAGTAAAATACAAAAACACAAATGGTGAAATGGTGGACTATTAATAACTATTAAGAAATCTAGGGCTGGCAAGTTAGTTCAATTGGTTAGAGCAAGCCTTGCAACACCAAGATCATTGATATGGACCCTGGTACTGGCAGCACCCCCCAAAAAAAAAAAAAAAAACGTAAAAGTGTCCCCAAAACACTATTTGTTACAGATAACTAATATGGCGATATTTATTGTAAAGTATATAAATAGCTTTCACTGAAATTTAACATTTCAGCTTATTACCAAGATCAACACTATCATATTAAAATGGAAGTTGAGTGGCCTATGTTTCTTTTTCCAAAAATGTTATCAACTAGACAAGGGATTGGCAAACTTTTTCTAAAAGGACCAGATTTTAAGTAAGAGACTCATCATATGTGGGGGCAGGAGGAAGAATATAGATGGGCAGACATTAATAAATGAACATTACAAATTAACTTTCATAGTTATTTCCCAATCATAATGAATGTGTGGATATGTACACATACAACAAGTTATAAAACTAGCTCATTTTAATTCCATATTCTTTATGGTATGTTAATTAGTAGTACCAAACCAAAGTCGGATAAGCAGCAAAAGGATGAGTGACTGAGTTACTCTGAGGCTAAATCAATAAGCAAGAAATCTGGTTCTGACATCTAAGAATTTCTACACAATGAAAAAGCTGTTTTCTAAAGAAAATATTAGATGTATATTTTTCAGATGTCATTTTAAAATTTAATTGAATTGTTACAATTTGAAGCTAAATGTAATTTGCTTTGTTTTATTAGAAAAAATACTCAAGCAAGGTCTACAATCATTGGTCAATTAAGAATGACTTACAAGAACATGATGCAATAAAATAAAAATACAAGTACAAACTATATATCTGAAACACTTCTATTTGGCAATTTTATAACAAATCAAAATTTGAAAAGAACAAAGAAGATTGCAGATTACTTCGCAAGATACAGAATAAAGCAATTGATGAAGTGCTTAAGCAAAAGAAAACAAAAAAAGTAAGAAAACACACTGCTTTTCTTTTCTTTTTAAAAATAAAATCACATTTGCTACAGATCGTATGGATAATACCCTTATTAAACAACCATTCCAGAATGTCTTATAGTAGCAGTGCTTTTATTTGCACTTCATTTAGTTTTATATGACTCATTTCATGTATATAGCTCTTTACCCCCACTGTTAATGAATAAAGACTCCCATAGTTTTTATTATTTTTTAATTTTTTAAAGCAAATGAGAAATGATTTATGTACCATGGAATCTTTCTCATTTTGGAACCAAAGGCTTATTTAATTCTATATTTTTGTCTATTCTTTCTTTAAAAAATTTAGTGTAAAAACTGCTGGTTTTTATATCACTGTAGTGAAGTGAAAACTCCTCAATCAGGAGCATTTTCTGCAGTTTGACTGCATATAACCACATACTTTACAATATGTCCTTCCAACAGTAAGGAAATAATTGATTTCCCGGTCACTGTCAGAAATGAGTGCCATAGTTCTATTATGGGTATAGGTCCTCCCTCAAAGACTTTCTGGAAGGATGTTCAATGTGTTTTGTTCTTATAGATAATAACAGTAGTACATAGTCCCTTAAGTCTGCAAAAGACATTTATTGTTAAAGAAGGTGCTTTATTAACAATTCCTCTGGCAGCACTAGTGAATTACAATATCCTTCAATATTATTTCTACCATAATATATACATTTAACTTTCATGCCTCTAGAAAAACATCTACAGTACATTTGAAAATATAAAAATATATTACAAATCTGCTGAATTATTTACAAGCAATGTTCTATTATCTCTATGCAACATTTGTTTAATACAATACTAACAAGTTACACATATTTCCATTTCTGTAAGTTAAAAAAAAATCAATATGGCTTCTTGCTTACCGAGCAAGAAAGTGATTTTATTTTCCTTTTCAAAACCAACTTTGGTGCATAAAGGATTTAGTTTGAAGATAACTTTTAAAAAAAATACAGTTTTTCTTACATTAAGAAAGAACAACTCAAAAACCAAATGCTTTCCTCAGAAAAAAATTAGAGTCATATAGGTTAAATGAAAATATGAGGATTATTCAAATAATTTTAAAGAGAGGTTTTTCAAAAACCGTTAACAGATTAGTTATATAGGTAAATATTAACATACTGTACTCCATGAGAAAGCCCTAGTCCTGAAAAGGGAGCCACCAGACATACTGCAACACTCTTTAACAGTAATTTTCAGACCTAATTCGATAGACGAATTTTTAGTTGATTGCAAATGTCGTTCACTGTTTGCTTAAATACAAATTGAACACTTTTCTTATCAGAGTTCTGCAAAAGAACACAAATGGCAACCAATCACATCTATTTATCATAATTGAAAGGTAAATTATCTTTTGATAATTTTCAATGTCTAAATTATTTCCTAATATGACTTCAAATCAACAGACACTGTCAAGACAAATATCCTTACAGTGCTTTTGGTATCTGTAACGGCACATGTTGTAATTGTTTTTCTTTCCAATATAAACTACTGTAATCACTAAAGGGAAGAAAAAAAAAGCAGCTTAAAGCAGCAAGCATGCAAAGCCTTTAAGAAGCTGTTCCACTAAGTTGCCAGAAGAGTGTTTGCTCAGTCTCCCACAGTACCATTCCATGAAAATGTGGACATACAGTAATATATTAATATATTCCACAGAAAGAGGCTACTTCATTCACAGAATGTTTACACTAAGCATAAATATTATTCTAAATACTGGATTAAAAAAAAAAAAAAAAAGGAAAGGGGTTGACTCTAATGTGCAACTTTTCCTAAACCCATTGTCAGTGACTAAGACTGCAGGTGTCCCCGCTTGTTTGCTTTTTATGTATTTATTTATTTTTTACCTCTTCAACCTCTTCTGCGGCATTGTTCTAGAAAAAGAGAAAAAGGAATTTCTTTTATTCAACTGAATCAAACACATTGAGCACTTAAAGAGAGAAATTTTAAAAATTTATAAGATATAGGCAATGTGATCATAGATGATCATTAACATTTATTTCCAAAACATTTATACACATAATGGATACAAATTTAGTGACATAATATAGCTGTTTAATAAATCTTTTTTATGCAGACTGTTAATGTGTTTCTTAGAAAGAATTCCATGTCTAACACGTGCATTTTAACCAATTAGTACTTCAAAATAAATATGTTCTTTTTAGTCTCATTCTGAAGTTAATTTTTGGAAAGTTAGCCATGTTTTCATTTTGATATGTGTATGAGGAAGAAATTATTTCTCCTAAGAACAAGAAAAAATTTTTTCTCTTTACTTAATTTCACAAGTTTTCCCATTCAAACACAGAAATTTACTAAAGATACTACACCAGAGCAAATGAAGGGGCTTCTATGACTCTATACCATTTTAGAGAAGACTCAGTTTTGATTTCAGAAAAGAAGCAGCACAAAAATATAGAGTCAAAATTAAATTTTAAGATTTTTCTTTTGGTATCATTAAGGAAAATTAAATCTAAAGAAGCACCTAATATGCCTTCGGAACATCCTCATTTCTAAAGAATGAAATAAATAAGAACTGTAGAATCACATACTTTGAGAATATGCATCACTATTCCTATGCACTTTTGGAAATCAGTTCTAAATTTGAATGTTATTTTTAAGTCACTTTCACTAAAATATCTAAATTGATTCCTACATAGCACAACAGCAGCAAAAATAAGCTGGTTTGGTGAGAAAGGAAGACTCTTTGAAAGAGAAAAGTAGAATACAGGGCAGAAACACAGATTAATCTTAATTTAAGATTCACGCTCCTTTGTCAGCTCTTCAAGAGATGTTTACAACCAGTTCTAAAAGCAGAGTGGCTCTCCCAAAATATCAGTCTTTTAGAATGCTAACTGTAGTTACCTCCTTCCAAAGAGTAAACAGAAATAATCCTTAAATTAGGTACCAGTAAATAAAGAATACTCAATTATTTTCCTTTGAAAAGAGAGTAGTTGTACCTTTTTCATATTTTTGGTAGTGAATTTCACTCAATCCTCTCCTTGATCGTCTCTCATCCCACAAAGAACAAGTTTTACTGTACTTTAGCAGCTTCATCAAAGGATGTTTTAAGAAATGTTTTGAGAAATAGAGAAAACTCAAGAGTCTCAATATTTCCACATGGCAAGACCCATTCTATGTTAGAATTTCATTCTCAGAAGAACGTCTCAAATTATAGAAATCCTGTTATATTGAAGAATATTCCAAAAAGTTCAGTCATGGAATGAACACAGCCTTTAAGGTTTTTTTTTTTTTTTTTTTTTTTTTTTTTTTTTTTCCGGTGACCGGCGCTCAGCCAGGGAGTGCACCGATCATCCTTATATAGGATCTGAACCCGCGGCGGCGGGAGCGTCGCCGCGCTGCTAGCGCAGCACGCTACCGAGTGCGCCACGGGCTCAGCCCTAAGGTTTTTAATGACTATAAAATTAGCTATCTTTATGATAGCTAAAATTTACATTTGGGAATTTTGGACATTTCTGTCCAAACTATCTCTATGCAAAATACATATTAAAATTTCATTTAAAAAATATTAAATTCTTTCATTAATACTGCCTTTTAAAAACTGGTTTTAAGCATTTTCATCACTTTTTTAAAATCACCCTAGTATACGTCACTTAGATTAGAGGTAGTATGGAGTTTGGCCACTTACTATCTGTGTAACCTTGGGCAGATTAAACTATTTAACTTCTTGCCTCAGTTTCCCAAGCTGTAACACAGAGATAGTAACAGCTACTTCACAGAGCTGCTGTGAGGATGACGTGAATGTAAAGCGCCTAGCAAAGCGGCTCAGCACACAGTGAGAAACGGTGGTCTCCTCTCCGCCCCCCACCAGCCCTTCATAAGCACAGCACACTAAAACAAAGGTCAGATCAGAAAATCATCAGAAATGTGAACACTCCGAGTTACCTCTTAAAAACAAAACACAATAATATTTAAACTGCTCTTTTGAAAAGTCTGGGGAGGCCGGTTAGCTCAGTTGGTTAGAGCACAGCCTTGTAACACCAATGTCAAGGGTGCGGTTCCCCGTACCGGCCAGCCACCAAAAAAACAAAACGAACAAACAAAGGAAAAGTGCGGGGAGAATATAAATTTTTAAAAATTTTTAATTTCAAACAGTGATGGTATTTAGGACACACATGATATATTCCCAGGCCCACAAAAGTCTGACATTATAAAAAGAGTTACATATTTAAACAAAAGGCATTTATTTTCAAAATACTATGAATATTAAAATCAAAGCTTAATTAAGATAGATCTAGAATTAAACAAGCATATAAACTTTAGCAAAATATTGGATTGGTCTTTCTGGATTCTCTGTGTAATCTCCACATACCCAAAAAGAAAAAAAAGGCAGAAAGTAAGATAGGCTTGGAATTGAAATTCAGTACTTAAGAATAGTCCTAACTTATCCAAAATTTAGAGAGACTTAAGATTACAATTCAGAAAGTAAAACAGAGCCAAGAACTAGTTTACCTGTATATGTTTGGGTCCAAAAGCAAGGCAGTATCTTTGGGTAGCTTTGATAAATGAACTACTTTAGTTTTTAACTGATGTCTTTCACTTTCATTCACCCACACATCAGGCAGACTATGAGTTAAAAAACAAGGCAACAGTAAGATAACATTAATTTTAGATTTACCCTTCATATATGCCTTCACATTTCCCAACCTTATCTGCTAGTTTGATGGGGCCACCTAGGTTAACAAGTTTCTCAGAAGCCACGGAAGCTCAGCCACAAACTTCAGCATTAGTAGCAGGACATACAGTCCCAGAGAAGAAATGGCAGCGTTAAATTTTTGACAGGGATTTAGGAATAAATTAGGAATTTGGGGTGGCAAAGCCTTAAACTTATCAGAACACATAGTCTGGCTCTTAACTCACTGAGTGAAATTCATAACTGAGCTTGACTTGATAAAAATCTGACATCAAGTCTCTTTATTAAGAAGGAAGTAAAAACCCCATAAGATTAAAAAATGCATATGACCAAAATTCTGAATCCAAAGAAGTTTATTACTACAAAAATTTCAAATAAGAGTATTTTGATATTTGGACTAATCCTTTTCTAAAACACTTGGAATACACAGACATTTGAATTTGATAGATATTTTTAAAGGAACTATGTTTATAACCTTAATATAAAAATATCTCTTAAAAATCAGTATGAAACAGATGAAAACTTATTAGGAAAAGAGGAGATGGGAGAGGAAAAGGACACAAACCATTAATTCACTGAAGACAGAAACAGTTTAAAAATTATCTCACTTGTAATCAAAGAAATGCAAAACGTAAAAGGAAATGATAAGAGCCAGTGTTAACAATAAGCCAGAGAATTAAATTCTCTAATGTAGCAGATGGGACTATAAGTTGACACAAACTTTCAGGGAGGCAATTACCACCAAAAATCTTAACATTTTGCATAGTGTGTATATTAATAGAGAGATTTTCATATCACTTTATAATGAAAAATAGTTAACTTCAATGTTTAGTAAAAAGGAGTTAGTTAAATAAAGGGTAACATTTCCATAAACCCAGTCTAGGTTTGTATTGGGGGGAGAGGGTAGAGCAAGGGGAGAGCTGTGGAAGATAAGTTCTATACTAATGCAAGTTGGCAATCACAGGATTAAAAAAATGTTAAACAGATTTAACATGGTAATGCATACTGTAAATCCCAAATCTATTTTTAAGACCTTTAACACTACCATTGATTAACATCTCCTCAGAACAGAGTAGGGAAAACAGTATCATAGAAAAATTAATAACAAGGACAAATGTTGGCCACATATTTTAAGTAAGCATACACAATGAAATCCCCTTCATTTAAACTTTTCTATTTAGTTTTTATCAACTCTGTCCAAAATTTCTACGATACACCTTCAATACCTTCTGTAACAAGTACATTTTAATTTAAAAGATAAAAGGAAAATTAAAGATGAAATATCTGAATTGAGGAACATCTAGGTCAGAAGAGCTCAAAAAGCTACTAAAACTCAAATAAAAATGTAATCACTGCTGGAAAACTGGTCAATTGCTTTTTCTATAAAACATCATTCACCGCATGCTGGAAATCTTTTACAAAGTTGTTGTTGTTTTTTTTTTTTTTTTTGGCAGCTGGCTGGTATGGACAAATTTTTTAGATAAATGATTCAAACAAAGGCACAACTAAGGCTGCTTGCATACTACTTGGAGGTCATTAAAAATCCTAAAAATGATTAAAAATTGCTGCAACTACGTTTATTAAAAACAGTTAAAAAACTAAAGATTTTTATCTCTTTAATCCTGAGAACATCAAAATGTTACATGGTTTAATTTCTCTAAGTCTTTTCATTTGAATTTAATAACAATTTTTGTGTGTAAGATTTTAATCAAAATAAAACGTTAAGTCTATTAGTTACACATAGTATTTCAAATACATACATGTCTTCAGGCATCCAATGAAGCAAAAGTTTTATCTTTCCAGAATCCTCTTTTCTCTTAGCTATTACCTAGTAATGACATGAAAAAAAAATTATAAAAATGATCTGTAAAACATCATTTTCATGCACTATTAAAAAGCACTTTTGCCCCTAATCAAGAACTTTCAGAGCATTAATCAGCTACAATGTATATCGACAAAATAAAATTAAAAAAAATAAAAATAAAAAATAAAAATAAAATAAAATAAAATAAAATAAAAAAAAAACTTTCAGTGTTAATGCCCTGGAAGAGATATTAGCACCACAACATACTGTTCTTCCCCGCTTTGTAGCACTCAAACCTCCATTCTTCCCTTAAGACTGAAAGTTCTATGACACAAGAATCTTATCCTACAGACTTCTTTATCATACCATCTACAGCAGTGTTTCATATAAAATAAATTAACTGAACTTTTTAGAAATATATCCTAAAGATACAAACCTGAATTAGGAAAAGCTAGCTCTATGCTCAAAGATGCTCATGTTATAAGAACACTTTTGAGCACTTCTGGCCCAAAAAGGGGAAAGTAAATATCCAAACACTAAGACCTTGTGATTGTACCCTTTAATACCTGTTACGTCCACCCAAGCTGCCATAACCCAAGTTTAGGTCTCCAAAATTCTGGACCTCCTCAAGCCACCAAAGCAATTCTCCACTCAGTACCCACAGTGCTTGTTCCAAAGCACAAATTCAGCAATATCACTTCCAAAACTAAAACTCTTCAACGGTTCCCCTGAGCACTTAAGAAAAAGGTCATTGTTAGCACAGTGCACAAAACTCTTCAGGATCTGGCCTCTCTAGTCTCATTTTTTTCATGTTTTTCTGCCTTGAAATCATATTGAGGCTGGTTTTCCAAACTATGAGACATATAAAAGAAAATTTCTCATCTGACCTCTAACTTACCAGAACAATCAGCTCTCCAGGCTTTCTGTGCACCCGTGGTATTAATGTTTTACAGAAGAAACAGCTGCTATAGATCAGACAGTGCTCTAGCTGCTGGACACACAGCAGTAAAAGCAAATCAAATCCCTGCCTAGTAAAATTAAAGACTTGTTTCTATAATTTCATCATTTCAATTTCTAAAACTGAGTTGATGACTTTTGGAAGACTTGCTAAACGTGAGTCCCTAAAAAAGGGGGGGGAGGGCAGGGGGTGCCAGAGAATTACAGTAAAAGACTGAGAATAAAAACCATGAAATATCTCTAAGATCTACACATTTGGATATCCCGATTGTCTTTTCAATTGTCTACAAGTTCTGGCTCTGCTTTAAATAAATAAAAACTGCAAATCACTGCATTATATATGTAAGTATGGCTTATTACAGAAATGTGACTGGGAACTCCAATTAACTCATCTATATTCCAAAGTATGACTCTGGCCCTACATAAAAGAAATTACTAAATATTCATTTACATATTCAGCTAAAATGTTTAAGGTATGTATGCTTCATTTTTTGATTACTCACTTTAACTTGGCAATTAACACAACTATAGGTTTCAGTTAAGCCAAATAAAATTTACACCAAATTATTATTCCCATTTTCCCTGCCTGGAATGTGTAGTGTCTACCCACCCTCTTTCACAATCTTGTATACACTTTTTAGGACACATGCATTATCACCTCCTCTTCCTTGCATCCCCAACTCCAAAAATGGATTAAGGGCCCCTAGTATGTATCTCCAAAATGCTGACTGCTGAGTCTACATTAGCATGTACTACATACACTATATTGTCATTCCTTTATATGCCTCTCTTCTCTCACAGAATGTGGAATATTGTAAATCCAGCATCTACCACATGTACTGACCCAATATGTTTGTAATAAATAAAGAATACAAATAAATAATTACAATGGAATATTATACAGTAATTTAAAATTAGGTTTAAAAATGCTAAAAAACAAGTAAAAAATGCTACTAATATCAAATTAAAAGAGTAGTTATACAATATGATTGTGACTCTTAAAAACAAAACAAAAATTTATGTGCAATTGAGTGTATACTTATGTAAAAAGTTCATCAACTTGAACAATTAAAATTTGCACTACTCTGTGTTAATCAAACCTCAAAAAGGTAAAAGAAAAAATTTATGTGGAATAGTATCCCACAAACAAAAAAAGCCAGGTTTTGTTTGGCAATGAGATCATGGTATACAACTTTTTCTGTGACTTTTCTTTATTCCTTAAGTCCTTAATCACATAAAACAACCTCTTCTCAACTTCACCTTTAATCATATATTTTCACAAGAGAAAAAGGAATTAAAGAAGCTTTGTAGAAATAAACACTAAAGCCATATTATCATTATTAATTAAGGGACTGAAAATGCTATTTGTTTTACTAAGTCTCTAGCTTAGCTAGATTGCCAATCAAGCACCCATACTGGTTGGAAGATTTTTAAAGAACAAATAAATCTGAAGAAAAAATACTGGTGGGAAGGAAAACGCTCTAATTTATGACTACAGTTGTTTGTTGTTTGCTTGGGGTTATTGTTGTTAGTTGATCAGTTTTAAGTGGAAAATAGGCCATTCACTTGTTAGGTTCAAACTTAAGGAATCTACCTAAGTTAAGCAGTGGAAATCAATCTGAATAAAAAGACTTAAAAAATCATAAGGAAAACAATATATTTGTCATTCATTACAGATTCTGAAAATTAAGGTAATGCTTAAACAAAATAAAAACAAATCAATATAATATTTTATGACTCTTACAATTTTCATAACAAAATTAGCACTTTAGTGAATAATAACAATCTCAATATGTTTTTACCAAATTTAAATTCCAAATACCCAACAAAATGTTATGTCATCCTGAAAACATATTAGAAATGAATAAAAGCAGAGCTTTAAACAAAAATAAAACACTTTCTATTTCCATTATATAAAAACCTAAAGTTAAATAAGTACCCTAATTCTAGACTTGGCAACAAAATTAACTAAAAAGCCCAAGTACAGATCTGGAGATGCTAAAACAAAATACCTCTAAATGAAATAAGATATTAAAACAATACAAGTCAACTAAGCACAGCAAGCTACTGACTGGTAACTAGGATTCTGCTGACCTCTTCTGGAGAAGGCTCGAAAGAAAATGTTTCAATTAAAGAAATATGGCAAGTCAGGCAAACTGCACAATGTAGTATACCTCATATACATTATTTTTTGCAAATTATTTCATTATCAGCATGATTATTTCCTACAAAAGTTAATTTGATAACAAGGTAACTTAAATTTGCAGTTAGTACTGAACTTTTTTTTTTACTACTAACAGAAGTGATTCTACCCAGGCACAGAACTTTGGAGAACTTGTTCACCTAACTCCTCTTTCCTTTCTACTATGTCCAGCAAAGACTTATCTCATTACGGACGTCTCTTCCTTCCACTTTCCCTCTCCAGGAAAAATCATTCTTCAGATTACACTCCATCTTCATGACTCTTCCTCAGTCAAGGTGTCTGTGTCTCCACACTGTGACTTCAGAGCACATCATTCATCCCTCAGTTTTTAAATTTACAACATACCTAAGTATCACATTCTTTTCAGATGTTTTCCTCAGCTAGAAAACTTCTCATCTTCATAGACTATTTTGACCCTGAGTAAACTTTTTTTTCCCCAGACTCCTAATACTATCATCACTATATCTAGCTCCTTCACTGGAGGTGGGGGGAACCATCTCTATTTTTCCCATACTGAGCCTGAGGATTTCATTAAAAGGAGATGCTCTAATGAAAGCATAGGCAAGCTGGAGCGCCACTTTTTAAGTGATAACGTTATATATCCTCACCACCACTATTCCCTTATATGTAGAGATACTGGCTCATTACCAGACCACCATTTCATCAGATCTATTGCCCTTTAAATTACTAAACGTTTGGTAAGCTCCAAACCTCAGTCCTTAGACTTCTTTCTCTTTTCTACTTTCTATTCACACTTAAGTTAGTCCCTAGGTGATCTTATCTAATCTGATACCTATAAATAATACCAGTGATACGCTAAAAATTCCCATATTTTTATCTGTAGCCACACCTCTCCTCTGAACTCAACTCTTACATTCACCTGCCTACGGGACAGAGCCACTACATGCTCTACAGGCCTTAACACATGTCCAAATTACAGCTCTTGGTATTCCTCTTTCCCCCAATCTGCTTCAACAGCCTCCATTAAATAGCAATTCCATCATTTTAGCCAGTTGCGAAGGCCAAAAAGCCTTGGAGTCATCCTTTCCTCTTATTCTCAAACCCAACATCTGATCCATCCATAATTCTCATCAGTACTAACTTTAAAAGACAGCGTGAATCTAATCTTTACCATCTCTACTGCAACCGTTCTGGTCCAAGCCACTATCATTCTCACCTGAAATACTGAAAAGATAGATTCCCTTTTCCCCCACCCTTGTTAAGAATGTGTTCTCAACACAGAAACCAAAGTGAGCATGTTAAAATCTACACATGAAAAAAACAACAGCAGGTTCTCTAGGGCAGGAGGTGGAGGAAGAGCTGTACTTGCAAAGCTACACCAGGAAACTTGAGAGTGATGGGAATCTCCTATATCTTAACTGTGGTGGTGCTTTCAAAGGTGAGTACAACTGTCAAAACTCATAGTACTGTATGCTTTAAGTGGATGCAGTTTATTATATTTAAAATACTAAATCAGAACATGCCTACTCAAAAATCCTTCATTGGCTTCCTATCACACAAAATAAAAGCCAAGGTCTTAGTCCAGCAAGGTTCTCCCTCAATTACTCTCTCGTCCTCACTTATTCCTTCCAGCTGCACTAGCCTCCTCACTGTTTTTCAAATATACCTGGCACATTCCCACCTCAGGAAACTATACTTGACTTTCCCTCTGGCTAAAATGCTCATCCCCCTAATAACTGAATGGCTCATACCCTCACTTCAAGTTTTTGCAATTTTACAAATTTATCTTGTTCAGCATGTCTCTTCTACTAGAGTACAAGCATAGCTTTTTCATTTTATTTTAATCTGTTTTGTTCACTGCTGTATCATTAGTACCCAGCTCACAACATGTGCTCAAAATTTCAGTGAATGAATAAATTTGCCCTAATGCCACACTCTGGGTCTGGTGACCACATCTTACTGATCTTTTTTTAAAAAGAACGACTGACATCATTAACGTGTGTTCTCAAACTTCAAAGAAGGACTTCAAGAATCACTGCTGAGCAGACCCCTGCTCTTGCTGAGTTCCAACAAAATTTCCAGAGCAGCTATTTTAACTCTTTCTGGTCTACAAACCCTATAAATTTTTCCCCTCCAACTCTTTCCTTGTTTAGATAACTGCATTTCCTATGTTTTTTAAAAGAGAGTAAATATGATATGCCTTTCCTCAAACACAAACTCATACATCTCATGAAAAGGTTCCCTTTCCTCTTCCTACCTTCTTGCCTTCAATTCCACATCTTCAGTTCTTCACTCTCTCTCTCATATCCTTAACTAATTACCAATATCCGAAGTTCTACGCTAAATGTTTTAAAACTGGCCTTGAATTTACTTACACCTAACTATTGCTCTATTTACTGACACCTAACTATGGCTCTACTTTCTACTTTCCTTTTAATGCCACACATTTCAGTCCAAATAACACAAGAGTTCTCACCCAGGAATCCATGAAACGGCCAGGGATAGAGTTCCATAAACCCTATGTAATGATAACAGACACTATGTCACAGAGAGAAAGCAACACCATCTTTGAAGTCCCTAGTTTCATCATTTGAAAAATTTGAGTTAAGAGGGAGCACTGGCTGTATAGTGACTAAATATGCTCACAAATTAATTTATATAATACATTTAATAACTCACATTATGTCAAGCATGCCTCCAATTTAATTTTTTTTTTTTTTTGGCAGCTGGACAATATGGTCTCCATTTAAATTTATTCCATAAATACAATCCATTATTGGTTACATTCTTGGCTCATTTAACTTGAATGGATCTTGTAATATTATATTTCTTACATTTATAGGTTAGTCCAGTCTAACCTAGACTGAGACTATATCAAACAAAAATGAAACACTACCAGATCCTTCTGCAACTTTCTTCAGTAAGTAGCTATAATATTTTGCCATTCAATTCCAATTTGAATATCCACAAAAACATATTATTAAAACACTTCCTTATCTTTAAAATGAAAACACAGCAGGGAGACCCAACACAGCAGATTGTAATAACGGAAGTTCAGGCAGCTACTTTTTACATTTGAAAAAAAAAAAAGGCAAAAAGATAATAGGTGGTATATATAGAGCTAAAGAAAGTGAGCAAAATAGGTAAGAAATCAAAAGGAACAGCAAGAACAATGGAGGTAAGTATAAATATTAAAGTTAAGTAGGAGTAACAGAAAAGCTAAATAATTGGGAAATAAGTATATACAGAAGAAAAAGTAAAAATGCAAGAAAACCTCATTATTAGAAGAAATAGGAAAAACAGAGATTAAAACCAAACCAGATACTGATATCAAAAATGACATTTTATATTTAAATTTTCATGCATTTTGTTTAAAATATTTAAGTAACCCAAATTTAGTACATTTTATTTTTCAACAGTCAAAATTAAATACTCACTTTTCCAGGGATTCAAATTAGTGAGAGTCTGGTCTACAGTTTACTTTTACAAACTTACCTACACCAAACTACACCAGTTTAAAAGTGACTGGATAACAAAATGGCCAAGGGCATAAAAAAAAGAACAGCTCTCTATTAACTCCTAGTTAATTAAAAATTAAACTGTATTTAATTATTTATTCAAATTTGATACTTTTCTACTTCTGTGTTGACAACATAGTCATTCAACAAATATACTGAATGCCTGCCATGTGCAAGGCACAATTCTAGGGACTTGGGATATATCGGTGGAACAAAACAGATTAAAAATCCCCTCCTTCATGAAGCTTTGATTTGATGGCCAAAGTTATCTCATTTTGTGTTTAACACAAACTTTGGATGTGTGTGTTGGAGGGTGAGAAAGGTGCGTGCAGCACATAGGGATGTGAATGAAACTTTTTAGAGCTAAAAGCAGTCTAGTGTTCTTATTTTACAAATGAGGGAACCAGAGGCAGAAAATACACCTACTTTACCCAGAACCCAGTCTAATATCTAGTAGCAATGTACAATGCGCTACCCCAATATTCTTAAATAGCTCAAACTAAAGGCTAAAATACTCATCTTAACTGTAAACACGTAGAATTATGGGAAATATCTGCTTCATAAAAAATACAAGTAATTTTTAAAATATTGATAAAGCAAAATATTTTGAGGCTTTTGCTAAAATGTATTCTCTTAGATTTAGAGCAATCTGAAAATATAATTGTGAAAGTCAAAATACATCTTTTGCAAACCGATATATATGATTTGGAGGGAAAAAAAAAAAAAAAAAGAATACTTACAGTACTATGAAAAACAACACTGTGTCCCTTCCCTAAACTTTCTATATGAGCTGAGAGGTTAAAGCATATGGCTCGATGTCTTATCGCATCCAGTGTTTGTGCATCGAAGAAATCATGTGGTCGTGCTAAAAGTCAACACAAAAAAAGGTAAAGAATATTAGAAAAATGTAACAGTTTGCTAAACATCCACACAGTCCATTTTCCACAAAAATAAGTAATAAGACTGAAACGAGTAATTAACAGCTACCTATCTAGTGTTCAAATACGAGATATTCTTTGCTTTCAAAACACAGACTCTAGCTGAGAAGATAAAGATGTACAAAAGCAGAATTCCCATGAATGAGTGAATGTGGGTTAATTCTGCCCCTTGGTGTGTAAGGTTCTAACCTCTGACCTCATGATTCCATGTTTCAGCTACTTTCTTTTTCATAAAATTTTATCTTTCACTCCAGCATCTCTCCTCAGCACCAGTTCTACATTTTCCATAATCTGATGAACATTATCTGTACACCATACTGGGATCTCAAATTCACCATGACCAAACATATAAAATAAATTTCATGAACATTCTATAATAAAATGTAATCAAAATTTTTCCAAATTTGACAAAAGCAGTAATATTATTTTGAGATTTTTGACCAGTATTTTCTTGATTATGAATAACTTCTAACAATGATCTAAGAAAATTACAAATACATTTTTGAATGCCAATCAGCCCACCAAAATTCTAACTTCCAACTCCACCAGTTATCAGCTGTGCAATTATGAGCAAACTGCTCAACCTACATAAGTTCCCTTCCTTGTAAAACGGAGATATTGTAACAGCTACAGACTGTGATTAAATAAAATAAATGCATGTGAAAAATGCCTTGTAAATAATAAAGCAGTTTATATTAATGAGCTTATGTAGCTTTTTTTAAATAACTGCTTCACATACATAGAGTAGGCAATTTTTTTAGTGTGAACCCAACAAAATTATATACTGAAGATTTAATTTGTCAAGAACATTCTTCAATTTCAATTTTCATCCTACTACATATTATAAATTGTGCTGTTCTGGGCCGGCCCGTGGCTCACTCGTGAGAGTGTGGTGCTGATAACACCAAGGCCCCGGGTTCGGATCCCATATAGGGATGGCTGGTTAGCTCACTGGGTGAGCGTGGTGCTAACAACACCAAATCAAGGGTTAAGATCCCCTTACCGGTCATCTTTTAAAAAAAAAAAAAAAAAAAAAAAAACAATAAATTGTGCTGTTCTCATTCCTAAACGGAAAGTTGCTCAAATTAAAGAATATGAGTTATTTTACATTTGTGGAGGTTACTGATACGTGTAATTTTTCAAGATCTTTACTAACAATGAAAGAAATGGCTTGATTTCCTGATATCATATATTCTGAATTACATGTATGCTGGTTTACCACACTATAGCTATTTAGAGCGTCTACGCAAATCCACCATAGCTTTTGTGGGAGAACAATTTCACCAGCTGGCATATTCAACAGAACATACCTAAACAGCTCTTTTCTCACTGGATTTTTTCCCAAGAGGAAACAGCAAAACAGCACCTAGTAATGGACTAGCAGAACCCACAAAACTAAGAATGCAATGACAATAGAAAATCTGAAAGAAAAAAGTATCTGACATTTTTTGAGAAAATTTTACCTAATGCTGAGAAACAAATCCCCTTCCTATTAGATCTGTGGCTAGTGGGAAAAAAATGTGTAGTTTCTCCATGCTCTCCAAATATATGCTTTTTCATGTAGAAAGCACTAACATTTATGGAGCAAATATATTTCACAGAGTCTATTTTCCAGGGCCCTGTGGCTTCAAGTTTAACCTAACCTTTTAAAATCACATATAGAAATGTTAACCTTGCAAAAAACAGAAAACTTTCTTCAGGCTAGGGTCTCTGATGTGGATGGAGAGTTGTGACACAGCAAGGTTGCTGGCTCAAGGACAGACAAGTTACTGATTGATATGTAAAGATACTGGGAAATTGCTGTAGGGAAAAACTGTTTGCTAAGATCAAGCTTTTGTTGGTGGATTGACTTAACCTTTTGCAAACTGCATTATGGACTGTCACCTTGCTTGTTTCACTGATGTTACTGCTAAACTATACTTACACATAACCCCATCTATGTTCTTTTCCTGTAACTTGCTGGTCTGGAGAATAAATGCAGGGCAAGAACCCCAATTCGTGGTTAATTTCTCAGAGGAAGGAATGCCTCGCTCTTGAGGGTTCCAGGAAATTAACCCCTTCAGGGTCTCTCACTGCTAAGAGATGGGCTTCAAGTAATCCTTTTGTGGCTCTATCACCCAGGGGAAGAGAGGTGACAAATCCGTGTGAGGCAAAGCAGCATTTTCCTAAGGATAAGCACCTAAAGAAGATAACTTATCCCTCTAAATCATTCAAATCAACCACCTCTCATTCGAAATTTAAACACTGATGTCATCACTTAAATTAAATCCACAATAATGAATGGAGCCCTCACTTCAGAGTGTATGCACCTGGGATTTAACCACGGTATCTCTACTGTTAGAATAAATATCAAGAACACCAAACTAGAACAGCAGTTTCCAAAACAGATGCGTATCACGATCCATTAAAGAAAAGGAAGAAAAAAATATCACTTCTGTTCATTTTTCCATCTTGTCCTTTTTTAATATTCCTTGTTGGCAATTGCTTTATAAGGTGCATTAGTAGTACTACCAGTATACTATGTATGAATTACATGTTAAGATTATGTGCCCAAGGGCTGGCTGGTTAGTTCAGTTGGTTAGAGTGCTGTGCTGATAACAAGGTCCAGGGTTTGATCCCTGCACCAGGAAGCCACAAAAAAAAGATTGCGTACCCAACCATTTTTTTTAACTGCTGAAATATATAATCAAAAATCTTAAGAAACCACAAAAATAGAAACTCTATTTTCCTGTGGTTCAAAATCATACATATTTTGTAATTTTTGTTCTTTAGGTGTAATAATGGTGTGGTTACATACACAATATCTTCATTCTTAGGAGAATGTATTCTTAAGTATTTAAGATTCAGGACAAAGAAAAGGTATATATGAAGGGAGATAAAGCAAATGTGGCACACTGGTGAATCTCTAAGTGAAGAGCATTACAAGTGTTTATTATAACTATTCTTTCCACTTTGAAGTATGTCAAAATAAAATAAATTTTAAAAATTTTATCAAACAGAAAATTACCTCTGCTACAGTTCTATTTACAACGTACCTTTTACCTAGTTAAGTAAAAATGACCTTATTAAATTATAGGAGGAAGGTACTGGCAAAGTGATTATTCTAGCAGGACCGCTACAGATACATAAACTTCTAAAGGCAGAATGGACTGCAACAGCAGCAACCATGCCAATTCAAATCACAGCACTGTCTTAACAGTGGCTCCCACAGTGAAAGGCCTTGGATCTTTTTAAGTTCAAAAAGTAATACATTCAGGGGTATTCCCAATATCCCCAATAAAACAGGTAACAAAAAAAAAAGGTTTTTTTCATCCACCACCTCTGTCCCCAACTCTTCCTACACAGCCTGTCTTACTAGATAATATTGAGGGGGAAGAAAAAAAAAAAACAGAAAAAAAATACATACACACATATATACAAACAACAAACACACACACACTCACACCCTAAGCAGGCACAGGTACTATGTTTCTAAGAACTGGATGTTTAACTGAACCTATGTTCTCTTTACAAGAACACAGTAGAAAGCTGTATAAGTATTGCAAGTATAATGTGAAAAAGCCAATAAATTTAAAAAATTATTGTGTGTACACTGGGACCAAAATAATGAAGTTAGGTAAAACAGAATGGAAAGCTACCCTATTTATTTTGATTGCCATAATACATATCTAGCAATTTTCTATGTGCAATGACAAGCTACTCAAACTAACACTCATGTAAAATGACCAGGATGTTTTTTCTGTTTTTATAAAGGTAAGTCAGCTTTGATGAAAAATAAACATGGCTATTTCAACAAAAAGAGAAGTTTATTTATCACTTATAGTTTGTTCATTTGTCCACTGTAGCTTTATAGTAACAAGAAGATTTCAATGTTTTAGAGACTAACTTTACAGTTTGGATTAGTGTCTAGAGTCTCTTCTATGATCTAATCAAATCCCAAGAGCAAGAGTAAGATGCAATCCATTTTTTTTCTTTCTAATTCACCCTTGCAGTGGACTCCCTTTCAATGACAGCTTCATTCATTCATTCACTCATACATATTTCTTCATTCAGGATACATTTAACTGGCCAGCTGAAACAAAGAACCAGGCATGGTACTAGGCTCTGGGGTTCCAAAGTCAATTTCTGCCCCCAACATTTACAAGCCTTATCATCTAATTATTCTCTATCCTAAACATTACAGATACATCTTATAATCTGCTAATTAAAAACATAACCACTGTACATATGTATTTGTTACAACAGATTGTAGTTACTAAGGCACTTACTATAAATCATTTTGCTATCCATACACACTACTGTGGAGTAGATAAATTACTTAACCTTTACTTGATTTTTACCTTTAATATGTTCAAATTTCTAAAATACTTCTAGAAACACCAACATTGACATATTTCAAATTTTCTTAATTTAGAACAGAATCAAAGTAGCCCCAAATTCTAACTCTATACAGAGTTTGTATCCTAAGGTCACATATATTCCCTTAGCTACTACAAACACGACATTGAATTCTCACACTGAAGAGTAAAAATTGGATCAGCATGAAAGCCCAAGATATAAACAAAAACTATCTAATATATAAAGATTTTGAAACACTTACGTAATGAGCGTCGTCTTTTGTTCTTTAATTTTCTCCTTTTGTTCATTCCAGCTTTAGAAGGAGATTCTTCTTTGGCCTTTGGCTGGCTAGAAACTTTTGAGGAGTTCTGCTGACTGAAGTGTGTGGGTACATGGCGAGCTAGCCCTCCCTGAGAAGCAAAGCTGGCATTGCAGCCACCAACAACACACTAAATGAAAATAGAAGAGAAAAAGGATGTCAGGGATGCTGTGTAGGGCACAAGCAGAATATAAATAAGTGAATATTTAGTATGTTCAGAAATAAAACAGTACTGCAACAGGAACTAACTCCAGAAAGGAAGCATCAGGGACTAGTATACCCCTTCCATTTTACAAATTAACTAAGTTGCCCAAGATAATACATGTTACATAATGGCAGAGCTGGAAAATAAAAACTCATGACTCCCCAGTTTACAGTTCTTTCCACTATACATGACAAAAATAGTGGGGGAAGACCGATTAGCTCAGTTGGTTAGAGCACAGCCTTATAACACCAAGGTCATGAGTTTGGATCCCCACACCAGCCAGACACCAAAAAAAAAAAAAAAAATAGTGGGACCTTTTTCCCAGAAAAATCTAGTTTTGAAATTAATCACTTTTGTAACAGTAGCACTGTTGTTTTGTTTTGTTTTGTTTTTTTCCCCCAAGAAAGAATTAGACACCCTGACAACGACTTGGATTCCTAGATTTTTAAAATATTTGTATCTTAAGATATATGCCACTCTAAAACCTTCAGCAACCTCTCTGTTCTATGCTGTTATAATAACTACAAAAGAAGTTCAATATTGACTTTTAAATAATTTTCTTAAAAATTTGTTAACTTATAGATCTAGCCTCTCCGTGGTGAAGACATGCTCAGTGTTGGTCTTATGCAGCGCTCTTTAGCTTTCTGTACTTGAAAGATTGAGAAATCAAGGGGTTAATGACTACCCAAGTCACCTGGCAGATCTGCCATTCCAACAATGACTGCGCAATGTTCAGATACAGCATCACCAGAATTACAATACATAAATTAGCTACAGTACGAGTGTGTGATTTCTAGTTAGATCTTAGAAAATAATTTTTTCAGGTCTTCTAACAAATGAATCTTAGAAATTAAAACAAACCATTTTCCAAAATGATCCCCAAACAACAAAATCCACAGATGGATTGATAATGACTTTTCTATTTTTTTTTTTTTTTCGTGACCGGCACTCAGCCAGTGAGTGCACCAGTCATTCCTATATAGGACCCGAACCCGCGGCGGGAGCGTCGCCACGCTCCTAGCGCAGCACGCTACCGAGTGCGCCACGGGCTCGGCCCATGACTTTTCTATTATTAATTTATTATTCAATTTACTTAGTTTCTGTCTTGACAAACAAACTCAAAGCATACAAATTTGTCATATGTAAAAGCAAATACATCCATCACATTATTCCCAGGTGGTTCACCTTATGTTACAGTTTACCACAAAAAAATCTGCACATTTCCAGGCTCTTTCAATCCAAGTACATGTACCATTTTAAACTTCTAAAAACACAACACAATCCTGTATTAGTAGAAATCATAATTTTCTTCACAAAGTCTCTCTAAATCTGCCTTAAGTGGACAAAAGCAAATCCTCCTTTGAGGCTGTCCTCACACCTTCACTGCATATCTACTTATCCCAACTCATACTTTCCATGCATTTTGAAAACATAAATGTACATTTATGGATACATTTCCAGAAGCATCATGCAAATCACAGCTATGGTATTTCTAAATATATTGGCAAAACTAAATAGCTATATGCTTATAGATTCTGATAAAATCAATGCTTAGCTAAAACATTTCACATCAAGCTCCTTACATAGTACCATTAACAAATATTCTATTTATTTTGCTTCTAAAATTGCTATTAAAAATCTTTACTCACTCTAGGGTGAACACTAAGTTAACAGGAGGAGGAATGGTTCAAGATTTTAGTTCAAATACTTATCTGTGTCAAGTATTATATAAGATGCTAGAAGTGAAGGATGAATAAAGATATAGATCCTATGCTGAAAGAGGTTCTGTGTTCAGCAAGACATGCATATAAAGCAATAACTTCAAAGCAACGTAATAAGAGCTAACTAAGGTACAGGGCACTATGGGAATGCAGAAGAGGCAATTTACCATATCACTGCTCTGAAATTAGTAGTTCATTTAATTCTTACAACAGTCCTGTGAATGATGTGGTCCTCAAACAGCCTGCATCAAGAATGTTCAGCTACATATTTTGACCATGAGAAGTTTAGCATCTAATGGTTACTACATTCTTAGAATTTAAGAACTTGTGACTACATATATTTTGAGTACCAAGAAAGAATAACTTTTTAAAGTTGCCTGTGGTAATCTGTAGATTACCACATTGCCACAGAACTACATTTTCCACAACAGGAGCCACTAGCCAAATACTGCTATTGAACACTTTAACTATGGCTACTATAACTGAGAAACTAAATTTCTAACTTTATTTAATTTGTTATTATTAGGTGAAATTCACATAACATACAATTAACCATTTTAAAACGTACAATTCGGTGGAATTAAGTGTATTCACAATGTTGTATAACCACCAGCTCCATATCCTCACCAATACTTGCTATTTTCCATTTTTTGATTAAAACCATCCTGGTGAGTTTGAAGTGGTATCTTGTGGTTTTGTACTGTATTTCCATAATGACCAATTTAATGATTAATTTAAAACCTGATACTCAATTTAGTTACTAAAAAATGTTTAAGTATGTTTGGAACAACTTGGATATGTTAATCTACTCTTTCAACTGCAAATTTGATAAATCCATCCTGATAAACCCATCAGAAATTGAAAATATGGCAAATCAAAAATGCACTTAATACAATGAACATCATAATATAGCCTAGCCTACCTTAAATGTGATCAGAACACTCATACATTAGCTAGAGTTGGGCAAAATCACCTAACATAAAGCCTATTTTATAATAAAAAGTGTTAACCATCTCATTTAATTTATTGAACACTGTGCTGAATGAAAACAGAATGGCTGTATGGGTACTCAAAGCACAGTTTCTACCACATGCATACTGCTTCCGCACCATCATAAAGTCAAGTCAAAAAATCATAAATCAAACCATCTTAAGTCAGGAACTGTCTGCAAAATTAAGGCAGACTATCTCTGCTACTGGATTCCCAGTTTAGTATTTGTTTATTCAACAAATCTGTTTAAAAATTCCGCATTTCAACCGCATATCCTCACTCGTAAGTAGGAGCTGGAAAAAGAAAAAAAAAAAAAAAAAAAAAAGAAAGATACAACAATCACAATAATTCCCTGAATTTTCAAAAGGAGAGAACAGAACTGAGGCCACCAAAGGTGGGCCCGGGGGGGGGGGGGATTAGGGAGAAATTGGCAAAGAGCCACAAAACATGTTTACATTGTGTAATGATAAAACAAACAAAAAAATTTTTTAATTAAAAAAAAGAAACTAAACAAATTAAATAAGGTGCTTATTAACCTCAGGAGTAACCAAAAATGTTAGAAAAGGGTAGAAAACATAAAAATAGGCAAGAGTTCAACTATCAAAATGTAAAGTCAACAGGAAGTGCCAAAAATTAACATGTAATGAGTACTAACTTCATAAAGACACAGACATATAAGAGCAAGAAGAAGCAGATTTGAGAATTAAAAGTATTTGGCTATAAGAGGAGAAAAGAGGAGTGTAAAAGGTATGGGGAAAAGGGACTGTTGTATTAATAACAAAGTCTTCTAAAATTCTTTGCGTTTTGCTGGATAACAAATAATCACATTCCAAAGGTGTATAGTATGCACAGAAATCCTCATGAAACAATACAGGTGTAGTGGATTGAATTATGTCCCCCCAAAACTTCCTGAAGCTTGAATTGTATTCCCCAAGGTTTATGTATTAGAAACTTGGCCCCCACTGTGACTGTCAAGAGGATGGGAAATCCTATTATTTTAACTGAACGGTGGGTCCTTGTAGAGGTGATTAGACTGCCACAGTGAATGTATTAAAACCGGTGGTCATAAGCCGGGTTTGGAGGGCTTTAAAGGAAAGAAAATGACCAGGTTTTGGAAGGGTTTCAAAGGAAAGTGAATGAGCAGATTAGCCTCACTCTCTACTCTGCCATTTTGCAATGTGACACCCTGCCATTGCTGTCACCACCACCAAGGCCTTCACCAGCTATGTTCCTTGGACTTTGGACTTCCCGGCCTCAGAAACTGTAAGTAATAAATTTCATTTTCTTTATAAATCACCCAGTTTCTGGTGTTTTGTTACAAGCAACAGAAATGGACTAATACGGGGCTGGCCCGTGGCTCACTCGGGAGAGTGCGGTGCTGATAACACCAAGGCCACAGGTTAGGATCCCTATATAGCCAGTTCGCTCACTGGCTGAGCGTGGTGCCGACAACACCAAGCCAAAGGGTTAAGATCCCCTTACCGGTCATCTTTAATTAAAAAAAAAAAAATGGACTAATACAATGGGTAAGCAAATTTGTGTGGTAAACAGAGAGCTAGTTTTCCTGTCAAGCTGACATAATTTGCATCCAGCCTCTTCCACTTAACTGGGTTACGTAAATAACTTATTTAGCTTTTCTTAGCCTCATTTCCATATGGGTAAAATGAGGATAAGAATAACAAACGTTGTTGTCAGAAATAAACAAGGTAACAACTATAAAGCTACTTGACTACAGCAGAGTCTTAATATGTGTAAGTAAGCTCACTTTCTCCCATCTTTTTGTGTTTGCAGTTATCTGAATAGATAAATATCTTTCACTCTTTAAGAAAAAAACATTTTTTTAAAAACTCCATATTTCAAATATTAGAATAGCTACTTGGCTACAATTAAGGCAGAGATGACTAAAACAGTTCAGATCCAAGCCCATGATTTAAATTCAGAGGGATTTTGTGATGACTCCCCCAAGATTATCCATATAGGGGCCCAGTAGGCTCATAACATCATTTTGTCCCAAGATCCTTCAAGACTGTAAAGAATAGGCCCTAGTAGCATCTAGAACACAGAAAGTACACTTCAAAAGTTTATTTTAATCAGCAATGGTTCAGTGCTCTGGAAATGAAAATCAGTAATGAGAATTCTAATAGACATTGTTTCATCTATGATTTTGGTCATTCATCAATCAAGAATCATAAACAAATCTAAAAAAGAAAAAACAAAAGTATAATTTAGAATGAGAGAAATGGTGCTTTTATTAAAAAGAAATATAATGGAATCACACACATTTCACTTAAATACAAGCTCTTCTCCTCTAAAAGAGAAAATAGGTTTAACTATTATCTAATCAATATTCCACTCATTAAGCGTATATCCCAGAGAATGTGAGACAAGAGACAAATCTGCTGTTGCCTCAAACGGCCTCAATACCTTCATTCTTCTTAACATGAGTATGATAAATATGGTGTTAGTGTTCAAATATTCACTTTATATTTTGACTTATACATATAACTATGACCGTTGAACTCAAGCCACCAAACATGGTGTTGTGATGAAAAAGCAACCTGTTTCAACCATTAGGAAAAAATGATTGTTGGAAATTGACTGTCTTAAATGTTCTATCCCCAAATCCACTGGAACACCTTATACATGTTGGCTACCATTGTGGTCAAGTAGCTGCTTTAAAATTTGAACCAGAATTGCTGTTTTTTTCCAACCACATTTGTTAAAATGAAACCAATACTAAGACTGTCTTATTCATAATGATATTCCCAGAAGTGCTATGAAAATCTACAAAGGGCTACTGGATGATAGAGCAAAAAGCACCAGTTTCATAGCAAATTAGCATATGACCTAAAAGAAAACAAAAATTCCAGGTAGAAATATTGATTTCTTAGTTTTGACAAATACATCATAGTAATGTGGTTAAGGATAGACCCTGAATTCACACACTACCTCTGAAATCCTCAATCTGCCACTGCCCATGACCACAGAGAACATTTAACCTCTTCTTGCCT
The DNA here is from genome assembly GCF_027409185.1 of Cynocephalus volans. Lineage (NCBI taxonomy): Eukaryota > Metazoa > Chordata > Mammalia > Dermoptera > Cynocephalidae > Cynocephalus > Cynocephalus volans. The sequence continues at coordinate 93,246,776 of NC_084471.1, forward strand.
TAGTTTCCTCATCTATAGAATGAGGGCAACAACAATAATTAATGCAAAGAATTGTTATAAGGATTAATTTAGGTAAAATATGCAAATCAATAAAATGCATATGCAATGTGCAAGGCACTGAGTAGCATCATTCAAGCTTTTGCTGTCATGATTACTTCTGACCCCCACTTTACCTTGCTCATCATACAACAAATACTAGAACAGTCAACATGACAAACTTTTTGCAACCAATTGCTTTTACATCTAATTTCTAGATAGTCCAAGCTCATTATTCAGAAATACTTGTTTTTTTAATAGATTTTCAAATTGTCACCATAAAGTATCACACATGTATGAAACTACATGCTATTCCTAAACAGTCCACTTTTTTTTTTAATTCCACTTTTCTCTCTCAAAAACACATATACTTTCTATAATTAGATGGTGGTAATGACTGTGCAACCTTGTGAAATACTAAAAACCACTGAACTACGCACTTGAGAATGATGAATTTTATGGTATACAAATTTTATTTATACTTTTCTTAAATATACCTGAAATAATCCCCCTATCACCATAAGACAAAAGACTCCATTAGAAAAGAGAAAAGGGAGGCTGGCCAGTTAGCTCAGCTGGTTAGAGTGCAGCCTTATAACACCAAGGTCACAGGTTTCAGGTCCCCATGCTGGCCAGCTACCAAAAAAAAAAAAAAAGAAAGAAAGAAAAGAGAAGAAGGTATGTGCAATGCCTATATCTAACAAAGAACTTGTATTCAAAATATATCAAGAACTTCTATAACTCGGTAATAAAAGACAAACCACCCAATAAAAAAACAGGAAAAGACTAGAATAGGTACTTCACCCAAAACAAAATATTCAGAAGCCACAGCACATGAAAATAAAATTAAAGCCACAATGAGATAACACTACTCATCCACCAGGATGGCCAAAATTAAAAGGAATGATACTACCAAGATATTATACAGCGAAGAGGAATGAGTATACGTGTATAATCAAAAGACATGTAGAGGAATGCCCACAAGGCAGCTTGATTTAAACAGTAGCCAAAGACTGGAAACAATCCAAATGGCCATCAGCAAGAGAATGGATAAACTGTGGCTTATATGTACAATGGAATACTGAACAGCAATAAAAAAATGAGTAATTCATAGCAATAAAAAAATGAGTAATTCATGTAACAATTTTGGACAAATCTCACTGATGTTTTGTTGGGTGCAAAAAAGAACCAGACACAAGAGTTCACATAACTAAGCCAAGATAACAGAAATGAGAATACAGTCTGGGAGAGCAGGAGAAGAACAGACCAGAAATAGACATTAGGAAATCTTGTCGTGAAAATTATCTTCATCAGGGTGGTGGTTACACATGTGTGTACAAACATATGAAACAAACCATTAAGTTGTGGACACTTTACTATACATTATACTACACACCTTTAAAAAATTAAACACCTTAAACAGCACCTAATTACCTCCTCTCTCTATAGTCAACTTCCACTCAATTTCTATCACTCTTTCCCAGCCCTATTATAGTTAATTGAATTAATCCTTAATCCATGTTTCCAGAAAAATTTTCATAGTCATAGGTCACTATTAAAGAACTTAAAACATGTCACTAATTTAGAAGAAAAAAAATTATTTAGATCTGTATAAACCTAAAGAATGTAAATTTCCTTAAGGGTAGAGACCTGCTTTTTCCTATTCACTTTGCTTCCATAATGCCTAGCAGAGTGCCATGTACTTTAGACATCAATAAATGTTTTCTTGATTTAAATGATTCCCATGACTTACAGGACAATACCTCACTAAGTCATATCCCTTAAGTTTTTTCTTTTAAAGACAATTTCCTTCCCCTCTCCAATGGAAATCTTCTACAGCTTCTAAAAAGAGAATTTGAGGAAAAATCCATTGTACTAAAGCTCTAAAATTAATATGAATGTCATAATCAACTAGCAGTAGAATGGCTGCCTTAAAATACACACACACACAGAGAGGAAATTGTAAATGATCCTTTACTTTAACGATAACCTCTTATATTTATTGGGCACATACTGTAAAATAACTCTGTGAGGTAACTAATATTACCAGCTACACATCAGACAGGAAGTTAAGAAAGTTAACTAAGTTGGTTAGAGCACAGTGTTATAACATCAAGGTCAAGAGCTCAGATCCCCATACTGACAGCCACCAAAAAAAAAAAAAAAAGAATAAAGAATAAAGAAAAAAAAGCCAAATCATTAAACATATGAAAAGACATTCTACCTCACTTAGAATGAAAGAAAAACAAATTAAAACTACATAAGGATAAATTTTTCATCTATTAGATTAGCAAAAATCCAAAAGTTTGACAATACCATCTTAACAAGGCTTTGGAGAAGGCAGACACCCTAACAGTGTTGATGATAGCACAACCTCTAGGGAGGGCAATTTGGCAATGTTTATCAAAATTACTAATACTTACATAGCCTTTAATCTACCCACTCATATCACTTTTGGGAATTTTTTGTACTTATATAATTATGCATGTAACAAAATGACATATGTTTAAGATTCATCACTACAGAACTAATTGTAATAGCAAGACTAGAAGCAACTCAAGTGTCTATATGCAAGTTTCGATAAACAAACTTCTACAACAACATAATGGAATACTATGAAGCTATTAAAAAAAAACAGAATATTCCCTATGTAGTGATACAGAAAGACCCTAGTATAAAGTACATTCAAAAAACAAGGTACACACACACACACACAAGATGTTAATAATGAGGGAAACTTGATATAGGGTATGTGGGAACTCTATTATCGCTCTAATATATCTGTACATTTAAAAGTGCTCTAAAATTAAAAATTAAAAAAAGAGCAGGGTACAGACAGTATACAGTTTAGTAAATTTTGTGTAAGAATGGAGGAATCAGACTACATATTTATCTGCTTGTAGTTCCATAAAGAAATACTCAAGCGTTCACAAGAAACTAATAACAGTAGTTATTTATTTAGGGGGATACAGGAACAGGAGAGCAAGATTTCTCAATAATTTATAACTTGTTAATGATTGCCTTTTCAAAAAAATTTAGGTGGTTTTTAAGAATTACCTCATTCTCTATGAAACTCAAGGGAAGTTTCTGGCACAGTATTTACATTCCAAAAGATATTATGATTTTAACAACGAATAAACTTCTTTAAACACAAACGTTTAATCTCTGTGGTATTTACTTTCCATAATTAGAAACCAAAATATTTTAATTTTTAATAAAGATAAATGGAAAAGTGATTTTTAGAGAAACTTGCTCTTTATAAAGATTTCCCATAATACATCTATTTGACAAAGTGACTTAAAACTAAGCTCAGTAGTGTGACCTCAAAACTGAAATGAAATCAAATCCCTAATGTTCTACAATTTATTTATTTCATATAGCAGTCAACGTTATTTTCTAATAAAAAGGCCAGCATCTTTGATGGTGAAACCACCAGGTATTAACAATAGCCAAATGATTCAAGATTTTGGTCTGTCCACTAGCTATTTTCAAGACCCTAACTTAACAGTAACTTTTTTTCTGTTCTTCAAATTGAAAAAAATATGAATGAAATTATCTTTATCTCCATCTACTTTTGAAATTCCATGCATCTATAGAAATGTTAAAACAGATGGTTCTTTTTTTTTTTTAAAGATGACCGGTAAGGGGATCTTAACTCTTAACTTGGTGTTGTCAGCACCAAGCTCACCCAGTACGCTAACCAGCCATCCCTATATTGGATCCGAACCCATGGCCTTGTTGTTATCAGCACCACACTCTCCTGAGTGAGCCATGGGCCAGCCCAAACAAATGGTTCTTTTAAAAAATTTTAGAAGGGCAAAAGTATGCCCATTAAGAAACATGTCAACATAAGTTGAAATTAAAACAAAAAAAGAAACAAAAAAAACCCCACATACATACATACTTACCTTGAAAGGTTTATCTCCACTGTGTGTCAGCATATGCCTCTGTAACCAACTTTGACTGGTTGATGGAGTGTTATATACTTTGCAACCTTTCCATAAACAAACAAATACCTGTTAAAAGAAGAGCCAATAGTAATTTTCATCACTATCTCAACAAAGAGTTTTTCTTGTAAGTTCAATAAATATGGTGCAAGTCTTCAGTTGACAAACAGAGCCATTTAATGTACGGGCCAATTAAAATGTGTAATACAGTTAAACTTTCTGAATTTCCAGATATAAAGCAGTTTTAACCCTTCTCCCTTAATGCTGCTGCCTACTCCCTCAATAAGGAACTGACACACCAATCACTAAATGCCATTCAGAAGAAATACAAAAAATATGAACAAAAAAGGAATAAAAAATTAAAATTAAAAATAAATAAAATATTAACAACATATCCCTTAGAAATGGAACTGTGGGCCATTATTCACATTTCTGTATTTACTGCATGAAGAAATAAGCATCTACTAATTTTAAATATCAGGAAAATACAAAGACATAAACAATAAAAACAAACAAAAATGATCAATAAACATTAATTAGTAGATACTAATATTCTCAACTTCAAAGAATAAAAATTAAATCATCAAATTATAATTTTACTACTCACCAATTCCTATTCTCACATGCATACTAACACTAAGCTTGTATTATTCTGTTCATTAAGAATTATTTCCAACTATCTTGACTACAAAGCAAAATTTAATACAAAATGTTAAATTAATATAGTGGTAAAAAAACAATGGGCATGAGGTTCTACATCATAATACTAGATCCACATTCTTAGGATCAGGCAACTGAGTATGACTAGATTTAGAAAGTAACAAGACTAACTATCTTATCTTTATCATCTTCCTACAAGTGAGATATCAATTTCCTAAACTGACGATATTTCCATCAACCTGAACATTGAAAACTGCTCCCCAACATCAGTAAGAAAAGCATGAATCTAATGCAATCATTACCTTTGAAAGAATCATTATGTCAAAGGCAATACCACAATGCCATTTGGCATGACTGTTTAGAGAATATTACTGCATATCCTGATTCCACAACAGATTTGCTAGTTTTAGTTAAACAGATACAGGAAATCATAACACTTCCTCCTTCATACTTAAAATTCCTGCCCCTAGCACATGTTTATAAACTGATGCCTGAGGTTCCCAGAGTTAAAAGTTACTTTTAAAAATAAATCGAGGATATATAAATTCTCACACACACACACACACACACACACACACACACACACACACACACACACACACACACACACACACACACACACACACACACACACACACACACACACACACACACACACACACACACACACACACACACACCAGGGCGGGGGGAAGTTGATATGAAAAGCAAACAGAAAGGACATTGTTGGGGGGGGGGAGAAGGGAGGGAGGTTTTGGTGATGGGGAGCAATAATCAGCCACAATGTATATCGACAAAATAAAATTTAAAAAAAATAAAAAATAAAAAATTAAATTAAATTAAATTAAATAAATAAATAAATCGAGGAAAAGAAAAAAATTAAAAAGCTATATTTGAATGCTAAAGAAATTAATTCAATAGTTTGATAATCACATGCAAATAATCAGTGCTATTTCCTAACTCAAGTCTACTAGACTCGAGTCTTAAATTTTCGATACAAGTAAATTCCTGTTTATTAAAACAGGAATCAGAGGTTGATTTAAAATTCTCACAAGTAATACCACATAAACAGAAATGCCTTAAAGCAAGTATTTAGAAACAAAATTAACATTTTTAAACAATTTTTGTAACCGTAAAGAATTCTGTTGATATAACTCTTAAGTGATCACTGCTCTAAATTACTCTAAAATCAAAGAAAAGGATTTTAGTTCCTTCCAGATAAATACTGCCTCTTCCTAACATTCTACATATGGGAGAAACAACAATCTCTGACTTCTATTTTTTTTTTTTCCTATGAGCAAACAGGACTACGAAGGTAATGGCAGACCCTTTAATTACATCAGAAACAGCCTTAATTAGTGAGTAGGTATGGTCTAGACTCTAGATGGAATAATGCCTAGTAACACTATTAAGGCGACACCTTCAGATTCAAAGAAAAATCAAAACCTTCAACCTTGTGAATTTTATAGAAAATGAAATAAGCGTAAAGAGATGAGTTTAGCTACATTTTAGTGAAATATTTTAGAAATAATTCTGGGGAGACAAAAAGCACTACACTTCCACAAAGATAATTTTGATATACAAAATTGGCACTAAAATTCCGCATGAATGATCCACGAAAACTGTTCAAAAGGTAAATTTCCTTTCCTAACTTATATTAGGAAGACCCTTTGAAAATAGTAGTCCAAAATCTGATGAAAGGGTTTTATTCAAACCTGAGACTTTTTTGATGTACAATATGTAAAAAATCTTTATACTCTATTTTTAGAAACTCCCCCATTGTAAAAATTAACACTGAAAATTAAACACCATAGGATTCAGATTCAATCCAAATTGGGAAGGAATATGTTCAAGAATATGAGTATAATTTGTCATGATTCCTCTATCCTATTTTTAAATGAAAGTTGTTTAATTGGAACATTAAGACACAGAAATTCACAGTCCAGTCTCTCAGAATGTGGAGGGACTTATGTCATATTGAGTTGTACTAGACATAACAGAAATAGAAAATAGATAACCTGAATTCTATCCAGTTCTTTCACTTTGCAGCTATGATGTAATCTTGGAATCACTTAATTTGTCTCTATTTCCCTTTTCACAAGAGATATTGTAAGCACATATTTGATAACTCCAAAACACAATGAAAATATAAAGTTATTTATTATTCTCAGAAAGACTAATCAAAAGAAAAATTGAATTAAAAAGAAAAAAAAATGGGTTCATATTAGACACTGGAGGTCCCTTCTCAAATAACTGCTATCAGATTTTTCTGCCAGACTGTCCAGGAAAATATAAACAAACAAAAAAACCCCACACAGCCATTAAAAGAATATTTTTGGACTACCAAAGAATCTTCAAATTTACAATGGCCTAACATATAAGATGTAAAGATCTAAAATTTCAATGTTACAGGGAGGTTTGGGTTTTCTGTTGAGAATCCCCTAGAGTTTCCTAAAACCTTACCCAAGTTCTGTCAGAATAGGTCAGCTTTACCTTCAGGGATCTCCTCCAAAATGCCCAAAAAGAAGGTTGGCACAAGCTGGTACAAATCTGAGAACCAAGGGTAGTCTTAGTCTCCTTTCACTTTGGACAATACCCTTGAACAAACATTCCAGTATACCTATCTGAATGTATATATGACCTATACCTACAATGGCTTGTGGAAGAGTACAGATAAATGCACTTAACCCTATCTGGTCACTAAGATCTTACACCTGAAGTACGCAAACGAATCCATCAGAATTATCTGTAAATAAATGAAAAATCCACAGTAAAAGAATGCAGTGTAACCTGAAAGAAGACTACGCATAAGGAAATACACTTATTATCAGTAAATTAACATCAGCCAAATATATTCTAAATGCAGAGCAGATAAGCAGTATAATTTACATGCCAAAATAAATAAAGGTCTAATTATACTCAGTAATTAGATTCCTTTTGCAATAAAATGATACAAAAAGACTTTATCTAAAGTAAGAGACACAGCAACTAAAGTTAAGCAGGGGTTGGATAGATGATTTCATGGTACCTTCAAGCTCTAATATTTCTAAGAAAAAAACAGCTCATTCCTTTTTTTACAAGTTGTAAACAGACAAAAGAGAAGCAAAATTTTTTTTAAATCTAATTGTTTTCTCTCAAATCAATTTGCTCTTTCAAGATCTTTCAAAAATCACCAATATAACTTTTTATCCTATTATTTTTAGCCATATTAAATGTATTAACATTTTCAATTTCCTCTCTTGAAAGATATTTAATAAAACAGGGACAAAAATAAAACATTCAAATCATAAAAGTAAAATATTTCTCATTTATTACAAAAGCTATGACCAATCTCACATTGTGTTTAGGACATACCAGACTGGCAATCAAAATTCAAAATGAATTGGTTAATGGACACAAAGAATGACTATGTTTTGTAATGATGAATATGATAATTATCCTGATTTGATCATCACATATTGTACACAAGTATTGATAGTGAACTCTGTACCCCACAAATGTGTATAAAAATTTTGTTTCAATGAAAAAAAAATTTTTAATGAAAAACTCAAAATGACCTCCAAAGACTGATTTCACCTACTAGCAGCACTCCAACTGAATCTACAAATTTAGTCTATAAATGCCATTTTATAAAACATATAAAGGTGACTGGTCTCATTCAAGTCTTCAAATACCCTATCATCTCCCACCTCCTCCAAAATCTCTTCCCTCCGCCCAAACAAAAAACATACCAAAGAATATATACAAAAGTACTCTTAAAATCACACACTAAATAAATCTTGAGCCAAGACACCTGAAGAGATTTTGTTCCGGCATTTTTTTTTTTTTTTTTTTTTTTTTTTTAATCAGCTAGAGAGTATAGGGACCTGAAGCCTTGACCTTGGTGTTATAACACTGACCTCTAACCAACTAAACTGACCAGTCAGCCTCTTGCAATTTTTTAACATGAGAAACAGTTAAGACAGAAAGAACAGAACACCAATGGATCTTATATTGAACCCTGAAACCATACAAGATTATGATTCCCACCTACGAAGACTTAGGTGTATATTAAGAAAACACTGGGATTTGAAATTTGATTAGTAAAATAGCTCAGAGTCTAGTTTTTGGAACCAAGTCATACACAGAGGTATGGACCCAAGAACACAATTCTATACTTAACATGAAAAGTTGATTTTTTTGCCTGTTTTTATTTTTTAAATCGTAGAAAGTGCTCTCATGATTTTTTTGAAAAAGGTATATTCATAACTTGTTCAAATGATTAATTTTTAATGTAGAATCAAGTATCCACCCACTTTGACATATGAAAACGTCAGAAAAACCTAAATTCCACTTGACTTCAGGCTCTAAATATAATTAAAAGTCCACATGGACACGGCAACATAAATAGCTTAAGAGGGGTTTGGGGAGGGCGGGGGTGGAGAGAGTATCTAAGCTGTTGTATGATGATGGCTTTGTTTGTTTTTCCCAGGGTTAGGATTAGAATGGAATGAGAAAAAGAACAGGAATATAGTACTTAGATCTTGATAATTTACTGTGCCAGTAAAACTATCATCTTTCAATAATTAACATAAAGCCTTCTAGAGTTACCAATTTTTTCCTCATCTGTTTCTGTTCCATGACAGTTTAACACTTGGGATAGAAAGAAGAAATAAGAAATCTAAAAAAAAAAAAAATTAGACCATCAAAATCAGATGTTTTCCACTTATATGAGGGACCTAGAATAGTCAAATTCATACAGACAGAAAGTAGAAGAGTGGTTACCAAGGAATGATGGAAGGAGAGAGTTTGTTTAATGGGTACAGATTTCAATTTGGGATGACGATGAAAAAGTTCTGGAGATGGATAGTAGTGATGTGAATATACTTAATGCCAATGAACTGCATTCTAAGAAATGGTATTTAAAAAAAAAAAAAAAAAAAAAAAAAACAAGAGAGAGAGACCATTTGGGGTTGGCCGGTTAGCTCAGTTGGTTAGAGTGGTGCTGATAACACTGAGATCCAGGGTTGATCCCATACCAGCCAGCCACCCCGCCACCCCAAAAAAAGAGCCACTTCAAAAACAAAAAAAATCCTAATGTCCCAACCAACAACTTCTCAAAACACAAAAATCCAACCTCAAATCACAAAATCAGATCAAGATTTTTCTTATCTTTTATAGTAGTGCCAAGTTTTCAACTCTCATTCATGCTTTACCATTCAGAAAATGTAGTCTATATACCAATGACTGGTATGCATTTCAGAAAAACCTAGGATGCATTTTCTACATTTCTTTTATCCTTTACATTTGCTAAACTGTAAATGTAAATGCAAATTTACAGTTTAGCAAATATCCTTCAAAGATCAAGACTCCTTTCTTTGATCAATACAGCATTACTCTGGAAATTAGCTACAGAATCTTAGTTTTTTGCAATAAAGTAGTATTATGAATAAGGGTTCAAGAAATGATGTGAGGGGATTTTTCAATTCAGCACGATTATACTTATGGTAGAAATACCAAGATTTCATTGTCTAGCTCTGTAATGTCAATAAGGTACATATAGTTGCAGTGATTACATGATATATGTAATTCAGAAAATTCAGTCTGTAACTGCATTTTTTCCTACACATCTGTAAAGGGCTGAAAACATTCTCATAAGGCTGCGTGCCAACTCAACTGGTTGGATACAAGAGATACAAGACAGAAATGTAAAATTTTCCCACACCTACTAAGAAAAGCCCAGTGGTCTACACAGCTTGTGATCCTATACATAGTTGCTAAGTCAAGTGACAGAAAGGCATCATGCCATAGCTCAAAAGTGGTATATACCATGTGGCATCAAGCACTGGATCACAAAAAGCAGATGCGTTAACAGCCAGAAAACCAACTTGGTAAGATAGTTTACATTAAATGTCTGACATATTGGTAGGAGGAAGACTGAGCTACCAAAGTAGCCTAACCACTGAGCTGGGTATTACAGTGGGGAAAAGAAAACATGATGGACACACCTCATAAATGGACCATGTGGAAGTATAACATTTTATGTGTTACTCAGACACCATACATACAAAATCTAATAAGACGACAAATGTTTACTTATCAAGTTTGAGTAATCAAAAGATTGCTGACATACTATTACATATTGTGGGAAGGATATTTTAAAAGAAATTTCAAATGGGGCACAACTGGTTAAAATGTTAGGGATGCTTACATGGTTGCGTGTTTGGGAAAAAGAAAAGACCAATGCTGTAATCTAAATATCAATACAACCTAGAAAAAAGTTACCCACTCATTTAAACCGTGATTTTTTTTTTTTTTTTTTTTTTTTTGGTGGGGGTATGGCTGGCTGGTACAGAGATCCAAATCCTTGACGCTGGTGCTTGGTGTTATCAGCACCATGCTCTAACCAAGTGAGCTAATCAGCCAGCCCCTAACCATGATGATTTTAACCACTTTAGTATCAGTGTACCTCAATAGTGATGGCAAGCTGATAGAAGATGTGTGGCCTAATAAATTATCTGTGACATTTTTTGGAAAATATACTAAGTGTAGCAACTGTACAAGACAAGAAAGGTAAAGTTGAAAAAAAATTATAAATTACTATTTTGGTCCATTACACTTTAACTCACAAAATTTGCTTAGCTCTTTATTCACTGCACAATAAAAGTTACATGAACTGACACAATTAAATATATTCATGAAAAGGTATAAGTCAATACCAACTAATCAGAACTTTCTATCTAAATCAGCTCTGACAAGACCCAGGAAAAATGCTCAATTCTCACTCACAAATAATGAGTCCAGGTTGTCATTTAACAGATGTCCATATATTAATCCTGGTACAATAGTCTCTCTAATTAATTTCAGCATCAGGGATAATTTAGAACCCTCTAACAAGGGAAATCCAGGACAGTGCCAATTCCTAAATGTTCTCAACTCCAGACATTAGATCCTTGGAATATACTGTATTCACTCATATCTCCACTATATTTTAGAAAGTCTACTTTCTTCAAAATAACATATCTAAGAGCAAGCTAAAATCCAACACACAATATACTCTATTTTTATTTGATTCTATCAAGTATCTTGGAAGTAATTAAAAGAAAAAAATCACTTAAAAAGATAAAACCTATGAGAAAAAAACCCCAAATTACTTCCAGAAAGGAAGACTAACTAGCAATTATAAATTAATAAAACTAATGAACACAGGGAATGAAAAAAGAAATGACAAAACCAACCCCTCCTCGCTGACCATCTACATGTATGGAACGGATGTGATCTGCCAGATCTGGGCTAGAGTTGAAGCAAGCCTGGCACTGGTCCCAACAACAATTATAGGCAATATTTTTGCTTGAAGAAGTAGTGCTTCCTTGTCCATTCATCATTGCTGGAGTTGAACGCCCACTGGAAATTGTGCTGTCTACATCCATTATAGTACTGCTTATGCTACAAAAGAAGAAAAAAGGCTGTGTTATTTCTAGAAATTCACTAGCATGAATATGATCTTATAAATATTTAATTAAGATTACCACTGACATACTACTGCTCGGTATGAACAAAGCATAAAAACAAACCATATTCTCCATTAGAAAACAACAATGCTTTGAAATTATTTAGTTGGCAATAAAGTGCAAATCAAGGCAGAAACACAACAGAACCTCAAAACCAGATATGGGATAATTTAAGCAACTTTTACCAGACATGAACTCCACAATACGATACCCTACAGAAAACAACACACACACAACACACACACACAGCTTATCACATTTCAACCCTTCCATAGTTCTAAGAAGCATGAGAAAGTAATAGTTCCAAGTTGTAAATAGTTCAGAATCAAAGCATCATCTTTACAGTTCTGCAAATCACTTGACCCGAAATCTTTTCTTCTGTTCACTATTCTGAGAATATAACTGCTGCCACATCCTACCTCTTTCCATGTCAAAGAGGTTGGGAAACTTTGCAATAAGAAGCAAAAGAGAGACACAATAACTCTTTGATTTTACCAAAATCCAAATAAAACGTCTTCTCCTGGCCCTCAATTTTTTTTTTTAACTAATCTCTAACTACTAAAAAAAAGACTGAAAATGCCAGTCAATCCCACTTACTTTTCATTTACTAAACAACGTATTAAATAATTATTTTACTTACTAGAAAAAAAGTACATAGTAGTGTTGAAAACATTCAAATTTTCACATCTTAATAAAATATACCACACCTTTACACTCGTTTTAAAAGCAATTTACTTTTATTTTCTCTTTTCAGTATCTTTCAATATCATCCCAAATAGCTTCAGTCACAGAAGGATCAACAGCAACAATGTACCGTAAATCCATCAAAAGCTATATATCTGCTTGCAATTTAAGAAATATCAGCAGTTAAACTGAGAAACGGGTATTAACTTTTAAGGGGTATGCTTTCCTTCCACCAAGTTTTTATTATGGAGGATTTTGAAGACACTATATCTAAATCTGAACTCAATTAACATTTTGCCCTATTTGCTATATGTAATCTGTTTTTCTAAACCATTTGAAAGTTGCAGACAGGATAATTCAATCACAATTATTTCAGCACATACCTCCTAAAAATAAAAGCATTCACCTATATACCAATACAACTGTATTCGCTCACACTTAAAAAAATTAACATGAATTTTGTTAACTTACTAAGCAAGCTTTATGGTGATTTGTGTGTAACATCAAATGCACCCACTTTTTATAGTTAGCAAAAACGTAGGATGCTTCAGATAGGAAAAATATCTCAGATTTCCCTTTCAAGAATATTCTAGTATTTAATTTCATCTAGCTAACTATCTACCAGTCAATACAGATTCTAAATTTCTAAAGGTTCATTCTAAAACTCTCAAATGTAAATCAGTTCTTGAATATCTGAATATTCATATCCTCTTTGTTGTTGCAAGACTAAACTACTAGTATGGTGGATTTTCTATACCGAAATAAAAATTTTATTTAAGTCTTAGAAATTTCAAGTTTTGTGAGGCCCTTAATCCTGAAATGGTTGCCTATTTTCCTTATCACTTGCTTTATATATTTTTAAATATTCAACCATAAAGTACATACTTACATAAACTGTACTAATTTAACTGCAAATACTAATAACATACCCAATTTATAAACAATCTCATGAAAAGTGATAAACCTCAATGAACTATTGTGGTACAATCTCCAAGGTATAGTTAAGTAAAATACACACATATACACACATAAGTGCAGAGTAGTAATGTTCCAATGTGCATACTTAAATTGGGGAAGGAGACATATAGATACCCCTAGCCTCTAAAGACATAATCTCTTTGGAAGAACACACAAAACACAGTAGATATTTGCAGGGAGGGGTAGGAAGACAAGAGTAGAAGAGAAACTTATATTTTAAGAGTATGTACTCTTTTACACCATTTTAACCACACACCCATACTGCTTTTATTAAAAAGCCCAAAATTAGTTGAAAAACCAAAAATCAATTTTTTTAAAACTGAGCAAAGTAAAGTAAGGTCAAGAGAGACTCGTATACTTGTGAGACATCCAACTATCAACATAGAATCTGTCTACACAGTGCTTAACCTACTTTAGCTTATCACCTTTACCACAGAAGGGAAACCTTACAAAAAAGTCCAAGTACTGTGAACCCTAAGCACTGGTCAGTGAATGTTTGATATCATACACTTGAAACAGTACTTCATGTGGATATAGCTCCTCATAAAAAGACAGCATAATGTAAGAATGTAATTGTTAAGAGCATAAACTTTGTCTGCCACTGGGGACTAAGCTACAAATACAATGGCAGAGAAGGTGAGGGGTAGGTCCCATACCCTGGAACACTCAAGACAACCCACACATTTTTAGAATCCCCATAGAGCCCCCCCCCACAGCCTAGCAGGGCCAACTGAATTCCTGCTTCACTGCCCCTCTTAGGCCCCTCCAACTTCTAGGAAGTATCCAATACTAAGCCTCCATGTTCCCTTTCAACCCCAGACCCATGCTGTAATCAACTGTTCTCTCCATTCTTAAGAATGATGAAGGGAAATGTCCTGATGCAGGGCCAGCCCATTGCTCACTTGGGAGAGTTTGGTGTTGGTAACATCAAGGCTGCGGGTTCGGATCCCATATAGGGATGGCCAGTTCACTCACTTCAGAGAGCGCGGTGCTGACAACACCAAGTCAAGGGTTAAGATCCCCTTACTGGTCATCTTTAAAAAAAAAAATGTCCTGATGCAAGGGGTTGTGGGGGGCATAGGAGACAAATTACAGGTCATTTCTGATTGTGACTCAACAGAAAGCAGTGTCCTTCTTCCTGTAAGTTTACATAACAAGATGACCAGACCTAGAGACAATCCACCTGATCTTATAATATTTCTAGGACCATACGTATATTAAAATTATTCACTCAGTTAATTTTATGAAGTGGTTTCCTTTGAATTCAAAGGCCAACTCACACATACATCCAGTAACAGCCCCATGTTGGAGAACTCAAATTGCTTCCAGGTTAACATCTGCGTGGTGGACTTGACCGTGACTAACAGGGTTGCCAATACTGAGATTATAAAGATCAGCTTGCTAAATAACAAAGTATACAGAGGAAGCAATATATGGATACTTAATGTTATCGTGACAGAGAATGACAAGACCATGGTCTTAATGTAACTGAGAAAAGTTCACTGATATGGTTTCAGATTACACATCACTAATAAGAAACTAACACTTACCAAGTGTTGGCGTATTATCAAATAGCCACACAATTATCTAAAAAGGGTATTGAAATAAACTTTTCAACCAAATATGTGTGAGGCCAGATTTTCTTCACATAGTCCAACCAAAAATATTAATTGCAACTGACCAACTGTAGAAGATATGAGAATCGAGCTGCCCTCTGTTAAGCCAGACATTAAAGATATTAAATGTAAAACAGTGCCACTCTTCCATTTTTTTTTAATTTGAAAATGAAAAATGAATAAGAAATACTGAAATGTCTAACTTTAAAGGAGAGTTGAGGGCAGGGACCTGAAGGGAATAAGGGTGTATAATCTGAAATCAAGTATAATTTATTAGGAAGGTTGCAGCTCTGCACTGTTTCCTCCACCCTAATTTAAGCCTTCACATGTCCATTCACACAAAATCATGCCCACAAGTCACATACCTTATGCCATAACCCATTAAATGCCTTCCAAAAAGACCCAGTTACTTGTTGCTTGCTCCCCTCTCCTACAGGACTAGACGCGGGTGTGTGCGTGCGTGCGTGCGTGCGTGCGTGTGTGTGTGTGTGTGTGTGTGTTAACAAAGTGCTGACATGAAAACAGTACCAGAGTTTTTGTGCTTAAGTTTGAGGTTTGCATTTGTGATATGAAGTAACAACAATTAAGGCCATTAGCAATGATAATTTTCACATGAAATTCCCTTACTAGTAATCCCCTTTTATAGCTCTTGATCAGTAGAACTAAGGTGACATGGAGACTCCAAGAAAAAGTGTCCATATCTGCAAATCAGATTTTCAGGACTAAGCAGTCAAAACAGAGTAAAGAAATAAATTGGATACCTAAACTGACATAACCATGTGTCATCCACAAACCCCCTTTCAA
Source organism: Cynocephalus volans (assembly GCF_027409185.1). Taxonomy (NCBI): domain Eukaryota; kingdom Metazoa; phylum Chordata; class Mammalia; order Dermoptera; family Cynocephalidae; genus Cynocephalus; species Cynocephalus volans. Next base: position 93,262,991 of record NC_084471.1, read on the forward strand.
ATTTAAATTCATCTAAAAAGGCTTAACTGTTCTCATTGATTGACTTTATAAATTAATGTTAAAATTTTGAACTTATAAAATATAAGTTCTAATAAAATACCATTTTAACTTCTTATGCACTGGAGTTCCATATAAAAATTCATTTGGGAAAAAAGTTTCATCTACTATTCAAAATCTGTAAATTGTTTTTACATTGTTTATTTCTCAATAGACAGCAAAAATGTCAACTAACTGTAAAATGGCAGTACTTTTCCGTTAAAAAGTTAGAAACCACTGAGCTATGTTATACATGGAGTAAGACAGAAAGGTAGAAGATAGTATAAACTTAAACAATGTGTACAAAAACAGATCATCAAAGAGTCTAACCACTTTCTTCACTTCAGAATCTAGACGTTACTGATCTGAAGTTTCCACTTAAGAACCTCCCTAAACCCTAATGGATCAAGGCTGTTTTATTTTTGTTCTAGCAATGAAAAACAATCTTTAGGAAGCCTTCAGATCACTTTGTATCCTATTAGAAAACAAACATTCTATAATTATAATTTTTCAAGACTGAACATGGTCCTTCATATGGAATGAACTAAGTGGAATGAGACATAGGGAGACAAAAATTCTATGGGTCTAAATAAGAAACATCTAACAGAGGGTCAGAGGGAGCATTACAAACTTAGTTTAACTTTGTAATTGGTAAAAAGCTTTGGATAAAAATAAGTACAGTTTTTCAGAGCACATTTATCAAATTGCTGGTAAACATTACAATCATACACAGGGATTCCCAATCTAATCATATAACAAGGTAAGCTATCATTTGGCTAACAGGCGATGTTCCTTTCCTCTATATTAAAATTGCCACTCATTAATTACTAGAAAGATTACACTATATCTTTCCCACACTTATAATCATAATTATTAAAGGTTAAAATTTAAAACAGTGCAAAGCATTTAAGAATCCCCTATATCTTGGAAAGTCTGAAGTTGTACATCTAATATTATACAACTCTAAGAGTAAAACTCTTTACTTGAGTTATCCATACCATTCTTCACTTCCATTTGTTGAACTCAACTATAATTATGTGCCCTGCTACTTATTCTAGGCTTGATAAAGAAATTATAAGCTAAAACTGAACAAGCTGAAACAAACAGGAACTTCGAAAAAACTGAACAGCCTGCCTGTTAAATGTTGACTTTCTCTTAAGAAAAAAAGGGGATTATGTAACTTACTATATTGAAAGTTATATCACAAAAGTACGGCACTCTAAATCTGATTTCCCGATCCTTACAGTAACATTTAACACTTACTGAGTGTCTGCTATATGTCCTGCATTGTTCTATGCGCTTGTGTCAGAGTGTATATTCAAAAGATGGCCAGTTTTGTAAGATCCCATCCCTCTCTTCTTTCAATGTGGCATTAACAGGTGGGATCTATGCTACCTTTCCTTGAATCTGAGCAGGCCTGAGACTACCGCAGAAGTGATACTGCCAGACCTCCAAGGCTAAGTCATAAAAGGCAATGCAGTTTCAGCCTGGCACTCTCTTGGAACACACAGCTTGGGAGGTCTGAACTAACATGTAAGAAATGTGGCTCCCTTGAAGCTACCATGTTGAAGAGATACTGTGAAGAACATACACAGAGCTACAGAGAGAAGCCTGAGAAGTCCCAGCTGTTTCAGCACTGGCTATTTGTGTCTTCCCGGCCCAGGCACCAGACACGTGACAGATGCATAACAGGAGTCAGTTAACTTTCTGAAGATTCCAGTCCCCAGCCTTTAAGCTACTCCACAAGATGATACCAAGTGGAGCAGAAATGAGCTGACCCTGCTAAGCTATGCCCAGATCACTGGTTCATAAGCAAAACAAATGCTGTCATTTTAAACCACTGTTGGACTGGGCTGAACGTAGCCGTAATGACTGGAACAATGCTTGACATGTATTAACTCATTTAATGCAACAACCCTAAGAAATAAGTACTACTTATATCCTCATCTTACAGATACAGAAACAGACAAAAGTTATGTGAATTGCTCATAGTCAAACAAGTGCAAAACAGTATTGCCAAAAATGTAATTGCCACACTGCTATATACAAAGGACAAATCTGAATTACTGACTTAAGAAATAATTAAAATATAGCCTATACTACATACCAAAATAGCTGACAGTTTCAACTAGTATGCAGAAGTTTCATCTAGTATACAAGGCAGATAAAAGTCCCTATGGTTTTGCACATCCGTAGTGCATGCACAAAGAAAATATTTAACATCTACATATGATTTGACTCATTTGGGCAGACAGCTTTACTAACAAGACAAGCTACTAATTTTGATTCCTAAAAGTCAATTAGCTCCATAAAATGTAATTCAGGGCCAGCCCATGGCTCACTCGGGAGAGTGTGGTGCTGATAACACCAAGGCCACGGGTTCTGATCCTATACAGGGATGGCCGGTTAGCTCACTGGTTGAGCGTGGTGCTGACAACACCAAGCCAAGGGTTAAGATCTCCTTATCAGTCATCTTTATAAAAAATAAATAAATAAATAAAATGTAATTCAAGGCCAGTCAAACAAAGCAAGACTATCCTCAAGTAGAAATCTTCCAAAATTTAGAAATCAGGCCACTGAAACAAGTTTGAGCCTATTTTTTTGTTTGTTTGTTTGGCAGCTGGCCAGTATGGGGATCCAAACCCCCAGTCAACCCCTGAGCTTAGCAATATCAACATAAAATCCAACTCCAAATATTCATTTAGGGACAATGGGGTAGTCACTTTGCTTGTTTATCTATCAAAGACAAATAGTAAGTTATGAGACTGGTCTTTAACAGGATTAAGGAATTTAGGCCACATCAGATTTCTGTAAGGCCACCTGGTTTTGCTTTCCAAACTGCCATGGTGCTGTAAGCTTTTAGGTCTTTAAACTTAGAAACAATTAGGATAGAAAGTAAAGACAAGTGCCTATTTTATTATATGTATTTTATATGTGTGTATTACAATAAGTCATTTTTCTTTAAGGCCCTGCCTACTCGCTAAACGTGAAAGGAATTCTGTTCCCTTATGATCCGGGTTAAGTTGAACTGTGTGAATAACCTATAAACTTCTACTAGAGTAAACTCCCAAACCTAGCTAGTGCCTTGCACAAAGCAAATGCCTATATTTTTTAGTGACAAATTTAAGTAGGATTTTTAAGGCAAATACATGGCTTTGTCACACTGAAATAATCACTAAAAATCACTAGCCCAAACCAAGGTATTAGTATTATTACTGTAATTACAAGCTATTATGACTGTAAATTAAAAAGCTAAAATGGATTTTTCTAATCAAGAAAAAGACTACTCTCTATCCCAACAATTATTTCTCTGGATAAAGACAAAATGTTTTTTCCCCAAGACCCAGAAGCATTCACTAAATTGGCCAAAAGGGACTTTATGCAACAATGATGAAATATAGCCTATGGAAAACAGGCTACATTCTTTTTATCACAACTATGCACTGTGCACATTACTTTAAATTAGTTTCTCATCCTAAATCTATTGCACTTTAATTTTTTTTTAATCTATTGCCACCCACATTTTTATACAGCTTAAGAAATCAGCAAGCAATTATCTTCAAAAAGACTGTAATACTAAAAACATTCTACTTCCATACAAGTACACTATAAAGAGTTATCTTTTGCCTTCTTAAAAAGATTTTCAGAAAAATGTGTATACACAAAGATGGTATGCGAAAAAAATCTGCTATGACGGACAACACCCATTTTATAAAGAAGCAATCGCATTTATTTGAAGATTTTTAAGTGAGTGTTAAATCATAAAAATGATTTTATCAGATGGTGCGTGTTTCTGAGAACGAGTACAGTATTGCTCAACACCTCAAAAGACACATTCAAGTGATTAGTTTCTTTTTTTTTTCCAGCTGGCCAGTATAGGGATCCAAACCCCTTGGCCTTAGGTGTTACCAACACTGCACTCTAACCAACTGAACTAACTGGCCAGTCAAGTGACTAATTTCCAAGATTAATTTAAAACACTAAAAAATCTACTGCCAATTCACCTACTCTCAGTACTTTAAAAAGTGATTAAGAGAGCCGGCCTGCGGCTCACTTGCGAGAGCGGGTGCTGACAACACCAAGTCAAGGGTTAAGATCTCCTTACCCGTCATCTTTAAAAAAAAGAAAAAAAAAAGTGATTAGAAAAGTAATGAAAGAAGTTTTATAAATTAGAAATCAACTAGTAAATGTCCTTGCTGAAAAATACTAATATCCTTCTAAAACCTCAGTGTTTTCTCTAATTGGTAACATGTCATCTTTCTAGAAAATTAAAATATAAATGAAAACCAAAAAGCAAGTCAAAGACTTCAAAAGTGTTGAAATTAAAGAAGTAAAACATCAATTTAAAAAACTCTATTCTCCTAAAGACTGAATAGCTACCACACTTAAAAATTAACTTTTGGAGCTGGCTGGTTAGCTCCGTTAGAGGGTGGTGTTGATAACACCAAAGTTAAGAGTTTGGATCCCCATACTGGCCAGCCACCAAAAAAATTAAATTTTATATTTCATAAAGTCTTTTTTTTCCATGTTGTAAGAGGGATCTAGGCTGGCTGGTTAGCTCAGCTGGTCAGAGCACAGTGTTATAACACTAAGGCCAAAGGGTTCAGATCCCTGGACCAGCCAGCCACTGAAAAAAAGAAAAAGAGGGATCTGATAAGCTACACAGTCTAACTCTTCCTCTATCACAAATGAAGACAAGGCCCAGAAATGTAAATGAACTCACATACCTAAGTTATTCTCCACAAAACAGACTGTCCACTTCTAGTACTCAAAAGAATGGAATGAATGCAGGGTCTCAAAAAGGTATTTGTACACCCATGTTCATAGCAGTATACCTACCTCATAGCTTCAACGTGGAAGCAACCCAAGTGATCACTGAAGGAACAAGGGGTAAGCAAAACGTGATATACACATAAAATGAAATATTATTCAGCCTTAAAAAGGAAATCCCAACATATGCTACAACATGGATGAGCTCGAGGACATTATTCTAGTGAAATAAGCCAGTCACAAAAAGACCAATACTGTACGATTCCACTTACAGAAGGCACTTAAAGAATATAAAAATGGGTCTCTTTTGTTTCATCAGCCACACTAATAACAATGAGAAAGAACTATGCATCAAGTACTTCCACATTCAGCTGAATTCAACAAATAGTTACTGAATACAGGCAGTGTACTAGGTGATTGTGGTAGATAAGTTCTGTAAGTATAAAGATAAATAAGACCTGATCTTTAATCTTAAAACTGTTATAGCCTAGAGGAGACAAACACAATTGATACTTTAATATACCACCATAAAAATGAAACAGACATATACTGACTTTTGAACCCAAAAACCTATGTAAAATATCCAAATAAAGAACAGAATATATTATCTATTTGCTTAACTTCCTATGAGAGTACTTGCCAAGTCTACAGTAGAATCCTCACATTTGAGCTCCAAATTACTTTTTGTCAAAAGCCCTCATTCTTAAGAAAAAGAAATCAGAGGTTCAGGGAGATGAAATGATTTACCAAAGTTCCTGCAGGCAGTCTCTAGTAAAACCAGGATTACAATATTGATCACTTATTCTCACTGGAGTATTCTTTCCATCACACCTCTATGAATGAGAAACAGGGAATAAATGACTATGAATTAATTACAGCCCTCGGCCCTTTACATATGCCACCTCACTTCATCCTAACACTAAAATATTGCTCTGATTTTACAAATAAAAAAGCAACGTCTGAGAAGTTAAATTATATATATATATACTTTTGTTGTTGTTGTTGTTGTCTTTTTCGTGACTGGTACTCAGCCAGTGAGTGCACCGGCCATTCCTATATAGGATCTGAACCCAAAGCAGGAGCGTTGCTGCGCTCCCAGCGCCGCACTCTCCCGAGTGCGCCACGGGGTCGGCCCTGAGAAGTTAAATTATATTGACCCAAGTCTTTCTGACTCAAAGGTTCATGCTCTTTCACTACACTCATGTGTCTTTAATTATTTTAGTGATGGAAGTATCTGGAAAAATAAGGTAAACTATTATTCCAATTAAATCCTCAAGGAAAAAACTTTTTATTCAGAAATAATAAAGTAATATTTTTCTTATAGAGCAGCAAGGAAATTAGCTTTTCTTTCCTTTGCCTCCACTTCCCAAGCATTACGACTTTTTCCCCTAATCTCTACCCTAGCTCAAGTCTCCTCAGTTCCTGCCTGTACTACTCCTACCTCCTAATTGGCCTCCTAGCTCCCAAACTTTCCTTCTCCCTCTTTGCCACATATTAATTTTCCTGTAACACATGAGTTTCATCGTTCATCCAAAGTATGTTTAAGTATACCTAAAATATGTGTTAAGCACTGTGCCAGGTGCTACAGAGAGCACCCATCAAGACTGACATGGTTCCTATTCTCAGGGAGCACACAATCTAGCAAAAGAGATAAACAATAAACAATTACCCAAATTGTGGTAACAGCAATGGAGAAGGGAGAAGTAGGAGTGCTGGCAGTTATGTCTAACAAAGAATCAGGAATACATTGCCTAAAAAAATGTTCAAGGTAAGACCTACACACGAACATAACTAGGAGTCACAAAGACAAAAGTTGGGGAGAAGGAAAAGAATTCGATTCACAAATCTATTCTGAGAAAGACATGCACATCTGTGTTGGCATGAAAGGCCCCACCTTAGCCATTAACTCTTATTTCCCCGTTCCAGATCTAGACAGAAAGTTTCCTGAACATGCTGGGCTCATTCCTACCTATACATTTTTCCTCAGGCTTTCTAAAATTCTATCTTCATCATTCACCTACCCCTCTAAAATCCAGTCCTCTTTTTCACCAAATCTTTAGTCGCTGACTATATAATATTCCCCAGTTCTAACTTTAATGCACTGTGTCACAATTTGCAGAAAAAAATAGAAAATAATGCAATCATCTCCTTAGCTTTCTCTTTAAAAAATAAATATCTGGGTAGGTACTATCACATTTCTTTCTTATTACTAAACAGAGCACAATGCTAACTATTAGTAAATACTCAATAAATAACTTTTTAAAAAACATCCAAGCATCATATGATTGCCTATTTATGCCCCAAACTGTGCATTTAGTTCTAAGGCTAATGTAATTACTACTTTCACAATTGCAAACTATTACTGACAAAAACAAATTCAACATATGGTTAGATCACTACAAATCCATTACTATTACTGGAAAACATATCCCAAAGCTTTTTATTAATAATAGTTTATTACCTTCACCTACATATTAAGAATAATTTAAAATAGGGCTGACCAGTTAGTTCAGTTGGTTAGAGCATGGTGCTGATAACACCAAGGTCCAGGGTTCAATCCCTGTACCATCCAGCCACCAAAAAATAAAAATAAAAAATAAAAGAAGTAAAACCTAAAAGGTATTATGAAGCCATTTAGTCCTAACACAGAATAGACATATATGTTAAAGAAAATTGATTAAAATGTAGATTTTATAATGAAATATTTTGGTCCACCATAGGCTCCTGCAAATTTCTGCAGCACTCATTTGCAGATACTTGCCATACATTTAACATTTGAAATAGTACTTTATGGCATTCCAGACCTTTACACTGCTTCATATTAATAAAAATAGATCATCACTAGCTATTATTAACTCATTTGTGCACTGTCTTTCTCAACCACCCATAAGGTCAGGGTTTTGTTTTATACACTGCTGTATCCCCAGCACCTGGCACATAATGGAGATTCTATACACATCCAGTAGAACAGATACCAATCACAAGCTGGCCAGTTAGCTCAGTTGGTTAGAGCATAGTGTTGACAACACAAAGGTCCAGGGTTCTATCCCTGTACCAGCCAGCTGCCAAAAAAGAAAAAGAATAAATACCTACCACACAGTAAATATATAATAAACTGTGTGCCAGACATTCTGTAAGTAATCCACACAACAAGCTTACAGGATAGGAATTATTACTGTCTCTCTTCTATAGACAAGAGACCTAAAGTAGTAAGACCTACTAAATAAATAAATCCCATTGTTGATGTTTCAGTTTAATGCTAATAACTGAGTATTCACCATATCCAAGGTACTAAGTTAGGTACTCACAAAGATCTAAATTAGCAAAACTGTCCCTGCCCTCAAAAATACCATTTTACAACAGCAAAGATGAAGCAAGCTTTCAAATAACATGGATTCTTTAGAATAGTTCACAGGGCTCTCTAACAGAAATTATTTCACTTGGACCTTAGAATACCTTCATGGTAATATCTAACTGTTTTGCAGTTAAGGAACTAAGACTCAAAGATATTACTCAAAATCATAAAATAGGTGTCAATATTAAGATCTGAATTGGGTCCTTTGACTCCAGATTACAAGCTCTTCACAATGCAATAGTCTATATTCTTCCACCTACAGAACAGAGCCATAAAGGGGGAGGGAGGCAGAAATATAAATATGGGATTTAAAGGACAGAGAAATCAAAGCCACATTTAAGACGGCCAGAAAAGCATTCACTGTGGCATTTTGATGGGTTTTAAAGGGTTGTGTCAGTCAGCAAAAACTTTAAGCAATTACCATATATTAGAGTATGAATAAAAAGAAAAATAGCATTATAACACCAAGGTCAAGGGTACAGATCCTCATACTGACCAGCCACCAAAAAAAAAAAGAAAAATAGGAAAAGCTTATCTGCTAGGTGAAGATAATATGAAGAAGAAAATGTGAGCAGGTATATAGGTCACAAAAACACATCGTGGCTTCCCCCTTGTCCTCTCTCTAATCATTTGCTCTTGGGGGAAATGCTATGTCATAAAGACATACAAACAGCCCTATGGAGATGTAGCTTGGAGAGTTAACTGAGGCCTCCTGCCCAAGAGCTACATAAGTGAGCCATCTTGGAAATAAGCTACATACGTGAGCCACCTTCAGCCCGAGTCAAGCCTTCATTCATACGGCTGCAATGCTAAACAACCGCAACCTCATGAGACCCAGAGCCTTTAAGCCACTAAATTTGGGGGAAATTTGTTACCCAGCAATAAATAATACAATAGGCAAAGTATGAAATCTCTAACTCTTACATCAGAGTCACGGAAGTTTTCTAAGAGCTATGGCAAAACCTACACTTTGCAAATTAAAAGTCTAACAGTAATATGCAAGATGGATGAAGTGGGAAGCATTTTGTCTTCCTGTCTCCCACAATACCCAATAAAAAGCCTGCACATAGTATATACCTCTGCTTGGTAGCAAACTAGCCTACAGACAGGATTCCCTAACTGACCCAACAAAAGTCTTAAAAGCAAAATGTCTCCTTAGAATTTCTCCATATAAATTCAATCCTGAAATCTACAGTTTTTTTTACTGTCATTGTTTCACCTTTAGCACAGAACCACACCTTTAACTGAAAGGTACATTATGTTATGAAAACAGATCTAGAAGCATTTTTTCCTAAATTTAATTTTAAAAACAATAGCTGAAAGAGGAATTCTGGACAAATACAGACAGCTGCTTTATAGTTGAAAGGAGTACCTAGTAAAGAGAGTTCTAACAAAATATGAACAAAATAGCACTTCAGGTAAAAGTATTTTATTGCCTCAACCGTATAGATCCTCATACATCTTGAGGAAAACCTCAATATGCAGACTTCTAATATTAATCTGATGTAAACATTTAGTCTCTATACTAGAAAAAGATCTTCCCAACCACACTATTGGGAAATTAGGCAATATAAGCCAGTTTTCCCCGTGTCAAAGCAATCTTAGTTATAACATCAAAATCTGCAACCCAGGGATTGCCAGTTGCTGAGGTGGTTACACCAAAGTCTTGGGTTTGAATCCCCTTACTGGCCAGACGTAAAAAAAGAAGTCTGCAATCCACAGAGCTAGGAGTCCAAACTTTGAACACAAAATTGTAAGGGCCTGTGGCCTTTGCTGACCATTAACTTTCACACTGTATGCCCTTTCCTATCACCCCCCAAGACTGATAGAAGTAGCTGAAAGTGATCTTAGGCTTTTCGGAATAAGTCATGAGCTAATAAGCTGTCAGGTGCCAAGAGAAAAAAAAAAAAATGTCGTCATGACTTAGTTGGAGGGGAAAAAAAAGCTATAAAATAAAGACATCCACAAAATACAGGCTGTTGTTATTATCAACTCACCTATACAGATAAGAAGCTGAGTATTTTCATGTATAATTTGATTCAACAGCTGGTAATAATTTGTAAACTAAAATAATTTTATAGGCATTTTATATTCTACAAGTCTATGTAAAAGCTAACTTATGACTTGAAATTGAGACCTGTCTTCTATTTTCTCGTTTTTTTTTTTTTTTTTTTTTTCTTTTTTTTTAAAAAGATGACCGGTAAGGGGATCTTAACCCTTGGCTTTGGTGTTGTCAGCACCAAGCTCAACCAGTGAGCTAACCGGCCATCCCTAAACAGGATCCAAACCCGTGGCCTTGGTGTTATCAGCACCACACTCTTCCAAGTGAGCTGCAGGCCAACCCTTCTTGGTATGTTTTTAACATCAATATATGTTCAGTACAAGTATGACGTTTAATTATTCTTTGGTTGATGGTTCATTCAAATATTTTTAAAACTTTTTATATGATAAATACTGTGTTGGAAAAACGGAAAGTAAAACAAAGTGATGTTTAACAAACAAAAAAAGAAAATTTAAAGTTAACTTAGCCTCTGTAATTAACCTAAAAGGGGATAACTTTTTAAAAAGTACTTAAGTTTGGGGCCGGCCCATGGCTCACTTGGGAGAGTGTGGTGCTGATAACACCAAGTCAAGGGATAAAATCTCCTCGACGGTCATCTTTTTTTTTTTTTAAAAAAAAAAAAAAGTACTTAAGCTTCCATGAAAGAAAAAACTTCAGTTTAAGTTCCAAGTAAAAAAAAAAAAGGCTAGTGTTTAGTAGTTTCACACAGTGAAATACTCCCCCCAAAGAAAATTCTACTAACTCTATAATCAAAGTAGAAGTAAATTACACATCAATTTCAATATTTTCTAAATTTACCAAAATAAACACGTTTATAAGCTTACACTGGTTTTGAATAACTTTCTCTTGAGAAAAATAATCAACTTTTTTTGTACCAAATTTAATCATTTTACAAATTCGTCACTTCTCACCACACAACCTTCCAATACATGTTTGTGAATGACGCCTTAGGCCACGACCTCTAAAGTCTAAATCTTTAATTCTTTTTAAGAAATGAGCACTTAAAATTAAAATTATTTAAGAAATTTCAACAAATTCTAAAGCATTATAAAATAAACTCAAAAAAAACAACATAATTGCCAAGTGACAATAACTGAATAGGCATTCTAACAGAAACAAGGTACTAATGACAATAGAATCATTTTAACAGTAATACCTAAATTTTTTTAAAAGCACTTTTAACTACAATATCCATCCATTAAGTCACAAAAATTAACACTTCCTACCGTGAAATTTATTTATAAAATCCATAGATGGGCATAATCTGCAGGAGAGTTTATAAGAATTATGGATCCTTTTCAGATTAAAAATAACTCTGAGGAAAAAAAACCTCAAAAGCAACAGGGAAGCGTTTCAGAATTAAGATTATCAAGACCACAAACCAATTTCACTAGTAAGGCTTTTTCATACCAGTGACAAATCTATTACCCTGAAATGTTAAAATTAAAACAGTGTTTTGTAGTCTCTAATGTTTAATGATTAAGAAAATCAAGTATGCCTGGTTATCAAGTTTAAATCTTATTTGGACATGTGACACCAACATCTTACTCCTTAACCTGAAATATGATGTAAAAATTAGATATACAAGTGACTAATAAATATCAAAGGAAGCCAAAACTCCACTTCTTTAAATATTACTTGACCAATAATTCATTCGCTCCTGAAGGGATGTAGTGGACAGACATTAACATAACAGACAAAAACTGTGACACATACCACTTGTTATTTAAGGTGAATTATTCTAACTTTTGTCAAGTGGAAATAGCAGGGGACTTAAGAATCTTTGTTAAGATACAACTCCACCTTTCCATGCTATATTTACTGTCTGGAGTAAGATACTCAACTTGCTTCTTCATCTGTTAGATTGAATTCAAAATAATACCCATCTTGCACCACAGTTGTGAGAATGAGACATTTAAATTGTGCAGTTCTAGGCAAACTTGTGTGTGCATCCACACGAGTGTGTGCGCTCAGTACTAGGTAAATGGAAAAACTGTGCTGACTGTATAAACTAAGGTCAACTTTCAAATACGTAGTAGTATCAGTGAAGGAAAATATAATAAAATGATAAATAGCCCATTTTTCATTGTGCAGTTCACATCAATTTTTAATTTTCTGGAAGACATTCTCTTTCCTACCCATGCCTAAACAGTTCGGCACAATTTTTCTAAGGTTTGTACAATCTATTTTACCCCATCCAAGATATTTTCTTAACGACGTTAAAGTAAATGTCAAACAGAACGTAATGCTAGATTTTCAAATGTTCAGGCCTTTGTCCTTGCAGCACTAAATATAAAGAGTTCATTTCTATGAGTTAATCAGAATTCCTAGAACTTTAGAATACTTAAACTTTTAAATCAAAATTACTATCAACTGTTTAAAATTCTACTGCTCATCAAAACATTAGCAGATACTCAAAATAAATGCTAATATACGTTAGAAGCAGTATAACATGCATGACGTGATTTTTTTAAAGTACATTAAAAACCAACTAGTTAAAGTATGTAGTCTTCTAAAGAGATCAAAATAATAGTAACAATTGAAACATATACTATTACAATAAATTTCTCAAATGTCCTGAAAAAATGGGGAGCATTTTTGCCAGTCTCCAAGTTTATCTAACAAGCTTTAGAAAATAACACTAATTCCTTTAGAGAGCTCTCCCATACATGACTTAAAATATCATCTAAAATCATGACTCTCACGTTGCAGCATTACTATGTAATAAAGATTTTAAGCCGAATATGCTGTACCTTCAAGACCGTATTCTGTTAGGATTCCAAGTCTGATTCCGCAAAGTTATTTTAAAGGAAGGTAATTCACTATTCTTTTCCACAATGATTTATTTGTGTTTTAAACTTTCTCCCAGATTTGATCCCAAAACAAATAGGAAAGATTATTAAAATCACGCTGGAAACCACATTACTGACTACAAATGACGGATTTTGGAAGCAACGACTAAATATAAAAGAACAGCCTCTTTTTTTTGTCCAAGTAGAGAAAAGTGATAGTTGGGGTCTCCTCCCTGGACAAGGAAGTTCTGTTAAATCCAGGCGAGACCAGCCATATTGGAAAACACTTGTCAATTATAGTTGTGACAAGTGTTCCCGAACACGGTTGGATAAAGCTAACCTTGTGTACCGAGGTGTACATCAAGGCCCTCTTCTGCTCCGCCAGAGGACCTGGGCCTGTCTGGGGATTGTTCCCGAGTTAGAGCTGTCCTTAGGTCCGTAAGGAGTGCAGAGCCGAGGGGAAAGAGGGCGGGGACAGGAGACTTAGGGGGGAATGGCTTGAGAGTTGGAAGCCGCTATCCGCTGCGAGAGGGGCGCGGCGGCAGCGACAGATTTCCGAGTTGAGAGCCTGGGGGAGGGGCCGAGAATTCGGGGAGCCAGGGGGATCGCAGCGGAAAGTCCCCCTGGTCCCCTGTGAGGGGCCGGGAGTTCGAGAGAAGGAAAGGAAAGGGAAACACTTCAGGGCACTGACCTGTCCTCGGAGTCCATGCGGCTCAGGGGTTCCCCATCCGACGACATCTCCAAGCTGCCTCGCCGGCCCCCGGAGGTCGCGCTGCTTCCGCCTCCCCCGGTCCCGTAGCCCTCGTCGCCGCCGCTGGAGACGACGCTGCTGCTACTGCTGCCGCCCCCGCCGCCGCCCTGGCTGCCCCGCGGTCCCTTGGGCTCCTCCAGGCCCTCCTTGCCGTCCCCATCCCCGCTGCTGCTGCTGGCGGCGCCGGGGCTCAGCGAGCGCGTCTCGTCGCTGCTGCTCCCGCCGCTGCTGCCCACCAGGCTCTCGGCGCTGCTCTCCTCCTCGCCCCCGCCGCTGCTGCTGCTCTCGTCCTCCTCCTCCTCGTCGTCCTCCTCCTCGTCCTCGTCCTCCCCGGCCTGGCTGGCGCTCTCCGGGCTCGGCTCCGACATCGTCTCCGCCTCGCCGCCCTCCACTCCGCCGCCGCCCCCGCCGCCCCCACCGCCGCCGCTCAGCAGCAGCGCCGCCACCGTCTCGGCCTCCGCCTCCTCTTCCTCCTCCTCCTCCTCCTCTTCCTCCTCCTCCTCCAGGGGCTCAGTCCGGCCCCGCGCCGCCGGGCCCGGGCTGCCGGGGGGCAGAGGGCTCAGGCGGGAGAGCTCCTCCAGGTCGGCCATGTCGGTGATAGCGGCGGCCATGGCGGCGCCTGCTCCTCCTCCTCCTCCTCGCCGCCGCCGCCGCCGCCTCCCTCTCTCGACTCTCGCTCCCTCGCCCCCTCCCAAACGCCCAAAACTCCGCCGACGCCGCTGCAGAGCAGGAGGTGGGCCCGCGAGCTGCGTCAGCCTGCACACGCGCTACGGAGCCCGCGCGGGGACAGGCGCGCCACTGCGCGCACTCACGCGGAGACGGCTGCGCGCCTGCGCGGCGGCACGAGGTGGCGCCTCCCCGCGCCGCGAGTTCCGCACCCGCTCCCTCGCGCGGCCCCCGCCCCGAGCCCGCCGGGGGCTCAGAATTTCCTCGGGGCCTTCCCACGCCCTGCCCGGCCTCGCAGCTGGCCGCACACGCGGAACGAAAGCTCCAGCGCTCGCCGGGGATTCTAAGTCCTCCGCGTTCTCACGATAAAGTCATTCAATCGGGGGTGTTTGTGGAGTGTCCCTTGGGTAACGGCTCTGTGCCAGGAACCGAACAAATTCCTGGCCCGAAGACAGTTTATAATCTACGAGGCGAGGAGATTAAAATGAACAAAAATAAGTAATGCGAGGCAAGACACTAAATCCACATGAGCAACATAGCGCCACAGGTTTTAATTTAACCTGTGTTTGGATACCCCAAGGAATAGACGGTGAGATCACAAACTGAGGGCAAACATCTCTTTGGTTCAGTCTTCAAACTTTTTGACTCATGAGCCCTCAAACAATTTTGCAAAGCTGCGTACGTCCTTATACAGTTTTGAGTGACAGCTACACTTTTTTTACCAGCTTGTTATAAATATTTTATCTGTCGTATTTTTAAAACCTAATCAATGGACGTTAAATACCATAGGGATTAAATACCCACCAATATCCACTTTTTAAAATGCAATCTCTTTTACCTTATACAATTTCCATGCTTCATCTTCTGGAAATCGTATTTACATGACATATCCCCTCCATAATTTTATCTTAATAATATACGGTTTTTTTCATGGTGACTGGCTGGTACAGGGGTGGAAACCTAGACCTTGGTGTTAGCACCAGGCTCTAACCGGCTGACCTAACCCACCAGCCCCATATTTTATATTTAAACTGTTTTATTGATCATCTTATCACAGTTCCCTATAATAAAAATGTATATATAAATTGAAATTTATGGGTTGTTTCTTACATTTACTGTGATCATAAAGCTCTTAAAAGTCTTATTTCAACCAATCAAAACAAGTTATTTCAAATATTTGCAAATAAGTATTAAACACAAAAGTAAAATTTTATTGGAAATGAATCCTTGCAGAGATGGAGTTAGATGGATCTTCTGAGAAAGATTTCAGCATCAATTCTATTCCAAGTTATCAATTCCACGTATATAAACCTTGAGAAAACTTGTTCACGTAAGAAAGTAGATGAGAATGAATGGAGTTTTGTTATAGTAATGCCACTCAATTCTTTGAACTCCTTCCAAATTATATGCCATAAAAATCACATAATGATCTAACAAAGAAAAAATACTTTTAATGATCTAAGAGCTGACAACTCTGATTAGGTTCTTTGAACTTTATTGAAAGCAAGTAATTGAAAAACCACCTGACTTGTGAAAGTATGTTACCCATTCTCATTCACCAGCCAAAATCTCCTTTGGTGTCCTAGAGGTTTTTGCATACCCTGGTATTGCACCTTGGTAAGATTTGGAAGGAGGAAGAGTTATGCATTTTGGGCAATTGGGATAAAGGAGGCTGGAGAGGAGCCCACATTACACCCTGACTGGAAAGCACATTTTCATTCAGGTCAATTTTAGGGATGCCTTTACTCAAGGAAATGAGGACAGGAGAACTGATCACCTTAGAGTGTCTGAGCCCATGCACATCTTCGAAAGTATTCATATACCATGAGTTTCCCAAAATTAAGTCTTAGGCCTTTGGACAGCTGTTACATGGAATGTTGACTCAAGGGAAAGAAAATAAAAATAAATAATATAGCACATTACAGTTTACATCTACCTTCACACACTCATACAATGCAAGGTACTGACCTCAAACATTTTAAATCACAAAGCCATTCTTTGACTTGAAGAGTGGACAGCCCTGTAGAAACGAGATTGGACGAAAGGATATGATCTGATGATAACAGACTAAAGGGGGGAAGCCCAGCAAGGCCTGTCTGTTCAGATTCCTCTCAGCCTCTGTGTAGCATTCCTTCCTCCCAGGTATGGGACAGGACCCTTTGAAATTAGGATCTTCAAGGGAGAAAGGAGAGAGTGACCTTTCTAGGTTTTATGTCTTGCTTTGGGGGAGAGGAGTTCTAGTTTCTATGACCTGCCTTGAGAAAGAAGAATTCTGGTTTCTATGATTCACTTTTGGGGAAAAAGAGGGGCGGGAGAAGGTCAGCGAGAGACTTGACTTCTGAGGCTGCTTCTTTGTTTGTTTGTTTGTTTGTTTTTGGCTGCTGGCTGAACGCTTGACCATGGTATTATAACACTGTGTTCTTAACCAACTGAGCTAACCAGCCAGCCTTGAGACTGCTTCTGAGGGCTTCCAGTATCCTTTAGTTCAAAGTACTCAGCATGCCAAAGTGCCATATTTTGGGATATCATTTTCTGAGCCATAACAAATGTACGTACTGGGTACCGTGTTAATCACTGGAGATAAGGGTTCACTTATGGCTGAGTTAATCAAGGAAAGCTTCATGAAGAACATGAGATTTAACAAGACATATAATCGCTACATCTAGTTTCATTAATTTAAGCTGGATCTTAAACAGTGAATAGAATTCTGAGTTGGGGGAACTTTAGGACTGAGAAGCAATATATGGAAAAGCATAGAAGTTTATTCATGATAGCATTAAATAAAATTATAGGAGGCCATTGTTTTGGACTAAGTTCCTGCACGAGGCTCCAAAAGACCAGACTGAAAGTCAAAATGAAGTCGCCCTGCTCAGTTCCATAGGAGCAAACCTGAACTAAATTGTAGTCTGATCTTCAGAGAAATGAGGAGAGAAAAAATAGCCAGTTTCCCAAACAGGCCAGTTTAAATCTTCAATAGTTATGATAATGAGGCTCCCTCTGCTTTAATCCTTACACAAAAAGAATAACCTGATGTTAAATAATAGTTATTGTTTCTGTTGTGGTCCCCCTGTCCCCATCTTACTCTCTTTTCTTTCTCTTTTTTTTTTTTTTTTTGGCAGCTGGCTTGTGAGGGGATCCGAACTCTTGACCCAATACCATGTTCTAATCAACTGAGCTAACCAGGCAGCCCCCCATATCACAAGGAAAGTAACTTTGAAATGACCAATCTCCTTTTCGTTTTTTGTTTCTGCCTTCTTCAGCCTTTTCTGTCCTCTGCTCAGCTCATTGGAACACTTACTCTATTTTATGGAATGATAGGTTACCTAATTCTAGAATTGCAATAAATCCAATTGAGATCTTTACCTACATTTGTAATTTTGTTCTTTGACAACAGAGTTAACTAACCAAGAGAAAGAATAGCTAGAAAGTTAAAAAAGTTAAAAGATTAGACTGCAGAAGGCTTTCAATTAAAAAGTTTTGATGCTGAGGGCTGGTTGGCTAGCTCAGTTGGTTAGAGCGTGGGTGCTGATAACACCAGGGTCAACAAGGGTTTGGAATCCCCATACCAACCAGCCTCAAAAAAAAAAAAAAGTTTTAATGTTAAAAGACTGTGGGTACATACTGAGATATTTTAAGAAAGGTGTTACAAGATTAGAATTATACTGCACAGCTATCTAATGTATAAGAGATATAATGAAGAGTAAAAAGTGAATGGAAATTAGACCCAGGGAAGTGGCAGGTATCAAAGTCACAAATGAATGCTCTAGCTGCAGTGTATATGCCTGAAGACTAAAATGCACTATCTTGGAATTAGCTTTTTGGAGAAAATCATGAGTTTCCCATCACTAGAGAGCTTGATGTTTTAAAATCACAAATGTTCTGAAAATGTGAAAGAATTAGATAATAAACACCTATTCACTTACCTAGATTCAATGCTCTGTCTTCCTCCTCCCCTCCCACTCCCCTGCACACACACCCCACATCTTCTCTTGGTTTACTGGAAACATCACTACTCTGCATGCATCTGCTTACAACAACGGCACTCTCCTACATAACCACAACTATGCGTAATTTTAAGTTGCCAATAACACATCATTGCTTAAGAGCTATTTGATTAGGAATTTAATTAAAATTCATTAACCACAGTACAAATGGAGTCGAATTAGCAACAGTAACTTGAATTTCACCGGTTCTTCTACCTCAAAGCCTGCTGAGGAAGTCAGGACATCTTCAGCTTTCTGGAAGCCCCTGGGGTTGGGGGGGGGGTCTCTCATATGCTCAAACACTCCTCTTCCAGTGCCCCCCTCCCCTGCTCTGCTGTTCTAAGCACTGCAGCACCCACCAGGATTCGTGATACAAGCCAAACAGCCAAAGCCACTGTGCAGCTGGAAGAAATGGAGATCATTGTGTTGACCTGTTAGGGGAACCCCGAAGCAGACAGCTTTTGCCCAATATTATGTACAGTTTTCAGTGAAACAGTTCTTTATGTTTTCACTCAGAGCTCTGTCTCTCTTAGGGATCCAGACGTGCTTTCATGGGCCTAGACTGGCGACAGATTTGAGTAACAGCTACCCCACGCTGTATTTATTACTCCCCATCCAATGACTAAGTTTTCCTTATAGGGCTTCTCTCATTCTCTCTTCCACTAAATGAGTTCTGTTCCAGGAAGCAGATTTCTTTCAGTCCTGCCTCACCAGTTTGCCAGACATGCCCAGACACGCTTGAACCCCAGCAACAGACACAGCTTAGATTTAAGCTGAGATTCCTGCTGCACTGCAAATGAGATACTTCTGGAATATTCTCCAAAATTGGCAGCTATATTACATTTTGCATCTTTATTTTAGGTTCCTTCATTTAGGTTGTGTGTTTTGATACTGCCGTGGTGAGCTAGATCAATAGCAGCATCATGACCTCATTCTGAGTGACTTGGAGTTTAAAGAAAGTATGCATGAAAAGAGACAACATCTTACAGGATGATAGAAACTATAGGACCTTAAAGCTGGAAAGAATGTAAAGCCAGAAGATTTCTAAATCTGATGCAAGCTTTCCCATTCTGCAGACTGTAATCCAACCAAAACACAACCAAATAACGATTATAGTTTTAGAGTTAAAATCTGTCAGTATAACCATTTTGAGACTTAACTGCTTTGGCTAACACCTTTCCACAATAAGGAGGTTATATGCATGTGAGATATTTTTAGTAGTTCTCATTCTGAGTTTAGAAAAATGCTATTCCTGTAAACTATAGATGAAAAGCTAGGCAAAATGTGGTAGGTGAATAGCATAGCCACCACATTTTTTGTCCTTTCATATATTTTATATCTGACTTGCTAGCCAAAAAGCTTTATTCAGTGTTCAAAACTCAATTATCAAAATTGAATTTGACAGATTAGTTATGGTAGCACAGAAATCACAATACTAGGGCTGGCCGTTTAGCTCAGTTGGTTAGTGCGTGGTCTTATAGCACCAAGGACAAAGGTTTGGATCCCAGTATTGGCCAGCCACCAGAAAAAGGAACAAATCACAATACTAGTTAGTACTTTATCCATCAAATCCTTGAGAAGGCAGGCAAGAATCTGAACTTAATAAGTGAAATATTTTTAAAAGTGTGGATAAATTAACTTGGCTTTGAACAAAAGGCAACTCCCTCTCCCTTCCTCGAGTGTGTGTGGCAGCTATTTTGATTACTAACCTTTCTCACACCCTTGTTTTTCCCTTTCTCCCTTTTTTTTTTTCTTTTTTTTTTTTTTTTGCAGCTGGCTGGTACTGGGATCTGAACCCTTCTCCTCGGTGTTACGAAACCTCACTCTTAGCCTTTTATTCACCTGCACAAGGGTACTTCAAGAAGTTCATGGAAAGATTTATATTATCTTGCAATTCTATTTTCCACAAACTTTTTTTTTTTGGCAGCAGGTCAGTACAGGGATTGAACCCCGGAACTTGGTGTTATCATAATTTTCCACAAGCCTTTTGTGTGTGTGTGGCTGACCAATACAGGGATCCAAACCTGTGACCTTGGTGCTACACGGCTGCACTCTAGCCAACTGAACTACCTGGCTGAACCCCCACAAACTTTTTGAAATTCCCTTGTATATCTGCCTTGTCCTATCTACATCTTGGTAAATAACCTCAGATTAATTTTTAAAGTGAGTTTTGTTTCCGTGTTTGCAGAACCTGATAATCCTCCTCCCGCCTCACTACCACCCCCTGTATCTATCTGCAGGATGCATAACTTTCCAGCATCACTGACAGCTGGGTTTGGCCATGTGACTATGTTCTGACCAAGGAGCTGTGATCAGAAGGGATCACATCCTCATGAGACAGCTGCTTGCCCTCTCTTCTCTCACTCTTCCGATGCCCTGTCCATGGGCTGGGACACAGACCTGGTGTTGGGAGTAAACCAGCCTCAGCCATGCATACCACGACAACATCCTAAGAGGACAGAGCCACAAGTGAGAAAGAACCTGGGTTTCCAGGTGACCTCACTTTGCAATGCCACCCATCCCATGGACTAAAAACTCTGACTTTTTGTACGTGAGAAAGGCATCTTTTATCTAGTTCATCTCTTTCAAGCCACTCAGATCAAAAACCCACTTAATGAGGGTAAAATAAACAAACAGACAAACGTGATTTTCTATTTCCCAGAAAACAGGTCCTCGGAAGTGAAATCCTTCAACTTCCTGTCTCTCCATCTTTAAAATAGATATCCTTATGATAGCCTATTGTTTCCTTCCCTGTGTAAGCCTAAACTTTTTACTTCGGCAGATTCTTAGGTGTCCTAAAAAAGAAAAAGAAAAAAAGACCATATATGTACACATTGTTTTTTTTCCATCCTTGCATCAGGGTTTTTCAGGGAAACAGAACCAATAGGATATATCAATATACAGACCAAGAGAAAGAGAGATTATGAGAATTGACTCACATGACTCTGGAGGTTGAGAAGTTCCACAATCTGCCGTCTACAAGCTGGAGAACTCGTAAAGCTGATAATGTAATTCAGTCCTAAGGCCCAAGACCTGGGATGGAGGCCAATGGTGTAAATCCCAGAGTCCGAAGGGCCCAGAACCAGGAGCGAAGGCAGGAGAAGATGGACGTGAGGTTGAGGAAACAGGGCTGGACAGAAGCAGCATCCCCTGCCCCGCGGATCATGCGTCCGGGTAAGGGGAAGGGGGCGGAGCAGAGGCCGGAAGTCTGGGGACTGGGGCTCGGGAGCAGCTTGATCCTGGTCCGGACCTTGTGCTCCCGGTGTCTTCCTAGAGGACCTGTTGACAGGCCGCTGTGCACGCTCACTTGCAAACCCGGTGTGTGAGCTGCCTGGGGGCCCTTCCCAGCGTGGCTCAGCCACCGTGCAGAGTCATCGCCCCAGCGTCCATCCCCGGGTCAGGGTGTGTGTCTCGGGGTGTGTGAGACAGAGGAGGAAACCTCGCCCCCTGGCCTCACCCTGGTGGGGCCCCGTGCGCCGAGTGCTGGGGACGCCGAGGAGGTCAGCGTCTGCACGAGGCTCTCTGCCCACCGTCAGCTGTGCGCGGGCAGGTAGCGGGGCTCGCGATGGCTCCCTAGCTACCCGGAGTTGCTCGTGTGGATGTATTGGGTGAGTGGATGTATTGGGTGCATGCGTGGGGGTCTCAGCTGCCCCCAGGCCCACACAGCCGACCCCTTCCCATCCAAAGCCATTGGTGGAGCTTCTCTGGAATAGTTTGCCAAAATATGACAGCAGAATCCACAGTCCAAGACCATTTCCACCGAGCTCGTATTTTCCTTTTCTGTAGGAACATTTTTTTTTTACCAGCAGTCCGCCATGCTTCCGAAGCCAGGTTTCATCTTTCCTGGATCACTGCAATGAAGTATTATTACAGTTCTGCAGTTCCCGATCTGGCCTGGGCTTGCTCGGATAAAACTTTGCATGTATTTAGTATGACACGGATTCTATACTGTAATGATGTCCTGTGCAAAAAGAAAAAAATTAACGAAATGGCAAATTTTATTGTTTTAATGCATATGCAGTTTAGTGACGTTTACATTTTGAAATACAATGTATAATTCATTTTTTAAAAAGTTGAGGACATCCTCAGTCTGTCCTCAAGCATGCCTACCAAGTATCTTGTATAAGAGGCTCGCTCTGAGGTGGCTGCAGCGGTATTCAAACAGCAGGATCAGCTAACCTATTCAGGTCTGTCAGTGGAGGTCTCTAAGAATTGAACTGAAGGCATCGACTAGAGGCGGACAACACAGAATCAAATAAAACTTAGACGTAGAAGGTAGTAAATTGCTAGGTATATGGTATGAATAAAGCCAATAATTAACTCTGCTCTCATGAAACTTATGCTCTGGTCAGGTGTTCTGTACCTCATTCACACAAGAGTGATAGGACTATGACATCTTTCTAGCCAGCTATATATCTAGGACAATTCATTTTACCAATGAAAATGTATTTCTATTATCCTGACGCTAATTAATGAACCTTCTGGTATAAATCTCAATAAAGATCCTTGAAATGCTTAAGTAGCCACCTAGGGAGTTTGGATTCCTGATTAGGGCACTTCATACTATAACTAACCACCCTGCTGGTGTGTGAATTTCTAATAGGGTAAGTCTAATGATAACTAACCCCCCCCCTAGAGTGTAGATAAAAGTTAATTTACACACAACTACATTACAGTGTTTATAAGGAAGTACATTAAAGTAAATTATAATAGAGGCAATCTAACAACATGGCAGAAAGTACGGCTGCCCAGAGCTCCCAAGTGTCACATACCAGTTTTTAAAATACTGAACATCTGTACTGCAGGTGAACTGCTATTGCCTGCGTTCCCCAAATACCCTCCTAATGCCTGGGTACCTTCCTTAGGACACCCAGGGCCTCCCCATTGTCGAGTCTATGGTAAGTAAAAGAAAGTAGTAGAACATTGTTATTTTGAAAAGCTAAGAAGGCAGCATGTGTCTCAGATTATAAGAGCAAAAGTTCCGAACTTGGAAATGGAAATAATGAGCAAATATTAAATACCTATTATGTGCAAATCCTATTTTTAAAAGCTAACCTGAGTCAATTTGGCCATGCACAACTTTTAGGTTCTTTTTGGCTACAAGTAGCCAAAGAAGTTTTTCCTCAAGTATAAACCAAGATTCCAGAGGGAGTATTGGGTCAGACACTCAGAATCCTCCAGTGTTCTTGCCCAGAGACCCCTTGAGGGGTTTAGCTTCCGGCATCATTGCTTACGGTACAGCCTACTGCCTCTTGCGATTTGTACACCCTATTTATACAAGGGCAGGGAGAGTCTCTGGAGTAATTTTAGATAATCACCTATCTAAACGAATAGCTTTCATTTGCCAAAAAAAAAAAAAAAATCTCATTTCTAACATTCATTATGTTGTCTACAGGCCACTATTTTTATCAGTAAAAACCCATTTCTCACATTTAGTGGGCAAATTACATAGTGTCACTGTTGATTAAGATACTAGTAACAGCCGTACAAGTGGGATAGAGCCAGCAGAGAGGCCAGAGCTGTCGTTCTGTGCAGCCCATGAGAGAAGGCGCTCGACTTGGGGAAAGCAAACCCTCACCCTGCCCCTTTTCAATTGAGAGCATCTTAGGACTGGACCAGAAAAAAGACTGTTCCACCAATGAGACCCCACAGGCCCTGGGCTCCTCAGGGCAAGTTGGTAACCTCTGTCTATAGGTCCCAAGTCTGCCCCATGCGATCTCACTTCCTTGCATGGTGGAACACCCAATGCCAGAAAAAAGAACTTTGAAACATGAAAATTATTTTTCAGCCTCAGAAAGACTATCTCTGAAAAGAGAGTTGAATTGGTATAGAGGCTGCTTTTACTCAAAACCAGATTGAAGTGTTGAAAAATGTCTTTAAACTGCTATCCTGAGGCCGGCCCGTGGCTCACTCGGTAGAGTGCGGTGCTGATAACACCAAGGCCACGGGTTCGGATCCTGTATAGGGATGGCCGGTTTGCTCACTGGCTGAGCGTGGTGCTGAGAACACCAAGCCAAGGGTTGAGATCCCCTTACCGGTCATCTTTTTAAAAAAAAAAAAAAAAAAAAAAAAAAAAAAAACTGCTATCCTGGCATTGATATCAGAGAAGACTAAGCTCAAAAACTGAATCTAGAGGAAGACAGAATCCAGATCTGGTTCCAAAATCAGCATGCAAAGTTGAAAACGTCCCATGCAAGAATCACACTTTCTATTTATTTCTAAAACGTGATTCCCCCATAGGACATTTTCTAATGGAAAAAGAAAATTCAACACAATTCTCCTGGAACAGATAGAAAACTAAACGCATGAATTTATATTGTGGAACATGACCAATCAATGGACATATCAAGTGTTAAAAATGTGATGTTTTCTTCCCTGCACATTTAATCCGAATGTTTTCATTTCCTTCTAAAAATATGTTGTAAATAATTACTGTTATACTGTGGTACATATTATATTTGGGCACTTTTAGGTACAATAAAGGTCTTTTCTTTACATTTTAATAAACATTTTCAGGAAGGCCAGGAAAGTTAATTTAATAAATTAGTTTGCTAAAATCAGTAAACTCATTACTAAATGATTCCACAAACTAGATTCCATTTATAAAGTATTTCAAGTAAAGTAATCTGAAGAACAGAGGTGTGATTTGTTTCCATTAGCTTCCTTCAAGTGCATTTAGAAACATGAGTATGCTTAACTGCATTATAGAACATAATTTATTTGTGAATCTTCAGTTTCTCTTGATTTATGGCAGAAAGCAGGGAGAATTTCTCACCATATATCAAAACAAATCCTTAAAACATGCCAGTTTCAAGTTGTTTTTTTTTCAAGCAAAGTCATTATGCCAAAGCAGAAATATAAAAACATCAGCTGTTGCCATTCATACTATTGGTTTTGTATTGCACAAAAGAACTAAGCTGCAAATAAACGCAAAAGTTTTTAATTAAAAAAAGATACTAGTAACAGAAATATCTGAAAAAGTTCCTGAATGCCAGAAAATCACCATCCCTGGACTGTGCTTTTTTTTTTTTTTCTTTTCATTATGAAGATTTTTACACGTACAAAAAAATGGAATAGTTTAATGAACAACCATATACTCATCACCTAGATTTATTTTTATTTTTATTTTTGTTTTTTCTTTGTTTTTTTATTTTTTATCTGTTTACCTTTTTTGTTTCTTTTTTCATCATCACTTAGATTTAATAATTCTTAATACTTTACCATATTTACTAAAGCATTACACAGTTAATTGTAGACATCACATTTCATCCTGAATACTTTAGTATACACTTTTAATAACATACATACATTTTCCCATAATCATAATACCATTATCACATTTAACAAAATTAACATTGTCCCCTAATATCCTCTAATGTTCAGACTGTACTCAGGTTTCCACTTTTGTCCCAAGCATATCTTTTACTGTTGATTTTTAAAAACCACACTCAGCAAGCCTTTCACCTTGCATTTGGTTGTTACTTCTGGATTAGAATGCTGGTAGCCTCTGGATTATAGCTTAATCTAAATGGTACACACATAATATCACAATTTATATGTGAAAATATTTTAAAGTAAATTATAGACATCAAAATGACCTTACTAGATATTTTCACCAACATTATCTCATGTATCTTTTTCCCTAAGAGGAAGAAGTTGTCCAAAGGACTCAGCCAGGACCACATGTATTTTCTGTAAGAAAGAACTTTCTGATCAATTTGGGGATTCTGAAGTTTAAAGAACAGATGATTCCAACACCACGCTTAAGAAACACTGACCCATGGTATAACATGCAAACTCTCAGGTATGACTCTGAAGGTTCTTGGATTTGGCCTCAAACCGGTTTTTTTTACAGTCTTTAGTATCCACACTGATTCCCAAGCTATTCAGTGTTCACTGACAGGGCCAGGGCGAGGGTAGGCAGAGTGAGGTGCTAGGACACAGGGTGGAAGAAGGCATCACTCTCAGTGCTGGGCCTGCACTTGCACAACCCTGATGCCTCCTTGATAACGAAAAGAATCTGCTCTGACCAGATCAGCTAAATTATAGGATCTTGGAAGATCTGGGTTAAGTCAGTAACCACATTCATCTGTCCCGAAACATGTTATCATAAGACTATTTTACTTAGAAGCAGCCGTAATGGCACCAGGAAGCCGTAAAATAATCTAGAATACTTCTTATTACCCTTACCCTAGATCCCTGCGTGTAGGATGTAACCAAGTAACAATCCCAAATCTGTATGTCTTGTACACCGATAGAAAGCCAGATGAGGTCATTAGGTGGGGTTGTCTTTCTCTCTCCTTCGACCCTTCCCCCTTCTCCTGATTATAAAATGTTGGGCTCTACTGGTCGTCTTCGGAACACATTTTCAGGGATACCTGATCTGTGTGTCTCCCCAGCTGTAAGTGTCATATTGGTTCAATAAATCCTTGCTATGTATATTTGGTCTCGGTTTCTTTTTTAGGTCAGTACTCCTCATCTTTTGCCCCTCGGCACCTCTCTTCTCTCACCCTAGTGCCAGCCCTGCTCCCTGAAAATCTCAGGCACCTCACATACATATACATTTTCAGCGCATCCTGAAAACCCACTGAGTTTGAGATTCCCTCTTATAATAACTTAGGAAATCAAAACTCACAATCTTGATAACAGCTCCAGTGTTCATATGTGACTTAAATTTTGAATCTCAAGATGTTAAGATTCTTAGGACCCCTTCAAATCCATAGAAAGCCTTTGTGTAACTTGGAAAAGGTTCAAGACAGACTCAGCCCTGCCGAGGACTCATGCTGGGCAAGTCTGGCTTTGCTGCCGCAGCCCGCACCCTAAATAACATAGAAACTGCGCAACCCATACGGACAGGGATCTTGTGACTTATGCCTTTTACACGGGTGATGTGAAATGAGTACCAGAATTAGAGTCAGACACACCTTTTCAAATCCAAGCCAGCCACTTGGCAGGAAACTTTGAACTACACCTTACTTGGTCTCACTGAACCTGTTTCCCCATCTCTAAAGTGTGGGTAATAATTTGTAGAGTTATTATGAGGAATGAATGAGTTAATACATGTAAAGTACTTTCTTCCTGTTGTATAGGTGGTGCTCATTAAATGCTAGTTTCCCCAGCATTCTATTAAACTAAAAGAGCTTAATAGAAATTTTAACAAATATGTTTCCTTCAGGAGACTTCCAGCAGTGGTAGAGATCTCAGATCTGCCAGGACCTGAGATAAGAATAATAATAGTAATAATAACAAGTGTTTATATAAGTCTTTACTTGTGCCAGACACTGTTCTGAAAACTTTACATGGATTGTAAAATCCTCTTTCACGGATGCAAAAAAGCCATTGCCAGAAAGTCCTGGGGGCTCCGCTGTGGCTCAGTAAGAGCTAAGAACTAAAGGCAGTTCTTAGCTCTAAAGAACTAAAAAACTCTCTGCACTTTCAGTCCATGTGGCTTTAGCCAGCCTGGGTTTCCTTACTGTAGTCTCAATCAGGGCACATGCTACCCATCGAGGAAGTTCCCAGGCTCAGACGACGAGCGACATCCTCCCAATTGACCAATCATTTCTTAATATTGTGAATTATCAGGGCTGTCTGGTTAGCTCAGTTGGTTAGAGCATGGTATTGTAACACTACAGTCAAGGGTTCAGATCCCCATCTCGACCAGATGCAAAAAGAAAAAAGTAATAAGAACATTGTGAATTATCAAATAAGCTGTATAGTTGCTGTAGCACTTCCAGCTAATGAACACTAGATTCTAAGATGATTTCATTTTGTGTTTTATAGAATATGAGGATAGGTCTGTTTGTTCGTTTTACTGAGTTAAACGGCTTCAGGAGCTCTACTCCCAAATTGTAGTCCTAGATTCCAACAACTGACTTTTGCTAATAGCTCTACCTGTCCTTTAGTTATTTGTCAGTAAACTGGGTGTTGTTCCACATCTGTTAACATCCCTGAGAGATTTCCGTGAACTGAACCATTGCTGTCATCATCAACTTCTTTGCCATTGATATGGAAGTTAAAGTTAGTTTAAGTAACTGAAAGTTAGTTTACCCAAAACAAATTATACATTTTAGCACTTCTAAAGCATGTCAAGCCCTCACTCCAGCCTCAAATACAGCTATTTACATTTATTAGCATATCACTGACAGGTCTCTTCAAGCTCAGGCATTGAGCAGTCTTCCAAACCTTCCCAGCCCCAGAATTCTTGGATATCAAGATCCACGTGGGCAAAAACAGTCCAGATCATTTCCAGCAGTCTGATAAACAGGTCCCATGGTCATAATTTGGTATTTTTATTTACTCAGCAAATATTTATGAAATACCTACTATGTGCCAGGATTTGTAGGGTCTCTGGCAAAGAACACAGAAATCTTTTGTTTTGGGAAGCAGGTAGATAAAGCCAAGAAATAGGAGAAAAGCAGTTTCTAGAGGCACAAGGAGGTTAGGGAAAGAGAAGGGTATCAGAACTGGCTCTCTTGGCTACAGAAACATCTGCAAAGGACCAGACACAATGCAGGTTCTGTCTCAAATATTTGAATCCATTCCCATCTACACCATTTGGCTGGCAGGAAGTCCCTGCTCTCTGTGGATTTACTAATGGGAGAGACAAACCTCTGACATAATGTAGTGGCAGGAGGTGTGCTAACTCCAGCTTCCCTGGAAGGGAGGGAGGGGACAGCGGCAGAAGCTTCTTCCGTGAATCCCAGGGTGCACACTGAAGTGTGGGTGAGCGTGCCGGCATGTGATCGTCTGTTAAATCCGACAGGCGTCAGCTCTGCGAGAGGGGAATTCATTCATTTATACTTTCCAACAATAAGTGTGGGGTGAGAAAAAGAAGACTTAGCAGCGAACGTTAGGACATTGGTCCGATCTTAGAACTAGACAAAGTCTAATCTCTTGAGAGAGATTGTTCTGTTGAGATTCTCTGCTTGTTCTGTTTTGGTTTTTTGGTATTTTTTGTTTTGTTCTGTTTTGCCTGGGTCTGCTCCCTTCTTGCGCACTTATGACTACTGCCCAAACAAGGGGCTCTGGAACATAGTTAGCTGCCAGTGAATCTGGGGAAACTCTGGATTTGAAGAGGTTGAATCAGACAATGAAAATTTGCTTTTTTACTCTGTTTTGGTGGTGGGCTGGTAGGGATCCAAACCCTTGACGTTGGTGTGACAACACAGCACTCTAACCAACTGAACTAACCGGCCAGCACCAAGAAAGTTTGTTTAAGAAGAGGCAATATAATTATTGCTCAGAAGAAAATTTTAATGCAGTCCAAAGGTAATTAAGTACAAAACCTAACTTACATGTAGTACTTACTAAACTGACTTTCTGTAACATAGAAAAGAAGATTCATAGGCAAAGCCCACGACATTATAATGAAAAAAACCCGTCTACAAAGTCTTGTCTGATTGACTTGGTCAAATGGTATATAAATTAAATCCATCTGAAGAATCTGATCCCCAAATGGAATTTTCATTTCCATAAGACTGCAGTTTAAAATGTATGTGAAGTAAGAAAGTAAGAGTAAAATCATTTCCCCCCATGGCTTGTGAATTGGCAGCCTGCATGGAAAATGAGCCAGCTCTTCCCCTGCTGAACAAATCCATTCAAAATGATTTCATAGTTTTCCTTCCTCATCCTTTGGAATGTGGAAGCCATTTTCCAGGGAGTTAAAAAACATATTTCTGAAGTTTTAACCCTTTGAGAGAAGATATTCACTCTGGGTTTTTTTTTAGCACAAATGCTGTAGGCAGAAAGTTGATTCAACCTTATTTAATTAGGATTCAAGGGAAATAGTTATGCCTAATATAATGCAAAGTTCTGTAATTGAACTAATATAATTTTGCAGCTACCTGCCAGGGAAATACTAATGCAGGTAGATTAAATGATACAGGGAAAACATTTCTTGCTTTGGTATTGCAAAATTAAATAAACTAAATTAAAAATTACTACTTGAAGACTGCTAGCTTTTGTCGTCACATTGGATTCTTTTTAGGTGTCTGTCTTCCCTGGCCCAATTCCCCCCCAATTCTATGCCAAACTATTCCAACTAGAGAAGACATATATATATATCTGCTTATAATTGCATATAATGTATTTTCCAGAAGAGAAACACACAAAAAACTTCTGTTTTGCCTTTTCTATTTTTTCTTTTTGGTGGCTGGCTGGTACAAGGATCCGAACCCTTGACCTTGGTGTTAATCAGCACCATGCTCTCCCAAGTGAGCTAACCAGCCAGCCCTGTATTTTCTATTTTTTTGGAATAGATAATACATTCACATTAATCCAAATTGGAAAAGGGAATATGAGAAAACTCTGGCCAGGGCCGGCCTGGTGGCTCATTCGGGTGAGTGCAGTGCTGGTAGCACCGAGGCCACGAGGTTGGATCCCATAGTGCAGCGAGGGTTGCAATCCCCTTACCAGTCAAAAAAAAAAAAAGTCTGGCCAGACTGGAGGCTCACCTAGGAGAGCATGGTGCTGATAGCACCAAGGTCAAGAGTTCGGATCCCCATATAGGCCAGCCACTGGGGGAAAAGAGTCTTTCCACTCCTGCCTTCCAGCTGCCCACTTTCGTTTTCCAGGACAACTAATATTTTGTTTTGTGTTTTTGTTGTGGTGGGGAGTGTAATTCTTTCCAAGTCATTTTATATATTCTCTAAATCCTCATCTTTATTTTTATACATAGGGTAGCACAGCTTAATATTAATCTGTGCCTTACATTTTTTAACTTAAAAATATATCTTATCTTTGACAAAAGAGCAAAGGCAAAAGAATGGAGAAAAGATAGTCTTTCCAGCAAAGAGAGCTCAAACAACTGGACGTCCACATGCAAAAAGTGAATCTAGACACAGACCTTATACCCTTCATAAAAATTAACTCAAAATGGATCATAGACCTAAATGTAAGGCCCAAAACTAAAAAATTCCTGGAAAAGGAGAAAATCTAGATGACCTTGGGTATGGTGATGACTTTTTAGATGCAACACCAAAGGCACTATCCATGAGAAAAACAATGATAAGATGAACTTCATTAAATTTAAAATTTGTTGCTCTATGAAAGACACTGTCAAGGGAATAAGACAAACCAGACAAAAAATTTTTTTGCAAAAGAAATACCTGATAAAGGACCGTTATCCAAAATATACAAAGAACTCTTAAAACTCAACAAGTGTTATATAATAAAAATATATTTGGTCTTTGTCTCCAGTTCCTGGTACAGAGCTTCTAAAACACTTGGAATTTCCTAAACAATAAGAGTGTCTTTTGTTATTCGTGACTAGCCTCTTTCCAGTATACCTGAGTTTCTGCTGAGGTAGCTGAGGGTGGGTCACTAGACAGCCTCAGAATAGAGCTGGTCACCGGGCCGAGCCCGTGGCGCACTCGGGAGAGTGCAGCGCTGGGAGCGCAGCGACGCTCCCGCCGCGGGTTCGGATCCTATATAGGAATGGCCGGGGCACTCACTGGCTGAGTGCCGGTCACGAAAAGAACAAAAAAAAAAAAAAAAAAAAAAAAAGAATAGAGCTGGTCACCAAAAAGACCAAGTGATTAGAGGATTGGAACTTTCAGCTCCACTTGCTGACCTTGGGGACTGGAATGGGGGGACTAGAGATTGAACTTTATAAAAACTCTTGAACAAAGAGACTCTGAGAGTTTGTGGGTTAGTGAACACCTCAAAGTGCTGGAAAGTGGTACCCCTAGAATAGGTTAGGGAGCTCCGTGACACTTCCCACGCCCATACATTCCCCTATGCATCTATTCCATTTGGATGTTCCGGAGTCGTATCCTTTATAATGAACTGGTAAAAATGACTAAGTGATTTCCTGAGTTCTGTGAGCCATTGTAGCAAATTATTAAACCTGAGAGAGATTTGTGGGTATCCCCTGATTTATACTTGTTTGTGCAGAAGTGTGGATGCCTGGGCACCCCATTTGTGTCTGGCATCTGAAATGGGGGCTATCTTGTGGGTCTGTCCTTTTTACCTTGCGGAATCTAATGCTAACTCCAGGTAGATAGTTCCAGAAATAAATTGAATTATTGGACACCCAGTTGGTGTCAGGGAAAAATTCTCACAATCAGAAATGAATGGTTAACCACAGTAAGAAATGAAGTTAACCAGCTGGCCAGTTAGCTCAGTTGGTTGGAGTGTGGTGTTATAACTCCAAGATCAGAGGTTCAGATCCCTATACTGGCCAGCCACGAAAAAAGAAATGAACAACTGATTTAAAGGTACACAAAAGACTTGAACAGACAACTTACCAGAGAAGATGGCAAATAAGTATATAAAAAGATGCTCAACATTATATTTCATTAGGGAGTTGCAAATTAAAAAAACAATGACGTACCACTACATACCTATTAGAATCACCAAAATCCAAACACTGACAATACCAGAGGCTGCTGAGGACCTGGAGCAACAGGATCACTCATTGCTGGTGAGAATGCAAAAGGTACAGCCACCTTGAAAACAGTTTGGCAGTTTCTTACAAAACTGAACATATTCTTAACCATATGATCTTGCAATTGTGCTGGATCGAGTTGAAAATTTCTGTCCACACAAATACCTGCAAACGCATGTTTATGGCAACTTTATGTATGATTGCCAAAGCTTGGTAGCTACCAAGATGTCCTTCAGCAGGTGACTGGATAAATAAAATGTGGTACATCCAGACAATGGCATATTATTCAGTGCTAAAAAGAAATGAGCTGTCAAGCCAAGAATAGACATGGAGGAACATTAGATGCATATTATTAAGTGAAAGAAGCCAATCTGAAAAGGCTACGAGGCCGGCCCGTGGCTCACTCGGTAGAGTGCGGTGCTGCTAACACCAAGGCCACGGGTTCGGATCCTATATAGGGATGGCCGGTTTGCTCACTGGCTGAGCGTGGTGCTGACAACACCAAGCCAAGGGTTAAGATCCCCTTACCGGTCATCTTTTTAAAAAAAAAAAAAAAAAATGAAAAGGCCACGTACTGTAGGATTCCAACTATTTGATATTCTGGAAAAGGCAAAACACTGGAGACAGTAAAAAGATCAATGGTTGCCGAGAGTTACGGGGGAGAGAGGGATGGACAGGCAGAGCACAGAGAATTTTTAGGGCAGTGAAACTATTCTGTATTCTACTATGATGATGGATGCATGTCCTTATACATTTTCCAAACAGACAGAATGTATAACACCAGGAATGAACCCTTACTAAACTACAGACTTTGGATGATAATAAATATCAATACAGGTTCATCAATTGTAACAAATATACCGCTCTGGTAAGGGATGTTGACAACGGGGGACGTTGTGCATGTTTAGGGCAGGTGGTATTAGGAACTCTCCATACTTTCTGCTTAACTTTGCTCTAAACCTAAAACTGCTCTAAAAAATAAACTTTAAAAAATCAACAGCCCCTCTCAAATACTCACACACATCTTGGAGATATTACCATATCACTAGAATTTTTTCAGTCCTTTTGATAGTTCCATGGTATAGGTATACCATTATTTATATTACCAGTTTTCTATCAATGGACGTTTACGTTTTTTCTAATTGTTTTCAGTTATTACAAACTATACTGTTGCAATATATGTCATTTCATATATGTATATGTATATTTGTAGGATAAATATGCACCTGTGTTTTCTTTGGCTGCTAGCAGGTACAGGGATCCAAACCCTTAACTGTAGTGTTACCAACACCGAGCTCTAACCAACTGAGCAAACTGGCCGGCCCTGAATACAAGTTCATTTGTTATTTCTGTGGGTGTCACCAAAATGCCTCCAAAGAGGTTGTATCAATGTATACTCTTATTGATTCTGATGACACCAAGGTCAAGTGTTCAGATCCCCTTACAGGCCAGCCGCCAAAAAAATTAAAACAAACAGAAAAAAATTATATTCCTACCAACAAAAACGTTTCTGTGTCTGTTTCCCACAACCTCACAACAGAACGTTCTATCAAATGTTTGGATCTTTGACAATCTGATAGGCTCAGAGAATGTTATCTCGGGCTTTTTTTTTTTCCTGGCCGCTGGCTGGTATGAAAATCCAAGATTTTGTTTTTGTCTTTTTAATTTCTTTTATGGGTAATTTGTATTTTCTGCTCTGTAAGATTTTGGTTATCTGGTTTTTTTTTTTGGACAGGGGCAGGCAGCTGGCTGGTATGGGGATCCAAACCCTTGACCTTGGTGTTAGCAGCACCAGCACCATGCTGTAACCGACGAGCTCTGACATTTTAACTTTATAATGCTCAATTCACCTGGAATTTATTTTAGGAGCAGTGTGAGAAAAACAGAACTATTTTTTCTTTAATATTATGTAATAGGGAGACATTGTTCACTCTCTCTTTACCAATTTGAAAAGCCCCATCTTTCTGGCTGCTGCTCTCTTTTGCAGCTGTATTGTGTTTTTTTTATATTCAATACCAACACCAGACTATGGTTTTAATGGCCGTAGCACCAGACTAGGCTTCAAACTCTAATAGGGCAAGACCTTACTTACTATTCTTCCTTTTCTAAAATTGCTTTTCTATTCTTTATCATTTATTCTATCGAATTACTTTTAGAATCAGCTTGTCAATTTACATAAAAAAATCTTTTGAAGCAGGGAACCCTGAGCATTTTCTGATTGTTAAACCTTCCCCCTTCCACTGGAGAAACTGTTTTAGGAATTTTATGCTTGGCTGTTCATAATTGCAAACTTTGGCTTCTGTAACCTAGCCTGCTTCCTGCACCTGTGTGCTAATGAAAGGCAACAACTGTTTTGTGCCGCCCCAAGGGCCGGATGCAAATTTGGCTCCAGAACTGACCAATGAGCTATGTCTCATAGCCAACCAATCCGAATAAACAGACTTGCATCTCTCATTTGCATAAGAGGACCTAAATGAAAACTTGGGTGGGAAGTTTTGGTATATAAGGCTGCCCCTTTCCTTCATTTGGAGAGACACTAGCCTGATGCTCCTTCTCTCCTTGCTTGTGAGCAATAAAGCTCTGTAACACCAAAAAGAGCTGTTAACTAGTAAAGAGCTGTAATACCAACGTTGGTCTTGGATTCCTCTGTGTGAGCACCTCCCAACACTTTGTCAGAAATGATGAAGACTTACACTGAATTCATAGACTGATTTTACAGAACAACTACTGTATTTCAATTTAGAAATATGATATGTCTTTCACCTCAGATCAGGCTGCTATAATGAAATACCACGCATTGGGTGGCATATAAACGATAGAAGTTTATTTCTCACAGTTCTGGAGGCTGGAAAGTCTAAGATCAAGGTACCAACAGATTTGGTGTTTGGTGAGAACCTGCTCCCTGGGTCACAGAGAGCCATCTTCTCGCTGTGTCCTCACATGGCAGGAGGGACAAGAGAACTTACTGGAGTCTCTTTTATTTATTTATTTATTTATTTATTTATTGTCAGGTGGTTGGTCTGGGGATCTGAACCCTTGACCTTAGCGTAGTAACACTGCACTCTAACCAGCTGAGTTAACTGGCCAGCCCATGGAGCCTCTTTTATTTATTTATTTAATCATAATTGATTATACATATTTTTGAAGTTCAATATTGATGTATGTTGATCAAATCAATACTGTTAGCATATGTATTATTATAAATCATACTTATTCTTTATGCTCCTTATCCAATTTCTCCCCATCTCCTTC
Source organism: Cynocephalus volans (assembly GCF_027409185.1). NCBI lineage: Eukaryota > Metazoa > Chordata > Mammalia > Dermoptera > Cynocephalidae > Cynocephalus > Cynocephalus volans. The sequence goes on from NC_084471.1 coordinate 93,299,044, forward strand.
TCCCTCCCCCCTCCCCCCTCTGATCACCCTAGATTTCTTCTCTCCTTCTGAAAGAGTAATGGTTACTCTGTTGATTTGTTGCCTAGATGATCTGTCCAATGCTGAGAGAGGTGTGTTCAGTTCCCCCACTATTATCATAGAGCAGATGCTTCTTCTGTCATTCTGGAATGGGCTTTGTGGAGAGAGATATCCTCTTCTTTTCTTTGGTCTCTGCTGGTGACTGTCCTTGTGTCAATGCACTTGAGTGGCTGGTGGGCCATCTGCACGGTGATTGTGTTGTCTAGCAGCTTTTGCAGCAGCTGTAGCTATTGTGGTGGCTGTGGTGGGCCACCCACATGGAAGTGGTGTTTTTGGCATGCTCCTTGTCTGGTTGCAGACCCCGGGCAGGCCCCATGGTAGAGTGGTGTGCCTGGTTGTGGGAGGAAGGGTCAGTCCCCGGCAAGGAGTCTCTTTTATAAGGCCACAATCCTAATCATAAGGGCTTCACCTTCATGACCTAATCATCTCCCAAAGGTTCTACCAGCTAATACGATCACATTCAGGATTAGGTTTCAACATAAGAATTTTGGGGGGCACATTCATTTCAAAACAGCCTTCTTGTACTTCTTTCAGTAATGTTTTACATTTCCTGTTAAGTTTATTCCTATGTACTAGAGCTGGCCAGTTAGCTCAGTTGGTTAGAGCACAGTGTTATAACACCAAGATTAAAATGTTGGATCCCCATACCAGCCAGCCACCAAAAAAAAAGAAAAAAGAAAAAAAAAAGAATTTAAAAAAGAACAACTGTATTCCTAACTACTTCAGAGGCTATGTTGCCATTGCAACTCAGATTTTTCCCTATTAAATTCTTTTGAATAGTTATTCTTAATGTGTAAGACACCCTTTTTTGCCTTTACAAGATATATCTCATGCCTCGTAAGTCTCTTTCAAAGTGATTTTTAGGGCCGGCCCATGGTTCACTTGGGAGAGTGTGGTGCTGATAACACCAAGGCCACGGGTTCGAATCCCTATATAGGGATGGTTGGTTTGCTCACTTGGGAGAGCTTGGTGCTGACAACACCAAGTCAAGGGTTAAGATCCCCTTACGGGTCATCTTTAAAAAAGAAAAATAGCTGAGAAAGTGATTTATATTATTTTTTGTGACTTGACACAAAATTTTGAACAGGGAATGAAACTTAATATTTATTATGCAAGGAGAACAAATGTTTGCTGTACACCTACTACTACTAACAGTAGCTAACCCTTATCTAGCACAACTGTATGGCAGCCACTATTCTATGTGCTTTATATAGTGTAATTCATTACAGCAATCCTGTAATGGAGTTTATATTATTATCCCCATTTTACAGATGTGTAAACTAAGGCACAGAGAAGTTATGTAACCTGCTTAAGAAAATAGCTAGAAAATAGTGGAGCCAAGAACTATAAGCAATTTGGCTTTAGAGTCCTTCATCTTAACCATCAGGCCATATTAGCTACTAGTTGCCAAACATTGTGTTTTGAATGTGTCTTTCCATTTTTAACCCTTATAGCCCTAACAGATTAAGAATTATTAAACCCATCTTCCATATAGGGAAACTTAGGCTAAGAGAAATTAAGTAATGTGCCCAAGGTTGCATAACTAGCCCTAGAGACCCTGGTATTCCAAAGCTGACCTGCTTTCCACAGCTTCTTGCTTCATATCATTTTGTCTATCAGACTGCATTGTTCATGTGCCTATTAACTTGATCTTTAGTCAAAGATAAGCAAGTCTTGCAATCAGAGCTTCTGATAAGAATGAGGTAACTGGAGACAGCATATCGATACCTATCATTTCAATCAAAGCAAATAATTTGACATTTTAGTTAACCCATGAGACCCTTTTGTAGGGAAATTTCTTATTTTCCTTGAGCTTTTTTAGAAAATAGCATAGTGGCCCTTTTTATTCCAGCATCTTAAAGGGTAGAATCCACACTCTCATGAAAAATAATTGGCAGCCTTTTCTCCTCAGTATACTATAAAACTCTGTTATCTAATATTTATTACTGATTTATCATAGAACAGACACTATCCTGAGGGCTGGCCTACAACAGTGAACAAAACAGACATAGTCACTGCACTTATGGGAGCTTCCGTTCTAATGGAGGAGGCAGACATTAATAAGGAATCATCCAAATTTATATTCATGAGCTGTGATAATTGCTCAGATGGGAAAGCACAAGGTGATTTGAGAGCACATCACAGGACTATGATCTAGTTTGATGTGTAGGTGGCGGGGAGGGAATTGAAGATGAATCCCTTAGGAAGTTAATATTTGAGCCAACATTTGCAGGAAGGGGTGATCAAGGAGGCATGTTCAAGGGACTGAGAGGGCTTCGAGGTGCCCAAAGCACTTACGACAAGGCTGAAGAACTTGTCATGAGCTAGAGAGCATGCAGGGCTTTGTGGGATCTTAGGTGATTTTGGTCTTTGGCCCAAAAGCCATGGGAACTCTTTGAAGGGTTTTAAGTGGAAGGATGTGCTCCGGTTTCCATTTCTGTAAATCTCTCTCTGCAGGGTGGAAAATGGATTGGGGGTGGGGGGTGGAGAAATCAAAGTGAGTGATGACGACAGGTTGATCTGGGAGATGGAGATAAGAGGGTATACCTAAGGGATGTGACAGTGCGACAGCAAGACCTGCGGGTGGCTGGGATAGCAGGCGTCAGGCAGGAAAAGGTAACCACCAGGTAGGAACTGCAGGAGGACCAGGGTTAGAGGGAAAGTGTGGGAACTCAGTTTTTAGCACATTATGTTAAAGTTGCTTTTAGACATTCAGTTGGAGATGTCAACCAAGCAGCTGGAGATATTCATTTGGCACAATGATGTTCTTCCAGATATGTCCGGCTAGAGATAATCACCTGGGAAACAGCACAGGTGTAGACAAGATGACCTAGGGACAGAATTTAAAGTGAGAAAAGCTTGGGGTTTAAGCTTGGGCTGGTTATTTGATTCACGGACTTGACTAAATTGTCTTCTCTTCACTCTTGTAATTTGGTTCCTGATAGGTGTCAAACAAATGTTTGAAGAACGAAATCTTTTAATATTTTCGATGATTATCTGTACCTCATCCTGGGTTGTTCATCGAGCAAGTGAGACACCAGCTGGTCCACCACCTCCACATTCCCTCTCATTACACATTTTTTCAGGGAGTGGAAAAGATAATGCTAGGAATCAGTTTTTTGGTGTCTGATCGTAGCAAGGTAGACCCGATCCCTGGCCACCATCCTGTCACCAAACCTCAGTGCTATTTCTTCTGGGAAAACTTTTCCTTGTCTTCATCCCATACAGGAAGATTTCTCTTTCGGATCTCCTGTACTCAGGATATACTTCCACCTGAGCCCATCACTTCATTACAGCATCAAGTTTATGGGTCTGTCTCCCTAGAAGACTGTGAGCACAGTTATTTTATTTATTTATTTGTTTGTTTATTTGTTTTTCATCTGTTCACAGGCTGTTTAATTATCCAAGAGTAGGGAGGAAAGAGGATGAAGAGAAAAACCAGACGCCCCAAGGTGGTAGGGCTTAAGGGAAGAATGAACATAAAGGCTCCTCTTCTTTCTCTTGCTGCTGACCCCAGGGGAATCCAGCTTCAGATGGGACCTGAAGGGCCTGGGGGTGGCTTAGGGGCCTCTAGGAGGCCTGGCCCCGCGCAGCTGTTGGCTGGAGTTAGGATCTCCATGGGGGAAGTTCCCAGGATTGGAATGGCTTCTGCGTACACAAAATACCTCTCTGCAGAAGGCACTGGTGGAGAGGGGCAGCAGGAAGACTGGCCCATCACAGGCAGGATCCACTGTTTCGTGGGTCTGGGTCCTGGTCCCCAAGACCAATCCAGGCTCCCTCAGGGGCTGGGTCTCTGAGGCCCTTGTTCCCCTCTTCTCCCTTCCCTTAGACCAGTGGTGAGCAGGCAGTCATCGGAGGGCCAGGTCAGGCCATGTGGTGGATGCCCCCTCTTCAGGGCTAGTGCATCAGGTGACTTCTAGGCCAAGAGCCCCAGGCCGGCGACTTTGGCGGAGAGGAAGGAGTGGACGATGAAGACCATGGTTTTGGGACAGGAGCGCAGGTCCAGCTGGATCTTGCCTTCAGCATCCCCAAAGTCCAGGAAAAGGACAGTGGCGCCATCATCAGAGGACATCTGCTGCTTCTTGAAGGGCTGTCGGAGCAACACAGTTCAAGAGCACCTCGCTCAGCCACCCACAATGTGAAGCCCTTGTCAACGTGCACAGACAGGTTGCAAGGATGGCCGTTCCACATGCAGGCTGTAGATACCTCCTGTGCATGCTTGTTGGCCCAGTGACAGCCATCTACCAGCTGGCGGGTCCAGGCAGCCAGCTCCTGTGGTGACTCCATACTGAACAGGTGAGTGTCTTCACTGTGGCGTGTGCCTGTGTGCAGGGCAAAAGAGAGCTCTGTACTGTCGGGCACCAAGCCCTTGGAGTGGCCTGAGTGCACCAGCTGGTGGCAATGAGTGGGGCAGCTCGGGCCGGCCGGCTCAGGGCCTCACGGGTCTGGGGAAGACAGCTGCAGAGAAGCAGCCCCTTTGCAGTCAGCAGGGCCAGGGCTGGGGCACGTGCCCCCACTGGGCGGCTGCTCGGTCAGCCAGCTGATCTGCTTGACGTCCTCCTGCCTCCCAGCTGTGCTGGTGGCTGCCAGTAGTGCCTGAAGCTCGTCCTTGACCCAGGGCATCAAAGTGTTGATCTGGGCTTGGATGGCACCTGCCCGTGACCTCGCACTAGCCTCATCATTGGCCTTCAGGAAGGTGTCTTGGCCATCTGCCGAGCAGACCTCCAGATACCTGGGCTCTGGCTCAGTGGGGGTGCACCTCCTTGAGACATATGCCACATTCAAGGACTCATGTTTGGCCTCACTGAGGTTCTGGGGTGGAGGGCCAGGGGAGGAAGGCTGCCGCCGAAGGGGTGAGGCAGGAGGTGAGTCCCAGCCCACCAAGGCCCCTCCGGCAGAGTTCGTGAAATATAGTGATACCTCCATCATGCACTTGACCTCCAGCACCACCTCCCTGCCTGTCTTCTAGAGGGCCTGCACCGCCTCACCATGGGTGGCAGAGGACAAGTCTTCCCCATTCACAGACAGGATGGCATCTCCCACAAAGAGGGCCTCCGTCTGGTCAGCTGCCAGTCCCTTAATGATCTTGGCAATGAGAACAGACATATCGTCCTCCCAGGCCCCTTGAGGCTGAGGCCAGCCCACCAGCCCACCGGCCTCAGCCTCGCCCACCCTGGAGCTGCGTGGGCTCCAGCCCCCAGGGAGCCCAGATATGTTGTCTTAATCCAGCTTTGCATCTACAGGACATTGCTTAGCTCAATACCTTCTTTTTGTAATACAATTTATTTTTAGAGCAGTTTCAGGTTCACAGCAAAATCGAGCAGAAAGTACAGAGAATTCTCATACACCCCTTAGACCCAAGCACAACCTCCCCCACTGCCAGCATCCCCACTGCAGTGGTCCGTGTGTTACAAACAGTGAGCCCGCACTGACCCAGCACTGTCCCTCCAAGTCCACACTTCACATCAGGGGCACTCTTGGTGTTACACATTCCACTAGTTTGGACAAATGTATAGCAACATGTATCCTTCATTACAGCGTCAAAGGGAGTAGTTTCAGTGTCCTGAAAGTCCTCTGCGCCTCACCCACTCACCCCTAAGCAACCACAAATCTTGTTATTGTCTCCATGTTTTTGCCTTTTCCAGGATGTCACATAGTTAAAAATCACACAGTAAGTATCCCTTTCAGATTGGCTTTTTTCACCTAATAATATGCGTTTAAGGTTCCTCCACATCTTTTTTTTTTTTTTTTTTTTGTGGCTGGCTGATACAGGGAACCTAACCTGTGACCTCGGTGTTGCAAAGCCAGGCTCTAACCAGCTGAGCAAACCGGCCAGCTCCTGATAGCTCACTTCCATTTAGTGCTGAATAATATTTGAATAATATTCCACTGTCCGGATGTACCACAGTTTATCCATTCACCTACTGAAGAGTATATTGGTAGCCTCCAAGTTTTGGCAATTATGAATAGAGCTGCTATAAGGATGCATGTGCAGGTTTTTGTGTGGACATAAGTTTTCAGTTCATTTGGGTAAATACGGAGGAGGGTGATTGCTGGATCATACGGTAAGAGTATGTTTAGTTTTGTAAGAAACTGCTAAATTGTTTGCAAAGTGGCCACACCATTTTGCATTCTCAGTAGCAGTAGATGAGAGTTTCTATTGCTCCAAGTCCTCACCAGCACCACTACACACCTATTAGAATGGACAAAATACCTTTTAAAAAAATTTATCTTCTACCTAAATGGATGGATTATATTTATTGGCAATGTATTTATTCTTTCCTCAGAGCTAAGAATTACATAGGGATTTCCTTTGTGGGAAAATTCCAAATTCGAAATTCTAAAACTTTCTGGAAAATTAGATTTAGAAATAGAGTGTAGGTTTATTTATTTGGCTGCAATTAGTATATAAAAAGTATTCTCTATATTCTTCTAATAAGTGTAACATTGGCAAATGAATAAGGGACAAGAAAGAACTAGGAGGGGCTGGCCAGTCAGCTCAGTTGCTTACAGTATAGCCTTACAACACTGAAGTCATGGGTTCAAATCCTCTTACTGGCCAGCCACTAAAAAAAAAAATCAAAATTCTTAGGTAAAGAAAAAAAAAAAAAAAGAAGAAGGAAAGAACTAGGTACTGAGGATACCTGCAGGTTAATTAGTAAGGAAGTTAGTTAAAAATTTAAAGGACCATTTCAGGAAGTTTATTAATCTTTGCTGATTAAAATGAATGACAATAATTTGTTGCTCTATATCATTTGGGAAGAAATATGACAGTAGGTTGTTAATGTTTGCCTGTTTGTAAGATGAGCCCGAGTCATAATTTATGTCTACAGTGCTATCCTTATTCACTTGAAATGCCCTTTAATATCCTACTATGAAGCCTCCTATTCAATTACTTATGAACACTTTAACTTCATAAATTGTGAGCTGTTTAGACAGGTTCATTCAATTAAGACTATACAAAAAAAAAAACCCCATATAACAATTGTCATAAAATTCTTTAAAATGATGTAAAAGCCACATGATCTTCCTGAGGTAAGACCAAAACACAAACAGAGCTGTTTTCTTTCTACCGAGTGTTATTAAGTTTAATTGCTTCATTCTCGTGATTGCTTTTGAAAGAGAAGGAATCAATCAAGCTTTCACCAAAAGCGGATGGCACTGCATTATGTATGAGGTTGGCAAGGCAAGAGAGACCTGTGACCTAAAAGGAAATCAGGATCTAAAGCACTTACAAATGTGAGGCTCTCCTGAGTCCAAGGCTCCTTTGTTAAGAGACACACTGCCTTTGAACATTAACTTCCTTTTTTTTTTTTTTGTCTTTTTCGTGACCGGCACTCAGCCAGTGAGTGCACCGGCCATTCTTCCACATTGTTCACTTAACATAAGTTTCTCAAGTTTATTTTTTAGGATAGCACAGTCTCTTGAATATGAAGGTGGTGCTATTGATACAATATTAAAAAATATGAAGACATACTTTCCCCAGGAGTGTTGAAAAGGCCCTGTCTACAATGCCTCCTTAAAATCCCTTCGGAATTTATAGCATCCATTTTTCAGATGACAAAGCAGGATTAGGGGTGTTGATGATGGGAGAAAATTTGCCTCTGTTTGTATCTCCGAGCCCCCTGGGGCAAAGCCCTTGTACTCATTGGTAACAAAGTCCAACGAGCCGAGTGAGTTGCTTCAGACTCTTCACTTAAAGACAATCATTGCACATTAAATGTTTGAAGTGAGATACTTGGGATACAAAAATATCCCTGAGTTTCTCCCCTAATTTCTGAATCTGTGTCCGCATTGATGAGTCTGTTTCCTTGTTGCGACAGGAGGTCACCACTGGGGACCACCAAACATTCCCAGAGTTTAGAGCCATGTTACAACCCATGTTATCCTTCAGCATAGTTCCAGAGCAATGTGTCATATTGAGAGCTTTCCCATCCAACCTGCCAGCAAGACTGGGCTTCACTAATATGTAATTTGTTTGTTATCTTTGCAGGTAATATTCAGCACACAGGACAAACAGCTAGCAAAGGCAGGATTATCTTTGGTGAGGTGGAATCCCTGGAGGGGAAATAAAAATTTGGTAGAGAAAGTAGCTTTCAATGACCCTCTCTCCAGAGAAATCACATCTTCTGGCCTGACAGAATTGTAGACTCTCTAATCATTAGGCTTCCACCGAACCTAAACATCATTAACAAACAAAAGCCATATTTCTATAAAAAGAGGCATTCTTCCTCTAAGTGTCTAATTTGCCTTTTATTCATAATAATGTTAGCTTCTCAAATGGTTGAACTTGGAGCTGGACTTCCTGAGCACACATCCCTTGTTTCACAGCTCTCGGTAGGATGGAAGGAGGGAAAGGGAATCAGGTTTTCTGAGAGCCTGCCTTAGGGTCAGGTGAGGACCAGTTCACGCTCCCAGGTTGCTTTTTCTACAGATGAGGAAACTGAGAGAGGTTAGGGTGGCTGAGGACCGGCGGGGAAACTGAGCAGGCACACAGTCTGATTCGTCCCCTCTTCCTCAGCACCTAGCTGAAGAACGGGCCCCTCCCTGGTAGTGTTATGATCAAGTGAAGTCTGTCATCACCACCCAAGGGACTAAGAAATCTCTCACATCAAAGTTCTCAATGATAAAGATCAGCGTTTATTTGAATGCTTAGTCCAAGGAGCACAAACAGCCAGGAGCTAAAGGGATTTTTTTTTTTTTTTTGGCAGCTGGCCAGTAAAGGGATTCAAACCCTTGACCTTAGTGCTATCAGTCCCATGCCCTCCAGGGACGAGCGTGGGAAGCTGATTGGTTTGGGGTGAAGTCAGTACAACTATTCCTGGCATGTGGACTGATATTTTCCACGGTGCCGGTGCCGTAGGGTCTATGGTATGTGAGTGTAAAGAAGGCTTGAGGTTGCAGGTGATCTACAGAAACAACTTGAGATTGGCATTACAGATCTTACCTCAAGCCATAAGGCATTCGGTGAAGGGACAAGGATCCTGGTCTTCAAATCAAATTTTAGCCTAAGGAAAGTATATGTGTAAACTAACTTTGTTCTTCTTGTTAACTGTCCTTTGTTGCTGCTCCTAGGAATTCAGCCCATCTTGTTGGACCAAGTGGGTTTTCCTTATTCCCTGTCTCCCTTCCCCCAGCCGAGGCCTCCTCTGGCTGAGGTTATGGGGATAGCTAAGGGTGGGGGTTTCGGGACAACACTGGGGTCTGTCCCGTTTCAGTAGGAAGTTGCTATACATCTGGAAGAGGGGGACAGATAAGTTATGAAGTTGCGGTGTCACCTTTGCTTGGGTGGTGCTAGTACAGTGTCCTTCTGTGCTGTAACTGCGTCTTATACAACCCATACAACATGTAGCCCAGTGCCAGAAACATGGTGCGTGCTCCAAGAAGGTTTTTGTAATTAACTAATTCACATTAGCATCATTTAAAACATGTCTCTGACGTCAGGTGTCACCATTGCTGTAAACAGATGTTGATCTTCAGATTAGTCCATTTTTTGGAACAGATAAATACTGTTACTAGACTATAGATTTTTAAATGACATGAGTAAATGCTGGGTTGGGAGCTTTCACTAATTTCCAGTGAAAAATCTGTTATTAATATCACATTAAGAGCTCAGAATTTGGTTAATATCTTAATTAAAAGGCAGTAGGTATTAAAGACAGGCTGACCCAGATAAGGTCAGCTGTCAGGTGCTGAAATATCTGTCTCCACATGTGGTAGAATCTCTCAGTGGCGTCCTCTGATTAACTGCAGGGGCCCTGCAAGCACAGGTGAAAGGATCAAAGGATCAAATGCGTCTGGTGCCACTCGGAGGCAAGAGGAAATGGCAGAGAAGACTGAGCGTGAGAAACTCGAACAGTGCTACAAGACAGCAGCAGAGCACTGAACACACATCCTGCCTCGGGGGCAAGATGTCTTGTTTTTCTGCAGTTAGTAGAGTCGTCTAAACTTGGGTACACGCCCTTTCTCTCTCCCCTTTTTAGAAAAGATGTGGGGGAAGATAAGTATCTCCTTTGCACAATTTTCTTTATTTATTTGGTGGCTGGTCAGTACAGGGGTCCAGAACCCCTAGACCTTGGTGTTATAACACTGCGCTGTAACCAACTGAGCCAACCAGCCAGCCCAAAACTTAAACATGAAAGCTGGAGTCTTGTTTTAGTATTCTATCACAAGTAACAAATTACCACCCACGTGCTGGCTTCAAACAACACCCATTTATTAGTCCACAGAACTTTAGGTGAGAAGTCCTGGTGGGCCTCACTGCATTGTGTTTTAGATGTCACAAGGCCAAAATCAAGGTGTCAGCCAGGCTAGGCTCTGAGAAAAAGTCCCTTTCAAGCTCATTCGAGATGGCAGAATTCAGGTCCTGGAGGCTGCAGGGCTGAGGTCCCCGTTTCCTTGCTGGTTGTTGGCAGAAGCTGCCCTCTGCTCCTAAGGCTGCTTGCATGTCTTCCTTGCCTTCTCAGTCTTCAAACCAGCAGCAGTGTAGCGTCCAGTCCTTCAGATCTTAGGATCTCTCTGACTTCTCCTTCAACTATGAGTCAGAGAAAACTCAATGATTTTAAAGGGCTCGTTAGGGAGATTAGGCCCATCTGGGTAGCGTCCCTTTTCTGTATAAGGCAACATAATCACAGGAGTGACATCCTGTCATTTTCACTGGTTCTTCCCACACTCAGAGGGGGAGGGGATTATATAAGGGCAAAATTCATTGGGGTCATTCTTAGAATTTGGCTTAAAATCTGTTTTTACTAAGAAACAATAAACATTAGGGCTGGCCGGTTAGCTCACTTGGTTAGAGCGTGGTGCTAATAACACCAAGGTCAAGCGTTCAGATCCCCATACCAGCCAGCTGCCAAAAAAAAAAAAAAAAAAAAAAAGATTCCAGCAAAAAGCAACAAACATTTATTACATACTCATTCATTCAGCAAAGATTTCCTATGTGCAAAGCCCTCTGCTAAGTGCTGGGGATACAATGGCGATACTCACAGTTGCTGCTCTTGCAAGATTCCCAAACGCTATGGGAGGAGAGAACTTAAAGCTGTGAGGGCCACCGAAGAGGCGTCTTTTGTTCCAAGAGGGGTGAGGCAGTCAAGAAAGTCTTTCTAGAAGTGGTGAGGTCTAAGCTCAAGGGTAAGTAGGAATTTCTTAGACAGAGAGAAAGGATGTACGTGTGGGTGTGAGTTCGTGTGTGTCTGTAAGGAGATTGTCCCCAGCAGAGGAACAGCGTGTCTATTTGGTCAGTCTGGATCCCCACACTCCAAGAAGCATGAGCCAGTAGTAAGATTGGAGGTGACAGAGAAGTCAGAGGGTTGTTGTAGTCAAGGGCACAGACTCTGAGATCCCGGACTGTCTTTTTTTAATTTTAGTAAAATATACACAACTGAAAATTGTCCATTTTAACAATTTTATCTACGTATTTATTCGGTGGCTGGCTGGCATGGGGATCTGAACCATGACCTTGGTGTTACAAGGCTGTGCTCTAACCCACTGAGCTCACCGTCCAGCCCCATTTTAACAATTTTAAAGTATACAGTTCAGTGGCATTAAGTACATTTACAACTATCCAGTGTGCAAACATCACTATCTAGTTACAAAAACTTTTCATCACCCCAAATCCATTGAGTAGTCACTTCTCATTTCCCCGTCTCCCAGCCACTGGCAACTACTAATTTGCTTTCTGTCTCTACGGATTTGAGTATTGTGGATATTTCGAATCAATGGAATCATACAATATGTGGCCTTTTGTATCCGAATTCTTTCACTTAGTATAATATTTTAAGGTTCTTCCATGTTGTAGCGTGTATTGGTACTTCATTCCTTTTTTTTTGGCTACTGGCTGGTAAGGGGATCTGAACCCTTGACCCTGGTGTTATCAGCACCAAGCTCTACCCAACTGAGTTAACCAGCCAAGCCCTCCATCCCCCCCTGCCACCTGTTCCTTTTTATGCCTGAATAATGTCCCATTGTATAGATATGTTACAATTTATCTATTCATCCATCGATGGATAAATGGTGTCCACTGATGGACATTTGGGTTGTTTTCACCGTCTGGGTATTGTGAATAGTATTGCTATGAACGTTTGTGTACAAGTTTGTGTCTGAACACCTGTTTTCAATTATTATTATTTTTTGGCGGCTGGCAGGTATGGGTATCCGAACCCTTGACCTTGGTGTTACAACGTGAGCTCTAACCAGCTGAGCTAACCAGCCAGCCCTGTTTTCAATTATTTTGGGTATGTACCTAGGAGTAGATTACTGGGTCAGGTTTAACCTGTTGGGGAGCCACCAAATTGTCTTCCAGGGTGGCCTCACCATTTTACACTCCCAGCAGCAGTGCGTGAGGTTCCAGTCTCTCCACATCTTGCCAGCTCTGTCTGATTTTGAGTCCTGGCTCTACCACTCATCAGTTGTAAAATCTTAGCAAATCCTTAACTTTTCCGTACCTCAGTTTTCTCATCTGTGAAATGATGAGAATCATGGTGCCTCCTTCTCCAGGTTGCTGTGAGAGTTAAATTTAGTTAATAAGTGTGCGGATAGAACAGTCCTCGGGGTGAGTTGGTCGAACCCTATGAAATTGCTGATCAACCGTTATTGATGTACAGAAAAGTCATTTTATTTTATTCAATCCAATAGCAAGAAGTTTATAACAATTTGTATAATTAGGTAAGGGCCAGGTAAATATAGTTTATCTTTTGCCTAAGACTAATAGGACCCTCATTAAAGGGTTTCAAGCAGGACATTGACATGGTGCCATGTAGAAAATAGATTGCAAGGAAGAGGTAACTCTGCAGTTGGTCAGAAAGTTCAGTGATGCAAGTGAGAAACACAGGGGCAGTGAGAACGAAACCGAGTAGTTACAATCAAGAGAACATTCAAAGATAAAGTGGACAGGAAAAACGTGTGGGTCAGAGGTAAGTACATGCCGACTCTTCTGATTTTATCTCTTAAATATAAATGTTACTCGAACATAGCGAGTTTCTCCATCTTCTTTATTACCTTCCCATCCAAACTATCATCTCTCAAGTCGACTGCTGTAATGATCTCCTCATAGCCTTTCCGTATCAATTACTATTTTTATTGCACATCTGTTCTTGATTTTTTCCAATTTATTTTCCATAGTGCAAAGTGATATTTAATAAAATATTTCAGCGGGCTGGCCAGTTAGCTCACTTGGTAGAGGACAGTGAGGGTCACACCAAGGCTGAAGGGTCATATCTCCACACTGGCCAGCTGCCAAACATAATAATAATAATAATTAATAAAATATTTTGCATGTAAAAAAGGAATAGAATAATGTACATCTATGTATCCAAATCATATATTTAAAAAGATTAAAAAAATATATAGTTGTGTCTCTCTTGTAACCCTCTCCTCATCTCAGAGGTAACTGCTATCTTGATTTTGGTATTTAGCATTTTCCACATCTTTTTTATTTTTACCACATTTACGCGTGTCCGTATGTGTGTGCATGTGTTTGTGTATTTTAATATTTCATAGAGATAAAATCACATTGTATGTATCCTGTTACTCATTCCCCACCTCCACCCCACTCGATCTCATATCTGTGTGAAGTTCTCAAGTCGAAACATGTCATCCTAGTCCATTTATTTTCAGTGCGGGAGAATCTTTTCATTGTGGCAGTATATGAAAATGACAGTTGTCTATTCAAAAGGCAGATCTGATCATGTCAATATCCTGCTTAAAATACCTCAGCAGTTTTCCACAGCTCTGAGGTTAAAGACTACAGTCAAGGCCTGGCTTGATTTCAGGCTCATTCTACCACCAAAGCCTCATTTTAAGCCCCTGGTTCCTTCCCCCTCTATTAATTAACTCCTACTCATTCTTCAGATCTCAGCTCAAGTTTCCTTCCTTGGGAAAGTCTTCCCCACCATCTCTACCGCAACCCACTAGATCAGTCCTCTTATATGCTTTCATAGCACAGCAATCTTTCCTTTACAGCACTTGCCAGAACAAATAATCACATGATTTAATTAATGTCAGTTTGGAGAGGCAGCGGCCGTATCTATTTTGCTCACGATCGCATACCCAGAGCCATGCAGAGCAGCTGGCACTTAGAGTAGGTATTCAATAAAACTTGGCTGAATGAATGAGAAGAGAAATAAGTACTAGAAGTCTTTTTCCTGTGTAGTATATATTTTTCTCTTTAATTCTATTTAATTGAAACTTGTTAAAAATACATATTCCAGAATTTAATTTTGGATCATGATGATGTGGCTGGGACTGGATACACTCTCCACTGTAAACTAGAAAACTAGATGAAATACAACTGTGTCCAGACATTGGACAACAAGCAGGGCAGGACTGTGATCCCTGAGACAAGGAAGCAAGCTCTACGTTGCCCCAGCAGCATTCTTCTGGCCAGTGGTGCAGGGAGAGGAATCCCAAGCAGAAACGATGCTCAATTCCAAACGGGGAAAGAAGAAAAAGGACTAAAGAACAGATGAGACATTAGAAAACAAATAGCAAAATGGTAGATTAAAACTCAACCATGTAGACAATTACATTATAAAACACACCACTTAAGACACAGAGATTGGATTAAAAAAGCAAGACCCAACTACAGTGCTATCTGTAAGAATGTACTTCATTTTTAATTTTTTTGGCATCTGGCCGGTACAGGGATATAAGAATGTACTTTAAATATAAAGACACATAGAGAGTAAAAGGGGAGAAAAAGATATACTATGCAAACAATAATCATAAAAAAGCTAAAGTTGCTGTATTATTATAGGGCAAAGTAGCTATCAGGACCAGGGTTAAAGAGTGACATTTTGTGCACGGCCATACCACTCTAAGCATGCCTGATCTCATTTGATCTCAGAAGCTAGTACCTGCTTAGTACTTGGATGACAGACCACCTGGGAATAGTGGGTGCTGTAGGCTTTTAAAATAAATAAAAGAGGGGCCAGCCCTGTGGCTCACTTGGGAGAGTGCGGCGCTGGGAGCGCCGCAGCCACGGGTTCGAATCCTATGTAGGGATGACTGTTGCGCTCACTGGCTGAGCGCGGTGTGGACGACACTGAGCCACAGGGTTGCAATCCCCTTACCGGTCACATACACAAAAAATAAAATATAAATAAATAAATAAATAAATAAAAGAGTGACATTTCATAATGACAAAAAAGTCATCCCACTCAGAAGACATAGCAATCCTAAATATTCATGGACCTTACATCAAAGTTTCAAAATATATTAAGCAAAATCTGACAGCACTACAAAAAGAAATAGACAAATCCAAATTCACAATTTTAGTCAGAGCTTTCAATACTGCTCTCTCAATAATTGATAAAATGAGAAGACGGAAAGTCTCTAAGGACACAGATGTGTCCTTTTCTTATGAGTCCATTTCTGGTGCTCATCACAGAAAACCTGAAACTGGGTAATTTATAAAGAAATGAAACTTATTGCTTACAGTTTTGGAGGCTGGTGAGGGCCTTCTTTTACAGTGACACAGGGTGTCACATGGTGAGCATGGGCTGAGCAAGAGAGCTAACCTGTTCTCTCACGCTCCTTGTAAGGCCATCGGAATCCCACACCCATAACCAGCCATGAAACCATCAGCCCATTACTCCATAAATGGGTCAATCCATTCGCTAGGGCACAGTCCTCACAATCTAATCGCCTTAAAGGCCCCACCTTTCATATACCATAATTGGATTTCCCACTCTCTAAACACTGTTACAATGGAGATTAAGTTCCCAATACATGAACTTTTGGGGAACACAGTTGACCCATAGTTATGTGGAACAACAGTATCTTTTCAAGTACACACTAAACGTTTATCAAGATAGATCCTAGGGAAGAAAATAGATAGATCCTGGGCCAGAAATTAAGTCTTGATAAATTTAAAGTGGTTGAAAAACTGTAGAATACTCTTTTTTACTACAACGGACTTAAATTTGAAATTAATGAAAGAACCCCAAATATCTGGAAATTAAACAACACATTTCCTCCTGACTCATGGGTCAAAGAAGTTGCAAAGGAAATTAGAAAATATTTAGAAATGAATGAAATGAAACGCAGTCTATCAAACACAATCAATAAGATGGTTAAACCTGCAGTTAGACTGATCAAGAAGAAAGGGAATATGCACATTACCAGTATCAAGGATAAAAGAAGGAACATCTCTGCAGATAATAAAGGGATAATGAAAGAAAAGTATGAACAACTTCATGCCAATCAATGTTTTTATTTTATTTTATTTATTTTTTTACAGAAAGCCACCACACAATATGGAACCTTTATTTTTAAGGTGATTTCTGTACATCAGGAGTATGAGAGTAATCCTTTTACAAGTGGAACTGATTTACTAGAAGAAACGATGACAAAAACCAAACCAGTATTTGGTGTGAATCCATAAGAGTTAAGCTGCAAATCCAGTCAAGAAGTTTGTTGCAATCTTTTTCAGTTTTGCATGTGATTCTTCTGAAATCTTTCCATCAGCCCTGATATTGCCCAACAGACCAGGACGTTGGCAGATGACATGAATCAAGATAGCATTCTCAAACTTCGTGATCTTGCTGGGTTCCAGTTGATCAAGTTACCCCCTTACACCGGCATACATAACAGCCACTTGTTTTTCAACAGTCATGGGAGAATACTGTCCTTGCTTCACCAACTCAGTTGGACGCACACCATGACTCAAGAGTTGTTGAGTGGCAGCACTGAGGTCAGAACCTAACTGGGCAAAAGCAGCAACCTCAGAGACGGAGCCAATTCCAGCCTCACGGTACCTGCCATCTGCTTCATAACCCTGCTTGGGGTCGCAGATCCAACACAGGACACCAACAAACCAATGTTAATGGCAGGGCAGATACCTTTATACAACAATTCTGTTTCCAAGAAGTCCTTTCCGTGAGCGATGGAAATGACATTTGTTGAAACGTCAGTAGACACATCACCAGCGTGGGTTTCGATGACTGGTAAAGCAGTCAAGGAGCCACCAACAAAAGCATCATCCATTTTGGCTGCTCTCTCCGGCAGCTGGGAGGTAGGTAGAACACATCACCAGGACAGGCCTCGCAGCCAGGGGGTCAGCGGAGCAGCAGAGACATCTGATGGTAAGCAACAGCCTGTTTGAGTAAGTCGTTGTAGATGGTCAAAGCATGTTTACCATTATCTCTAAAACACTCTCCCAAAGAACAACCAAACTAAGGAGCCAGGGGCTGTGTGAGGCAGCGTCAGAAGCAGTAGCTGACCCACGGTGGTGGGCTTCACTGCATCTGCACTGTGAGTCTCCACCAGCTGGGCAACAGTGGATCTCTTCTGACCCACAGCAACACAGACACAGCACAGCTTCTTCTTTCCACCAGATCCATCATTGAAATATTTCTGGTTGACCATTGTGTCAAAAGCAGTCGATGATTTCCCAGTCCTTCTGTCACCAATAATCAGCTCACGCTGACCACGACCAACTGGTAGCAAGCTCTCCACAGCCTTAATGCCAGTCTGCATTGGTTCCTGCACAGAGATCTGAGGAATGGTTCCAGTGGCTTTCAGGCCAACTTGCCTATGGGTCTTGGAACCAGGTGGATCCTTTTCCATCAATGGCATTACCAAGGGCATCTGCTACATGACTCAGCAGCTCTTCACCAACTGTAACATCCACAACAGCGCGTGTCCTCTTCACAGCATCTCCTTCCTTAATTAGTTGATCATTTCCAAACACAACACCAACGTTGTCAGGTTCCAAGTTCAAAGACAGACCGTTTAAGCCTGAAGAAAGTCTACCATTTCTTCTGCTTGAACATTCCTCAGCCCATGTCCTCTGCTAACACCATCACCAATACTTAAGACACGCCCAGTTTCTTCAAGGTCAACAGAGGCATCAGCTCCAAGAATACGCTATTCAAGACTAGAGGACATCTCAACAGTGCCAATCTCCTGAAGATGAGTGTTAGAGGCATGGAGGTTCCCTGCAGCAATGAAGGATGATCCCAAAGCATTTTTGGAGACCAGCTCAGCCCGCCAAGGGACAGTGCGGACCATGGCTACAGCAACGGGCACGGACTTTGTACCTTCTCCTCGGTGGCTCCTCCGCAGCCGCAGCCTCTGGACTGACTGGGACCTAATGGGTTAACTTAGATGAAATGGGCTGACACCAAAATTCCCTTAAAAATTTTTTTTTTAAATTATATTTTTATTTTTTACAAAATTCTCTTACGAAGAAATAAAAAATTGAAATAGTCCTATATGTATTAATTAAATAGAATTTATATTTAAATAACTTTCCACAAAGAAAACTCCAGGTTCACGTGACTTCACTGGTGAATTCCAATAAACATTTAAGGAAGAAATAATACACGAACTCTTTCAGAAAAAAGAGGTGGAGGGAGTCCTTTCAACTCATTTTATAAGTTCATTATCAAGCAAATACCCAAACCAAAGTCATTGTAAGAAAAGAAAGCTACAAATTAGTATCTCTCATGAAGGATGGACAGACACAGAAATCTTTAACAAATATTAGAAAATTGAATCCTGGAATAGAAAGGCAAAGGACCTAGACCCGTCAAAATAATCTTGAAAATGAAGAACGAAGTTCGAGGACTTACACCACCTCATTTCAAGACTTACTACTGTAATCAAGACAATGTGGTACTGGTTAAAGAAGAGACATACAGAGCAATGGAACATAATGGAGAACCCAAGGGCAGGCTGGTTAGCTCACTTGGAAGAGCGTGGTGCTGATAACACCAAGGTCAAGGGTTTGGATCCCCACACTGGCCAACCGTGGAGGGGGAGAATAGGAGGTTCAGAAAATCAGAGTCACACATATATGGTCAATTGATAAATTGACACACGTATATATTTTTGGAGGCTGGCTGGTATGGGGATCCAAGCCCTTGACCTTGGTGTTATCAGCACCAGATTCTAACCAACTGAGCTAACTGGCCAGCCCTGGTCAGTTCATTTTTTTTTTTTTTATAGGTGGCCAGTACAGGGATCTGAACCCTTTACCTTGGAGTTATCAGCACCATGCTTTAACCAAGTTAATTGATTTTTGACTTTGTCAAGGCAGTTCATTGGAAAAAGGAAACTCTTTTCAATAAAAGGTGAACCACTGGATATCTGTTCAGGGGAAAAAGTGAACGTTCATCCTCATCTCACAATACACACAAATATTAACTCAAAATGGATCATATGTATACATGTAAAAGCTAGTAATATATAAATTCTAGAAAAAATTAGAGGAAATCATTGCAACCTTGGCATAGGCAAAAATTTCTTAGGATACAGAAAGCATCATTCATAGAAAAAGAACTTGGTAAATTGAACCTGTCAAAATTGGAAGCTTATTCTTTCATTTACATTGTTAAGAAAACCAAAACATAAGCCAAAGAATCAGAGAAAATATTCATAACACGTACATTTAATAAAAGGACTTGTATCCAGGGTTGGCCAGTTAGCTCAGTTGGTTAGCATGTAGCCTTATAACACCAAGGTTATGGGTTCAGATCCCTGCACCAGCCAGCTGCCAAAAAAAAAAAAAAAAAAAAAAGAGAAGGACTTGTATCCAGAATATACATATATATAGTCTTAAAACTCAATAATGATTCCAGATATGAATGATATCATGCGGTACTTGCCTTTCTGTACATGGCTTACTTCATTTAACATAATGGTCTCCAGTTCCTTCCAAGTTGCTGCAAATGATAGGATTTTTTTTAATAGCTGAATAAGTATTCCACTATATACCACAGTTTTTCTGTTTTTTTTTTTTTTATATACCACAGTTTTTTTATCCATTCATCCATTGATGGACATTTTGGTTGCTTCCATCTCTTGGCTATTGTGAATGTTTTGATGAACATGTGAGTGCAGGTATTTTTTTGACATATTGATTTCATTTCCTCTGGGTATCTACCTACTAGTGGGATTGCTGGGTCATAGGGCAATTCAGTTTTTACTTCTCTGAGGAACCTCCATACTGTTTTCCACAATGGCTGTACCAATTTACATTCCCATCAACAGTGTAGGAGAGTTCTCTTTTCTCTGCATCTTCACCAGCATTAGTGATTTTCTGTCTTGTTGATTAATAGCCATTCTAACTGGAATAAGATGATCTCTCTTTGTGGTTTTAATTTGCATTTTCCTGATGATTAGTGATGTTGAGCATTCTTTTATGTGCCTGTTGACCACTTGCATGTCTTCTTTTGAAAAATATCTGTTCAGGTCCTTTTCCCATTTTTTAATTGGATTATTTGGGGTTTTGCTGTTGAGTTGTTTGAGTTCCTTATACATTCTGGATATTGGTCCCTTGTCTAATGTGTAGTTTGCAACCACTTTCTCCAGAATGGCTAAAATTTTAAAGATTGATAATACCAGGTGTTGACAAGAATATTGAGCAACTGCCAACTCTCATACATTGCTTGTGGAAACCTAAAGGGGTCCAACAACTTTGGAAAACCATTTGGCAGGTTCTTAAAGTTAGACTTACACTTAACCATATGACCCATGTGACCCATCAACTCCACTTCTATATATTTAGTCCAGTGAAATGAAAACATACATCCACACAGACTTTTTTATATAAATGCACAGAGCAACTTTATTTATAGTAGGCAAACACTGTAATCTACCCAAATATCTGTCAACAGGTGAATGGATATGCAAACTTTGGTATATCCATTCAATGGAATATTAGTTGGCATTAAGAATATGCAACACATTAACCAACTTCAAAAACATTATGCTGGGCAAAAGAAGCCAGGCACAAAAAGTACACTACATGAGTTTATTTATGTGAAACACACACACAAACCCAATCTATTGGGTCAAAAAACACATCAGTGGTTGCCTGGGGCCTGAGCTGCTAGAGGTGAGGTGTGGACATGATTGCCAATGGGACGAGGGAACTTTTTGAGGTTTATTTATGATTTTCCTTTACACTTGGTTTTGAATCAATCTAGAAAATTTTATGGCTAAGAGTTAGAAGTCACTTGAAGGCAGGAATCTTTTGCTTGTGGTAGAGGTACATGGGTGTACAGATTTGCTCCTGAAATCACTGAACTATACATTTAAAATGAGTGCATTTTATTTTATGTAAATTATAGTCCAATAATAGTTTATTTAAAAAGTTAAATGGTAAAAAAAAAATAAATAAATTCAGCTTCCTGGGATACTCTATAGACTTACTGGATCAGAATCTTGGGATGGTAAGGCTCAGGAATTTGCATTAAAACAAAGCAAAATCCCCAAATGATTCTGCCTATCAGATTGGCTAGTTTTAAGAAATGCAGATAGTTTAGGAAACATGGATAGTCAGACAAATTTAAAAATTTGATTTTAGAGTACTTTTTTTTTGGTTTCACCAGACATTTTATGAAGCTGCTCAGTGAACTCTATCCTCAAGGGCCTATGACCTTCATTGTTCTCTTAGACCCGCCTGATCCACCTTCTGGTACTTGCTCCTCCTGCTTCCAATCATGCTCATAGCCTTACTGTTTCCAGATTTCTACTTTCTTTACTTCCTTTTAATTTTGTATTTCTCTTACTTTTTGTAAAAGGAGGTAAAGGGACCTTAGCTTATATATTGTTTCCTCAAAGTGTATGTGCTGATTCTGCTTTCAGTTCATCCACAGGACTCTTGAGAGAGCTGATTGTTATCTCTTTGAGAGCAGTCATTTGAATTTTCCACAACATTTTGGCCCAGATGGTGTTAAGGATCAAAGGCTAGTGTCCTCTTCTAATCAAGATAGTAGACAAGATAGTAGATTTATGCTATGCTTTATTTTTTTTTAGGGCTAGTTTTTTTTTTTTTTTTTTTTTCCTGACCAGTAAGGGGATCGCAACCGTCAGCACGGTGTGGTCCGCACCACGCTCAGCCAGTGAGTGCACTGGCCATCCCTATATAGGATGCGAACCGAACCGTGGCCTTGGCGCTACCAGCGCCACACCCTCCCGAGTGAGCCACGGGCCCTTAGGGCTAGTTTTGATTAAAAACTTAACTCTGTAAATTGTTGATTACAGTGTTTCAGATTACTCATAAGCTGTCCCATCAAGCAAACAAATCAAATGCTTGAAACTCAGAGGAGTGCCTATGTTTCATGTTGTTGTTTCTGCAATTTCCTCTACAATGAAACATATGCAGTATCACTTTCTACCAGACCATTTCACAAATCATTTTTTTTACTTAGCATCCTGACCCATGACCTTTTCTTTCTGGCATGCTGATCAGTCTTCTTTCAGAACTAGTTTCTTCATCATTTTGAGCTAAGCCTATTCCTGGTTTCGTCAACTGAAGCCATCGAAGATGTGCTGGAGTTTGTCCTCTTAAAAATACAAGTGAAATGTAACAGATTGCAAATAGCTATATTTTCCAAAATGGCTTATTTATGGTTTTCTCTTTATACTTGGCTTTGAATCAATCTAGAAAGTTTTAAGGCTAAGATTTAGAGGTCACTTGTGAGTAGGGGGACTCATCAGGTTGATTTTAACTGAGTAGTTTATCTCCTGTTCTGGTTCAATGGAAACTTAAAAATGAAAATTTTCTTTCTATTCTTTATTCTAAAACTAAGACATGATTATTTGCCAAAATAAATCAGAGAATGTAGAAATGTTTAAAGAAGATCCAGAATTAACATTATCATGTATATACAGGTTTTTCCTATAAATGTATAGTGTACACATGTACTGTTAACAAAATGGGATTCAGCTGGAAATATTGTTTTATAATCTGCCCTTTTCGCTAAATATACAGTGAACAGCTTTTCATAGAGATTAACCACACGACAAGTGACAGCATACAATAAATGTTCTGTAATTTATTTATCCCATTCCTTACAGGTGAACATCTAGGTTGTGGGTTATTTTTTGCAGCTTGGCTCACTCAACACCCACTTCAACTCCCTTCTCACTGCCTTTCTTCATGCTAAAAGCTGGGAAGATCGGGCCGAGCCCGTGGCGCACTCGGGAGAGTGCAGCGCTTGGGAGCGCAGCGTGACGCTCCCGCCGCGGGTTCGGATCCTATATAGGAATGGCCGGTGCACTCACTGGCTGAGTGCCGGTCACGAAAAAGACAAAAAAAAAAATAAATAAATAAAAAAAAAAAAAAAAATAAAAGCTGGGAAGATAAGCATTTGCTTTCCCAGACACCCTGATAGCTAGAGATGGCCACGTCATTTGGTTCAGGCCAATGAGACTACGACGATATAGGAAAAATCAAAGTATTTTTTCCTTTTCTCTCTCACCAGTCAATACAACACAGCACCTCTGGTCACCAAAATGTGAGAAGATTTTTCCCCACCAACCCGCCAAGCAAATCTCCAACAGATTCTCAGTGGAGACCAGCTCAGTGTCCTCTAATTCAATTCCAATGCTCTCTACCTGGAGACAGTGTTGGATCCCACAGGTTGAGGGTTCAGCCCCACAAGACTGCCCCCACTTTAGATGCCAATCCCAAGTCCAGGCGACCTATGCTTCTGACTGATTAGCTACAAATAGGGGTTGGTAAGATGGTTCACAGACCTCAGGGAAATGCTTACTTAAGTTTGCTGGTTTATTATAAAGGATATTACAAAGAATACAGATGAACAGCCAGATGGAGATGCATAGGGTGAGGTATGGGAGAAGGGGCGCAGGGTTCAATGCCCTGTCTGGGCACACTTCCCTCTGGGAACCTCTCCACATCCAAGTATCCAGAAGCCCTGCCCTTTTAAGTTTTTATGGAAGCTTCATTCCATAGGCATGATTGATGAAATCATTAGTCATTAGTCATTGGTGTTCAGCTCAACATTCAGCCCCTCACCCCTCCCCGGAGGTCCAGGGGTGGGACTGAAAGTTCCAACCCTTTAATGGCAGGGTTGGTTCCCCTGGTAAACTGCCCTCATCCTGAGGTTATGTAGGAGCCCCCAGCCACTGGTTATCTCATTAGCATATGAAAGACACACATCACTCTGGAGATTCCAGGGATTTTAGGAGCTATATGTCAGGAAACGGGAGAGACACCAAGTACTACATATTTCACAATATCAGAGAGACATAAACAAAGCAGCTGACAATGCCACTCCAGCTTCCTGCTCTGCACAGGGGGCAATGCTCCGATGCAGCCGTCACTGCAGATGGCACAGCAGGGAGTCTCCAGTGAGCCCTGGCCTCCCACTGGTGGACTTCTTATGGCATGAGATAAATAGACCCCATATCTAAATCATAAATAAAACAAACTACAATGCCTCTGGGTTATTTCTTTAAAATAGTTTCTTTCAGATTATTTCTTTGAAATAAATTCCTAGAAGTAGAATTGCCAGGTCAAAGGGTAAGCATTTTTATGGCTTTTGAAAGATTTTGTTCATTTACACTCTGTATTAGTCCGTTTTGTGTTGCTATGACAGAAATACCTGAGGCTGGGTAATTTATAAAGAAGAGAGGTTTATTTGGCTTATGATTCTGGGACAGCTGCATCTGGTGTGGGCCTCAGGCTGCTTCTACTCATGGCAGAAAGTGGCAGGCAGCTGGTGGGTATGAGCAGATCACACGGCAACAGGAAACAAGAGAGAGGAAGCAAGAGAGAGAGAAGGTGCCAGAGTCTTTTAAAGCAACGAGCTCTCGCGGGAACTAATCGAGCGAGAACTCACTCATTAATTCCCCCTCCCCCAGGGAGAGCATTAATCCATTCATGAGGGATCCGCCTCCATGACTCAATCAGTTTCCAGCACTGCCACGTTGGGGATCAGATTTCCACATGAGTTTTGGCGGGGACAACACATCCAAACTCCATCACACTCTCACCAAACATGTATGAATACGCGCTTTGCCCTATCCCCTGCTAATTCTGGCATCATCACTCTCCTTAATCTTTTCCATTCTGATGGGTAAAAAAGGGCATCTCATTGTTTTAACTTGTATGATTGCCACAGGTATCCAGATCTGTTCATATGTTTATCGAATGCTAGTATTTCTCCTTTTGTAAATTTCAAGTTAGGGGATTTTCCTAGAAGCAGTTGCTCCCCTCATCACTGCTTGTGAACAGTTTTCAGGTATATGGCTAGAAGCCAATTGGTTTGAAATGTTAGCAACCCCATTACATCTCTATTGTTTTATAGCAGAATATTACAGGCATTATTAGCCTTGTCCCACACCTGCTCTTTGGCTTGTTTCCAGATGTTCCAACAACCCCCAAAATACCTGGCAAGGATCTAGGGAGATTTGTTACTTCTTTAAAAAAAAAAAAAAAAGCTGGGCTGGCCTGTGGCTCACTCGGGAGAGTGTGGTGCTAACACCAAGGCCACGGGTTCCGATCCCATATAGGGATGGCCGGTTTGCTCACTGGGTGAGCGTGGTGCTGACAACACCAAGTCAAGGGTTAAGATCCCCTTACTGGTCATCTTTAAAAAAAAAAAAAAAAAAAGCTGGAGATCCTTCAGCATCTGCTACTTAAGGGGTATGCTCAACAAGTTTCTGGACAGCTTTAGTTGCTACTTCAAATATAGTGGATGAGTCATTAACTTCCTTATGTTGGGAAAAACCAGACAGCTTAATAGGCAGAGAACAGTGATTTATTATAAGCAACACTAACATCTCCATATAAATCACACACATTTCCAATAATAATTTAAATAGATAACATAGATTTTTTTCATAGGTCTACTCCATTTTGATATGGAATAACTTATCTGTTTATCCATTTTATTATTATTTTGGTGGCTGGGCAGTATTTCACTTTATCCATTTTTTTTTTTTTTTTTTTTTTGTCTTTTTCGTGACCGGCACTCAGCCAGTGAGTGCACCGGCCATTCCTATATAGGATCCGAACCGCGGCGGGAGCGTTGCTGCGCTCCCAGCGCCGCACTCTCCCGAGTGCGCCACGGGCTCGGCCCTTCACTTTATCCATTTTTAACTGATGTTTTCATAATTGCCCAAGGCTAATAAGTTTTAACTGGATATGAGGGCTAAACTCTAGTCCAAATACACCATGGGGACCGAGGGAGGGCCAGAAGCGTGTGTTGAAGCTGACTCAGAGAGAACAGGTAGTCTAGGGAGCCTCAGGCTTTCTAGACCTTTGCATGTATGGATTCTGCCTTTTCATATTATTTTCCATGAATGACTCACAGCCTTCAGGGACCAAGAGGGACATACGGGCTCTGGGTGGCACTCAGAGACACAGGGTTTTCAATTCAAGGAGCAGACTAGTGAGGACTTCCAACTGGCAACAGTGAGCCTCTATCTTCTGTGTGCCCCTCTGGATCTCACATTTTTTGGCTGTGCCCTGTCACGGGAGGCTGACCTTTATGGACTATATGGGTGGTTCTCAAATTTTTGGGTCTCAGGATTCTCACATGCTTAACAACTAGTGAGGATCCTAAACAGCTCATGTAAGTTATACCTACTTTTTAAAAAAAATTTTTGGCAGCTGGCTGGTAACAGGGATCGAACCCTTGACCTTGGTGCTTCAACACTGCACCGTAACCAACTGAGCTAACAGGTCAGTCCTCTAAGTTTTATCTATTGGTATTTACTGTAGTAGAAATGAAAGCTGAGAGATGTTTAAAGTATTTACTCATTCACCTAAAATGACAATAATAAACTCACTACACATTAACAAAAATAACATTTTTTAATAAAAAAAACTATATTTTCCAGAACAGAAGACATTGCTTTTCACGTCTGTAACCCTCTCTTTAATATGTGGATTAATAGAAGACAGCTAGATTTTCTTTCTTTCTTTTTTTTTTTAAAGGTGACTGGTAAGGGGATCCTAACCCTTGACTTGGTGTTGCCAGCACCACGCTCTCCAAGTGAGCTAACCGGCCATCCCTATATAGGGATCTGAGCCCTTGGCCTTGGTGTTATCAGCACCACACTCTCCCAAGGGCTGGCCCTAAAGCAGCTAGATTTTCACATCTGCTTCTGCATTCAATCTGTTGAGGTCATGTAGCCTTTGGGAAACTCCACTGTTCAATGCTGAGAGAATGAAAGTAAAAAAGGCAAATAACATCTCACTATCATTATGAAAATAGTTTTTGAGACTCCCTGAAAAGACCTTGGGAACCTCCAAGAGCTCTTGGCTACACCCAGCAGAACTCCTGCAACCTCTGAATCCTGCTGAGTTCAGCCAATGGGAAGCCCAGCAAGAAATTGGAGTGATAAGGGAAAGTTTTGTTAAAAAAATAAACTTTTATTTTATTTTATTATTATTCTCCTGGCTCAATCCCTGTAGAGACTGCTTACACCGAGGCTGGCTGTCTTTTGAGAAAAGAGTAAGGGCTTCTCTCAAGAGATTTCCTTCTATGGATTGCAGTTACTTCTCCCCTCTTCCTTTTGGGCGTAGGGGTAAAAGCAGCTTTGCATCACATTTTATCAGTCCTTCCACACTCTGTGCAACCTTTAAATAAGCACTCCTAAATTTATACCACCACATATAAATGAAACGAAAATTCAGTAAAAATCACAGAACCTTACTATGAGCCGGTGGTTCTCAGAGTGAATTGAACTTGAAGTGATGCTAGAACAGCAGCATTAGTACTACCTGGGAACTTATTAGAAAGCAGATTCTCAGACCCCGTTCCAAATTGACCGAATCAGAAATTTTAGGGCCCAGCAATAGCAACCTGTTTTTTTTTTTTTTAAACAAATCCTTCTTGTTTGGCATAAAGGTGATTCTAAATTGTGACCCAGTTTGGAAACATTGTTTAAACAAAGTGATTTATTTATTTTATTTTATTTTTTATTTTTTTTAAAAGATGACTGGTAAGGGGACCTTAACCCTTGACTTGGTGTTGTCAGCACCACACTCAGCCAGTGAGCGAACCGGCCATCCATATATGGGATCCGAACCCAGGGCCTTGGTGTTATCAGCACCGCACTCTCCCGAGTGAGCCACGAGCCGGCCCTAAACAAAGTGATTTAATAATAGTGCCCCAGTAAATTCAGAAATCACAGTTAGATGAGGTTACCTTGTAGTTAATAACAGCTAATGGTAGCAAGTATTTACATGGTAGCAGGCACTTTTCTACACTTGACACAACTCATTTAGACTTTGCAACCATATATGTTCTAATAGTAACTATTAGTAGACCAATCTCTGATATGTGACCAGAGGTGCTGGTCACATATCACAGAGGATAAGCACCTTGGTCTAAGGAAACACAGTAAGAGGCAGACCTCTAGTGATAGAGTTTGTGCTTCTAACCCCTACACAGTGAGGCTCCATACCAGTAACAAGGGCGCTCTGGAGGGACTCAGGCTTCCTCGCAACAGAGGTGGTAGAGGGACCCTCCTGCCAAGCTAGGAGATTGCCTATATTGTTTCTCACACTGGAAGAATGGAGAGGATAAAGGTCCTTCTAGGGAAGAGCTGGGATATATGAGTCTTCATTCAGAGATTGAAAAGCTTTTCTAAACCTAGTTAATATAGGACTCAAGGGACTTTACAGTAAGCTTGAGCCTAGGGACACAGTTCTGGGGTTAGGTTCTATCCTATACTTCAGTGTGTTGTTCCAGGCTTGAATTAAATAAAACAGCCCTGCAGTATTCCACCCATGCCTTTGACCCAGCCTTTTAACCTTATGTTTTAGGTTCATTTTCCACTGTAAATTACTTTAAAATTAAATTAAAATTAAAAAATTTTAGTCTCTCCTTTTAAAATACAAACCATACACTTCAAAAATTTATTTTAAACCTATGGATGAAGGATTTGATCTATTTTTCAGAAAGAGTTTTGGGAAAACTTCCAAATTATTTTAGTGTAACGAAAAATGATTTGTTTTTGCATTAAGTGAATCAATTTATTTCCTCATACATTCATAGTTTTTCCAAGTTGCTCAATAGTGAGTTTCTCTGCCATAGGCTAAATCTATATAAAATCTTTTCATGGGTAAAGTGAGAAGTACGCACAAATCAATAAACTGAAAAATATTTTAATGGTCAAATAGTCAGGGATGGCTTTCTTCAGATCAGTACACAGAAACATGTCAAGGGTATGTAGGCAAAGACATTTTGTTGGACTCGGTATCTAGATAGTTACCTTCCCTGTGAACTCCTGTCTAAAACAGATCTGCCTCAAGGCTGCTGAGGTCAAGGTGCCCTTCCACATTAGCTTCTCTTTCCCTTACATAAGCAAAACGCACTTCTCTGCACTTCTCTGAATCTTACTTTTACGTTCAGGATATAAAATCCTCCGGGGTGGTGAGGAAGTGAATGATTGTTAACAGCCGAGTAACAAGATTTCACAGAAGTGAATCAGAAATAACTATAATAATTCAACAAATGATCATTATTGTGTTAAAGTATCACGGGGGACGTAAACTGGAAATATAAGTACATGGAGAAAAAGGAATGATGCCAAATTTCCTGTTAAAAAAAGCTTTTTTGTATCTTTTAAATATGGATGATGGAGGTAAAAAAACAGTATTTACATTCTGTTGGATATGCTTTAAAAAATGGATGTAACACTCTATTTTAAAATGTCAGTGTTAGTATGCAAGAGACTGTATCCTTTTCAACTATTTTAACTTCTGAAAAATTGTAGATGTCAACTGGAAAATGTGCATCTTTTGTGAGTATGCAAAAAAGCTTAGACCCCGCTTGTTTATGGTTATCTGTTTGATTTTTGGACACGACAGCAACACGATTGTCATCTTTCTATAAACTGGAGGTAGATGAGTGGGGGGACTTCGATGTGATCACTGAGCCATCAACCCAACAGGACGCTGAGCATAAGAACTTCGGAGCAAGTTTGCATGCCCCTGGGGTGGCCCCCACGGTGATTCCTCTACCTGAGGTAAAGGCCCTGAAACCCTGTCTGCACCCCTTACCTTGGGTCTCCACACTTCCTGGGCTTTCTGTGCACCTCTCTAATAGAGGGGGAGTTAGGTAATGCGAGCTCTTGGTAAGACGGAAAGTATTGATCTAATTCAAATTTTTGAAGTACTAGTATGGTAGTCTGCCCTTACCTGCAGTGAATACATTCTAAAGACCCCCAGTGGATGCCTGAAATCCTGAAAATTATCAAACGCTATAGTATATACATTTTTTCCTATACATACATACTTATGATAAGGTTTAATTTATAAGTTAGGCACAGAACTCTTGCACTTTGGGGCCATTATTAAGTAAAATAAAGATTACTTGAATACAAGCATTGCAATACCGTAACAGTGGATCTGATAACCAAGACAGCTACTGAGTGAGTAACAGGCGGGTCGTGTCAACAGTGTGGATGTGCTGGACAAGGGGAGGATTCACGTCCCCAGCAGGATGGAGTAGACAGTGTGAGATTTCATCCTGCTACTCAGAATGCTGCACAATTTAAAACTCACAAATTATTTCTGGAATTTTCCATTTAATTTTTTTTGTTTTCGGTGGCTGGCTGGTAATGGGGAATGGAACCTGTGACCTCGGTGTTATAAGGCTGCTCTGTAACCAACTGAGCTAATAGCCAGCCGTCCATTTAATATTTTTGGACAGCGGTTGACCATAGATAACTGAAACCAAGGCAAGTCAAGCCATGGATAAGGGGGGACTACTGCGTTTCCTTTTACTATCTCCTTTCACAAGCACCTGTGCTGACCTACTGTTTGTAGATAACATGATTTTCACTTGCCTTTCTGAAAAGCTGATATGAGTCACAGCAACTTCACACTGCTTGCTCCATACTCCCTTGATTTGCAGGGATCCCAGTAAGGAACATTTTTCCTTCTTAGAATAGTTCAAAAACACTGTGCTTAATAAAACTAAAGTAAGATACACACACAAGCATAAAAACAAAAACCCCACAAAAAAAAAAAAAAAAAAAATCAAAGAATAATAGCAAGTCTCCCCAACACACTGACAAAAGATCTGTTGTAACAACAGTCATATTATAACTAATGGGAAATAATAATCTGTTGACTATTTCTTTTGAGAGGACATCTGTGTGACATCTTTAGAGAAAGACAGTGTGTGTAAACCATGTTTATATGGACACAAAGGGCTGAACACTCACCTTCCATCTTAACCTCTGTTTTCATTCACCTCCTACAATATAGACTGTATCTATTTGCACTTCAGTTTGTGTTTCTGTTTGGAGCAGATGAATTTTTATACATCTGTGTTTTGAATTAAATCTAAATCCTCTTTAATACAGCATGAGGGGGAAAAAAAAGAATGACCAGTGCCAATTCAGTTTTAGCCATTTTATATAGGAATCCAAAGGCATCAAATTTCCTTGTACTCTGGGAACAAAATATAGCATGAACAAAAGGTTATAGAGAGAAGAAAATGTAATTGATTCTGAAGAGCGTGAACACGTGCAAAGAATACATTGTAAGAGAAAATGATCTCTAAGTGTCCCACTTATGAGGAAATGGTTTCTAGTTACCCATGTCAGAGAAATAAATAGCCCTCTCTGCCTTACACACTCCTCTCAAAGAAATCCAATTCCTAAGCACAGTGGGACTGCAGGCGCTTGAAGCTACTTTCTAAAACATGGCAACACATAGAAATACCGTAGAAGACTTCACAAAACTAAATTAGCCCAGTGCTGGGCTGAGCCCGTGGCGCACTCGGTAGAGTGCTGCGCTGGGAGCGCGGCGACGCTCCCGCCGCGGGTTCGGATCCCATATAGGAATGACCGGTGCACTCACTGGCTGAGTGCCGGTCACGAAAAAACGACAAAAAAAAAAAAAAAAAATTAGCCCAGTGCTGATGAGCTGATGAGCTTAGAGGAGAAGTCAGAAAAACTATACTCTAGTCCAAATTCTGTCATTAAAAGCATGTGATTGTGGCTAAGTTCATTTATCTCTCTGGGCCTCAAGTTCCTCAACTTGGACACAGGAGGGTTGGACAGACAAGGCCCTTTTATGATGCTGTCTAGGATTGTAAAATTAAACAGACTACTTTTTCTACTAGAAGTCTCTTGAGTCTCAGACTTTCCATTTTAGATGGAAAGAACAAAAATTCTAACACAACTGATTTAAGAACATCAACATTTATTTAACATGATAAAAAAGAAATGATATGAACATTTGCATTTAAACAATAGTAAGTAGCTTTAATACATTACATGTGCTCATTGCATAATATATACACAATGAACATAATTACATTTGTACACAAACTAAGTACTGGAATTGAAAACCTGCTTATTGCTGTACACATCTGTTCCAATGAAGTATAAGCCCAGTACTTCAAAATCCCTACACTTTAATTGTCTTTTTTTTTTTTAAAGAAAAAGTAAGCGATAACATTTTGTTTAAGCTGACAAGAGTGTGGCAGTAACTGCTGACATCGCAATCTGACTGAGAAGGAATTATAGCAGAAAACAGGACATACTTCACTCAGCAATAATAAAATGGCACATTTTAAATATATATATATAAAATTTTTACAAATCAAGTGTGAAACAAAGCACTGCAGTAGCCAAAATGGGAAATAAAAAAAAAGGAAAATAAGCTTATTGGAAATAACAACTAACTTTATGTACTGAAAAGCCAAAAGAAATATAAATTCACCCAGACTTAAGAAACATCAAAATCTGGAAATCAGTAACTAAGTAAGCTCTGACTACAGACCACACATTAAAAAGCACCTTTACTTATGTGCTTTGAAATCATAGCAGCAAGCTGGTGTCAGAATAATAACCTTGAGATTACGGAGTGTACATATGGGCCATTAAAGCTGTTTTGGAATAAACATTTTCCAGAAGTGATAAAACGATGCTCTGTGGCCAAAAGCATCAGAACTATGAATTTCATAGATTTAAAATATACTGTACAATATCTTCTTACACTGTCGAAGGTCCATGTCTTTAGCTTTGAATGGTTTCAATACAAGTCAGTTTAGCTGAAAAATAAGAGAGGGAAAATTACTTTGACACCTGAAAAGTTAATGAACGACCATCTCCCAAAGTAACTAAGGGTGACATTCTATAACAATAGAACTGACAAGCATGGCCATGAAAATCCTAAAACATAATACAATTAAAGGACATTTTTCTTCATTTCCATAAGCTTAATTCACAAAGCAAAGAAACATAAAGCAATTAAGTAGCAATTCAGAATAAAAAATGTACCCAAACTTGTGGCTGAATGCAAAAGATCAACAAAATGAGCAAAGATTTGCATAACTTCACTAAAATATGTAATAATATATTGAGCTGCCTATACAGCAGTGTTATCTGTAAAGCTTTCCTAAGTCCTGCCAAAACTACTAGTTCAGAAAGCTGACATATGCACAATAGGAAGATAAAAATAATACCAGTTTTCATGCCACTAGTTGTTTGTGGTGGCTGTGTACCATGGGACTAGAAAATATCCAGCAATAACTGTACCTCATTACAGTATGTGATGTCACTGGCTCTTGGAATAAAAATAAAACAAAATAAGATCCAATAAGAACATCTTTTATTATTGGAATGGTCTGTATAAAATGAATTGTAACCTATTTATTGAACCATGAATGGCTCTTAATGTACATTTCTCCACTAAGATAGACAGAGGCCATCTATCAACTCTTTTGTACAGGAGAAATCAAATGAGTATAACACTTACTTTTCCTATGTCTGGTGTAATTCTGTCACCAGTAGCATCTGTCACTTCTAAACATACTTAAGTTAAAGTTTAAATACATGAGTGACAGAGGCAAGACATAGGTAAGACTGTAACAAATAGGTTGTCTGTAACTCCAATAAGCACTTCAATACTGAAAAGACACCAACCGACAACAAATAAAAGACTCTTCTAGGCTCCAGGTAGACATAATCTCAAATAAAAGGCATGACTATTACAAGATAACATCAATCTTTCTGGCTGAAAAGAAGGACACAGATTATTGCTGCTACAAAAAGGTGCAAATAGAAGTAGATTCTAGAAAATAAGCACTACTGGATAAACTTAGTCAAGTTAGTGTTTGTACTCATTTGTTTTGAGAATCTAAAAATCCAAGGAGATATTAGTAACAATGCTCATAATATCTCTATGTGTTTTTGTGACTTATAAATATTTAACAGAAACTGGTGGTAATCCTACAGCACCAAACATCACTACAAATAGTAGATACCATGAGGAAACAAATGCAGAAAAAGGCATAAAATTCTCACTCTATACCTCATAAGCTTTCTAAAAAGTATTTTTATAAAAAGCGTCTATCGACAAGTGCAAAATTAAAGGTTAAAAATTAGCAATTGTCTATAAACTTTAAAAGTAAAAACTCAGAAAATCATTCTCAATTCTAAAACTGTGGTCTAGGGACTATCGGTGAAGAAAGGCTTCCTTCGTCTCCCTATCCCCATCCATGGCTTTTTAGTAGCTACCTGCCTGACTTAAAAAATTCAATTATTTAGAAGTGATTTTCTAAAAGATCTTCAAGATTTTAACATTCCATCATTGATGGCTGTACCATAAACATTTCTTTGTCCTTTAAAATAATTAACAGATTCCCAATGAGGCAGACATGTCACACTAACTGTAAAAAACATTACACAATTAGCACGTAATGACTTAAACAGAATTCTCAGCTCTGACTATGGAATGGAGTGTTAAGTGGAAGCACAGCTGCAAAACACTGTGAGGCTTGTCTTGGCACTGGCATACCCTCCAAGTTTTGCTGTTTTCACGGATGATGAAATAAGAGACAGAGAAAATGCTGTCACACAGCAGATCACTGGAAGGGCCAATGATGGATATGTGAGTTACTGCACATGGTCTGAATACATGGCCTACTTGCTCTACCAACTCTCTCCAATGCACGGTCCAGAATTAATCTCAGTTTTGATTCACTAAACCAACAAACGAGTAAAATTCTAGTGAAAAACTAACTGCAAAGCACAGATGCAAAGGGAGACCACGTACTTCTTCTGGGACTACACACACATGAAATGTGATCCTTCTGTGAGCTGCGGCTGAGTGGATGGAACTGGAGACGCCGAGGACTCAGGAGACGGGGACAGACTTTTCACTAAAACACACCAAGAAAATGTGAGAAGCTAAAAAATCTTTGAGACATATTTGGATAAATCCTGACACTGTGATCCCACAACAAATAGAAGGTGTTTTGGGAAGGAAGGAATATCTCTATTTGGGTTCTGCTGTAATGTTCTAAATCTGGCAACTGATTATTCAGTATGAAGTGTTTCCTGAAGACTGCTTAAAAATTCTTCTTTTCTTTCAGGTTAATTTTCAGGTGTCTGTCAGTGAGTTCTGATAGGTCTTTTTTAGTTCCACGCAGCTAAATACTATAGATGATTTAAATTTTGTGGGTTTAATACTACTACTACACCACTTTGATTCAGACCTGCTGTATAATAACCAAAAGCGGCCAGTGACAATTTTCTTAAAAAAGTGAGAAATCCTGTGCACACTGCCTTATAAGTGATAGAGGCAAAGGAAAAGACAGTGCTTAGTGTTTGTTACAAGAGAACATGACTGATGACATAAATTTGCATGTTACACGTGTATAGGATACAGAAAATGTGCTGCCCAGAACTCCATGCTCTTCCTAAGAATAGTCCTGAATAATAACATTTCATTGTTCTTACCCTTCTGCAAAAGGGCGGGAGTGATTACTAGGAATGGTTTTTTGCTTATGGACTACAAGAAGCAAAGGTGATAAAATGCACTAGTGGTATGATCCTCCCCCGCCCCCGCCAAAATCATAAAGAGAGAAAGAAAAAAAAAAGATTTGTGAAGAGTACAGAAAATATGAGAGAACAGCACAGACCCATCTGCTTTGCAATATGCTATGATGATGATCTTCACTATCAAAGAAAAACCCAGATGTGGATTACAGCAGGGGCTAGAGTAAACAAAATCCACTCTGCTACTTTATATATTAAATCCTCCACAATTCCCAAAGTGGCAAGTTTGTGAATACCCCGAGAATGGTAAATTTTCCAAGTACTAAAGGATCTTCTTCTTTGAGAAAGTTTACCATATATGTTAATGATTAAAAAAAAAAAACAATCTGCACCAGCCAGCTGCAAAAATAAACAAACAAACAAACAAACACGAACAAAATAAAACAAAACCAAAACCCAACAAGCTGACTCCCAAGCCAGAGCAGACTCTGCGGCAGGAGTTGTCCTTTCTCCTTTGTCCCCCCTGCATCCCTGCTGAAGGTGCATGCGGCAAAAGCTGATTAATCTGCAGTCAAGGTACTTAAGTGGCTCCCCTATTAGAATCTCTATGTGGAAAATAAACTTAGAAGTTCAGAGAAAACACCAGTGAGAAAAGTATGAAAATGTGCAATCTACCTGTCATTGTCTGATCCCCTCTAGAAACCTCAGGAGTTGGTTCATAAGAAATAACAGTTTCTCCTTGTTCATCAATATTGTCCTTTGTATTTTCTTCACGGTGGCCTTCAGGTTTATGATTTGGGATCTGTGTCTCATCTTGATGGCTAATGAAAATAGATTGGTATTTTAAAATCTGTTATTATAGAATGTAATTAATTTTTTCTTCCAATTTTTTGTAATAAATTTTAACCATACAGAAAAGATGCCACCACCTATATTAAACAACAGCTAATATTTTGCTTGCAATTAATCCCCTTTCTTCTCTTTTTTTATGGAAATTTCATATATTTAATTGTGCAAATACACTTTCAGATTAACAAATGATTATGAAGCAAACACACGTATCATCACCTCTCAGATCAAGAAACAGAATGCTAGGGATACCCTAGGACCTTAGAACTCCTCCCCGCTTTACTTTCCATCCTATCCAACTCCCTCCTACTTATGTAACCACTATACTATACTAACTTTTGAGGTAATTTTTTCCCCTTGCCTTTTCATGTAAACATGCCACCTGTATAGCTATTTTTAAATGAGACAGCTGCTTTAGAACTTTATATTAATAGAATATAGCAGTTATTTTGTTTTCTGCATATTTAGCTTAATGCTATATTCCCTAAGAATCATTTATGTTGCAGTGGGTAGCTAAACATCGTATATATTTTTTGTTATATAGAATTCCATTGTGTTGATACACTCCAATTTACTTATTCATTTCTATGGTAAATGGACACGTGTTATTTCCAGATTTTATCCAAAGCAAACTATGTAGTTGTGGACATTCTTATGAGCACACAACCTTGGTACATATGTACAAGCATTTCTCTAATGCCAAAAAGTAGAATTTCTAGGCCAAAGGTATGTACATCTTTGATTTTATTGAAAATACCACCCTTGGGGGCTGGCCTGTGGCTCACTCGGGAGAGTGCGGTGCTGATAACACCAAGGCCACGGGTTCGGATCCCATATAGGGATGGCCGGTTTGCTCACTGGGTGAGCGTGGTGCTGACACCACCAAGTCAAGGGTTAAGATCCCCTTACCGGTCATCTTTAAAAAAAAATAAAAAAAAAATAAAAAAGAAAATACCACCCTATTTTTTTAATGGAAATTTCAAACAAACAAACAAAAAAAAGTAGAGCAAATAATATATGAAATCTGTATACTCAGCTTCAGTAATTACCACACTGTGCCAATTTTGTTCCTCATCGCCTCATGTCATTTTAGAATTACTTGAATTAGGATCCAAACAAGGTCCATACACTGTACGGCCTGACAAGTCTCTTAAAAAGTCTACTTTAGGGCCGAGCCCGTGGCGCACTCGGTAGCGTGCTGCGCTGGGAGCGCGGCGACCCTCCCGCCGCGGGTTCGGATCCTATATAGGACTGACCAGTGCACTCACTGGCTGAGTGCCGGTCACGAAAAAACGACAAAAAAAAAAAAAAAAAAAAAAAAAAAAAGTCTACTTTAATCTAAAACAAAGTGCTCCACATCCCTTCTATTCTTTGCACCACTTGCCCTTTTCTTTTTGGGCAGTTGGCCAGTACAGGGATCTAAACCCTGTGACCTTAGTGTTATCACTCTGGGCTCTAACCACCTGAGCTAACCAGCCAGGCCTATTCTTTGCTGTTTATATGTGAAACTACCTGGTTTATCTGTCCGATACAGCTTACCATGTCCTGGGTTTTGATGATTCTATCCCTCATATTTTCTATAAATTGATATGATTTTAAGGCTTGATCAAATTTAGGTTTTTTGTGTTTTTTTTGGGGGGGGGAGCAAGTAAAACTTCTTTAGGTGGGTGTCATGCACTATTGCACTAATGATTGCATTAATAGACTGTCTCTCCCCCCCCCCTTTTTTTTTTAGCACCTGGCCAGTATGTGGATCTGAACCCTTGATCTTGATGTTATTATAGCACCACACTCTAACCAAGTGAGCTAACCGGCCACCTGCCTAGGAACACTAAATCACAGCACTTCTTTTCTCCAGAATTGGTAATTTTTTTTTTTTAGTAGACTGAGACTGAGGATATACACTTAAGAGGGCTAGTTAAGAAATACAGCTAAAAAATAAAAGCAAATCACATAATCTTTGGAACTCCCTTCAAACAACTTAGACTTCTGATCAATGTCTACCATTACAGAGACAATGCTGAAACTTCTACTTTGCTATAGCTATATGCCTCACAGCATTTGTTTTTGTTTGTTTTGTTTTGGCGGCTAGCTGATACAAAGACTGAACCCTAGACCTTGGTGTTATCAGCACCATGCTCTAAACCAACTGACTGAGCTAACCAGCCAGTCTTACAGCATTTTTTTTTGGAAAGGTATCACTTATTGAATACTTCACAGGTGCTAAGCACAGTGTTAAGTGCTATACATATATTTTCTTATTTAATCTTTACAATAACAGGCTGGCTGTTTGGCTCAGTTGGTTAGAGCTCAGCCTTGTAACACCCAAGGTCAAGGGTTCAGTTCCCTGCACCAGACAGCAGCAAAAAAAAAAAAAAAAAAAAAAATCCTTACAACAGTCTTGCGTGGTGGTACACAACTCCTAAGTAGCTAAGTTGGCCCTGGAATCCAATACTCTTTGACTCTGAAGTTTACCATTTTTGAGCAGTTATACAGTTTTGTGAATGACTCCTTTATTTTTCCTGTTTATTACCTGTATGTAACATCCTCAGGCACTTCTTCTTTGTTTCTTTCTTTATTCATCAATTCCTCGGAATTTACTCCATTTGGCTCAGGTTTCAAAAGCATTTCGTAAAAAACATTTTCAGCTTTTTTAAGCTATAGAATAAAAAGAAAACTTTTCTTTTCAAAGCATCCTCATCACATTTAATATTTATCAGTAAATCTAAAATGATTCCAAAATAAAAAGCTTACTAAATCGTTTATATCATACTCATCAAATATTACTGACAATTTAGGTTCAAGTATGAGAGTATTAAAAATATTAGCATTCTTTACTACTTGGATGGAAAAAGTTATTTGTTCAAAAAGAGGATGCACATCACTAAGACCCTTGGGACATAAGATTCTTTAATTGGGTTAACAATCATTTATCCCAGCCTTAATTGATTGTGTTTTAAATTTTCAATTAACACATTTTGATGTTGCTGAATATGTCAATCAAATTAAAGAAATCTTGTCATTTCATTTAGAAAATGGCCCCTGTAACTGAAAGAAACATACTTTATCTTCAACTTTACCACTTAACATAATCTTCGAAAACCTACCCCTCCGGAATATCTGTCCTAAAATAATTTCTCTACCTCTTTGCTGAAATCCGTATTTTGGGGTTCAGCTTCTTTTAGTTGAACGATTTCTGCAGCAGGCGTTTCATGGTTTGGCTTTATATCATTTTCTTTGATGACAGTGTCCAATTCCTTAATGTTGTCATCTTTCCTTCGCATCTGCCCAAAAGATATACAGCATTTTTAGATTCATACTGCACATGCATGTATATTTTATAGATAGTGCCTATCAACACACACACAGACACACACACACATGGGTACTTCAAAAAGTTGATGAAAAAATAGAAATGAAAGATAATATGAATCTTTCCGTGAACTTTCTGAAGACCCCTAGTATATGTATGTGCACATATATATATATACAGAGCAGTATTCCACACATTTTTCTCACCTCTCTTTTTAAATCATCCATTTTGCAATTTGTAAAATGTGCCATTATTCAACAGTTGCTGTGTTTAATCTCCATTAGCAATGCCTGCTCTTGATTAGATGAAAAGGGCATGTCTATTAGAATAGGGAAGCACTTTCAGCTGATGCATCCAGTTTATTCCATTACAGATAAATACTCAGACACTACTACCAGGTGACAACTGTCTACTAACAGGGATACATCAGACAGAAGCTACTAAAAAGGTTCGCTAGTCTGCTATTTCTGTGTTTATAAAGAAAAGCCACAAATAAATGGAATGGTATCACTTTACAAGGCTGAAGTTGAGGTGTGATGATAGTAGACTTACAACTTTTACTTAGAAGCTCTCTCCTGCTACAATTTAGGTCATGTTAAATTAGGACACACAGTAATACACATTTTATTGGGAGGGGAATTGGGGACTATCTTGGTAGCCTACATGACATTTTACAATTATTGAAAACACTTTTATCTTCCTAGTGTTTCTCTGTAGGAAAGAGGGCAGGTTGTATCACTACCTTATGGTAGAGGAGATTCAGTCCACAATGGCATCTAAGAAATACTTCAGCTCTGGTCTCTTGAGCCCAGAGTTATTTCCATTTTACTAATAACCTGTCTTAGCTTAATATTTTAAGAATTAAATGTCATGCATTGCTTAACGATGAAGATATGTTCTGAGAAATGCATTGTTAGGCAATTTCATCACTGTGTGAATATCACAGAGTGTACCTACACAAACCTAGATGGTACAGCTTACTACACACCTAGGCTACAAACCTGTACAGCCTGTGACTGTACTGAATACAGCAGGCACCTGTAACACAATAAGTGTTTGTGTATTTAAACATATCTAAAAATAGAAAAGGTACAGTAAAAACATGGTATTACAGTCTTATGGGACTTCCATCATATGGGTCTGTCATTGACTGAAACATTGTTATGCAGTGCATGACCATAATACAAAATTGTAGATCTTTAAAAACTCATCAATCATGTAACTCTGTGATTCTACAATTCAAGTGATATTAGATTGACACACAAGAATAATCAAAAGCAATGATATACCTGGGTAACCCTGAATGGATTATCTCTTAAATCCGAAGGACTCTGTGAGGGTGACTGGTCAGAAGCACCAATGACAGTCAATCCTTTTTTCTTTTCCCTTAGGCATGCTTGTTGATGTCTCCTTATTCTTTCCATTTGCTCTTCCACAGTCATTCTAGGTCGAGTAGTCTCAGCCAAACAGAGCTGTTCCACTGCACTTCTTGGTCTTTCCTTCAAATTAAAAATAAACACATGAATACATAAATATAGAATAACTTATGAAAAGTACGACGGAATAAAAAATGTTGTAAAGTGCATTTATTTATTTTGTTTTAAAAATAAAAAGTGGAGGTTTTGAATGTTATTTAGCTAACACCAGAAAGGCAAATTAGGCTATTTTATCCTTAACTGGTAATTGGTGATGCACAGTCAATGATGAAAAGAAAGAGAAAAGGAATACAGGGACTTTTCTTGGCTAAAAAAAAGTCATAAAGGGGTATGGCAGCTCTGGAGTAAGCCTACCCCATGGCCCTCAAACAGGAAACTGCATAAAACTCAAACTAGGAGAAGGGGACAGACGGATAGACACACACACACACACACAGACACACACACACACACACACACACACACACACACACACACACTAAATATGAGAAATTTCTTTTAATGAAATATAATGTTTTAAGTCACACATTTACTGTGAAAAGGCTAGTAGACAAAACACCCTCAGATATTTTATGATCAATAATATAACTACAGAAATATTTTTTTTGGCAGGTCTGGGTACAGTGGTGTTTAAAACCAATTGATCACAACCAGCCACAGATTTCTTTGTTCCTTCTCCACTCCCACCATTTCACTTGACTCATTAAAAAAAAAAAAAAAAAAATTCTATAAATCAGACTATAATATTTGAAAATTTTTATATATGTATATATGTATACATATGAGGGTACTTCATTAAACAACCAATTCTTCTTTCTTCTTAAAGTTGTAAAACAATATTGGTATAAGATCCAAAATAGTACTTCAAGAATTAGTCATATGCAAATTTTAGCTTATTTTATGTAGTATAAATTTTAAAGATTAAGCATATTCTAGAACCTATATATAGAATCCATAAGGTTTCTTTGTGCCTTCTGGTCTGAGCTGGCAGGAACCGACCAAGATGGTAACAGACATTGCTGGAGTTTTTGAAAGAAGCCAGGTAGAGGTGAGTATTTCTGTGACCAAGCAGTATGTCTGGTTAACTGCTAAGATCCTTTCGTATCCACTGCAACCTGTGGCGCAGGAGCTACAGATCTGGGACTATTTTCTACTGTACAGAATAAACATCTTAAAGAGCTCAATTAGAAACTAAAAGGAAAAGAAAAATGGAAAGCCTTAATATGCAGAACAAATAACGATCCTCATTTATCTGGTAAAAAACCATCTACTTTTACAAACAAAAATGAAA
Source organism: Cynocephalus volans (assembly GCF_027409185.1). Lineage (NCBI taxonomy): Eukaryota > Metazoa > Chordata > Mammalia > Dermoptera > Cynocephalidae > Cynocephalus > Cynocephalus volans. Next base: position 93,341,519 of record NC_084471.1, read on the forward strand.
ACAAAAAACACATTACTGTTACTGGCCAGCCACCACAACAAACACATTAATTTTTTAAAAAAGTAAATTCTGGATACTAATTAGGGACTTTGGTACCCTTTTCCTGTCATTTTTGGTAACAACAATTGTGCATTCTTCCCAAAGTTTTTCTATGCTTATTCAAAAGTGTCACACTCAACTTTCTTTTCCGAATAACCATATCATACACATCTATTTTCTTCTTCTTCTTTTTTTTTTTTGGCAACTGACCAGTAAGGGGATCCAAACCCTCGACCTTGGCATTACAATACCATGCTCTAATCAACTGAGTTAACCAGCCAGCCCTACTTTTAAAGTCTGTATATAATTGATTTTCAGATTTTTTCCTCCTATATTACAACTGAAAAAGAGTATCTCATTGGAGTTGTAGTTAGCATTTTTAAAATTATTATTGGTGTTGAGCAATTTTCATATGACCAAGGTCAAGGGTTTGGATCCCTATACAGACCAGCTGCCAAAAAAAAAAAAAAAATTTTTACAGATGTTCTTAATATATGATAAAACCGGTCCATTATATACATTGCAAATATTTTCTTCTGGCATTGGTATCACTTATAAAAAGCCCTTTCCAAGGGCTTCAGGTCAAGATGGCAGAATAGATGGTCCCTAGCATCACTCTCTCCCACAAATCAACCAATTTACAACTATGAAAAACCAACGACAGCCAAGCTGGGACCGCTAGAGCTTAGGGGAAGAGGAGGAGAGACCCACGGAGTACATGAAGGCAGGAGAAGCCATGATGAGAGAAAGACAAAACCACTCTGACTGGAGCTGCTGAGCGCACGGAGCAGGAACTGGCAAAAGCCACAGCTGCGCTCTTCGGATGGAGTTGCTTGGAAGTGGCAGGGGAGAAGAGGGCCTTGGTGGCCCCCAGGCCAGCAAGATCACTAACAGGGTACCTGTAGACCCACATAGAAGTGAGGAGACAGAACAACGGAAAAAAAGGAGCCACTCATGAGGCTGGTGAGTGATCCCAAGGGACTGGCTCAGGGCCCATCCCATGGGAAGTGTTTGCAGTATGGGTGGTGGGGGAGATGGGTCACTGAGGGAACATGGGGGCACAGCAAGGACAGCTAATCTGCCCTCCAATCAGCGCAGGACCACTCAGAGGAGACTGGTCAGGAGTATAGAACTGCAAGGGGTGTACTTTGCTCAGGCCCAGACCAGAGTTTCTATACAACCCAGGTGCACCAGATCTCATGAAACCTGGAAGTATCTATAAAGTCAACCATTAAAATGTGAGCTGCACAAAAAGCCTTCCCCAGGGAATCAGTAGCAAAGCAGCAATTTAGCTCAACCACAGAGCTCAAGTACTGGTCCCCACAGGAAGTTCCCCTATTTTAGAAGTAAGCAAAGGACAGCAAATTAGTTCCAGTGCAGAGTTTAAGTGGTGGGAACAGTGAATAATCCAGCACAGAACTGAAAGACAAAACAAAATGCCCAGAGACCAGAGACAAAGTTTGATATTAACTAGCAAAGGTCTCATTTCAACACCTAGAAGGACCAGAAGTCCCCTGGGCTACCAAGCCAGAGAGTGGGGAGGGCTGGGGGCCTTGGCCACACTCCCCGACAGGTACAAGCAATCCAGCAAAGACTACCAAACTGCCACAAGAAATGTCCTGGCCTCCAGAGCCGGGGTTGTGGAGGGCAAGGGATTTAGCCACACCCTCCTGACATCTGAACCCAGCCCAGCAATGACCCAGTGACAGCTGGAAGTCCCCTGGTCTCCCCTGTAGGAATGAGGGGGGTGGCACAGGCCTCAACCTGGCCCATCCTCCTACCTCCTTCCATCCCTTTTCCTTTCTCCCCCTCCCTCCCAACTGCTTCACAACATCATAGAGTGTAAAAAAATATATACATATTAATAAATAAATTTAAAAAAATAAAACGATTGTTCCTGTGTGATTATATAACCACTTTTTCCTCCAGAATTTGTTACGTTGAACTCCTCTAGTATTTACGATAGTCGTAGAATATAAATCCACTAATATCTTTTTGCTTGATGTCAAAAATATTTTTGACATCAAGCCATTTTTTAAGCCATTTTTCTGTTGATTTGTTAATTTTTAGCATTATAATTTCCAAAGAAAACAACCTTGCAACCTGTAAAAAATGCCTAATTCTCTGAACAGAGTATTACAGAACCATGACCACTAATGTTAAGAAATACACAGCTATTCATTATTTTTATTCCACAATAATTATTTCTATGTCTTTATAATTTGATACTAATTGAAAACATTACATTCTTAAAATTTGTTAGATTTTTTGGGTGTATACTTTTTAGCTATACTTTAATATCTTTCAAGAATAACCATATATCTTATCATTTGGAGTAACTTTTGGTCTTTTCTTATAGCTTAAAATTATCTCAATACCAAATAAGTACCGCATTTATAAAGATGAAAAGTAAAAGTTCGTTTGTAGCTCAAATTTCTCGAGAACACTTAGAGAAAGGAGTTAAGTATCCTCAGCATCTTCACAAGAAGAACAAGATTAGGCTGCCTTAGAGTCAGTTTGAATGAACTAGATCTTGGATGAAAATGTGAAATACAGGATTTATTTCCAGTACCAATTTACATCTCTCAGAGTAACCAGAAGATCAGCAAACTCCCAAACTACCACATCTGAAAGGCCCTGCAACCTCAGGCTAACTAGTAAATCCATTAACTTCTGTGTCACTACAGGACATGTCTATCACTCTCATCAAGGAAATTCTTAAGAGGCATCAGGGTATGTATATAGCACAGGGGGATTCCACAAATTGTGCACTAAGACCCATGTCAAGGCTAACCAAAAGAAATCTAGATTAGGTATTGACTACGTCTTTCCTCTGAGGTGATAATAATTTTTTAAAAAATTAAGATTACTTAGTTTTTCTTAGAGTATGTGAAAAAGAATGCTCATAAAACACTAAAAATGGAAACATGTAAGAAAGCAATAAATAGGTTTGAAAATCCTTCTAAAAGTTAATTTTCTAGTTAAATACCGTTCTTAGATCCATCATCTTCTTAGTTTTCCTTAAGGTTACATATGAAGCTATTGTCGAAGATTCGGGTGTTGGTGATTTTGTTCTTGGAGGGACTACTCCAACAGGAAAGTGGGAGCCTAAAATTTAAAACATCAGTAAGTTCTACAAAACATCTTTTATACAACACTGCTTTCTTTGGACATACTTAATTTCTTAGGCTTTTAAAATAAGAAAGCAAAGTTATAATTTGAAAAGAACCATAAATCAGTCAAGAATACTACTAGAAAAATTTATGGTTAACTTTAGAAATAAAGTTCTACAGATTAACATATGAAATTTAAAAAAATTAATTATAGGGGCTGGCCAGTTAGCTCAGTTGGTTTAGAGCATGGTACTATCAACACCAAGGTCCAGGGTTCGATCCCTGTACTGGCCAGCCTCCAAAACAACAAAGAAAAATTAATTATAAAATGCCCTCTTTTGTTGCACTGGTACAAATCTATCATCACCCTAATTAGTTAGTCTAATTCACCCACATATTACAAAATCTATGGCCCAGAAGGGTTAAGTGATTTTCTCTTTACGTTCTTACTTTCTGTTTGGTCTTTTTCAGTCACACCATATTGCCTCGACAAAGTATCTACTAACAATGTTGACAATAGTTAACTATAGGTAATCTTTACTTTCTCTTGTAGTTTTCAAAATTTCTAAAATGAACACACACCACTTTTATAATTAGAAAACTACATGCAAAAACCATTAACACAACAATAAAAACTAATAGTAAGTTAACATATACAATGTATGCATTTAGACCACAGCCATCTTGTGTAAGAGAATATATACGCTATTGCCCACAGAGTGTCTTCCACTGCAGATACAGTAAAAGAACAAATTATTAAAATATCAATGGTTGTGTTAAAAAAACCCACATCACTTTGAGTTTGCTTAAAGTTACAAAGAAAAAGCCTGTATTATGCTAGTTACTGACCCATTTTAAGAGTCCTATATTAAGTCATGTGACACAAAATAAGTGACACCATAAATTTTTTTTCTTGACAGCTGGCAGGTATAGGGATCTGAACCCTTGACCTGGTGTTATCAGCACCATGCTCTAACCAAAACATCACAATTGATCAGTGTACTTCAGATATTTATTCAGAAGACAACCTATGATTAAGTTACAACCTCCCCCCCTTTTTTTGGGCAGCAGGCCTAAATACACAGATCCAAACCCTTGACCTTAGTGTTTTAACACTGAACTGTAACCAACTGAGCTAATCAGCCACCCTCCCAAAACCTCAAACTTTTAAAAGAGGCAAAACATCAAAGATTTCAAAACTCACTGGAGAATATATTTCAGGTGATACATTTCTTTATGAGTAAAAAATACATGCACTCATTGGTGGAGTAAATGATGGCTTATCTACTTCACTTTTTCAAGTCAATTAAATTCTTCTTGATGATTTAAAATCACTTATTAAATAATTTATAAATTTTGTGAACCTCACCAGTCACATTTAACCTACATACATAGGGCATTATGGTTGTGTAGGAACCAGAAAAAAATGGAATAGCATATGCAAAATCAAAGAACAAAACACAATCCTTATTTAATGTTTTAAAAACTTTCTCTTAAGAGGAAGCTACAACTCAAACGCCCACAGGGATTAAAAATCCTATTACACATGAAAAATGGCAACTTTTTCTCCATATCCTGTCTGAACGAGGCAGATGCTACCCGGCTCCAGTAAAACAGTGCTGTTGCCAAACAGTTACAAAGTCCCAATTTTTAAATGCTGGCAACCAATTTACTTTTTTGGGGGGGTGGGGTGGGGGGGGCAGAAAAAAAAGAAAACCCATGGCTCAATCTTGTTTATAAAAATTAATGCAAAAATCTGAAATAAATCATTAATAAAATCTAGCAGCACATAAAAGGCAAAATATACTATAACTGGGGTTTATGCTAGAAATACAAATGAATCATTTAATATTAGAAAATCTACTAATTGTAACTTGCCATTTTAATACATAAAAAGAAAAAAATATCCCTGTACTGGCCAGCTGCCAAAAAAAAAGAAAAAAGAAAAATATGATCATCAGGAAACAAAACTAATCAAATTTGGTATTATTAAATTTCCTTTTCATGGAAAAAACCTTTATTAAAATGAGAATAAATGGATATTTCCATAATGATAAAATGCAAATATCTCATACGAAGCCAGCACCATGATCATACTACCTAATTGTTAATTGGATAAATGAAAAAATCTTTCTTTACTGTTTTCATTAAATAGGGCAGATACAAAAGAATAAATAAAAAATATGTAAGATATATAGAATAATCATCCATCTATTTAGTAATCACCCAGTTGAGAAATATCATTACCTTTAATAGCCTTTTCTTGACCCTCCCTAATCCTATCTATTCTCTCTCTCTCTCTCTCTCTTCAGAGGTACTAACTTCTGAATTACAGTCATGTGTTGATTAACGTCAGGGTTCAGAGAAATGTGATGTTAGATGATTTTGTCTTTGTACAAAAGGGAACAGCAATGACTTTTCCTGTTATTTACACTGGCCACTAGTTGCATGAACGTGGGTCCTCTATGTTACTAAGTCTCTTTGTGTCCCACTTTCCTCATCTGTTAATTGATTATTAGAATAAGAGCACCCCTGCAAAGTAAAGAAAATTAAATTACAGGCAGGGATTGTGGCTGGCAATCAGCAAGCACTCAGTGAGCGCTAGTTCTTTTTTTTTTAAAAAGATGACTGGTAAGGGGATCTTAACCGTTGCCTTGGTGTTGTCAGCACCACACTCTCGCAAGTGAGCCAACCGGCCATCCCTATATAGGGATCCGAACCTGCAGCCTTGGTGTTATCAGCACCACACTCCCCCAAGCGAGCCATGGGCCAGCCCTATCTAACTGTTATTAACTATTATTTTGCTATGGGGATGGATAGGAATGATTTAAAAACGCAAGAATTACAAGTAGAAAACAACCCTCTCACTTGGGGTTGAATCTAATGTGTCAAAAGCTTAGCTTTCTTTTTCTTTCTTTTTTTTTTTTTAAAGATGCTTAGTTTTCTATCTTAAAAGTCTGAGCAACCTTTGCGAGACTACCTGTGGGTTAGCTAAGCACTCTTCCCTCAACATATTCTGCAGTAGGTTTGTTTACACCAGCATCACCACAAACATGTAAGTGTAAGTAATGCATTGCCCTTAGACTTTAGGATGGCTATGACATCTCTAGGTGATAGGAATTTTTCAGCTCCATTATAATTTTATGGGAAAATGTCTATTTAGTTTTGCACATTTTTAACCTTTATGCATATATGGAATCACAATATTAAGTGTCTTTTTGCAACTTGATGTTTTCATTCAATACAAGGTTCAACTTTTTAGTAAGTAGCCTTAAGTTTTGGAAGGGTATTTAAAATTTTAATCCAGTTTTGACAATCTATTTCTTTGAAGTGAAACATTTATTTAGCTCAATTATATTTGTTGTAATTACTGATATATTTAGATTTATTTCTATCAACTTATTTATTTTGCATTTTCTCCATGTTTTATTTTTTTCCCTTTCTTCTTTTGGATTATTTTTCCCTCCTTCCATTTGTCTCTCTACTACCTTAGAAGCTGTACAATCTATTTCTTTTCTTCATCTTACATGCAAGCATGCAAACTTACTGTAAGTTTAAAGTTAAATAAGATCATTACCAACCTCTGGAGCAAAATAAAAACCTTACAACATGTTAATACCAATAAACCGCCTCCTGATTTATGTGCTACTGTTGTCAAATATTTTTGTTCTCTACTTTTTTTTAAACCCCCAAATACATTCCTTATTTGTCTATTATATACAGTCAATGTTTGTTTAGTTTTATCCATGTATTTACCACTTTGATTCCTTCTGTCAGCCTTTCCGTATCTGACCACTTTCCTTCTACCTGAAGTATAACACAGCTCTCTTAAATGAGAGCCAATACATGGCAAACTCTCCCAGTTTTTGTCTTTACTACCCTACCCAAGTTTTACTGAGACAAAATGTATATTAAAATACACCGATCTTAAGTGTATAACTGATGAAGTTTCAACAAATTTTTATTCCCGTGTAATTATCTCAAATCAAGATAATGACCACCTTCAACACCCCAAAAAGCTCCCTTCATCAATCCCACCTTCCACCGAAGGCAACTACTTTTCCACTGTTTATTGCAATAGATTATCTTTGCCTGCTCTCAAACTTCATATAAAGGAGATCATACACCATGTCATTTTCATGTTGGGCTTCTTTAACTCAACATACTTTTTTTTTTGATATTCATAAATGTTGTTCATGTATGAGTAGTTTTTTAAAAACTGTTGAGGGGTATTCCATTGTATGAACATACAATCTGTTTATCAATTCTCTTGTTGAATGGATGAATTGTTTCTAGTCTGTGTCTACTATAAATTAGATCTCCTGTAAAAATTCATATATGTCTTTTGAAGAATTATATTTTCATTTTTCTTCGGTAAATATATAGGAGGAATGCTGGATTTAACTTTATAAGAAACTGCCAAACTGTTGTTCCATCTTATGCACCAGAAATGTGTGTGAGTCCTATTATTCCACATCCTAACCATCAACTGGTAGTATCAGTTAAGTTTAACCATTCTAGAGGGGGTAAATTGTGATTTTAATTTGCATCTGCTTTATGATTAGTAAGTTCTAAACTTTTCCTATGCTTAGTAACTGGCCATTTGTATATCTTAGATAAGTGTCCAAGTCTTTTGACCACTTTTTATTGGGTTGTCTGTCTTTATTATTGATTTGCAAAAGTTGTTTATACAGGGGCTGGCCAGTTAGCTTGGCTGGTTAGAGTGTGGTGTTATAACTCCAAGATCAAAGGTTCAAATCTCCATACCAGCCATCCATCCAAAAAAAAGAAAAAGAAAAAAAAAAGAAAAGAAAAAGAAAAAAGTTGTCATATATATATATATGCATTGATAATATTTTTTCCCAATATTTATACTCCAATTTGGTCAGAAGTTTTACATTCCAATGAAATCCAATGAATCAGTTTTCACTGAGAATATAGCCCTCTGAGAGTCCCATCTTTATTTGAGGAGGTTTCCTATCAGACCCCTAATTTGTTCAGGCTCTGAACTCCGTCCTGTCACAAGGTGAAAGCCTGTGTTCAATTAACTTTTGGATTCCTCCCTTCACATAATTATTTTGCCTCTGTGTATTCCTTTTTTACTCTTTCCCATCTTGTGATGATTCTTAAAAAAAATTAAAAATGCTATTAACCAGCATTTGTAATCTCTTTCTTTTTTTGTTTTGGTGGCTGTCTGGTATGGGGATCTGAACCCTTGACCCTAGTGTTACCAACACCATGCTGTAACCAACTGAGCTAACCAGGCAGCTCTTATTTGTAATCACTTTGTGTGGGAGGACTGGCCAGGGTATTCAGTTAGCCATATTACCAAAAGTATTATTTACTTTGGTTTGCAGTCTACTTTTTCCTGCATATTTATAATAATAAGTAACCAATGTAAGGACCAAGACTATGACTATTTGACTTAATTTGTGTATGAAAAGGTAAGAAGTTAATAAAAACTTTCAATAAGGAGAAGATATGATTTGGACGAGAATGAGAAAGGTGTATTTATATTGTGCTTTCAAAAAAGCAGTATTTTAAAAAAAAAACACTTGACATTAGATGACCAAGAAAAATATTATAATTATGAAAAATGCTATGTGTTTTTCAAACTTTGTGATCCTTTAGCAGTCCAGTGGGTTATGATCAGTGCTTATTTCTCCAAAAACATTTTACCTTTTGCCACATTGCTTTCTCTCTGTATAATACGTAATCATAAACAGACACACACTTTTTTGGTGAATCATTTGAAAGTAAGTTGTAGATACTTTTCTACTAAGTGTTTCAGAATTCACATACACCATTAGCTAATATCTAGAACATGTTTAAATTTCCATAATCATCCTGAGAATGTCTTTAGAGCTTTTTCTTTTAATCCATGGGCCAATCAAGTTTCAAACACTGCACTATATCTGGCTTTTTCTATCTTTTTAATCTAGAATAGTTTCCCTCTTACTCTTATCTTTAAACATTAACTTCTTGAAGAATGAGCAGCACTAAAAAAAAAACAAAAAACAAAGTACACATAGTTAAGAGAAACTATTATTTTGAAATTTGTTTTATAGAAATTGTGTAAAAATTTGTTTTGGCCATTAATCCCTTATGCATAATTTTTTTTTTTTGGCAGTTGGCTGGTAGAGGGATCCTTTGGTGTTAACACCACCATGCTCTAACCAGCTGAGCTAATTGGCCGGCCCTCTTATGCATAATTTTGAAATAGTAAACAAATAAGCAAACAAACAAAAAACACCCAGGAAATGGAAAGATTTAAAAAATTTTGGTATAAACTTATTTCTCAGTAAAATGCACCCTGATGTAATGCTTTTTAGCCTTTATTTATCCCAGGTAGGATGAACAGTCCAGAAATATCAATGCGTTTAAAAAGGGGTACTGCCTCCTGTCTAGCTGAGATGACATGTATGGTTTATGGACCATGTTATCTTCCTAATACCTGAAAATTTCTTAATTCAGAAACTCATCAGATTCCAAAGGTTGCAGATAAGGGACTGTGGACTTGTATACGTACTGGATCAATGTGTAAATTGAATTTATTGCTAAAATGTCTGGATAAAAATAGGAGATAAAACATTTCAAATGCTGACCTTTAACAACAGAAGTTTCCACCTCTGAAACAGGTTCTGATTTTTCTTCTCCATTAGATTCATCAACTTCTGCCACTGTTGTTAACTCTGGTTCACTCTTGTAGAGTCTATAATCTGGACCCTTGAAAGGAAAACATATAATTACAAAAAACCCCAAAAAACTGCTAAAAGTTAGTTACTTTTTTGTGTGTGTGGCTGGCTGGTATAGGGATTGAACCCTGGACCTTAATATTATCAGTACCACGCTCTAACCAACTAAAAGTTTCTAACCAACTAAAATGTTTACCTGTAAAGATTGAAATCACACTCTAAAAATTAAATGTCCCAGTCAACTCTCTTGGATATAATACAATTAATACACATGTCACAACTAAGTAGAAAAAAGTAATTTGAAAAATTTTTAACCAGTAACACTTTTGTTTAAAATATTCCTCTTAGGGACAAAGTCACATTTTTATCATGATATAACTAAGGTCTAAAATAATTATATTAACTAAAGAAATTTTCATCTAGAAGGTGTTCTGAATAAGTGAGGTTCATGCCAGCACTAAAATTCCTGTCAAAGAACAACATTTTGTTGTTCTTAAAATTCACTCTATTCCTTTTTTCTTATTCTCTTCTCCTTACTTATTATATTTTACATTTACTGGCTTAACTCCACAAACCTCTTATTTCCAATTTCTAGGAATAATATCTCTTCTTGGCCATGTCCACGTCTTTGAACAGTTTTGCTAGACCGAACTGCCCACATCCTAAACCTTTTACCATTTCTAGTAACAATGTTTTTCTTTCTCCCTTCTTTCTGATCTAAAGATATACTTTTGCCTCCGATATCCTGAAATGGTATATTTAAAATATAGCTCCTCAACATGTGCAAAGTAGTTATTTTATGAAAAATATTATGAAATTATGAAATATTATTAAAATTATAAAAATATTAAAAAGCGAGAATGGTAAAACCAAAGCAGGAAACACAAATGATAAAGTTATATATAAACAAAAAAGCACTGGCTAAACATGGGGTTATAATAAAAAAAAATTCCGTGTGTAAAATAAATTAATTTTTAAAAATGAGAGGGCATGTATGATTATTCTGTGGCTATTCCAGCCACTTACACAGTGAGATCCATTTCTTGGATATCCTTGAACTTGATGAATCTTCTTTTCTTCGGGCAGATGCACTGGGCCCCTGCTATAACAGAGCAAGGAGCTGCTATCACTGGGCAGAGGGGGGATTATGGGAGGCTGCTCTGTAAAGTCATAGGACCGAGGAAGTGGAGGACGAGGTGGGACTACTTCCTCTTCCTAAAGATTGTAGAATAGTCACCTTATTTAGACAAGCAGATTGAATTAAGCATATCTAAATTCTTTGCAATGGTATATTAACTTACATTTACTTTAAGATACTTAAAGGGACACTGCCAAGCTGAAAATCTCATGCTGAAAAATGAAACAAAAAATTCTTATGACAGCCAATAATTGGGTTTCAAATATGGCTGTATCTAATTTTTTTCTGTAACATATTGGTTAGCTTTATACTCGAGCTTAACATTATTAAAACAGTTTATTGTGTGAAACAAATTACTGCATTTCAGGCTGACCGGTTAGCTTAGTTAGTTAGAGTGCAGTGTTACAAAACTAAGGTCAAGGGTTCCAATCCCTGCACCAGCCAGCCACCAAAAACGAACAACAACAACAAAAAAAACAAAAAAACCCCCACCAAAGTACTATATTTCATTTTAAAAATAAAAGAAAAGAATTAATTTAAAAATCTTACTCATTTTTTTTGCCAGTTTTAAGACAGAGAAAAAAAGAAACATTTCTCTTTGATTGGCTTTTATACAAAATTCAAGATTCTTTCAATTAGGTTGACAGTATCTCTTTATAGCTGTAATTTCTTTATGCTATGCATGACGCATGCCAACTTATCTATAAATCATCCTATAACTTTATGAAGTATTAGAAACAATGATAAACTTTCAAATTACTTAGATAAAAGTATGACAATGTTAAAGTTCTAACATAGATGAAAAGTAGTATTTAATTTTTTTTTGCTTTAAGAAAAGAGAAATCACATTACAAGCACTAAATTTATGAACCAATGAAATTTCAAGATTAAAACAATAATTTTCTAAATATTTTAACATTTTTAAGAGCAAAAGACTTAATCACTTCTAATTCATGTGTTACACATTTAAAGTAATTAATTCATAGTTTAAAAAAAACCCTCAAACTTACCTCATTTTTGTACTTAACTGTTGAGAAAGGCTTTGATCCTGCCATACCTATTAAAAAAATTAGAAAACATGACTACTTATACTAAACACACCTTTCTAATCTATAGAAAGAATAATTTTATTTCATTTATTTTAAATGAAGCCTTCAGTTTGTTTTATTTATTTATTTTAACATTTATTTGTGGGGTACACTGTGTTATTTCAATACATCCATACACTGCACAATGATTCACTTATGGTAGACAGCATAGCTGTGTACCCATCAGGTCACCATTTTTCCTCCTCCCATCAGCCTTCAGTTTCTAATCCCTTACATATTAATGTTTTCAGAATTTGAAATCAATTACATTAAAAACATAAATTAAAACAGTTTAAACAAGAGTATGGAGAAATGGGTTTTCTTAAACATTACTAGTATAAGCATAATCTGATGTAATCTTTTAGGATGGCTAGTTGGCTGTACCTATCAAAATGGAAAATGTATGCTTATTTCTCACTTTTTGTAATCCGTTAAGTACTAACATATGTATTTAGTTATATGTATAATAATATTTGTGGTAGCACGGCTGATGACAGCAAAAGAGCCCCTGTAAACAATCTACATGACCATCAATATGGACAATGGTAAATTAACTCTTGTTTACACACACAATGAGTTCTTATACAGCTGTTATTGTAATATATTGTTAAGGAGAAAAAAGCAAATTGTGGAAAAATGGCTATAGGTATCCTATATTTTTGTTGTGGGGTAAAATAACTCCTAAAGTCAAAACACTGTATTTATAATTATACACACAAAACAATGATTATTTTTGTGTGGGTGTGGCTAGCAGAGATTTTGTTTTTTAGTTTATAAACTTGTGTACTGATTCAATGTTACAAAGAAGGCTGACTGTTTTCTGGTGTCGAAAATCTATTAAAATAACAAAAAAAGCCCAATTATAGGTGTCATTCCATTTAAATGTGATACTATGGTGAGTTATCACAGAATAAGTGCAAAGCTAACTCACCTGTCTCTGCAGTGCCTCTCTGCTGTTTGTGTTTTCCCAGCCCTTCCATGACATCTTGAATTCTCCAAAGTTCCTTCTGAATCTGTGCACGCTGAATTCCTGCTGATTCAGTCTACCAGTGAAAATGGATAGACCACATACAGGAAAAATTAAATGAAGTTATAAATTCCACAAATTATATGAAAACAAGAATTGCAGTGGATTAAGTTTTAAAAATATTTAATATTATCTATGTGACTCTCCCAATTTTATAATTCCAGCCACAAAGATAAAAGAGTAAAGAAAGAAAAATACTTAATTTTTCAGATTTAAGTGTACTATTTTACATCTTTCCAATAAGCTGTGCCTTGCATTATGATCCCAGGAAGGCCTATGATTAGAAGGGACTAAAAACAGAAAACAAAAATAAAAGGAAAGAACACAAAACACACAAACCCCAAATTAAAAGCAAAACAACTTCCTTAGGGAGGGAAAAAGAAATGGAAGGTGTACTAGCTTCCTAAGTTCTGAAACATAAAGAAAGAAAAAAATATATTCAGAAGAGTTTTGACTGAAAGAGTTAAATAAATGTACTTGCAAGACAAATCTTCAATTTTGGAATCCAAATTTATCATTGCCATTTTTATTCTATTCTGTTAAATCCATTTTCTTACTTTTATTTTTATTTATTTTATGGTGGCTGTCCAGTACAGGGATCTGAACCCTTGACCTTGGTGTTACAGGTTTTATAACACTGTGCTTTAATCAACCGGGTAAACCAGCCAGCCCCCACTTTCTTACTTTTAATACCCCATTATCACGTCCTCTAAATACCGTAACCAAAACCAAAATAACATCATATTAGTTTTCTTTAAGATTCTTTTAGAACTCTATGACTCTTATTGATAAATAACAATAACACTGTTGTGGATAACAACAAACACCATTTTTAGGAATATAACTTTATGTTAATAAAAACAGGCAATGAAGTACAAAAACTGTCACATTACCTAGAAAAATATTTTCTTTCACTGAATATCAGTTTTTGATGACTGTAGATACTAGAATACAATCAGTATTTTATCAGTATGCTAAGAAGTCCTCTAAGGGGTAGTAATATGTTTACAAAGTCCGTAAGACTAAAGACTATGAACTAACAATTCAAAAAGGTACTATATAACCTAAAACTAGTTATCTAATTTTCCAAGCAACAGGCTGGAAGCATCAAAGTTAAAGGAGCTCACACAGGTCGAGACACAGTGATAGTCCAGGGTATGAATACTGATACATAGGGAGGGAAGATTAACCAAATATCAGACACTTGCATACCTTTATAGAATATGTATTACTTTTGTAATAAATTTAAAAATATATACATATATTGGCAGTCTGAAAGGTATATAATGCAAATCTCATTTTTGTTTTATTTTGCATTTCTCTGGTTACTACTGACTTTGAACAAATGTTCAAACACTTGTCAGTAATCTGAATTTTCCTTTCTATGAATTCATTACTCAGTTTTTTGTCTATTTTTCTAATAGTTTCTTCAAAAAAAAAAAGCTTCTTGCAAATCTAGATCATAAACCTATGTTGAATTTTATATATCATTTTTAACTTTGTCTATGTTGCTTTTGAGGAGAAATCTTTAACTTTGTTAAAACCAATTATTTTATTTTATTTTTTTTTCTGATAAAGCCAAATCTTGTTTAACAATTCTCTCTCTCTGACTTGTGGGTAGTATTTTTGGGGTCTATCCCATTCAACATTTCCTGGTATTAGCTTTAATAAATAGTGTTTAGATCTCTACTGCAACTGAAGTTTATTTCTGTACATGATATGAGCAAGAAAATCAATACAGTGAGCCTGTATTCTTTTTTTTTTTACCCTCTCCAGCTGGGCTTGAGCCTGTATTCTAATACCATCTAATAATCGATCTTTTCTCTACTAATGAGTGATGCTACTGCTAATACATACAAGGTTCTACATATTTATAATGTGCTGCTGAACTCTCTGTTCTGTTCCATTGGTCTATTTTTTCCATGTTTAATAGTAGTGTTTTGCATTATGTTTGCTTGTTTACCTACTTACTTAACATTTACATAGTAAGTTTTATCTGCCTTGTTCTATTCTAAGTGCTTCAAAAATATCAACATTTTTAATTTTCACAATAACCTAACAGGGGTAGAGACTATTATTATTTTCATTTTATAGTTGTAAGAACTGACACACAGAGTTGTTATGTAACTGGTCTAAGACTGCATATGCAATGCTACCATTTTATAGTTTGTGCCTTCTAGTTCTTTATTTTTTCAAAAAATGTCTTAACTACTTGTGGTCTTTATTATATCTTAAAAATATTATAATGACTTAAAAATTTTCTTTAGAAAATTCTGCTGGAAATTTGGTTGGAATGGAATTATGTTTCTGAGAAGAATTTTCATTGTGATAATGTTAAATAAGTCTATCCATGAACATGGTATACCAATTAAATGACTCCATTTATTTAGGTTTTTTCTTTCCTTTTTTTTTGTTGGCTGGCCAGTATGGGATCTGAACTCTTGACCTTGATGTTATAAACACCACTCTCTAACCCAGCTAGCCAGCTAGCCTTTATTCAGGTTTTTTCTTATGTCCTATATTTATTAAATTTTCATGATGAACATTTTTTGTTAGGTTAAATCAGTGATTGGCAAACTGCTCTGGCTGCAGTCTTTCTGTATGGCCCATGACCTAAGAGTGAATTTTATATTTTCAAGGGGTTATAAAAAAAAAACACCCCAAAACCAAAACACCAAATAATATGTGACAGAGTGAACATGCCTGCAATGCCTAAAATATTTAATACCAAGCCTCTTACAGAAAAAGTTTGTCAACATCTGGATTATATTTTAGATATCTATAGCTTTTTCTAGTGTATTTAGTATCTCATTTTTGTCGATTATTGATAGTGTAACTTAAGTGTCCATTACAGAAGTCATAGCACATGTGGCTATTTAAATTTAGATAATTAAAATAAATACAACTGAAAGTTCAGTTCCTCAGTCAAAATAGCCACATTTCATGTGACCAACAACTACATGTGGCCAGTGGCAACTATACTGAACAGTACAGATAGAGGACAGTTGATTTTCTATGGATGAACAAACCTTACTAACCTTTTATTTGTTATATTGATTTGTCTGTTGAGTCCACTGGTTTCCAGTACAGATGATCAGATTTACATAGGGCCACAGCATGAAGTGACTTTTATTATTTTCTTAAATATATATTATCTCCATTCCTCAGAGCAACACTTTAAGACAGGCATTATTAATTCCATTTTACAGATAAGGAAACTAACCCCTGGAACTCAATCTCAGATATGCCTGCTCATAAACTGGATTCTCTCTACCAAATGGTGCTGTATATTTCTCTATTCTTATAATATGTCAAGACAATAGGCTAAAGATAGTTTGACAATAAAGAGAGACATTTAATACATAATGGATTATAATGTTATAAAAAAGATAAAATATCCATTATTTAATGAATTAATATAATCCAATACCTCAATACCAAGAGACACAGATGGCCTGTCAAAGAATATAAAGCCACATTTATAGGACAGCAGACAGAGCTGAGATAGTTAGCTAGAAGCACAGAACACTCCAGTGTGCACCAGAATAAAGAACTTTTAAACAAGGGGGGATGAGTTTCTTTGTGAGTAAGATTCCTGTCACTGAAAGTATTCAAATCGAGGTCTCAGGGAGCCAATCATGTAAAAAGGTTGATAATGTTGAGGGTACACACGAATCTAAAAGATTGGGTTGTACAGTACCAGTCAAAACCAGTTAAAACGATGTAAAAAATATTACATTTTTGTACCTGAATTTCACCAAGTCGATCTAGCTGATCTTTCATCTGGTTCCTGGTAATAGTTACATCATATTCTAACTTATCATATTCTCTCCATGCTCGTTCCAGATCCTAAAATCAAAGAGTGTTAATTACTTTAATGGGGAAAAGGTACTTTTATGGTGCTATCACTACAATCATAAGCTACCTAGATTTTAGAAAACAGTGTAGTTTATATTGGGCAAAATGAAAATTTTTATAACCTACTTTCCTTTACTGTTTTCTTCTTTTTTAACTAAACTGAGTAAGAATTTACTAACCAACTTAAGTATTTATTATTGTGCTGCTGTTGTATTCAAATTTATTAAGGGACAAAATGCCCCTTAACAATTATTCAACATTCATGACATCAAAATATTTGAACTGATTCTACTGTCTAAAGAGTATTATTTCAAGAAAATAGTTTAATTTATTCATGAAAATAATTTCCTAAAACTCAAAAACAGGCAAAAGCATTTTCTTACGTGCCCTGATTAGAAGTTCTCCATGAATAAAAATACTGATAACTTTGTATTTTAATATATTGGATTTTCAATAACACCAGTAGCTTGACATGACTTTACTTAGATTAAACTTATAGAAATATAATAAAATAAACTAATTTAGGTAAGTACACAAACAATTAAGTGAATCCTGTTCATAGATTTCATATATAGACACTATCCACCTGCACTTTTCTCCTTTGGGAAAAAAATCACCTAATCATAAAATCATGGAGAAGTTTTTGATGCTTAGTTTTTAACAGCTTGCCATCTATTGAATATAAAGTGATTTTATAGGTTTTTAAAAATAGGTCATTATTTCATTCTGTTTCAGGGATGCTATTTCATGTGGTATGATGTGTAGTTCCTCTTCAAATATTCCAGAGAGTGATATTAGGGTAACAAGCTGATAAACAAAGGGCAGGAACTGTATCTGATCACTATTTCATCACCAGAATCTAGTGTGGTATTGGCAAATGTAATACAACCAACAAATATGTATTGACCACTGTTGTCAAAGGAATTAATAACTTGTCTAAGAACCTCACATGAGCAGAGATTTCTTGTCTTAAACTGCTTTGAATGAAGCTCCTCTGGGAAATGTCAGTTTAACAATAACAACAGTCCCGGGATAAGGAAAGAGGTTATTGAGTGTGGAAGAAATGTTACTTAAAATAACTGAAACAATTTTTTAAAAAACAGCAACACAACTTACCTCAAGCTCGTACAGGTTCTCTTTTAAAGAGCTGTTTTATTTTGAATATTCTGAAACTAGTTTAAAATCACTTAAAAGCTTAAGCAATAAAAAATTATTCAAGGCACACACTTTTAAAAATTAAAATGAGTGTTAAAATTTGGCCTTTTGGAATAATTGCTTTGTGAATTTAAGAGGCTCCCTAAGTAGGTTTTATAAATGAATTATATTACATTTTTTTTAAAAAAGCAAGAAGATAAAGCAGTGAAGGTTTTTATAATCTCTATATTATGTAACTTATAGAGTCTATCAAGCAGGTTTCACAATGAATTAAATTTTAAAAAAGGCAAAGTGATAAGGGATTAAAGATTTTTATCTATATTATATAAATATTAGTCTCTTTACTTGGCTTCAGCAAACTGTTTTTACCTGAATAAATAAGAAAATTGATCTCTTTAAAAACAAATTGCTTCCATCCACCTTCTATTTTTTGTACATCACAAAAACTGCAAATTTACATAGTGGGCCTTTGAAGCCTCCAGGGAGGGTAAAATGAGAATTACAGACCCAGTGGCAGCCCGGTGGCTAAATAAGACGGCATTGCCAGGGTAGCACCTCACCTCCTGTGCAGAAAAGCCAGAGCTCAGGGTAGGATCAACTGTACTGAAGAGGCATCTAGATATAAGAACATTTCAGGATGCTAGGAATCCTTGTATTTCTTAGAGAAACATATAAAAGATTGAGAAGTAGAGATTACTTTACCAACATTTTAGGAGAACTTCAATTTTCATAACCTGGAAAATCCTGCCATTTGGCCCAAGTTCCATTATCCTCTGGGCCTACCTGTTTCTGTCTTTACCTTGACTCCTCAGACATGATTATTGGGTGGGTGGAAACACAAGTCTAGAGGGCATGGCAAGAAAAGTGGCAGCTCTGGCATATTATCGGTTTCCTCCCAACACCTGGCTGAATATTTCATTAAGGAATTTAATAGATTATATGAGTATGATGTTAAAAATCTTTAAATATAACCTTACTTTTTTGTCAAGAAGATAATATACATTTACAGTAAGGCAATTAAGAAGGGGTAATAACTTTCAAATATTCAATTATCTTAAAATCATAGGTTCTAGTCAGGAAATAGTGCTGTCAATAAAAAAACAAAAAACAAAAAACAGTTAAGAGAATTCCATGCCATTCAGTTAACAGAATAAACAAACTCTTTCAATCTGCCACCATATGGTTGAACCCCATAAATGGAAGGAAACCAGACGAAGAATATATACTATATGATTACACTTATATGATGCTCAAAAACAGGCAAAGCTAATCTGTAGTTTAAAAGTCATGTAGTGCTGTTTTCAGGAGGAAAGCTCTGGCCTGCTAGTGTAATTCAATGTCTTCAAATGGATGTTCATAGACTCCTAGTCTGTGCTCTTTTCTGAGAGCATGTTATATTCCAAAAAAGGTTTAAAAAGTGGGGGGAGGGGGAATTGCTACATGGATGACAGAAGATTCTTCAAGGATTGTACTTAGTCTATGTTTAGAATGTGGAACAGGTAAATTTTAACATCGGTTACTTCTTTAGAGTATGTACTGAGACAGTTCTACTGTGGAGAAAAAATAATTAAGTCTATAACACTGAGATGCAATGAAATCCCAGACTACAAAAAAAATAAATAAATAAAATAAAAAGAAAAAAATCAATGAGAATGTTAATATGTAAGTATACAGCCATATTACAGATATATATTATAATCTTTATTAAGAAAGGATTAGGACTAACGATGTACTACCAAGTTATGTTTTTTGTTCTTTTTTTTTTTTTGACAGCTGGCTGGTAAGGGGATCCAAACATATACCAAGTTTTTAATATAGTGAGAACTTTCCTTTTCTTATCCAAAATCAATGGCAATTTAAAACAAAATTTACCCATAGGAATAGTTACACAATATGCTACACAAAAATCTCAAATTTTTATCCTTGTATTTTATTGTCACACTGCCTCTCTAATTAATAACCAAGTACACAATTACCATTTTTATGCTTAGAGCTAATAAAGATACTGGTTTACTTTTGGTTTGCCTCTCAGGGTTTGAGTTTTATTCTACAAAATGTCAATTCATTGTTCTGCTTTTCTATTTAAAAAATGAAACATACAGCTTTGGTAAAAAATTGACAGAGTTTTAGTTTCAAAATGGGGGAGGGAAAATAGGATAAATGTAGTATGATTATCTTAAGTTAAACTTTAAACATTTCTTCTCAATTTTTTTCTTTTGGGCAGCTGGCTGGTACAGGAATCTGAACCCTTGACCATGGTGTTACCACACTGTGCTCTAACCAAATGATCTAATCAGGCTAGCACAATTTTAGGTGATATTGTAAATTAATGTTCACTACTAAATCTTAGAAAATTAAGGCACTGTAATATTTAAATTAAACTTACCATTTTGTTTTGAGGATCAGGCACACACACACAAATGTTAGTTTTTTGGTCACTACACCTAACCATAACAATCCTGTCAACTGGATATTAGAAGTTCATTTTTGAGATCAATTAAAAGAAAGTTAATCTGATTTCATTTTTTTTCATTTTACCGTCGGGATGTAGGTATTTCTTGGCACAGATTTTAAGAACGTGTTTAGTTATTTGAACATTTTTCAAAAAAGAATATTTGTCTTTTATGATTTTATGCTTGCCTTGGCATATAACTGCTTTTCAAATAAAATCAGTTTACCGCACATGACATACCTTACCATACTATCTAATCATGACTATACTGGCTTTTTTAAACCTAAAAAGGTGTTAAACAGATCAAATCCAAACTGTTATAAAGTGAGGATCAACTAAATCAGCCACAATTATAAAGCTACCTATACTTTTAATTTCTAGTTTATAACAACAATTAGTCATTCTACTTTTGCAACTGATATGCTTAGTTTCTCTTCTAATGCTCTCTTTGAAACAAAACTACATTTTCATCTCAAAGAAAGTGCTTACTCTTTGTTGTACAAAATTCTAGATATAATAAAAATAGAAAACCTAGAATATAGGGAAATACAAGGAAAAAAGAACTATTATTGTGCCACACATCTGTTAGCATTTTCGTGAATCTTCTTTTAATCTTTCTCAAACACACACAACAGAAATTTCCAAACACATAAAAGTAGTGCCCACTAGCGCCCAAATTCAATAGTTATGGATACATAACCAATCTGGTTTCACTTATAGCACCCATCTTTTATCCCTGTGGGATTATTTTAAAGCAAACACCAAACATCCTATAATTTCATCTATAAATACTTTGGTATGTATTTCTAAAGAAAAGAAACCAAAATAAAAAAAAAGAGAAATTCTTTTTTTTTTACATTATTAATATGTATTCCTTTAACAAAAAAATTTTAAATTATGACAATTCCCCCACCTCCCTCTCAATTCCCTTGCTGCTTATTTGTTAAAAGACTAGGTTATTTGTTCTGTAGAATTTTTCCTATTCTAGACTTTGCTACTTGAATTCTTGTGGTATTCCATAGCATGTTCTTTTGCTCCCTTTTAAAGCTTATTGAGATTCAGATTTGATTTTTTGGGTAAGAATACCTTACAGGTGGTCCTGAGTATTTTCTACCTCAGCACATCAGGATCTAGCTAGCTATCTCTTTTTGGGAGGATGTTGTATTGTAATCATGAAATAACGAGGATATTTTAAACCACCTTAAACTCTTTCAAAGAGCATTCCATGACAATTCATGGACATTGACTGATCTATTACAAAAATTTACACTTTGTTGTAAGTATGATTGTCAGTAGCTCTTTATTACACTGAGAATGAAGATATGACAATATTTAATGTGTGAACTTTTCTCAGACTAGTCCATTTGTCCTGCTTCCCTGTCCCTTTAAATTTACAAGCCAAACCTTAATATATCCACTGTAGTCTAAAGCCTTGGTTTACTCATGACCTTCCTATCTAGAATCCAGTTTAGAACACAAATAAATTAAATGAAATTCCATATATACAACTTATTAACTGTGCAACCCTGGGCAATTTCTGTGTCTCAGTATTCCTTTTTTTTTGGCAGCTGGTTGGTACAGGGATTGAACCCTGGACCTTGGTGTTATCAGCACCATGCTCTAAGCAACTGAGCTAACTGGCCAGCTCCTCGGCTTTCCATTTTTAATACAGTAATAATAGTAACTATGTCAAGAGGTTATTTAGTGGATTAAATGCATATACAGCACTTATAATGGAACTTGGCACCCAATAATAGCTCAAGAAATATTAGTGATTATTAGTATTATTTCATATACTGGTATTATTTTGCAGTGAATAAATGCATAAGCCATCTGCCAGCATCATTCAGGATGACTGGGGGCTTTGTACTTGCTTTCTGATGTCTGAAAGTCCTTTAATAAGACACTAATTTTAGATTTCTGAGTAAGAGAATCTAGATTTGATTCCAAGTTCCAGAAAGTACAAGTTGGGGCCGGCCCGTGGCTCACTCGGGAGAGTGTGGTGCTAATAACACCAAGGCCACGGGTTCGGATCCTATATAGGGATGGCCGGTTGGCTCACTGGCTGAGCGTGGTGCTGACAGAAAGTACAAGTTATGTGACTACATAGTAGTGAAGCAGGATAAAAAGTACACCTTAGAATTTACAAGTCCTTGATTTAGAAAAAAGGAAAAAGAAAAAATAAAATAAAATAAAAAATTCCTTGACTTAGGTACTGACTGTTCTTATTAGTTATGTCGCCTTGGCAAATCAACCTCCATGAACCTCAGTTTCCTCATCTGTGTGCGGTGAAGGTACTAAAAATGAAAATAAATTGGAGGTGATAATTATATTTATTTTGCACAGAATTTTCTTAAATTTCAAACCAGGTAATATATGTGAAAAACATACAAATATAAATATATTTAGTTGCTACTATGGGAAGAGTCATAAGTTCTCCGAGCGTCTATTTTCTCATCTATGATATCAGCTTTATCTGGCTCCTTGAGTTTTTGGGAATAAAAGCATCACTTGTGAGCTGACAAAGCATAAGAATACTTTCTCTTACATTTAGAAATATGGCTTAAATGTCAATTCCCTGAGAGATGACTTAAGAAGATGTTTGTGGAGCTTGCAAACCACATCCCCTTTGCTCACCTGATTTCAAGGAACTGTATTACAGTTCTTTGTAAGCCAGTGTCCCATGGCAAGCCAGCTGCTAGCTAAGGCAGTGTGGAAGTGTTGGTGATTAAGAACGCTGGGGCAACCTCTATCAAAGGGTGATGCATACGCCAGCCTCCAGTGGGGAATTTTGAAGCATTCTGCCCGTTTCCTCCTATAGTGCCCAGTGGGATCAAACTTCTGTTGCCCACAGTGGTATCCAGCTCAGTAATGTAGTCTTTATTGGCTTTTCTTCTTCTCTGTCTCATTCTCTCTACTCCCTCACTTCTGATTTCTGGAATCATCTCCCAAATAAACTATCTAAACCCAGGTCCTCATTTTAGGCTCTGCCTTCCGAGGGGAACTGAAACTAAGATAGTGACACATCAAAAAATTTATTTGAAGGTAAAATTTATTATTATAAAAATCCTTCCCTTTAACCAGGCTTAGATAAAAAGAAACAGGGACAAGAAGAGAAAAACACAAAGGCACTATTTGCTTAAAGTATGTGTATGATGTATCAGGCTTAAGGAAAGGAGACGTACTATTAAGAATTTAAATGAAACGTACAAAGAACACTGCTTTCCATGCTTACCTTGTGCTAATCCTACTTTTATGTGCCTTTGTGGTCTACCAGGTGAGGAGATGTTCTCAGAATTGAAACTTTGACCTACGGAGGCTCTAATGTTACACCTCTTATGTCTGTAATTTAGATTTGAACCAATGCCATGAACTGACTCTGAAGCAATCAGAGGAACCTTTTGAGATTCTGCCAGCATAAAAGTCACTCAAACTTAATCTAATCACCATTCACTGAGTGCCAACCATATGTCCAGTATGATGTTATGCACATACTAACATTTGTAGCCTTAAGCTACAAATATAAATGTTTACATAAAGGCACAAATAACATAGTTTGTATTCTATGCAGTAAGACAAGTCTTAGAAGGACATATTCAGAGGTTTTTGTCATAACCATTGATTAATGCTGAAGGCAAGGAAAAAGAATCCAGGAAAGTGATTATATGGGACAACAATGAGAAAAAGGGATACTCAAACAAGATTAATTTCTATTAAGGAATTTTAAACAAACTTCCCCTCAGGGCTTGAGTTAACCTTGGAATGGAGCAAATTCTAAGCCTACTGATGAGATTTAAGTTACTAAACCCAATTGGTAAGGGAAGAAATTTTCCAAAATTGGGATTTCAAGAACAGACACCAGACCGTTTATAGTCCACCATTTGATCTGACTCAGGCTGTCAGAGGGACACTAAGCTTTTCATTAGTTTGGCACTGACAGCTTAATCCATTTTCCCTTTCTATTCTCATATTCTCTGTCCTCTAACAGGTATCCTCTAATAGAGCCAGTCAGTTAGTTCTATTTCCTGCTTTTCCAAACATGACTCCTACATTCTCATCTCTGTGCTGTGGCTCAAGGTGTTTTGTCCCACACAGACCACCCTTCACTTCTGCTTCCTTCTTATCCAAATCTTACCCATCACTGATTAGCTCAGTGACTACTTCCTTGTAGACAATATTTCAGGTGCATATATTTTCTTTATGACTATATCACAAAAGTATATGTAGATCTAAGTCTTCAGGACTATGGTATGAAGACCTGAATTTGAATTCGAGGCATATTATTTATCAGCTTTGTAACCTTGGGTAAGTCACTCAGCTCAATAATTCATCAAATTTTTAATGTACATCCTTATCCTTACAGTGCTGAATGCTGGAGCAACAAAGATGAGTGAGACATGATTTCTGACCTCAAGGAGCTCACAATGGAAAGTATATTAAATTTTTAAAGCATCTAAACATCACAGTAAAATTAAGAGACTCAAATGAGATAATGGAAATAACAGTATTTTAAAAGTGGGAATAGAGGTCCGGCCCCGTGGCACACTCGGGAGCGCAGTGGCGCTCCCGCCGCGGGTTCGGATCCTATATAGGAATGGCCGGTGTGCTCACTGGCTGAGCGCCGAACGGGCGACACCAAGCCAAGGGTTGCGATCCCCTTACCGGTAACAAAAAAAAGACAAAAAAAAAAAAAAAAAAAAAAAGTGGGAATAGAAATATGAGATATTTATGATTCACAAAAACTAGGTTTCAATTTATTTAAAACCATGATATGTTCCTTTAAAAATAACTAATGCTGGGAATGTTAACTTAAGGGTTTATTTTATTTACTTAAAAATTTTTTTTGGTGTCTGGCTGGTATGAATCCAGGGGTTTAGAATGAAAGCCATGTTGAGATTCTGGTACCTTGCCAGCTTGGAAAGACCCCTCCTAGTTAAGTAATTCTGTCTGTGGACCTTCTTAAAAGGTAGCTCTCTCTAAACAGTCCCAAGAAGGCACAGACAAGGGTGTGTTAATAGCTTTCTATAACAGGGTGGCTTTTGTTAGGATTCTCTTTCAAAGAGTAGCTTGGGCAGGTGCTCTTACCATGTTTAGATGACCACATCATAGGATCTAAAGCAGACTTTAAACTCATAAAACACTCAGTTTATAAACTCTAAGTAAGACTTTCAGATTGGTAATCCCAAGAGATTCATATAAAGTCACATGACCATGGGTTGAAAGGTTCTGCTAATTATGTTTCTTACTCAAATCTATCATCTAAACTTAGGTCACACTGTAGCTATGAAATGGGAATGCTGACAACGTCTTAAAAGCTTTCCACAAAAGTGCCTTTTATTGACATTGTTGGTTAAATGAGTGCAATTACCACCTTTGCTAAATTATTCTAAACCCCCTAAAATCCAAAAAATATTTATTTTCTTAATACAATAAATTTTAACATATTTAAGAATTTTTCATTTGCATAGTACATAAAATCATGGGTACTTCAACTCCCCTGTAAAACATTCATTTTACAAATTACAAAATGCCTACTAATTACAGAAATAAAACCCACCCTTTATTTTTATGTTGCTAAAGCATACTAATAACAAATTAGTACTTCTTGTTATAAACATAATAATAAAACAATCTTAAAGATAGCCCAAATGAACAGAAAAAAAGAAAAGAGAAAAAAAACTACATAATATTTCAGTAACTTTTACTAGGAAAAAAAATCTACTTACAGCAGTGGCTCGAGAGAGTTCTCGACAGGTACTGAGCAGTCCATTTTGTAAATCGTCCCTCTGTAATACCACGTTCTGAATGGCTGCTGGGTTATCTGAATTCATTTCTATCTCCTGGCTGGCTGATAGCAGAGCTTGCTCAAGTGTGTACTATTGTAATAAAAAGAATTACACTTAATGTTTGCATCATTGAATTAATTCTTTTTATTTTAGCTACCAGTGTCCTGATAATAATCATATAAAGTAACATCAATTGTAGATAACAAACATAATTGTCCTACTTTCTCCTTGTGGAGCTGCTGAAGTTTCTCTTCCAGAGCATGTACCACTTTATCTTGTTCACATAATCGGCTTAATTTGGCCTAGGTTATAAGAGCAGATGTTTTTTGTTAGCAATTTTAATTTTTTCCTGTGATTAGAGGTAGTCACTATATGACAAACAAAAACATTTAAAACAGCCATGGAATACCAAATTAGGTAAATCTTTATTTCAATCAGTACAATCAAAATTAAACTATAGTTTATAAGGATAGAGTGCTTAAGAGATCTGCATGCAAAGTAAAGTAAAAAAGCATTTTGACCATACTATTAAACCTACACAATTCAAAATATCCTCAGTAATTAAGCAGTCTATGATTGTAACTCTAGCATTTTAACGTATTTAAGATTCCTCCCCTATGATCTGCTAAACAGGTTAAGCAATATATATATAGCCTTTAATTAAAATATTAACTAGATTCTGTTTTCATATATTTTTAAAATTATGCTCTTAGGTTCTTAGAAAATATAAACAAAAGATTGCTTCTAACTGCAA
Organism: Cynocephalus volans; assembly: GCF_027409185.1. NCBI lineage: Eukaryota > Metazoa > Chordata > Mammalia > Dermoptera > Cynocephalidae > Cynocephalus > Cynocephalus volans. Next base: position 93,368,624 of record NC_084471.1, read on the forward strand.
TAATACAAATAAAAATACTGTTCATGGAGAAAAGTCACTTTCAATAGTTTTAATGTTTTAAATTCTTAGTACTGCCCTAAATTTTTAATTATGAAAATATGAGAAGGTACGCTAATAAAATTTCAATAGTGCAATAAACCAATTCTAACGTCTTAAGAAAAGTGAGACTTTACCTTCTTTGCCATTTTTCTATTAGAATAACTACCTTATCTTTGTCAGACAACAAATGGAAAGTGTTGAAATGAGGAGGCACAACTCAACAGAATAAAATAAGGGAAAATGAGGGAAGAATGCAGGGCAAATCAGCAACCTGGATGTGATTTAAAAGAGACTAAATTTAATTCAAAAAGGAGCAGTGATAGAATTTCTAGAAGCTGAAACTTTTTCTGGAAGACAGTACTTTGTCTTCAGTCTTCCATAACTTTTTTAAAAATCAGAAATTGTTTTTTACTTTCTTTTAAGTGACACAATATGTTCAACTGCTAACTATGGAGAGATTGGGGGGAGGAAGTGATAATATAAGCGAAAAAGAAGAAAAAACCGCTAATTTATTTGATGCCATTTTGGAAGGCATGGAAGGAAGAAGTTTCTTTGTCATGCTTATTTTCAATTATTTTGGGAGAGAATATGACAATATATTCTACTTACAATATATTCCATACTAATACTTACATCAATATCTATTTCTTCAGGTCTGTATTTGTACAATGTGCCTCTACATTCATCTTGTGACAGCTATAAGGAAAAATGCCATATAGCAACTTGAAAAATCATATTTTAAAAATATATTTCTTTACGATATATTTAATACTTTAGATTTATATTAAACATATAATATAACAAAAATGGGATTTTAATGATTCTTCTACTTTTAGAAGTTTAATTCAAACACAGATCATTACAAAAATAGAAAAATAAACAGTGATACAATATACAAGATACATAAGAAGGATGTTAACTTAAGCTTGTCAAACATAATAAGCTGGTCAAACAAAATTAATACAGTGCCTTACACTTTCCATTTTAAAGACACACATTATTTCAATGAAAACTTGACAAATACAATCATATCAACTGTATTGAATCAAATATTCAAATTAAGCATAGTTCAACAGTCAAAATCGTCCTTGACAGTATACACATAATCACACACTGTATATGTGTACACTCAAATGTCAACACATCTTAGTACAACTTTATTAACAAAACCTGTAACACTGTATACGTATATATAATATATAAACAGACATACGCAATATAGACTTATCTTGTTCTTCTGTCTTAAGAACTAAAAGATAATGGAGGAAAAGGATGGGTTTAATTGAAAAGAGGAAAATCATTTGAAACCTCATAAAAGTGAAAGCCTATGTTACAAACTATGGATAGTTAAATTTTATAAGAAGTTTACATGTTTTGGTTGACACTATTTGCATTATATTGTAAAGAATTATTATTCAGTGTATTCAAGCATCCTTTCCTCAATTTCTTCCAAATACCTTTTGGTCAAACAAATCTTCATTTCCCACTGTGTTTAGCAAGATTTCAATAGCCATCCCAGGCAGTTATACTACAGATCACACCATAGCCTCTGCAGGCAATATTTCACTATCTTTCTGGCCTTTTGATTTTATATTGACTGCTAGATAGTAACAAAAACATAGAAGAAAAAATTTAACTGGGCCCCACTACATGTACGCTGAATGGTACACTTTTTCTCAAGGTGGGGATAGGAGTAATGTTTCCCAATTATACTCTTACTTGGAAAGTTAAAATTCACATATACATATACAAATGCATAAAAATGTATAAATGACAACTACATATGTACCCTCTGTAAAAAACTGCTTAACAGTAACATCGTTAAGGCATAATTTAAAGAGCAGATAACTTTGAATGGATCTAGATATGTGGGGAATTGGGAGAAGGTTAAAAATATAAGTATTCCAAACACACAATAAATCCTGGATTTACATGTTTCATTTCAAAACGTTATTTTCACACACCTCATGCAAATGAATCTGTGACCATTTAAAGGTATGTGCAGTGATTGTTAAACCACAAAACTTTCATAGAAATGAATACTACATGAAAAATGAATTTAATGACAAAAGTCAGAATACTTGTATGCTATTTTAAAGAAAGATCACTCAACATGTCCTGAGAAGTGTCAATTGCCATTCTTAATTAAAGCACCTAGATCCAAGAAAAATATTTATATTCCTACTGGGAAAAAAAAAGCTTAAAAATGATTAGAGCTATGATTAAAAAAAAAAAAAAAAAAGGCAAGACAATGCCAAAATGACATTTTCCATATTTATAAGAAATTAAAGATGAAAGACCTTAAGCTACCAAGATGTCCAAATATACTTTGCTTAATATTTAAAGTTAAGTGCAAAACAGCTTTACTAAACCATGGAATTTGAACATAACTACTAGGCAGTAATACATCTAGATTAAAATATGAATTATGAATATGAATTATAGAATATGAATCATATCTGAGTGTCAATAGAAAAAGGCCAGTATATTAAAATGGAAACTTAGTAATTTGTAGTGAATATTTAGAATATTAGCATTCTATTTTTATTTAAGAAATTTTATTGCGGATTGATTTTCACATCAGTTGGCATGTTACAAAAAAGAAAACATGTCTACTGTGTAGTTATAACTTTTGCATGATATATCATAACAGCCAATACCTGAAAGAAAACTAAAATTGTACAAAACAGGAAAAATGTATACTGCCAATACAGTAAATGTATTATACATGTAAATTAGATTTATTTTTGTTCTACCTCTATTTTTAGTACCACTAAAAATTTTCTTTAAACCTTTTATAAAGTTATTCAATAAAGACATTCATTAGACACCAACTAATCAAATTCTTAAACTAATCGACCTTCCCCTATACTACTACTTTCGTGTCAGAAGGAAAGCATAAGAAAACAAGATTATTCCTTTAAAAAAATCAACTTTTAAGCATGTCCTACTTTCTGTTCCTGATAATTAATGCTTGTCTCAAGGAAAGATGGGTATTATTTATCGAAAAAAACAAAGAACAAAACAAAAGCTAAAAATCTTCCATCTAGAATTGAAAAGCTTGCTATTTTGTCCTCAGTATGAAAATCCTACTAAGAAAAATGTAAATTTCATGAGTATTCTGGTTAACTCAAGTTTTGCATATTTAAGTTCATGGTAACACTTTTATCAAATTCATCTTTAGCAGAAAAAAAAAGTTCTGGTTTGAACACCCTTGTTTGAATGTTTGAAGTATCTTAGCAACATTAGAAAAGCAAATGAAAAAATGGACTAATAAACTTGAGTAGTACTCCAACTTCAATTTGAGAAGCGTGTTATATAGAGGTTAAAGACTGTATAAAAACAAGTACTATATTTTATTTAGAAAGTCAGAACCTTTTCATAGTAAAGTATCTACTAATCTTTTAAAAAACTGAGTTGGCATTAAGTTAAAACAAAATTACTTATGTTAATTAAAATTCAACTTTCTTCCTTCTCTCATATATGTGAACTATGTATGTTTAAAAGTATATAGATATATTAACAAAACTCCAAAAAGAATTTTCAGGGAAATATTTTTAAATTTGATAAAGTAACACATTATATACAACGGGGAGCTTAAAAATGCTCATAGTACTGTAGCTATTTGCTGAGATTAGTCTATATCTTTTAGAACAATTATTCATCAGGTGATTCGTTTCACTAACATTAATCATGTTATGAAAACTACGGTACAAAAATGTTACTGTGAAAGGTGGTAGAATGAAAAACATAGAGGACTTTTTTCAACGTCATGCACACCTATTTAGCACTTGTTCTGATTCAGTTTTAGGTCCTTTTTATTTGACCAATTTTAAGAAAATTATGCCTACATAATTTCTCAGGTGTCCTCCTAAGAAGAAAATGCAAATATAAAAGTCCTCCAAGAATGAAAAACTGAGTGGCTATGATTCAGAAAAATAAAGGTCATAAAACATTTTGCCACTGCATTTCCAACTAAATATCAGCAACTTATTAACACAGCATTGTAATGCAATCTCAGAAAAGCAAACTGTAACAGTGTACACATATAAACTTTGATGAAGATTTTTGGATTGTAACACAATAATGGAAACCTGGAGAAAAAATAAGATCTAGTTTCAATTTGTGCAAATTTATAAACAGAGCTTAAGAAATGTGTCTTTCACTTTTATTCACTAAAGATGCCCTACAATAATTAAGTCCTTGACTAGTGGCTGATTAAAAATAAGGTAGCCTGAAGACTTCTTAGCCTTGACAGCACTGAGAGCTAACATTGATTTCTTGTTAACTGATTGTTCAGCTATGTCCAGGTGTAGCTGTTACATTAGACATTTTTCCTGTTTTGTACAATTTTAGTTTTCTTTCAGGTATGAAAGAAATGAAGAAATATATTTATACAAATCTATTGATCTTTTAGTATTCAAGGTCAGTGATGCTATATAAGATCAGTCTCAGACATCTCCACATTTTTGAAAAACTCCAATTAGAACTGCTAGTGCATCTAAGTAATTTAAATCATCAACGACTTCTGCATCATCAACCTTGAATGTTGATATAACACATAAAAGAAAAAAACAAACCAAACTGAAAATCCAAGTTAACATTCTTATCTAAAATATGCAAAATGTAAAAATAAAAACACAAACCTATTTCAACAAAATGCCTTTGATGTCATGTCAATTTAGCATGATATAAAATGCTATATTTTACTGACAGCTTCAGGCACTGAAAAAGGTTTTAATTTCGGAATAAGTGCTGAAGTTCTCAGTGTGGCAGTTTGGAATGAAGTGTCAAGGTTCGATAATCCGGTGACTTTATGAATTGAAAGATTCCATTTTCTTTTTAAAAGTAAAGCTGTTTAACTTTAAATATTTAATGTTTTGTTTATCTATTGCAAATTAAGGATTATTTTCAATTGTATAACATACTTTAAATATTTTGAAAATTGTGCTAAAAAATAGAGCTGCCCCCACCAACTGTACCAATCTCCCAGTTACACGGCCCCATGATGCAGATTACAGGTGACTGAACTAAACCAGAGGCATTTAAAGCCAGTGTGTGCTCAAGGTGCTTCTTTTTACTAGGTGCTTTTACATATTTTAATCAAAAGATATATTCATTTTTCATGTTAGTTAATTTTCTTCTTCAGCATGATTTTTAAATATTGTAACAGGTCATATAGATCAGAGTAATTTGACGGTGTTGAAGTGGAAGAAGCTGATGTTGTGAAACACACAGCTAGAAACATTTAGACCATGAAATACAAAAAATTAAATAGAAATGTGTATGACTTCTTTTGCAGATCTGCAGGATTACCAAAGTTCCTAAATTAAAGCCAGCCAACTCCATGACACATTTTGAGTTAGGGAAAAGAATGGGGAAGATATGATTGCCCTAATGACTGCATAAGAATGATAATATAGGGAGAAGACACCCCCAGTATGTTAAGAAATGGCTATCTTTAAATTTTACCATACCACAGTACAGAAACTAGATCCAATAACTACCATACAAATACAATCAACTCCTAAAGCACTGGGGGGAGAGGGAAGTGTTGTGGGGGCTGAACCTGAAAAGAAAATATTTTTACAAAACCTTTTTCCTAAAAATCAGTTGTAATGCTTTTAGAGTTAAAAATATATGGAAATCTAGTAAAAATTTTGCAAATGTACTGCAGACCTCCAAGTACATATCAATCAAATAACTCTGCACAAAAACTTTAGGAAAATGGCACACTTAATATTCAATGGCAAAACGTTCAGCGAAGCCATGCTAAGAATACTGCAGCATCTTGAAAAGCATGGATGAATAGTGGTTTTCCAAATAAACATAAACAAAATACAAAATAATAAAAACACTGATGTTATGAGTAAATCTGAGGATAAACCAAAACTGTCACTGAGGGATTTTGCAGATGATAAAGCAGTATCATTCACTGTCCAAGACCTTACTTGCTGGTACAGTTGGGGTCTTAGCGCCGAGTTCTCAATCATTGTGTGAACCATGGTGATAATAGGTTCATTTTCTTTCATCTATTTCAAATCAGGAGGAGCATACAGCAAACATCAGTTTACAGCACAGCTAGATTTGAAAGACGACACTGTAAATATAGCCTCTACTTTAATATCTTCCTAGTGCAGTTGTTTACATTTTATCCTATGATTGTACAGATTTAATTTATACAAACCATTTCAAACAAGTATTAAATGCTGTAGAATACTTCCAAGGTTATAATAAAGCTTACTAATTGTAACACTGCTGCAACTAGATTCTACTTTATAAATATAACCAATAGTCAATTAATGAATATTCCTACATATACTAAAATAGATGATTAAGCATCATAATAAGGATAAACTAAAGGGTGACAACCTCTGAATTTAAAAGGAGAAAAATGGTATCATTCAATTTATTCCTTATTCAGTAATAAAGCTGAAAACATTCAGTTCTTTATAAAGTTAATCGGAAAAAATTCAGTTCTCTACAAAAATAAAATTTTATGATACAATATTCAACATGTCTTGTTAATCACACATTTTATTAAAGTCAAGCTTGATAGACATTTACATACATTCTATTTTGGACTTTCTCACAGTACAATAACATACGTAAAATTATTCAAGGACATGTAAACTAAAACTTATTCAGCAAAGACTCAGTGTGTCCTCAGCTCCTAAAAATGTAGGCTGAAACCATGCTTCACATTTCCAGCTATGTTGTACTTAATTACTGCCTCTAGCAAAACATTTGTTTTGGCAGGCTCTGTACTTAAAGCACTCAAAAGATAATCATCATGATACGAGTAAAAGGCAAATAAAGTTTTTATCATTAGAAAGCAGACAGGTCTGTTTATAATTGTGATTTGTTACATTTAGTTTACATGACTGTCATCCTCCATACTATGGCAAGTGCACATTTTTATCATTATTAACAAATGCTACTTTACTGATTTAGCTAAGTCTACAACAAAGTTTACTAATCTTAAGATTAATAAATGTATAATGCAGGAAAAAACTCAACCTTGAAAACTGTATGAGTATTTCCAGACAATTTTACTTTCAGCCTAGTTATCAATGTTTCATGTAATAAAATTTGGTTGTTAAATTGTGACTGGTTTCATCTACTTAAAAAAAAATTTTTTTTCAATCTACTTTTTAGTTAATTAAAAGACAATGAAACACATGCATGCCTTTTAACAATATACCAATTAAAAGTTAAATCATTTATTTTTAAATCTATGTACCTACAACTCCTTTTTTGGGCTACAGTACTTTTAAAAAAAATCAACTTCATTTCCATAGTAAGGTGGTTATCAAATAAAAAAAAAAAATCAACTTCACTGAATAATAATTTCACAAATTTTAGTTGTACCAACCAATGACTTTTGACAAAAGTATACGCACCTATGTAACCACTGCCAAAAATCAAAACGTAGAATGTTTCCATCTACCCAGAAAGTGCTCTTGTGTCCCTGTACCACCAATCTCTACTCTCTCCAGTTTCCCAGGTAATAACCAATTTGATTTCTGTCACTACAAATCAATTTTATCTATCTAATTAATTAAATTTTAAGGTATTTGGAACCACACATCAGTTAAACTCAAAATTCTTTTTTTCTCCCCAATGTTATCCAGTGTGGGTCCAGGTAGGTGAAAGCTCATGCACAGAAGAAAACAAATGTATTAATATGCAGTACAAGATTAAGTTTTTTCAATGTTGGAAAGTAACTTTTAGACAACTACAGATATAAATTTTTTTTAGGAGTACAAAACTTCTATTACAGAAATCCAAGACCTCTTTATATTTTAAAGTCCCCTCTGTTTTATAAGGAATGTTAGTTATTTTATCATAATCAATACTAATCTTGGAATAAAGTATAGCTGATTTTTGTTTTGGCTTATTTTACTGCATTGCCACATACTTCAAATAATACAAGTACCTTAAGTCACTCTCCATTTTTAGTACTATTTATTTTTGATTTTGAAAGCAATTTCATCTACAACCACTGCTACCTGACTCAGAGACTACTGGTGGTTTTGGTGGGTGGGGTCAGGAATATGAATATTTAAGAAATAATGGAGATCTGATAGTATCCAAATGTAAAGGATACTACTCAAGGTCAAACTGAAATTGCCTGCTGTGTCTTGGAAATCTGGCACAAATGAGCCACTGTGTCAAGTGGGTAGGTTGGGCAACACAGATTGCACCTTATTTAGTGGAATACTTTGAGGGGTAAATATGCATGTATACACAAGGACACAATGTTTGTGATTTCAAAATGCCTGTTAAATTTACATACCAAAGACCTGTGGAGTATATTACAAAGCAAATATATTTCACAGAGCCTAGTTTCTTGTAGTTTCGGGTTTAGCCTAACTTCTTAAAAGTACATATAGTAATGTTAACCTTGCAAAAAACAGGAAAATTTCCCCATGCTAGAAAAGTCTCTGTTGTAAGATAAAGTCTCTGTTGTAAGATAAAGAATTGTAACACAGCAAGGTTGCTGGCTCAAGGACAGACAAGTTACTGATTGATATGTAAAGATACTGGGAAGATGCTGTAGGGGAAGAAAATGTTTGCTAAGATCAAGCTTTTGTTGGTGGACTGACTTAACCTCTTGCAAACTGCACTTTGCTTTTTTCACTGAATGTTACCAGCCTCTATTGTTAAACTTGTTAAACTATACTTAGCAAAAACCCCACCTATGTTCTTTTCCTGTAACCTCCTGGTTTGGAGAATAAATGTGGGGCGAGAACCCCAGTTCATGGTTAATTTCCCAAAGGAAGGAATGCCTCGCTCTTGAGGGTTCCAGGAGATTAACCCCTTCGGGGCCTCTCACTGTTTGGAAGAGATGGGCTTTGAGTAATCCTTTTGCAGCTCCTTCACGCAAGGAAAGAGAGGTGATAAATCCGTGGGAAGCAAAGCAACAAAGACCATTAAATATTTATTCACTGAGAAGAAATCTTTGCAAGAGGAAACTAACTCAGGTACAGAGAAACTAAAAGCAAAAATAGCATCCAAAGTATACAAACTACAGTCAGTGTCTCAGAGATCACTTCTGGAATTTACTACTATTCATTGTGAAAAATTCTGAACATATACATATTAATTCTCAAATAATAAAATTAGAAGGCATCTCTGGAAGCTGACAAACTAGCACAAAAAATAAAAGAAAAATGTTAGCAGCAATTATTTTCAATTGTGGCATTGTGGATGACTTGTATTTTTCTTTCTCTATATTTCCTAAGTTTTCTATACAAAGCAGATACTGCTTTTCTAATAAAAAAAAGTTATTAACCTATTGAAGTTCTCTAGTGCAGTGAGCTTCCATATAAAGAGGCCTGATCTACAGCATTGTTCCCAATACCTTTATTCTGTCTTATGTATCCATATCAGAAATTTATTGGAAGAAATGCCAACAAATTTTTAAAAAGTAAACTAATCAGTACATTTGTAAATGCATATAACTATCTTGTAATACCTTTTTTCCTTTTTATTTCTGGCTGCTTCAGAAATAAAGTCCAAGTTTATTCAGACCAGTGGTTCTTAACCCACACTAGAATCACTTGGGGAGCTTTAAAAGAACACAGATACCCTGATACCCAGATAATTCTAATGTGCAACTTGAGAACCCTTGAGGTAGACAAAATCATTAAATCATCAAGGTGACAGCTGGTCTAAAGATTACTCTGGCAGAAGTAACTATGATGGTCTCAAGGTCAAATGTAATCTGATAATAAGTGAGTGTTCTTCAGCTCATATCCTCCTTGGGATCCCATTTTACTTAAGTTGGAGAGATGGCATAAGACTATCAATGGAAAAGCAAAAGCAGTGGAACTATTTCAGAATTCTCTTGGGCACCACACTGACTTAACCAAGGGCTCTTAGGATGACTGGGTAGTGGAATCTAAGAATGATCAGGACAGGTGAGTGGTCCTATATATGCTAGCTCTCTCACTGCACATGGCACATAATAGGTGAAGCCAACTACACACTATAATCAGGATCCCAAACAATAGGAATTAGGTCTCATATTAAACAATTCTAATCACCTGACTGTAACTTCACTCTTTCCAGGTTTACTGAATTGGAAATACTAGATCTGCTTTATCTCCAAACATATCCTAGAAATAGGCTACTGGTTTGTTTTACTAAATCACCTCTGAAATATTCTATATTTTAATACTTAGTAACGAATTTCTTTCTTTAACGTACGCTGAAACAGCACATTCTATCTTGCTTTTGCTATGTAAACTTTATAATAGCTTTTGAATTAAAGCAGTAAAGTATAACCTAAAAAAAAAATATATATATATAATGCTCCTTGAGTACCTTGGAATTTTGTGCTCAAGTTCTTTTTAAAAAAGAAATATTCAACAATTCTCTTTTGGTTTGAATACAAGAATCCCAAATCCCAGAAACCATTATGATAGTGGTTTTAACAGGCAACATTTTATTTTAAGAAATGAGAGTAAGAGAAAGACTAATTAGTATATGTAGGATGCTTAACAATTTACTTGAAAATGAGTTCAGTGGTTTGCTTCCTGCTTTAATTCCTTCTTTGAAGTAACAAGTTTAATATGGTTTAGGTTTCAATTAATTGTTAAATTATAAAGCCCATTGTAAAAGGCCCATTAATCATGATGATAAAGACAAGAATGTATGATTCAGGCATTACACAATTTTCATAATTAACTTCTGTTTACAACAGAATCACATATTTTTACTTGAAACTTCTAAGTCAAAATGTTTAGAAAAAACTACATATAAAATATGATACTGAATCCTAGCCTGGGCCAGGGCTCATGACAGCATATCCTCCAGTTTGTTTCAAAGTGCTGTACAAAAACCAAATATCATCACTTTCTATGTGTGCCATACATGAAAAGGTTAGAAAGCACTAAGACAGTGTAGGGAAAATACAGGAAAATGGTCAGGGCCCCTCTGATGTTCAGAATCTTGCCAAGCATCTGCTGTAAATATGCACGTGCAACCAGGTGTTCCTTGGTTGTCTGATGTAGTTGTATATGTGTGCCCAGGTGTCCTGGGTTATTGGACTTAAGTATAAAGGACGAGTGGCTCTGATCCACAGGGCCCCACCCCCGGGGGGATGGGCCATAGGGAGGCCGCTAGCACTGCTGGAGGCTGTTGCTGCAAGCTGTTGCGCCAGTGCCCCTGGCATGTTCCAAGAAGCCACTTCCCCTGCTGCTTCTGCTGCTACTGCTGAGCACTGAGCTCGTGTCATCTGCCAATGGCTCCAGGGATCTTTCCCAATTACCTAGCATGGACCTTCATGGGAGGGGTCTGGTGACCCATTCCGTACAATGGGTTTGAAGGGTCTGAGCCCTAGCCCTGACAATACAAATGGAAACTTAATATAACTAAAGTAATGAAACATTTTGGCGTTACTTATGAATAGCCCTAACCAGACAATTAGCTTAGCTACTAACTCAGCCCCTACAGACAGTGTTTCTATTTCAGAAAAGCTAGAATCTTCTTTCTTTGGTGTTCCTTGTGATTATTTATTTCAGTAGTTCTCAAATCTGAGAAAAAAAAAACTACCTATGAAGATTTTCCTTGAGTGGGGAAAATGGAATCTTGAGTATTGTACTTTCTTTTTTGTCTTTTGAAGATCCACTGGTAGTTCTGAGAAGTCAGGCTTGAAAAACCATGGCTCCACTTGGTACTAATTCAAGTAGCCAATGTTCAAGGAATTTTCAAGGTCCAGATGGGTTGGTACTAGACACTGGTCAAGATAACTGCACAACTATCAAAAGATGAAAAATTTCAAATTACCTAACACAAATACCTCATCTAGATTAAAATATTCTCCTGTGGTTTTTGTATAACATACAGCATTTACAGACTTAACCCCTCTTTAAAAAATCAACTCAATCTTTTTATTAATGATATTGGTGGACTCAGTAGAATCACAGGGGATCAGGGGTGTTAGTCAGGAAATGAATCTCCAATTGCAAGTTGTTCTATTCTAGCAAATTCTAAATGTCTGCTTCAAAGACTTTATATCTGTAGAAATTAGACTATCTCTGAATGCAGAAGAAACAGGATATTCTAACTCATGAGGTAAATTTGGGGGTAGGGGGTGGGGAAGGGAAAGATATAAGCAGTGAGCAGAGCCAAGATGGTCATTCATGCAATTTATCCTTGGAAAAGATTAATTTTCAAAACCCCCTTTAAATATAAGAAATGGTTAAACAGTGGCTTAACTGCTCTGTAAAAAATTTACATAATAAATAGTCTAGAATAGCGCTGTCCGATAGAACTTACTGTGATGACAGAAAAGTTATGTTTGTATAGTCCAATATTGTAGTGACTTGCCAGATGGGGCTGGCTATTCAGCACTTGAAGGGGGCTAGTGTAACTGAGTAAATTAATTTTTACTTTTATATAAGTGTAACTAATTTAAATAGTCACATGTGGCTAGTGGCTATCATATTAGACAGCAAGTCTAGAAATTCTAGACCAGTAAAATAAGTATGATTTCCCCCTTGATCTGAATCTCATTTCCAGAAGGGGAAACATTTGCTCAAGCTCTGTCTTGTAACTAAGTTTCCTTGAGTTTGAATTCCGTGCTGATAGCTCCTTTCTTTTCTTGAGCAAGCAGTCTGGGTGATTTCTATCTACCCTACAGAGTTTCTGTCCTTCACTGTTAACTAATGAGAAAACCCATCTCTGTGTTGTCATTTTCCATTTAAGTGGAAAATGGACTTTTTCCTAAGTTCTTAATGACTTCTTAGGAAAAGATTTAAGTGGAAATCTGTCTTAACAATAGCAAAAGGCTCCAACAGCCTAATCACTGAAGACTCCATTTCTCAAGAATGTTCTCCTGCGCTGACATCAATAAACTCTTAAGATGTGTGGCAAAACTAAATAGCTAAAGAATTTGACATGCCCAGGGTGAGACTTCGGGAGAATACAGGGGTCTTTATAAACAGGTCACTTAGATAATGACAATGTAAATGCCTTCCACTCTCTCTTGAGGCAAATCTCAAAGTCCAAGAACCTGAGATTGAAGGCTATGACTACCTATTGAAACCACTCTTTGTTTAACAGGAAGCAGGAAAATTTGAAGTGACTTCTGTAATAGAAGAATGTAAATAAGTCTTATTATAACTGAAGGGGCAGTCACAGCACTGAGATTACTTTGGAAATTTTAAGGCAATGTGAATAAATTGTTCATGCTATATGTTTTTCCTAAAAGGAAAACCTTGGAAAATATTACTGCTGTTATACATTCGGAAGAATCAATGAAATTTAAAAGATGTAGCTAGACTTTATTACAATATTTCCCCCTATAATATTTCTCCCTTTCTTTAGGGAAGGAAGGCAAATTACATACCTATGATATATTTTGAAGGAAACTGTAAGGGTCCAGGCTAATGCCTTTCCAAATAATTTACTTATATGCATATAATTTACTTACAGTTGGCTACTGGATAAATTTTACAGATCTGATTTTTACTTTAGTGGCTTAATCTATTTTCCTCATTTAACAGCCCTTTCCTAACCATTGTTCCTGTAACTTGTAACATAATAATATCTTATGCTACTACCATGTTTATTTTTGACATCCACAGGCAACAGGAAATATTAAAAGAACTCAAGATCTTATTGAAAAAAAAAAGTGGACAATTTTTGAAGTAGCCACATTTCTCTTTCCTTGCAAATGTTTCAATGATAGACTAAAATCTACCATTTTTAAGAGACAAAACATTCCCAAATGGAAAAATCTTACACCTCTCTTAGTCAAAAAGGTATTTATTCTTGTCATGAGTAAAAGCACTCTAAAATGTTTGTGCTTTAAAGCAAAATTAAAATATCTTCCAGATATAAGGATCTGGATTTTATTAATAGTAACTGTGTTCTTATGGAGGTAGTAGCACCAAGTAACTAAATTCCCAGCTTATATTCAAAGATTTATCAGCTTATGTTTTAACTACATAATGACACCCTTAAATCAATCCTAGAAATGTTTTTGGCATTTAAGCTCAACTTTATTTCCTTCCTGGGCTTTGAAAATTATTCAAGAATTCTACTTTGTAAGCACTAACAGCCTGCCTTACACTGAGCTCCATAAATCTTTGCAGAATGGATAAACTTTCTAAAAAATATATGTAAAATTAAGACAAAAGCGAAATTTATTGTAATTAGGCTACAAAAACAGTTGCTTTTGTAAAGCCCGGGGAGCCGAAGAGTGTGGTTAGCAAGATGAACAAGATGTGTAGATGAGAGCAGCGCTAACCAAAAGTTGATAGAAACTGGAGAAAGAGAATGCCTCAAAGAGTTATTGAGAGTTAAATTAAGTGAATGTGGCTGGAAGGATCAATTGAAGGCAAAGTGTAAAGAGGTAATTAAAGAAAAAGGACTAAAACATGTTACTGCTGATGACTTGGTTGCTGAAATCATTCCAAAAGGCAGAGCCCTGGGATCTGGCAGTGTAAAGGAGCAGTTCCTACAGAGAATAACAACATGCCATGCTCAGGATACTGTGCTTTAAGATTAAATGAGACTGTGTTGTTCTGTGGTTTTATTCCTGAAAGTAAAACATGCCATAAATTAGAAATGGATTTCTCGGGTTTCCAGTTAAGATGGCAGAATAGATGGTCACCAGTGTCACTCTTTCCCACAAATAGACCAATTTACAACAATTAAAAAGCAATGACAGCCAAGCTGGGGCCGCTAGCGCTCAGGGGAAGAGAAGGAGAGACCTACAGAGTGCATGAAGGCAGGAGAAGCCATGATGAGAGAAAGAAAGGGCCATTCTGACCATTTTGAGCCCCGGCCACATCCAGGCTGGAGCCGCTGAGCTCACAGAGTAGTAGCCAGCAAAAGATGCAGCTGTGCCCTTCGGATGAAGTTGCTTGGAGGTGGCAGGGGAGGAGAGGGCCTTGATGGCCCTCAGGACAGTGAGACCACTAACAGGGTTCCCATGGACCCAGACAGGAGCGAGGAGCCACAACAACTGAAAAAAGGAGCCACTCAGAGACTGGTGGGTCATCACAAGGGACCAGCACACAGCCCATCCCATGCCAAATGTTTAGAGTGCAGGTGGTGGGGGAGACAGGCCACTGGGGGAACACTGGGGCACGGGCCCACTCTGTGTAGACTCGTCAGGAATATAGAACTTCAGGGGAGCAGTTTGATGAAAAGATGCAGGTCCAGACCAGAGTTTCCACACAACCCAGGTGCACCTACGAAGTCAACCATTAAAACCTGAGCTGCACAAAAAGCCTTCCCCAGGGAGCCAGCAGCAAAGCAGCAATTTAGCTCAACCACAAAGCACAAGTGCTGGTCCCCACAGGAAGTTCCCCCATTTTAGAGGTAAGCAAAGGACAGCACATTAGTTCCAGTGTAGTGTTTAAGTGGTAGAACAGCAAATACTCCAATGCAGAATTGAAAGACAAAACAAAATACCCACAGACCAGACACAAAGTTTGATATTAACTAGTAAAGGTCTCACTTTACCTAAGAACACCTATAAAACCTAGATGGACTGGGCCCCCCAGGGAGGGGAGAGGGCTGAGGGCCTCAGCCATGTCCCTACCCCCATACAACCAGCTCAGTGATGGCAACCAAGCTGGCCCCTGAACTGGGAAGGTGGGGGGCCAAGGGCTTTGGCCACACAGCCCTGACATCTGTATTCAGCCCAGCAATGACCAAGCTACCACTGGAAGCCCACTGGTCTCCACTGCAGGAATGAGGGGGGTGCCACAGGCCTCAACCACGCCCTCCCCTCCTTCTCCCACCTATTTCTTACCCCCATGCCCTCTCCCCCTCCCACCCAACTGCTCCACAACAACATCTTAAAATGTAAAAATGGAGCTGGGCACTGACCCCTCTTTTCACAACCAGGCATGCTGCTGCCGCCACAGGGCCTGCCCGGGGTCCCGAGGCATGGATCTGCAGAGCAACCCCACCTCCCGCAACCAGGCAAGAAGCACACCAAAAACACTACTTCCATGTGGTTGGCCCACCACAGACACCGCAATAGCCACCGTGGCTGTAAAAGCCACTAGGTGTGCCATGACCACTGTGCAGATGGCCCGTCAGCCACTTGAGTGCACTGATACAAGGAGAGTCACTCACCAGTGGAGACCAAAGAAAAGAAGAGGATGTCTCTCTCCACAAAGCCCATTCCAGAATGACAGAAGAAGCACCTACTCTACAATATAGTGGGGGACCTGAATACACCTCTCTCAGTACTGGACAGATCATCTAGACAACAAATCAACAGAGTAACCATTACTCATTCAGAAGGAGAGAAGAAATCTAGGGTGATCAGAGGTGGGAGGGGGGAGGGAGAAGGGGAGAGATTGGATAAGGGGCATAAAGAATAAGTACGATTTATAATAACACATATGCTAACAATATTGATTTGATCAACACATGTCAACGTTGAACTCCCAAAACATTCAATTGATTCAATAAAAAAATTAAAAAATTGGAAAGAAAAATCAATTTCTCAAGATAAAATCCTTTTTTGTATAATAGTAGTTTTCAGTAATAATGTATACATTGTGTTGAATTTTTCCCCTAAATGTGTTATTTTAATAAATATCTCATGAGTGAGAAAAATAAATCTTAAAAAATTTGCTTTTGTGTAATCCAAAATAGAACTGCATAAATATTACACATTTCGGGAGGGGTGGGAAATTTTGTTTTCACTTTAGTGTCTCGTTAGAGCCATAACCAGGAACTGATACTCTTCAGGGAAAGAAGAGCAGTAGCCTGAGGCTCTAAGAACAGAACAATTCCCACTAATTTTGAAGCAAGTCAAAACAGATTTAAGAACAAAAAGGAAAGAAAATTAATTAATACAAGGCTTTTACCCTAGCTTTGTGATCTGGAGCAAGCCATTTAATCTGACTGAATGGGGATAAAGTTAACTGGCCCACATGCTGCACAGGCTGTGTACAAGAGGAAAGTGGGTACTGTGCACAACAGTGCTTTCAGAACTGCAAAGCGATACTTAAGCATTAAGGAGGGACAGGTCCTACCACTGGTCTCCAGTGCTGAGGATGAGAGTGCTTCTGAATTATCAGAGAAATAGTGAATTGCTGCTGAAGAAAAAGGTTGATGGGGAATAAGGTGTTTCATGGGTTAGAGGTAGTGGTGGTGGTAGACTGAAGGCTTGAGTGACAAAAAGAAAGCTTATTTTGCAGGGAACAGGAAGTTTGTGGAATTTCTTAGGACAATGTGGCAGAAGCCACATTGAAGATTAAATTGGCAATTGAACATAATTTCAATTGGAGCAGAGAGAGTTCATGCTTACCGAGGGCTTACTAGTTCCTCTTACTATGCCAAGAAGTTTACAGATGTTTCCTCAATTAATCCCTAACAACTCCTAAGAGGTTCGTACTATTACCTCCTGTTACAAATGTGAAAACCAAGGCTTAAAGTTAAGGAAGTTGTTCAAAGCCAGGAGAATTAGGATGAGGAAGATTCAAGAATATTAAACAATAAAATGGTGAGAATACAATAATATAAACAAACTCCAGATGTGAGACTAGAGACATTACCATGTACATGCAGATTCAGAGGAGAAGTGCTATAGAGGATGCATTGCCAGGATTTGGTGACTAAATGGTAACGATGAGCTTAAAATATATAAGGTGTCATGGTGGCCTTTATTTTTCTGACTAAACACCATGCAAACATGTAACTGGCTAAAAAATCTGTTCAGAGAGTTCTATAGAATCTCATGATTTTCCCATTTTCAGTATAACTGTTTTTAAAAGTACATTTAACTCCAGTTTCAACGTATTCTTAACTTTAATATGTGCTAGCATTGGGCAGGTCAGATTTTAGTTGTACATAATACAACTCCAGGTGCCTAAATTTAATTCTGCCATTTGTATAAATTTGTATAATCTCCATCCTTGGAATGGTGTAAAAGCAGGCAGAGTGACAAGGAGGCTTGTCAAGCCTGGGTCCTTTCAGGCAGTCAGACTGTGAAAGATGGTGTCAGGCTGTCCTAGCCATAGCCTGAGGGGACTGCGTCTCATTTTCCCCATGTGTCATCCTCTTTTCCCTCGGGGGTTTTAAGGTGCTACTTTAAGTTCCAGATCTAGGCAAACAGTAAAACAAATGTCCTGTTTGTTCTCAAAGCCGTCAGCTCTTCCGCAAGACAATGTATTCAATAAATGTTTGTTACATGAACAAGGTTAATAGTGACCGACATTTTGAACCATTTTTGCTTTCAGTTTTTGGTCAGGGAATTGAGTGATAAAGATGATAAGCTTAATTTTGGCCATGTTGAGGATGTACTGAAGGCAGAACTTATAAATGGAGATCTGTATAGGCAACTAGCTGTATATAATCTGCAGAGAGAGGTTTTTCAGACATGTTTTGTGTCCCTTTCCACATCCTATTAGCTTATCTTTTGTTTCAGCTATTGCTGAAGTCAACCACTTTGTGGACAGGAGCTCACCGGGTGCTCACATATTCATAATCTCTGTGTGATGGAATTAGTCTCATGGGGCAACCCCTAATCAGTGGAGGATGGGAGCCAGTAAAATGCTTCCCTCTTCTGGTGTTCACTTGGGTAGTGTTTCTATTCATTTGTCAACAAGTATCATATGAGAAGGTGCAAGCTGCCTGTGGTAGCTGATAGCATATTACCTCCTTCCTTGGTCACTTTCTTTTCTCCTACCTTGGTATCACCTCCCAAAGTAAACTTCCAGCAAACACGTCCACATCAGAGAAGCCCACACCACAGGCTCTACGTTCTGGGAGAAACCCAGGGTGGCTGGAGATGATGAGCAATACGGCGACAACTAGTAAGATGATGAATAGATGAATTCTCAGTTAAGAGAACACCCAGAAGCAGGTAACTTCCCCAGTTAGGGCTGAGATGGGTGAACATAGTTAGAAAAAACTGGACAGAAACAGGAGAACCATGATAATAATGTAAGAGCTGGACAGGCCAAGAGATCAGAGTACTGACACATACATAGTAAGTCTTTCCACACTCTAACTTCTAACCTATCAATCCATTGTCCATTTTCTTCTTAGAGTTCTGTCACTATTATGTCATATCCTACACAAAAGTCTTCTGGGTTTCACCCCCTCCCGCCACATCTACATTCAAACGTGCAAAGGAAAGAGAAAAAGAAAAAAAGGAGGAGTGCAGTGGAAGGGAGAGAGATACAGGATCATTTTTACAGCAAGGCATAAGAAAATATAGATATTTTATAACACGTAACTAGTTTGGACTAGTAAATGTTAAATTATATACTTTCAATTTCCCAGTTTCCTTAGTTTGCTTTTTCCAAATGCCTATTCTTTATCCCTTAGAAACATTGCCTCTTGCAGCTCTCAGTCACCCCTAAAAATCGAGGCTCCAGCACCCTTTGGAATATTGGAAAAAACGGGATTTTGCTTAATAGCTCAACAGAATGCCGTTGCTGAATTAAGTCAATAGAATGCAGTTGCTGAATGAACACCATCAAGAATCTTTTCAATCACCTTGTTAGCATTTCTTTCCTTACAGGGAAATTTTCTTTCATGAACACAAAGAACAAGATGAACAAAAGTACTCTTGGATTTTTACCTTAAATGGTTTCACTACCAATTACATATACCCAGTTAATAGTTCCTTTTTGCATTTTTCTTGGCATGAGTATGTTTAAAAGTGGTCAGAGTTCTTGTCTGCATAGACTTTTTTCATTGTTGTATCTTGAAAAGACATAGAAAGCCTATTAATGAGGAAAGTTCACAGCAACCCATGACAGAATAGCAGACTTCATTCAAAAGTTAGTCGTACTTAAACTACACAGTTCATAAAATATTGCCATTTGTAAGAACTACATTATAAAATCCAAACGCTACTACAAAACATTTGCAAATTAGAAAGTTTAGCTTACTTTTCAAGAAGTTTTAGAAGTTAGTATTAAATAAAAATGATTTTCTTACCCTTCCCACAAGCATTTGATAATGCTTTTTTTAAAAAAAGTACTAATAAACTATGACAGAATAATTTAGCTACTGACTCCTTTTTTGTGTGTGGTCGCTGGCTGGTTCAGGATCTGAACCCCTGGCCTTAGTGTTATAACACTGTGCTCTAACTAACTGAGCTAACCAGCCAGCCCTTAGCTATTGACTCTTGACCTTAAACATTTTCATGCAACAAAGAACACACAGGTATGCTTGAGCTGTATTTTTCTTTTACTGTACTATGGCAAACTGGTTTGTAATGAAAAACATCCTGCTTTTCCATGACAAATGAAGGATAGATCCCCTTTAGCCATCTGGTGTTAAAGGGGATGGCTGGTTACTGAAATGGTATTATCATAATTTGGATGGTGTTAGTGTATGTTTGATTTACTACGGGGGGGGGGGGGGCAGTATGCTTACTAAAGGCTTGTGAAGCACTGCTCCAGGTCTCTGGATCCTTCTATGCATTCCTTCCTACCTACTCTGTAGTCACAGTTCCTAGCATCTTACCTGTTATCATTGCCTACCTGCAAAGCTGGCAGGTTTTAGGGTAAAAGAAAAGAAAACATCATCTAAATTCCCTCATAATTTCTCTTCAATCACTAATAGGGAAAGTTAGGAAGAAAAAGGGAGGAAGAAAGAAACAAACGGGGGGAAGACCTAAAACAGGGGTGAGGAAATGGATGGAGGGACAGGAACATGCTCTAACTTCCCCATTTCTATTCATACTCCCTTCATGACTGATCAAAAAAGCTCTAGCTCTTCATCCATGGAGAGGCCTTGCCTAGTTCTTCTGTTCGCCTCTTGGTCTAGTTTCTAAAATACCGATTTCATTCCTTTGTTCAACTCAAGTTCTGCTCCAGGCTACAGGAACCAAGAACTAGACAGAGAACTACTGGGGTAATCCTAATAAACATCAAGACTGAGAAACTTGAAGTCCTTTTTCCCAACGTTAGATCTGTAGAAGATACACGTTTCTAAGATTTGGGGGTAGCAAGCTGAACACATCTTTTGAGAGAAATGTTTTCCTCATGTGGCTAGGGTGTATGATATTAGTCTGGTCTTCAGTTATACTACTGGGTATACAGCCTTTTATTACTTGGTTTGGGAATATAACCAACAGGGATGCTATTAAAAACACTTAACCAGTAGGATACAGGAGCCAAAAGAAACAGTATGCCCTTTCTGTACCTTACAACTGAGTATCACGAGTGGTTTGGTTACAATAAGCTCCTATGGAAACCTTTTATTCCAGTTTCAAACAAATGACTTACATTTGGCTCTATGGAACCTTTAGGGACTCCTAATCATAAAATGCTTGCTCAGCAGGGCTACAGAGTTCCAAACTCACACTCGATCTGCTCAGTTCCAAGATGAAAAAAGATATTTCAAGCTTTTCTCTTTTCCCTCATGGCTGTTTACTTTATTTCAAAGAACTGCAACACAACACTTCATTCTTCAGGGGTGGAGACACCACTTATCACTGCTGATAATCCAGCATTTACTCCCAACTTCCTGGCAAATACAGAGCTATGGCAACATTTTACCTACGGCTTTTCTCCCTCTCCCTTCTATATACTGTTAGGCAGAGGAATAAACATAAAAAAAGCTAATAAACACTGAACCCATTCAGCAGATTATTTTAGGATGAAGTTGGCAAGTTTCACTTAAATTATAACCAAAAGTTTCTCTAATATTCAGTGACAACTAAGCTGAATGAGAAGAAAATGAGTAACTAATATATTACGTATTTATTCATTTCTAAAAGTATACAGTTAGGATTACCGTATGTTCACAGGTTCTACTTTGGGGCTGTGTTATCTTAAAATTCAAAAAAATGACAAATAAACCTGGGCTAGTCTTAAAAAATGTAGACTTTGACTAGTCTACTTACTGGGCTATAAAAGCATTAACAACCTGTAAAATAGTGTAGTTCAAAATTAAACAAAAAACAAAAGAAAACGCTACCATATAATTAGTATAGTTATTGTTATTTTTAAACCGTTTATGTACATGACTCATCCTCATATGCAGTGATAATGAGAAAGCAAATTATATTGCTCAAGCTATAGGCACCAGAAGTCAAGATTTTTGGAGTGACTATCTTTAGAATTTCAGATAAGGCAGTTTCATTCTTTATTTGTTATAAACATTCCAGTACTATCAGAAATAAATTTACCACTGAAGCAACTCAGTGATTACTGTTTAGTTCTATTTTTTGTGAGTAGTGGTAGGGATTAATAGAATTTAAATCGATTGAAGTTTTTTCATAGTCTGGACGACTATGGTTTCTGACAAGGAGCAGGAGGAAGACTGCATTTTGTTGCCTTAGGTTATTCTGATAATTTATCAGGGCAAGCAGAATTAAGTACAAAGTGAAAGCTGATTAGTACATGTTCACTTGGTATGATATATAGCATAAAATGTGACCAAAGCCTCTTCTCCTCTGACTTTCAGATTATAAAATCCACTTTCCAATTTGTGGTAACAAAACCAATGAATCAATCTATAAGCCCAGATAACCAATAATGCGTACAAAACAGACCTGGTAATATAATTAGGTAATTGGCAGTAACAAGATTAAAAGCTGGAAATGTTTGAGCTGAATAAAAAATCTCATTAAAATTCAAAATTATCAATAATTATTTTTATATAAACTAATAGCTATAACTAATATAAAATATAGGATAGTTCTAAAGCAAATAATTTCACTTATATGAAATGCAATTATTTGAAATCATAAATTTTATTTATTTAAAGAGAGATTTTCTTTAGGAAACCTTAAGGATATATAAATTTAAGCATATCTGAGTTTCTGGGCAAAGTCCCCACCATATTTTTATATACTTTCTAATTATTATCTAAAAATGCTCCAATTTTTGCTACCAGAAATAGTCTTTTTTCAATGCAAAACATCAAACAATCCAGTTCTGTAATTCTTCTCATTAGCTCAAAGTTTTAAAGTTGGACTAATATAACTTTACCAGGATCTAACATAAGAAAAAGGTAAATTACTAGAAAACCTTTGCCGATATGTTCAGAGAATAGAGAACAGTAACATATTGAGATTTTCAGAAACCACTAGCAGGTGCAGAAGGAGAGGTTTAGCAAGGCAGGACTGCAGAGGAAGGATGGCGATGTAAACCTCAGCCGGGGACTGGGGCACTTAGGTAAAGGGATTAAAAACAGCTTGGCCTGGGAAAGGGTGTTGAGGAGAAGCTTCTGAGCAAATGGCAGCGTTTTTGATATTTTACCTGTCTTTCCCTAAAATTTTCTAAAGTTCTGTGTCTCTGCAATTCCAGTTTTGACTGAGGTCTGTAATGAGATTACAGTAAACGACTAGGTTTATTTTCAGAATGTCCAAATAACTACAGATTCCTGTTTATATCATTGATTTTTAAACCTGGTTTTTATAATACCCCACTGTTTTTCAGAAGTATCTCTAGCTTTAAATACAAAGGAGTTTTTAAGAAAGTTATTTCCCAGTGTGTCTTAAAAGCTTTCTGGCAGTGTAAAATTTTGAAGGAAGATGTATTTTCCTATTTTATTAGCTAACATATCTTAGACTATTTTCAAAGTGCATAATATACGCTGTGGTTAAATTTCAGTAGCATCAAGATCTGCATTTGGATACATGAAACAGTGATTTCTAAAGCACCCCAAGAGGCAAAATTATGATAAAAACTTTTTGTGGAAAATATATACATTTTATATTAACAAAATTATATTTCTTTTAAAAATAAAAATAATTTAATACTTTTAAAAGGGTTATCCTAATGCAAAACCCCTCTTTAAATATAAGTAATTTAAAGCAACACACTATTGCTTTATTTCAAACAGGTGAAAATAAATATGTAAACATTTGTCTTATAACATTTTCCAAAGTATTGATACCATATTGATAAAATATTTAAGTTTGGACATTTTAAAACAAGCTAGAATAAGTTTTAGCTTAATTTATATGAAAAAATGCACCCACTGGAAGAAACTATGTTTAATAACACAAAAAATTCCCATCAAATTAAAATTAAATATTAATAGAGCATGTCATAAAAACTAAAATATGGGACAGTCAGTCCTTGTTCACTGCCACTTTCACTTTTGAACATGCACCTTAACCAGCCACACTTGCTGCCAACATTGAGGTAATGCTAGGAACCATAGGTCACTATGAAACCGGCTCTACATATCTTGGCAAAGACAAAACACTGGAAGGAAATAGCAAACAGGGAATAAGGACAGGCAACTAAAAATTATCTCCACTACACATTTCACCATCCTTAAACTCTTCTTTGGGAATACAGAGCATACCACACCCTCTTCTGCCGGGCCTTCCAAAAAGACAATTCACAGCTCCATGTGAATTGAATGAAGTCTAGAAAATTCAGACTGTCAATTTCAGGTGACCCAGTATTTGTATCTCCCTTATCTCTACAACTGTCCTTTCTCCCTGTTTACTATTTGTACCTCCCTTACCTCCACAACTGTCCTTTCTCCATTTATTGTGGTACTCCTGAATTCACCTGGCCAGGGATTCCGTATTGTAACGTGTAAAATCATACCATTATCAAAGTGCCTGAGATATCTGAGTAGACTGAAAAATTACACTACATTTAAGAGTTCTATTAGGTATTATAAGTAAGACAATTCTACAAATCCCACCTGATGATCCAAATACATGGTGTTCCTTTGAAGATGATGTGAAAGAATTTCATTCTAGTAGGCACAAATCAAGAAAAAAGGGATAGAAAAAGGTGCAGAATTCACAAAAAGGTCAATATTGAAATTAAAAAAAAAAAAAACAGGTAGTTTACAAGAACCTATTATACCACACAGCACATGACAACTTTCATGCACATGCTCCCCTGTAAATGACACAGATGAAACATTTATAATAAAATTATATTTAGTATTATAAGAAATTAGATGACATGCACACAAACACTGAACTATTAAGCAAAAAAATCCTTCAAATGGCTTTAGCAGACAATGTTGGAAGCTTTACATGTTAATTCTTTTCTGCAATATAGTAACTACTTCTTTCAATGAGATGTTTCTCATATAATCAGAAGCAATTAAACCCTTTGAGAAATGTTTATATGTGTTCATTCTTTTCATCCAGAACAAAAGACGTATCTTAAAATTAATCTTAGCCATTTAAAATGCAGTGTTACTAAAACTATAATGAATTTTCAACTTATTACCTTACTGGAAATTGTAGAACTTCTCAATATTGCTTTACGACAGGTGGAAGTCACATTGTTTAGTAATTAACTATTTTGAAGTCTGTATGCATCTCCTTGCTCACAACCAAAAGCTGGTAGGTGAGTGGGTAGGTAGAAGGCTAAGTATAAATGCATCCTACCTGTATTTTCTTTCAAGAGCAAATAAATAATATGAATTCTCAAAGGGTCAACAGGAGATTCTAAAGTCACTGCAATGATGGCATGGGCTCATGCTCAACACTAATGACACTGATCATATTGGTTAATGAGTGGCTCAAAATAAGTGATGATGGCAGATGACAGACAAATCCCTTCATAGCTGACCTTTGGGCTGTGGGCCTCAAGTTTTAGCTGCATGAGCTGTGCTAACGTATGCTCCCGGATACTACTCAGTTCAGCTTGCTGCCGTCTCAGCTTTATTAGCAGCAGCGTAAGCTCCTCTGGCTGAAGGAGTACAATTTAAGAATCCAAACAGTGGAAAACAGATTAATTGTTGTCTTAAGTGACAGATATTAAACCAAGATTTCTTGGCAAGTTTCCTCTTATGGTTGACATCAGAGTGCCTAGGCACTATGATAATAGGTCCTACATAAATGCATAGATATCTAGAGAAATAGAAGGAACAGTGTTACTTTAAAAGATACAGCAAAATAATAGTATACTAAAGCATTTTCTCAGAACTCATGAGAGAATTTTTAAATGTTAAGTATTAAAAGCAAAATGCCAAAAACCACTATAAAGGTTTGTACATATGGCTACTAAAAGATTATTATTAAAATATATTTTACTACAATGTTTAAAAAATTACACCTAAGACTTTTCCAGCAATTGAACAATAACCTGCAAGTCCAACACACTATTTTAGAGAACAGAAGGTAAACAAAAAAATTAAAATTCACGTAGAACTTGGATGATATTTTCACATTATTAAACTTAGTACCTGAGCCCCGTGGTGGCCAGCCATCAAAATAAATAATAAATAAATATTCCAAAAAACACCCCCCCTAAACAAATCAACAACAAAAAACCAAACAAAACCCCCAAACCCAAAAAACTCAATACCTTGGATCTATTAATTACTTCCCAGTTATATTTTGAAATGTCACCATTAGTGCTGTCATAGACTTTTCTATGCCCAAAAGATTAGTTTTATTTTTTAAGGAAGGAAAAAAAAAAAAAAAAAAAAAAGAAAGCTTCCATGGGCATGTGAACCCTCCTTTCCTTCCACACTCTGGGAAAAGCAGAGTACCTTCTGGTTCCTGATTGGTTGCTATGATCCCTAAGGGGAATAAATTTTCAATGGTGAATGAAATGCCTTAACGGGCCAATTTGATATACTTTTTTTTGTTAGAAATGCAGTAAAGTATGGGCATGAGCAATCTTACGGCCCATAAAATATTACTTGGTATTTTCTCTGAGCTTTGTTAAGATTAAAAACTGTAGGCAGGCTAGAGGGAGACCCTCCTCAGTGCTACAATGTACTCTTAAAACTCCCAGGCCAAAGGCATTCTTAAGATTGATTTGTTTTGCCTACAACCACAGCATTACACTAGCTCTCCTCTGTTCTGTTCATTTGCTATGCACCTTTTTACAGACAGAAATAATTTTTAACTGTTATTTGAAATCACATTAGAAATTATTGCCTTCAGATAAGAAAAGTGTCAATAAAAGTAAACTACAGTTACTATTGGATTCTTTAGATAAAACTAGGTATCCATAGAGGTAAGATAATAGTCTTTTATATCAACCGGTCAAAGAATGTTTAACATTTGTGACTTAAAAAATAAACCACATAAGAAAAAGAGCAGCTGCTTTTGCTCTGATGCCAACCACATCTTGTGATTTCATGATTCTGGGACAGTCCTTGTCTCATGATCATCACATCCAACTCTTGAGGTCTTGCCAGGAAGACAGGGAGGGGTAAGGAATTTAGATATTGTAAGACTCAGAATGTATTTGACAGAAATACCAAAAAAGGAAATATTGAAACTCTTGCTTGTTATTTATGGAGCTAAAGGCCAGCCACCAAAAAGAAAAAATAAAATAGATTTGAAAGAGGAACCCCTATACCTTAAAAATATGGAGCTAAAAAGATAAAGAGATTTTCAAAATCATGTAAGATACTAATGAGTTTGCCAGATATTTAAATTTTGAGGCCAAATAAAAAAACAAAAACAAACAAACAAAAAACCCCGGAGAAATGGTAAATAAATTTTATGCTATATATCCACTAGAGGGAGCAAAGGCAGAGAGAAAATTTTGCAATATATTTAGCATTTACCTTATGATTAATGCCTGTTTCTTTGTCAGATCAACAATCTAATGTTTAAAAATTACCATATTTAAGGGCCGGCCTGTGGCTCACTTGGGAGAGTGTGGTGCTGATAACACCAAGGCCACGGGTTCAGATCCCTACATAGGGATGGCCAGTTAGCTCACTTGGGAGACTGTGGTGCTGACAACACTAAATCAAGGGTTAAGATCCCCTCAGTAGTCATCATTAAAAACAAACAAACAAACAAACAAACAAAAACAACCCAATATTTAAAAGTTCTTAGTTTTAATGAAGCAATATTTATAACCTTTAATTGATAAACTCCAAGTAGTTTAAATCCATGAAATATTTCCTTGCACCAAAACATGTAACAGATAAAATTATTAAAAGTTTGTAAAAAATATATAAATGAAATTTGTTTTGACTACAGGAAGAGAATTTTAAATAGTGAACAACTAAACAGAGGTGCTAAAATCACATCTTCACAAAAATTGAGACTATCTACTCATAATAAAGCCAGTTCCACTGATAAAAGAATGTCATTAAAATAAACAAGTGAGAAAAAGTCCTCTTTTCTTTTTAATTTGAAGAACAGTAATGTCCTGGCAACATATCTCCTTCCCAATTTGCACACAACACTGCCAATGAAATGATAATGGTGAACAACTGCTTTGACAGAGTATTTTTTTTTTCTGACAGAGTATTTTTATAGTCTTTCTTTCTCTGCTGATATGTAAATCAGTTTACTGATCTGTAAATCTGTTTCTTCTTGTTCTAATGTAGTTAATCTATATAAAAATTCACAGGAAAAACTTCTTAATAGATCTACAGTTTGACTAAAAATGGTTGCTTGCTGGATTTGTTCCACTAATGAGTTACTCCAACTTCTGTTTTAAGGATAATGGAATTAACAAAGGAAAGAAATCCACCTAAGTTATACAATGAACCTTCACAATCAAATCTTTTATCTAGGCAGGCAGACATTTAGGGGAAGATACCCACTAAGACACTGAAAAGGCTAAATAATTAGAAATTCTTCTGATGAGTATCTCTTCCACAAAAGCAGTCATATTTTATCTTTGGGAGACAGTTCTGAAAATTCAAGCTTAAAAACTGCCAGATACGTGCCTTCTGACAGTTTATTTAGCACATAAATAAAACATGATATGGTAAATAAAGATATCATACTCACCGTTTTACCTTGGAGGCTCTGGGGACTAACAGACTGTAAAGTTAGGCCAGCTGGCATTGACCTTCTGTCAGGCACATATACATGCTAGGAAAGTAAAGGCATAATATAATTCTATCGTCAAGTTTTTTCCTTGTCAATGTCAGTGATGAGAAATCTTAAATTCATATTATAAAATACCATTTAAATTTCTTGTTTGACTAAAATACAGATGCTCATAAACAGAGTAATTTCACATAGTCTGATTCAGCAGTTCTCAAACTCTTTGGTCTCAGGAACCCTTTATATTCTTAAAAAGAAAATTTAGTGACAAGAGCAGCACTGTTTTACAGTTTTGCAAATCTTTAATGTCTGGCTGGATTCTCATATCTGCTTCTGTATTCAATCTACTGTGATAATTTCTTTTAATAGAAGTATGTGAAGAAAATCCACCCTTGATATATACAGCTGGAAAAGGTAAGAGAACTTTAATAGATTTTTGTAACTGTAGATATTCATCTTTGATACTGCTCAAAAAAGTGGTACTTTCTTAAAGATTAGTTGCAAAGTGGTACCTGAAACTATAACAATGAACTTTTGATACTCTATTACATTAACATCCATTGGTCTATTTGTACTTTAAATGAGTATTTTACCCATGCATAATTTTTTAATATTAAACACTGGTCATCCAGAAAATATTGGTTCAGTGAGTTATGCAATGTTCCAAATGTTACACATTTCAGTATACAACATCCAAAAATCACATTTGTTAATATCTCCAATCTTTAAGCATTGAAAAGCTGTCAAGCTCAGCATGGCAGGTACATGATTTCCAAAATTCTAATTTTTGCTTAAAAACTCAAATGTTGTTATGAGCAACAATACTGTCATTTGTTTTGTTTGAAGTGACAGATTAACATTTCACTTTGAGAAAGTATGTCTGTCAAATACCAACTCTGAATAATGACAGTTGTCTTCTGTTCCTTCAAGTAAAAATGGTGCTCTATGCAAAAAGGAGCTAGTTCAGCTGGTAACTCAAATAATCACGTGTTTTTCCGTGAGACCCCCATCAGTACTTTGTTACGCAATAGTAATGCTTTATGCATTATCCCCATGTCATCAAATATTAAAATGATATGTAATGAATGGACAACATCTAATAAAATTGTTTTGTTACTACTTCTTCAAGAGGAGCCTTAAGTGAACCTACTACTTTACTATTTTTTACTCCAAGTTTGTAGCAGTGAAGTATACAATGATTGCTAGTACAGTTTGGAGTCAATGCCTTGATTTATGCTAACATGCCAATAGTTTTACCCACCATTGCTTTGCACTATGAGGGCCAGTGGTAACACAATGAATAATGCCTTATTATTATTACTACAACAATATTTCTGAGCTCACAGACTCCCTAGAAGTGTCATGGGACACTTAGAGACCCATCCCCTTTCCCGCGTGGGTCCATGGACTATACACTTTGAGAACTATTGATCTCAATCAAGGAAGATGATAGAAGAGTTTGAAAGAAAAATTTTGGAAATGTTGGGGAAATTTTATGGGAGGAGGAGTAGTAGTAGTAGACATTTTGTAGGCTGGGAAATGAACAGAAAGCACACATTCACCTCCTATTTATTGTTGAAACGGATGACATATTCTGGCCAAGAATATGAAAAATACTAATAATCATCAGAGTATGTAATTTAGGCACTTTAAAACCACACATTAAGTTACATTAGTTGGATTTTTCTTGCATATTGTTTCTATTTTTATAACATTATTTAGCCTTTGGATATACAAAGTGACAAAACACTGAACATTGTTACAATGGAGTTTAAAGTGAGCCATTTTTGGTGACTTAACTAAAGCTTCCTTCAAAAGAAAATTCCTGATTGACTTATTAATTTCTAACAAATGTTTATTTATGGAAATATTAAGCAAATGCTTTGCATAACAATTTAACTGAAGGATTCAGCCTGTCTAAGGATAAAAAGAAAAGGTACATTTAAAAGTGGTATAAAATAAATTCTTTAGGATTAAAAAGAAAATGACATTCTTTTAAGTTTAGGATAGACATTAGGGAACTGGCTGCTTACTGGTTGACTGATCAAAACAACTGTTTTAGCATTAAGGAAAGTTGATCTAGGGCTGGCTGGTTAGCTCAGTTGGGTAGAGCGTGGTGTTACAACACCAAGGTTGAGGGCTGCCTCCAAAAAAAAAAAGAAAAGCTTATTAACACAAAGCACTCTGATTCACTTCAAATAATCTACTGAGCAAAGTTTAAACCAACCTCAGATACAAATTAAAACACGATCTCTATTTACATCTTATTTTTTTTAAAAGGTATACATACCATTATGCATTGTTAGTTTAACATTAAATAGGGTATCCAAGGAGATATCTCAATACGCCATACATTCAGCTGGTTAGAAGATGAGGCTAACACTTTTATTCCAGCAAAGAACAGGTTGAGCCTGATACAAGACTGTAGGTATGCCAGAAGAGGGCAGGTGTAGAATTTGCAAGTGTGTAAAGAGCCAATAATATGGTCTTAACCTACACGGAGATCTGATGAGATACGCTATCAAGCAGAGAAGAATGTATAAGCATCTGCTCAAAAGAACTGTTTCTGTGCTCCTGAGAGATAAAGTGTTGCAAGCTTAGGTTTCACACGAGATTTTGACATTATAGAATATTTTTCTTTAGTTTTTAAACCAAAAAGAACAGCCTTGTTTACCTTCTTCCTATTCTCTTATCTCCCACATTTAAAAAGAATAATGTATTAGAAAGAAAACACAGCATCTATAAAGTAGCAAGTTAACACAAAATTAGCAGACATTTTACCTTAGGGTGATGGGCTCTGTGTCTGCGGTCTATCGTCACATCTCCTCTCTGAATCGGTGAAGACACTTCTGATCTATACGTTCGTTGAGGGGAGTATCCCTGATAAGCAGCTATTGACCCATGGGAAGGTGATGTGGGAATAGAGTGCATTGTCTGCTCAGAAATATTAACCATGGTTTTAGGACTACTTAAAGTACTATGTCGAGGAAGGGTGCTCTGCTTATTATAAAACTGACGCTGCTGCCATTCGTAGAGCTGCCACATTGTGTCATCTCTCATCGACCTCCGTTTTTCTTCTGCCCCAGGTCCTACTGTCTTGTCATGAGTGGAAGGGGTTACACTGCAGATACTTTCAGGCCTGGTCTTGCTGTTTCTTGGGAGTGTTCTATAACCTTCAGGGTAGCGGGCCATAATCTGGGCTCTGTGGCTTGGCATATTTCTTGGTAATGTTTGGTAAGAAATTACTCTAAAATAAAAAAAAAAAAATAACTGAAATATAAAAATGAAGGAGACAGTTGTTTCCCAAATTCTCAATTAGAGTATATTTCTTCTAGTAAGTAAAATATATATTGGGACATACTTTGTAAAAGATTGAAATGTTATACAAGGTATAAAGTATTAACAGATTTTAATCTTTTTATGAAATTCAATTTGATGAACTCAATACATTAAGTAAACAGCATCTATGTCAATTACATAAAAAGACTATTAATTCCACACAATGTACAGTTTGGCTTAAAGAAGAAAAAGTACTTATTATACTTCACTTGAGTTCAAGATATGAATGTTCAAGATCTTATTTCAAACCTGTCCCTATATTTTGTTTCTACATATATAAACTCCCAGAATCTCATTTTCATACATCTCATCAGAACAATTATATAGAATTTCTGTATATAAATGGAATATGGAAGTTTTCTAGCTCTGTGTGTGGACCATAAAGACAGGAAATGAACTATTGCAGGTGGACGCTGACTAGTCTGTTGTACTTCTTCCTTCAGAAAGCATGGCTGTTTAAGTCTCAGTACATTTGTGGTTTGAAAAAATAACTTCCTTTCATAACTTTTCCTAACTTGAAAAATGAAAATGACTTGAAGATAAAGCTCAGAATTTTACTATTTAAAGACAAAAAAAGTTAAAAATGATAATATTTCAGATATAAAATTGCAATCTCAGAAATTTTACAGCATTTCCAGCATAGTAATATTCCATTGGAATGTAAGTGGTTATCAATACCTTTTTTTGGTGGTGGTGTCAGGGGAGAATGACCTTTTTAAAGCAATCTAAAAATTCCTCATATACATTAGCATGTAAAATATAATTCTTTAAAAATGCCAATTTTTGGAATTGGATACATAATTGCATATTACTAAGCATGTATTATTACAATTTCCTAAAATGAAAGAATAAAATAAAATTTTAGTGTACTATTTAAAAAAAAAAAAAAAAAAAAAAAAAACACTGATAGGGCCGGCCCGTGGCTCACTTGGGAGAGCGTGGTGCTGACAACACCTAGTCAAGGGTTAAGATCCCCTTACTGGTCATCTTTTAAAAACAAAACAAAACAAAACAAAAAAAAACACTGATAAACATACTATTCTGAGTTTATCAAAACTGTCTTCGTGCTAACCATACTAGGTCAAATACATGATATGAAAATGATTTTTAAAAGTCAATTAAAAATTTTATATAAAGTTAGCATTTGTATTTCCTCATTATCTCAGAGATAGGTATAGTAACAATTCAAATTCTAAACGTATTCATCCTATGCTACCATCTCCATGGGCATAAATTTATACACTAATATCGAAGTGAATGTAATTCATTAAACTAAAGGTGTGGGAGACTTGGGACCCCATGAACCCAGGTTTCCTGACCTCTTCTTTCGCTATAGAGTATATTTTGGAATTGTGCATACACAACTACGAAATATTCTGATTTTTCCTATTGGGTGTTAAAATGTCAGAGATGTTGGTGATTACATGAACCAGAAAGAGTGAAAGACTTGATATGTTAGTTACCTGACCACACTCTTCATAATCTGGGAATCCTTGGTTGATAATCTGGATGTCAGACCTTTCTTTTGACCAAAGACTTGTTGTCAGTAACAATGCATAAATACTAATGTACAAAAAAAGATTTCACTGTGATCAGGCATAATGAATTGGGTGCCTCCAGGGCTATGAGGCACACTAATAATAAAATCCCTGCAACAAAGGTAAACTAATGTTACCTTTATTCAAAGAGAAAGTCTCATGTTATATACACCTTTTTTGGGGGGGAGGGGTAATTCTTACTTTCCTATTGAGTACTTAGACCTTAGATGAGCTACATCTTCTGGGACTCAGAATGGTGAGGGGTGGGGGGGGAAATCCCAAGAGAGCATATTCTCCTACTTCTTTTAATATTTTGGGTTACAGAGTTTGGGGGCTGGCAAGAACTAAAATGTAGGTCTCCTAATTCCTAAAGCACGCTTTTCATTATGCCAGTGGTTCCCATAATTTCAGATTTAATGAAAAAATAAAATAATCCCTGTTTTTTAATTTTGCCAAAGGTACAAACATTATTTAAAAAAAAAAAAAAAAACTTTATTGGTCTATCACAATGACTTAATTAAAAATAAAAAGACAGCAAAAAATTAGTAAGGACATAATCTTAGAATGCTAGAGAGCCCTTCATATGCTACTGAAATCTAGCTGACTGGCCAACTGATACTTTCAGGGATTCTGTTATCTGATCTAGAAGACGATTTGATGATGAAGTCTCCTTATAGCTCTAAAATCCCATGCCTGACTTCACTGGGTTGTTCTTCAGGTTCTCACACTCAAAAAGAGACTTCTTCAAAATTTAACAAAATGTCCCCAGACAAGAAGCTGCATTTAGTCCAACCATCTGATGATTTTGGGGATGGAGTGAGAGAAAAAGGTACCTAATACTCTAATACTCGTATTTCTGATTTTTTTCTGCTTGGTCTCTCTCCTCATCCTCACCTTCTCTGATAATATGAAAGCCAGAAACTGGAAAAAGTCCAGAGGTGGCTTTCTGCTTAGAAAGTATGTCAGCCAGTGGAAGCTGATTCAGAGACCCTGCCCTAAAGCAATTTATGTTGACACACTTTGGTCTGTTTAGTCACTCATAAATTCAAGAGATACTACAGGAGCCTCAATATACAAAAGG
The DNA here is from genome assembly GCF_027409185.1 of Cynocephalus volans. Lineage (NCBI taxonomy): Eukaryota > Metazoa > Chordata > Mammalia > Dermoptera > Cynocephalidae > Cynocephalus > Cynocephalus volans. The sequence goes on from NC_084471.1 coordinate 93,403,308, forward strand.
CTCTAGATTAAGCACTGAACTATATCACAGAAACATACTCATATAAGGAAGGGACATACATTACCAATCTAAAACACACTAAAAACTTCTTATAACGTGTAAATTATAGTTCAGAAAACCTAATTACCTGTCAGTGCTCTGAAGCATTCATAATGTGTGAGCTGGACCCTGCTGCAGAGATGTATGTTGAACTTGAACTGTCAACCCATCATCATATGATGATTAACAGCAGCTTATTTTTCTAGTAAGCTTACTTAATTAATGACTACAAAGTTTAAAAAGTTCTTCTGCCATCTTTGGACCCGCTTTTTGGAATTTTAATAGAAAATTAGGTTATCAAGTAAATTTATTTTTACCCCATATACTTTCTAGAATTTTGAGACCTGTTTTTCAAAAACTAAAATTTCCTTCAGTGATTTTCCCCAAAGAAATTCAAATTAAGCAAAGTGTGATTTACTTTTAAGAGAAAGCTTAAGAAATGAACACTGTAAGCTCCTTCATCCGAGTTAGTGCCCCATTCACAAGCAGCTGCCTGTCAAACACCATAAAAACCCTGTCCCTGTGACTCTGCCATGCAGAACAATGGCTTACAGCACCATGAGTTTTAACAGTGCCTGCCACTCACAATGAAACTTTAACGCTTTGTTCACAGATGCAGGGATCTATTTGACTAGATATTAAACCTTTTTTCTTTCTATCAGAACATTAATAAAAGAAGTCCTCTCATAAAACTTTAAAAAAATGAATTATACCATGAGTTACAATTATTTTCTTTCTCCCATTAAAAATTTATTTCATTATAAGACATCACGACTATTTTATGATGTTTATGTAATAATGTACATGATATTTTTCAATGATCCACAGTGGACTCTAGCCATTTCAAAAGAACATCTAACTAACAGCATTTTATGGAAACTGGCATCACAGTGAACTCAAAGATAGAAGAGGAGCCCAGAGAAAACTTAGAAACCAAAATAACCTAAGACCAGCCTTCAGAAGCTGCTGGTCTGCGTTCAAAAGAAAGAAGGTCACAGACGTTACAAATATTAATTACACCCATCAAGAGACTAAAACTAACATTTAAACGATTCACAAAAATCCCCTAATTTCCAGATATTTGTTGAACCTCTCTATACACTATTGAACTTAAGAAAGTTATGATTTTATTTGAGGAAAGTAATTCTTCTTGAAAGTGATATTCAACTTGATGGGTATAGAATCAGCAAATCTTCTGATCTGGATTTTTATTATTTCCTTGAAAGTGAATACTTTTCTTTATTATTTCCTTGAAAGCGAATACTTTATTTCCAAACACCTTTTCATTTCCTCCCCGAGAACTATTTCTTGCTTCTTTTCTGTCTAATCAAATTTTACCTGTATCTTTATTGCTAATCTATCTAATTATTTCCCCATTGGTCATGTATGAGTTTAATCATTTCTGTCATTTTATTCCACATCAATTTAATTTATTTACCCATGCATTTATTCACAATTTTGGCCAATCTGGTAATTGAAAAATAATATCTCATTGTTTCTTTTAAGGTGCAACTCCCTGATTACTGGAAAATTTGAGCACTTATTCACATTAATTTTTTCCTTTCTTTAAAATTGACAAATAAAAATTGTATATATTTATGTTATACAACATGGTGTTTTGAAATACCTATGCATTGTGGAATGGCTAAATCAAGCTAATTAACATATGCATTACCTCACATACTCATCTTTTTGTATGGGGAGAACAAGTGAGCTAACTGGCCAGCCCTCACATTTTATTTTTGATATAACACGTATTTTTCACAATTCTTTCTTTGGAAAATTAGAAAAGTGTGCTCTAAGGGTGGAGAAGAAAACTGAGGTGAACAATACATCACAGGAGGGAGGATATTTTTGCAGCCTTGGGGGAGAGAACAAAAGATGAAGCCGAGGCTTTTGAGCTGCACTCCTGAAAGAGACTTCGGTTGACAACTGTAGATGTCAGCCATCACAACCGAGCAAAACTGGAAGGACATTTCTATACCTTAGAAGTTTCACTATTAAAATAAAATAAATTAATTTTCATTCAATTAAAATATCATTAATGTCACTGTTTTCTGGTTTTCTTGTTAGAGTTACAATAACTCCAATTAATTTTTATGTGCACAAGTACATTAAAGTACTTCTTAAAATGTAAAATTTTCTCATCCATAGGCACCTGCTTTTCCTCTATTTTCTCTGGCCTCTTTTTTTTCCTGGTCTGCTTTGCAGCCTTCCCATGCTTTACTCTTTAAATGTTATTTCAGGCTTTCCCTTAGAATCTTTCTTTTATCCAGATTCCTCACTGAATGAATTTATCTACTCTAATACTTACCTTCAATTACTTTTGATATATTGATGACACTAACTTGTACTCAAATTCAGATCTCTCTTTGAAGATACAGACTCACAGACACTTCAAATCTAACCTGTCTCTTGTCTTTGTCTTTTCCCAAATCTTCTCTATGTGGTGAAAGGCACCATACCACTCTAATTGCCCAGGCCAAAAAGCAGGGTGTCATTCTTGATTTCCCTCAATTGCTCAAACTTGGTCATGAGCAAGACTAGTTTGCAACCAAACACACAGAAGCAATCAGTCTTGTCAATTATATCCTGAATACATCCCCTTCCTCTCCTCAGTCCAGTTACTCAAGTAACTTCTGAACTTGCTCCAACTCACTGTCCAAATTGCAAAGCCAGAGTGATCTTCCTGAAACAGCAATCTGAATGTATCTCTTCTGGCTTTGTTCTTCACCTGTTATCACAGCGGTTACACTAAGCCATTCTAGACTTCTTTTTACTCCTTTCTCTGCCCCCTATCAACCCTGGAAATTTGCATATCTAAGCCAAAATAAGCATGTCATTCTTTGAATCTCAGCTTGTATTTTTCTTCCTTCAGGAAGGGTTCCCTGACTTCTGAATGCTTAGGACCATGTTGTCCCTAAAATGTGTTCTTATACCACTCTGTTCTTCCTTCATTGTATTTGTCACACTATATTGGATTTGCTTATTCACCTGCCTCCTCTACTAGACAATTACCTTTGTGAGAACCTGGACTATATCTTTCCATTATTCTACTTTCTGGCCCCACAATTAGCATATAGCAGTTGTACAATAAATACAAGGGGTCTTCAAAAAGTTTATGGAATGATTAGTATTAGGTTTTAATTGCACTTTTCCACAAACTTTTTGAAGTATCCTTGTATATGAAGATCAACTGCATGTGTGAATGAATAAATACTCAGATGAACAAATCTAGTACTTAGTCATGTACATTCTGATTTAAAGAAAGCCAAGGAAGGAGACAGAATTAGAGAGCAATAAGCGTTCACTGACCCCACATTACTTGTCTCATCAGGAGCTCCTTGCATTGTACCAGACCGCAGAAGCTGCTAATGGAGAACAATCAGAAGGGTAGTTGGGAGGTTGGAGACAAATTTTCACTGGCTAATCACAGTTCAGAATGCCAGGAGATGATAGTGATGGGGGGAGAACACAGGGGTGGGGTAGGAGGATAGAACTTGCTTTCTTCCTTATCCTAAACAAACTTGATCTCTACCTACAACCTAAGCCTTCCCTTGTGCTAGGCTACAGAGGATGACTCCTTGCCATTAGCAAAGTTGGGTGACAGAACGAGAGACAGAGAAAAAATACTTGTATGTGATCACCATAAACAAAAGATACAGTAGTGAAGCTGTAATATCAAGCTGGCCAGTTAGCTCAGTTGGTTAGAACACAGCCCTGTAACACCAAAGTCAAGGTTTCAGTTCTCTATACTGGCTAGCTGCTAAAAAAAAAAAAAAAAAAAAAAAAAAAAAAAAGGCAACGAAAAATAAAATAAAATAAACATTTACCAAAAATACATAGATTAAATGTACAAATTAAATAACCATGAAAAAAAACATTGCCATATGAAGCTGTAATATCTGAAACATATAATTTAAACCAATTCTTTTAATTGGTAGCTCAGAAACCCATCTCCACCAACACAGTATCAAAGAAACCTGGGTTCATAATGACAAGACACTTACCCCCTGGTTTCTTCTTCATGACCCCTCCCCTTCTGCATTTTAATCCACTGTTCCAATTGCTGCATTGAATTCGTTCTCTGTATGACTCGATCAGCCTCTGTGTGTATGGGCCCTGTATTTGGGTGATTTCCACCTCTAAGATCTGCCAGGCTAACATTGACTGTTTTGCTCTCTGAACTATTCAAATTGATCGGTCTGTAGTGTACAGTCTGAGCCACGCATGTTGACCCACTCTCATAGTTAGATGGCACAGGATTCAACTTTACGCTATTAATTTTTGTTAAAGGTCTATCTTGACCATCCTTCTGAAATCCATATTTTTCAGCTTCTAATGCCTTTTTTTCTTCAAATTTGCTTATTTCCTTATTTTTCTGGTTGTTTTGGACCTCTGGCTTAATTAGCACTCTATGGTTGGGAATGTTATTGGTTTCTTTAGTTGGTGCATTTTCAGATGTTATCTTGTCCACTCTGAAATCAGAAATGAAAATCACAGTAAAGCAGATGAAATAATGCATTTGTTATTTCTGGGATTCAATCTAGGAAAATTTTGACTGTATGAAAACAAACAAACAATCAACCCCCAAAACAGAAAACCCAGAAAGAGTTACAGAGGGACAAGTCTGCACAAATCCCCAATGTGGTGGGGTATTAACTTTCAAGCACAAGCACAACACCAGAACGTATAAACAGAAAGGGATAGAAGAAAACTTAAAAGAAGTATTTAAATACCGGAGGATAAAAAATAATGTGTGCCCCCACCATTAGAAATCTGGAAATAAAAAAGCAAGTAAGATTGCCCTTTGACAGTTAAACCACAAAACCCACAGTTAATGGACTAGTAGCTAGCCATTTGGAATAAACAGGATGACTCCCAGCCAAGAGGGCTAGCTCATCATGAGATAAACATGAGTCTGGTTGTAAAATGGCTGCAACAGGAAATTACAGCCTGATGTTATCAAAGATTTGAACGATATGACTGATTCTCTTTGTATTCAAGAGGATCTGAGTATTGTTTCAGAGCTCTTGGAGCTGGCTGCATGTGTTCAGCTTGCAACTCTACCTCTTACCAGCTGTGTCTTTGGACAAGGTGCAGAAACTTACAGTGCCTCAATTGCCTCTGGTAAATGGGTAAAACTACAGAACCAAGGTCATAGGGTTGTTGTAAGAACCAGATGAGTTAATCAGTGGCTAGCTCAGACCTTATTACCATTTATTATTCCACCTTATCAATCAATTTTGGATTAGAATCAGGTATCCCATGTCTATCTGCCCACCAAAAAAAAAAAAAAAAAAAAAGGTAGAGTTAACAGCATGTGTCTGGGCCACTAGAAAGTTTTACTGCTCATCATTCCAGTTGCCATATCTAAGTCTTTTTGATGAGAAACAGCTTCTCTGAGCCTAAGCATTTCCAGGTTCTGACAAGATCAAGCTGAGTTGCGTGGGTCTGCATGAAACTACCAATATCATGCCACTCTGGGAGGCCTCTCAGAAACCGGCCAACCTTCCAGATTTCAGTACATAATAAAGCTCTTACTAGATCCTAAGTGTGGTATTGCTGCCACTTTTTGTGCTATGTGAAAAATACATCCACCCATATACATTTACTTAATTAAACTTAAATGAAGATATATAGATATAAATATCTACAGTTTAGAATACAGTCATTGAGGAAAAAAATGCAAAGAAATGTGACTATTTTTCTTGAAGTAAAGTTATGGACTATCCATATATTTAGGTTAGATACAAACCAGAGCTTCCAGATTGGAAGCAATTTTACTAAGACGATTTATGGAGCTTTTTTCCCTTGAAAGATAGAAGTCTGAACATTTATACTAAAAACATATTTATCCTTGGTAAATTCTGGGGGAGAGGTGATTTTTAACACTAAATGTTAAATATCTGAAAATATTTTAAAAACTTATTTACCTTTAGTCTACCTAAAGCTATTATTTTAAATTAGAACTGTAGAGCCTTTTTTCTCTTTATTTTTTCAAAAGATTTATCATTGAAGAAATATAATCAAAAAAGACACATATGATGACTTTTCTGTAAATGTAACAAAGCTGACTCAGAAAAGTATGCTCAGATAACAAATAATGTAAAACTTGTGATCTAATTTTAAAAAGTGACATTTAAAGTATTGTAGAAAACACACTGAGAGACATAAAGTGAAAATAATGGGCCTGGAGATGACAATTGTTCAGAGAAAGTATATTACATTTTTTTATGCTATCAATGATCTGAACACCTAGGGGACTATGAATTGTAGTTAATAGGTGAAACATTTTATGAATTTAGAAGAAATGAACTATCTAGTTAAAAACTGTTTAGGTGATATGCCCTGATAAATCTTTTAAGTATCCTGGCCATCCTGCAAAGGGAGCCCATTTCCATAAAACCAAAATTTCCCTGTACTTCTGAAATGAAATATTACAATAATTAGGTACCTTCACTTTGAATGACTAAACCTAAGAGGGCAGGATAAAACTACTTCCACAGGAGCAGAAGAAAGGACATAATTTCTACAGGATAATAGGGACTGACTCCAGGCTGTGCATTTGGTGGTATTCAATAATTTCTGGCTACCTGAGCAAATTACACCAACACGACTGGCTGAAAATTATTATGGGTACATAATCAATAAACTATAAGGTCGCCAGAAATTAAACGAAAAAAATCAACTGTCATCTTTATCATCCCAAATTATGAGTAGATACTAGTTTTTAGAATGGTAAAGTCAATAAAAGAAAATGGGAATAAGTTGAAATTCTGAGAAAAGTATAACTACAATGTTGAAATTATCTGGAAATAGTAATATTGATTTCTGTACTTCAAACATTCCCTAAAAATTTTACTTTGAAGTCAAAATTACTGAAGATTTTCAATTAATTCTTTTCACCTTCACATTTTCTCTAGTTATCAGTGCTAACACCTCACCTTTATGTTCATTCAGGTAATTTTTACACATGGAATTCCAAAAACAGATTTTCCTTCTATTGGTTCTTGACCTAGAATATGCATACGGTTTGAGGTGGTTTTTCTTAAAAATAGGTGTCCTACAGCCCTCTTGGGCCCTCTTTCATTTCTTTCTATGTTTTTCCCAGCTGTAATTACTAGTGATCGGTTAACTTGATTTGAACTAGAAATTTAAAAAGTGCACATACTTATATATGTATATGATGTATATATTAGCCAATAAAACAAAAGACTTTATTAACATGCACTCTGAAAAAAGGGGAAAAAAGGGACTAATGACGTACACTGTAACAATGCCTTGATTTCCTAAGAAGAGGGAAAAAGACCAAGCTTGCACATTAACATTTTCCTTATGTAAGATATGAACTCAATTGTCACTGACTGGAAACTAAATTTAATTGTATCATTAATCTTCAAATTACAGGAATATACTTTTTTAAAAAAGCATATTATTCTACTCCTATTTAACCTAGTTTGAGAAACAAATTTCCCCTGACTAGTTCTTAATATAGTTGAAGAATATTAAAATAATTTCTATCTTCAAGCAGAAAAAAAATGACACTTGGATCAATTTTAACAGCACATATTTATATTATAAAGAATGTACAATTCATCAAGAAGTAAATATATGCAGAAATAATCTAAATGTTTGATGAAGTATTTTCTGGAGACATTCATCATAAAACAATCAGAATGAAAAAGAAAATGCTGAAGAAATTAAACTCATAAAAATGTCTTATTGTCATTTATCAAACATCAAAAACATCAACATAATATAAAAACACAAATTAACTTCATGAAAATAAATTCTCTTCTAAGATTTAGGATCTTAAAAACCACTGTCTTGAAGAATAAAAATCTGTGCAGCTTTAAGATAACAATTAAAAATGTACTTACCGGAAATTAAAGGTAATTCTGTAAGAAGAAAGAACATGTGGTTTGAATGTTAGGATTCTGGATTCACCCCAGCACACCAATAGGTGAAAATGAATAAAGCGGAAAAGTGGAATAAAAATGTAGGTGGTACCTCAAACTAACAGAAGGTATACTTATTTAATACAGAACATGAATTAATCCTTGCTTTTTGAGGAGAAAATGATTTTGTATCATGACTACTGAAATGATATGTACTATGATAACGACATACTTGCAAGCCATGGGATAAAATGGAAGTGGTGATACCGCTATTTTTCCTACAAGCCTTTACCTTTTCACAGGTTCTGTCTGTACCAGGGCAGCATCTAACATGGCTTTCATCCACAACTCCATTTCCTTTCCTGTATCAGTGCAGAAATAATAGGTCCGCATGTTTGGATGGGCTGCCTGATTGAAAATGACAGGATCATTTAAAACAAAAATATGGGATTCTGTAAAAGAAAAAGAAAAAAAGATAAGTGGTTCCTTGCATAGATCATTACAATCAAATACTTTAAAAAGTAGACTTGTCCTTTATATGAGATACAGAAATGACAAGAGAAAATATAATATTAATCTTGAAAAGGATATTATTATTTTACTCCTAACTTTATCCTTTTTTTTAGTTGTGTGTACTCTAAATTTGTTTAAGAAGTATACAGGAAGAAGAGGAGGTAAGAAATGAAGCCCTTAGTGGTGTCTGTTCCATGTACACATCTTCAGCAATTTCCATTTACTACAATTCCCATCTATTTTCAAGAATTATGTTCCAGAGCAACCAGCAACAAAATTAATTGAAATGTACATGTTATGGCATTTCTTGTGTTAGCAATTTCTTTAGTCTTCAAAAGATGCTGCCGTTAAAGTGTTTTGTAGAATCCTTATAGATAGCTACATACAAACATAACAGATTTGTACGTGATCCAAAACAGTATTTCTTTTCAAGTTTCAGAGTTAAAATGTAAATATTTTAGGTTCAAGAGAAAAGATTATGTAAAATGGTAAGTAGGTTTTTTTCTTTATGGTGGCTCAATCTGCCTCTGTACCACAGAAACAGAAGGAAAACAAAATAAAGAAGATGCTGATGACAGACTACTACACAAGGTGTGAGAACTGAATGTCCATCTTAACCCCTGGTCTGACATGCCAGACCTGAACAGCAGCAGTAGTTGTATCAAAGCAAAAGGAAAAAAAAAGTTGAGGTAGGGAATTGTATGGGGGGAACATTTTAAATTTCCATTTCAAAATGACTGTGACAGTTTCCTGTTAGACATTCAAAGACAAGGAAAAATAAAGGCTATTTCAGCCTAGAAAAATAAGGTAAAGGGAAGAGTTAAACTAAGTACGCAATTAGTCTGCCAAATATAAAAAGATGAGAGGAATAAATCTGAACTACACACTTTACTCCAAGATCTTGACTACCAGCTTTATCTACAATGACAAATTAGCCTCTTTAAAATCTTTTCTAGGATACAGATAAATTCAATAAGCACAGTCATCAAAATAACTATGTAACCAACAAATCTCACTTCACGGTGTAAGAGATATAAGATTATCTATGGAAAAAACTCAAAATAGCTCAAATGCTTTATGTTGTTAAAACAACTGAAAACACCGCAAAGTGTCACTGGACTCTCTGAGTGGGGTTTTGGAAAAATGAATAAAGACCACTGGCCATATCTGTGGTCAAGGGAAGGAACATTGGGCTGGTGGTAAGAAGATCCAGTTCTAGCCATGCCTCAGATACTAACAAACTCCACCCATGCTTGCCATCTGTCACACAGAAGTATCTACTAGATGATGCTGAAGTACCCAATCTAGCTTTAAGTTCCATGCTTGTGTTCAGTAATCATCTACTTACCATTTCAATAAGCAGTAGTATCAGTGTCAACAGAATTAGTAGTAAAGCAGCTCATAAATTCAGAAGAAACACCACCACAGAAGAGAGAATTTGAAACAGCAATTACTATTCTTGTTCCAGATAAAATCAAAATTAAACCAAATAATTAAAGAAAATATATTTAACATGCGTGGTCATGTTTATTGCTATTTTAACATTCTAGTATTTTTTTAAAAAGTCTAAGAACCCAGCAAAATTCCTACAAATAGTATAAATTCAATAAACATTTGCTAAATTGACAAGCAAACAAAAAAGTTTAAACCCATGGCCAAATAACAGTGTTAATATCATACTGTTCTACATGTGTACTTTAATTCTGTTGCTCTGGTTTATACTGTTGATAAAATTTATTTTGATAAAGTTCATTTGCATATAAAGCAACTCCCCTCTTATCCTCAGGTCTATGCTCAAATATTAGTCTCTCTTTGAGGCCAGCCAATACCCAACTTCCTTGACCCAGCAGTATATCCTCCCTGATTTTTTCTCCATAGCTAATAACGTAACACAGTAATTAGCAAAAGCTGTAAATCAACTGCAGTCCTGAGCATTCTTTAAAAGTGGATGGGAATTTAAAATTAAATCCATTTTCTACCAGTATAAACATTTTCATTGCTAAATGACGGCATTTGTTATCATTTTCTCCGCTTTCCCTTAAAATAAAATTTCTACATTAAACCCTTTATAGTTCTTAACTTAAAACTGACATAAAAAATAAGTAACCTCTGAAATTTATTTTAGCCATAATCATAAAGCAAAGAATGCAGTATGGTTTTTGAAAACAAAAAACTACCAACTTAGCATTAAAGCAGCCTCTTGCTTGAGAGTGATTCACAAACCAGCAGTATTACGGAGATGGGTGGGCATTGTTACTCAGGGGAGGGGATCTCAGGTCTGCTTGGATTTAGTAAGTCTCAATTTTAATATTCTCTACAAAGTTCCTGATGATCAAGATGCACTTGGGCCTAAGAACATCCTTACAATTATTCTATAAAGTAATTAATGTACATATAATATGCTGAAAAACACAGTTGTTGTCTCTTATAGTACTCTCCCCCCAAATTTAGTAAGAAAAAAATTCAAACATGCAGTATCTTCGAAAGAACAGTACGATGATCACCAGGACATCCATAGCTGCATTCATCAATTATTAGCATTTTGACACATCTGCTTTATCTAGAACCATTTGAAAGCATACACATGAAGACACTTGACCCCTAACTATTTCAGCATGTAGCCCCTAATTAAAGGAAGACTCTCCTACATAACCATAAGACTATTAATTAATACATTTTAAACATAAGAATCATTGTAACTGACATATCATTTTGTAATCATCAATGGATCAATACCCATTTTTTCATCATTGCAAGTTTCAAACACAGAATAAAAAAACAATTATTTCCTTACCTTAAAAGCATATTTGCGATTAATGTGATCCTCAGAGGTAAGCATAGCTATCTGAAAACTAGGTAATAATATGCTTCCCAGGATACCCTCTTCTTTCTCATCTATGAGATAATTTAACATCTAATTAGAATTTTAAATGCTCTCATGAAGCAGAACATATTTTCTCAAAATTTATTTTGACTAAATCAAAAGGTTCTTCTATATAAATGAACCATATTCATGTTTAGGCGGGTCTTTATGAGGCTGGAAATGAAAATAACAAGTAGCAGAAGGATATGTGCTTCCTTACTTTCAATGAGCTTCTCTATACTAATTAGATCGGAAATTGGTCTCACATGTTGAAAGAATGACAGACAAAAAGCAGCATACATTTGTTTGGTATATACTGGAGTATTTACTGCATTCTACAAAGCCCTTTTACATGTGATTTACTGAAAATATATTACCATAAGTAATGTCATAGGAACTTAAAAAAAAAATTAATCCATCCACATCTCTAGTAGGATTTAAATGCCCAACCATTCTAACCCCAAACTCATGGCTCGCTTGCTCATATTCTTCAGTCTTTGCTCAAATGTCTCATCAATGAGGCCTTCCTTGCCTACCTTATTTTAAACTGCTTCTGGTTCTAACCAATCCCAAGACCCTCTATTCTCCTTTGGCAATGCTAGCACTTCTTACCTTCAACACCTCTGACATACTATACGTTTTAGTTATTTATTTGTTAATTACCTTTCTCTCCACTATTATATAAGCTGCACAAAGACACCAAGAATGACAGTAGTAAATGCTCAACAAATATTTGTGGAATAAATGAATATACATGTGAGTACCTATTTTAAACTATGCTATAAAAATTATAGTAACTTTGAAGTTTTGCTTTTACCAGTTATTCTGATACATAATGAAGTTATGGAAATAAATTACAGGCCTACAAGGCAAGCACATAAAATATACCTAGGAAAATAACAAAACATTAATCTTGACATAGCATAGATTCATATTATTATGTTGCTGCTTTGGGGCAGAGATGTTTATGAAACTTGAAATGTATAGTGCATTGTTACAGACCCATAAAACAAGTTAATACGGCTGATGAACTCACAATAAGAAAAACCGTGAAAAATAACTGTTTTTATTATGCTTAAGGTGTTAACAAGGGATTTATTTATTTCCCCCTCATTTCTAGAGTATATACTGAAATTTCCAAAAGGGAAAAAGTTGCATTAAATGCGAGTTACTTCTATAGCTTTTCTCATATCAATAAAACAAAATTTTGCTTTTACTATACTGTCTTCATTAAGGTACAGTTCATTAATATATGCCAGAAAGAACAAAAGTGCAAATTCAGTCTAAAATGTAAAAAAAAAAAAAAAAAAAAGAATTAAAAAGCAGTCATCAATTATGGAGAATATGACAATTAGAAAGAATGAGCCACAAGCTAACTTTAAATCTAATTTTATGATTATGTAAAGGCTATAATCAGAAACAGCTCATTAAGTCACCTTTATTAAAAATCATTTTTATCAAATAATGCATTCTTCTATGTCCCATAATAAAATCAACTTTACTAAGTTGCTTCAGACTATGTAGAGGCTGGCCGTATAGCACAGAGCGACTTCCTTGGATAACCTGGGATTGTTTTTCAGACCAACACTAACTAGCTGTGAGATGTTGGGCAACTTACTGATGGTCAATACTTGTTTCATCATCTATAAAACCTGGGATAACAGGACACCTCAAAAGATTGTTATGAGAGTTAAATGATTTAATACACACAAAGAACTTAGCAGATAGTTAAGTGTTCAATAAATATTGCCATATTACACACAAAGAACTTAGCAGATAGTTAAGTGTTCAATAAATATTGCCATAATTATATAAAATTAAAGGCACTGCATATAAAAACTTCATCTTCCGTCCACTGACCATCCTAAGACTTCTTGGGATAGATTCCTCAAATACTCCTTTTTTTTTTTTGGTGGCTGGCTGGTATGGGGATCCAAACCCTTAACCTTGTGTTAAAAGGCTGTGCTCTAACCAAATGACCTAACAGGCTAGCCCCCAAATGTTCCTAATCAAGAAATTCTTCTGTTTAGTTCTACATCAGACTTGACCTAAGTACTGTCTTATTTTCCATCACCTAGAGTGCTTCCCACACTGCCAAGCAAAGAGTAGGTACTGAGTAATGTTTGCAGACTAAACAAACTCTCCATGGTGTCAGCTGAGGCCTTTTGGGGACTGCATGGCAGCCTGCCACCTTCACCCTCTGCCTGGTCTGCCTTCCTTCCCTTTCTTGTCACAGCTGATGGTTCCAAGAACACTCCCTGGTAAGCCTCCTACACATTAATCTCCATCACTAGCACTTGCTTCCTAGGGAACACAACCTGGGACAGGAGCTGCATGAATCTCAACATTTTATTAGAATTAAGTGACATTTCGGATTCCCCATTTCTAATTTAGTTTTAAAGACATTTGGGAACAAGGCAAGAAATACATACAATTACAGCTGGGTAAATATATTATGACTATCATTTCTAACCTGGAAGACTCCAATACTGTTATCTGGTCTCTTGGGTTCCAGTTCAAGTTCGAGAGTGACTTTTCTAAAATGTACACCTGATCGTACTATTATTCTTGTATTCAAGATAGAGTTCAAATTCATTAGGATGGCAAACACATGCCCTTTTTGCCCTGGTCTACCTATTAAGCCTTACCTTCTGCTGGGTCTTCCAGCAATACAAGGCTTATGTGTAGTTTTACAATTATGCCAAGCACACTTATGTTTTGCATATAAATCATTTGCCCATCTCACCCTTCCTTCTTGATCTCTTCCTTGTAGAGGCCTGGTGAACACTCATTCAGTATAACTGAGTACCTACTATGACAATCGCTCCAGATTCCTTCAGCTAATCAGTGAGTTCCACGAGGACAGGGGTTTATTTGTTCATTTTTGCATCCTACTACCTAATAAGGCATCTGCTGCATCAAAACAGCTCAGTGCTAGCTACCACCTTACTCTAAGCCAACATCATCTCTACACAATAACTTCTGACTAGTCTCTCTGCTCCCTTCCTTCCCTTTTACAATCCGTTCTCCAACAGCACCTTGAGTTAACTTTTAAAAATGTAAATCAGAGCATATCACTCTTATGCTTAAAAACATTCAATTGTTTCATTATGGCATTTAAGGTAGAATGTAAATGTCAAGAGAATACTACATGGTGCAATCTCTCTCTCTCCCATCTCTTTCCCTTTCTCTATCTCCCATCCCAACAGCTTGGTACACTGGTTTTCTTCTGATCCTTCAACAATCCAAACATCTTCCTACCTTAGAGCCTTTGCGCTATTCACTCCCCCTGTCTGAAACACTCAGCTTAGTCTGGCTCCTCCTTGTCATTTAGATCCTACTTTTTAAATCATCTGCTCAGAGTACCAACCCAAAGAGAACTTTCCCCCATGTCTGCCTTTCCTATTATTACTTTATTTTCCTAAAAGCACTTGTCATGGTCTTGTTTACTTATTTGAGCTTATTTACCGTCTCCTTGATCTTTCTAGAATGTAAGCCTCATGAGAGCTTTCTCACACTACATTTTGGCAGCACCTGGAATGAAGCAGGTCCTGATCAAAAGATATTTGTTGAATGAGGTATTTTAACAACAGACTGACAATAGAATAGTGCAATCTAAGTACTCTCTAACTGGGTTCACTACATGCCTACTGTATGGAAAGGAACAGGATATTCATCTGGTATTGGTTGCTAACCTATTGTAAATAAACAGCAAATCACTTATTTTCTGTCTTATTTTCCATATCTACAGATGGAACATGGGCTACCTGTCAAAAAATTCTGACAGCACATTTTGTATGTCACTAGACTAGATGCTCTGAGAGACACAGGAGAAATGAATGGGGCTGCTGTCCTCAGTGTACAAGAGATGATATTCTAGGTGGGGGCAAAAACTTGTAGTTAAGAGAACGTGCTTAACACTACCAGCTCTGGAGTTAGAGTGCCTGATTCAAATCCTGATTGCCACTTGCAAATTGTGAGACCTCAGGCAAGCTATCTGATCTCAACATGTTTCCTCTAGTGTGAAATGAGCATAAAATCTCCTACCTTATCAGGTAGCTGTGAGGAATAGATAAAACAGTTCATCTATCACACATGCTCAGCACAATACCCAAATACTCAAAAAAATGCAAGCGATTATGATCATCTCACTACAATCTGATAGTTTTTATTTAAAATCTGACATTTCCTGTTGTTAAAACAGTGAAAATGTATAACCACATATACTGCTTTCCTACTATCTGAAGAGCAGAAGTGAGTTAAATGACCCTTCTGTCCTTTCTATGTTTTCTTCTTTATATTCCTCCTCTCCAGTAAACTACTAAAATTAATAAACACACTGCATGTAAAATGCAAGTGGTAAATAAGAAAAAATCTCACACTCAACATGGCTCTTGACTCAGCTTTACATTTTTCAAATATGGTTAAAAGTTTTTCTGTTCTAATAAAAGTGATAAGTAGCATCTTTCCATGAACAACAACAGCAGCAAATTATAAGGAATTAGTGTTCTTTTTGTTGCAAATTAATATTAACAAACATTTTTATTATAAAATTTTAAAAATTAGAAATAGTAAAAATTTTCTTGTTCTCCTTTAAATAGTCTATAAACACACTGAAAAAAAGAAAAGTCCAAATTACAAGCTTAGGGATAATGCCTGAGACACAACCCTCAACTTTCTGAAAAAGTGGGAAAACCTTTAAGGAAAATTGTAGAGTAAGCTTGGCACTTAACTGAAGACAATACCACAATTGCAGCTTGACCAACATCTCTAAGATAGAATGAAATTTTATAGGTTTGGTCAATTCTGACTCAGCAGTACTTCTCAACCACAGTTTGCTGGGTAGTAAAAAGATGAAAATAATTCTAGTGAATTTTGAAGGTTAATATGCATTATATTGCTTTGACAGATGACCATAGAATTTTGCCACATATCTTTTATGTAATCAAAAAATTTAACTGTTTATCAGTTCTAAAACCCTCTGTTATATTCTGTAACTTATATTTCACTAATTATGGGCTTACAATCTAATTCTTAAGTGACAGTTTCCAAACAGACTTTGAAGTAGGGAAGAAGGAGAGATCACCCAGATTCATGATTTTTTATATTATAGCTGGAGCAAATTTTTCTGGAGAGCACCTCCTAGTATGCCTTTCTTTGGCAGGTACTAACTTTGTAGTATCTAAGAGATCCACGTGGCACACGAACAGAGACTTCTCTGAACTTTAGGATTATGTTAACCAATAATTTACTTACCAGAAAAAAAATGAAATTTATGACATCTATGTAGGAGAATGAAGACTCTTATTCTATACCTAAAACAATACCTTTATTTCCTTTAAGGAAACTTTAAGGAAACCAACATGAATAGCCTGGTATGTCTCTCTTTCACAACCATCTCCATGTTTCAGGCAGAAGGTTGTCATCATTTGGTTAATAAAAGGAGGGTTCAAAATAAACACAATTCTTTAAAATTTATTTTTTTCATCTGCCAATCCATCGTAGTAGTCCTTAGTACTCTAATGTCATTTGCTGAGGAGCAGAATTGGACGTTCAACAGACCACAGCTAGATTTCACAAAACATGCAAAAAGAACCTCATCAAACTAAGGATTTTATATAACAGGCACCAAATTCAAGGACAGTATTATAAAGTGAAGATTCATATGCTGTTTACACAAAACAGATCATATTACAGAAACTGAACGAATACTCAGACAAATCTATTTGAAGCACTATACGTCTTCTGCCATACCCCAATAACTCAGAATCAAGTCAACAAATAAAAAATTTTCTTGATACTAGTTGTAAATAAAATAGCAAAGAATTGTAATGCTTTTTTCTTTAAAAAAGTATCTGATACTTAACATTTATTATACTGCAATTATAAAATAATGTTGTAAGACAGTTTATGGTAAGCTTACCTCTATAATAAAAGAGGCAAAGGTCGGAAAGCACAAACCAGCGTTTCTTCCACAGTTTCATGCCAGTACTGTCCTGCATTAAATCAGCATATTTAATGATATTTTTTCATTTTGGACAAAACTCGTTTCTAGTGCATTTATTTAAAATAAGCTTTTAAGGCAAGATGTGTTTGATATGTGTATAATATAACCTAACTAAAAGGCCAATCAAAATTTTGGATTTAGTTTTCTAAGGACTTACATCACATAAACATTTTCCCAAGTAGACTGGTCTCTGAAAGAGTAATACTATCATGTACGAGTATACATTGAAGCCATTTGTTTGGTTTCATATTTGTAAACAATTTGAAATGTACTCTTCTGAACACGTAGCTGCTAGGATGAGGCTAATGTAACCACGCAGCAGTGTGTGCATTCTGGTAAATCAATTTTAATAAATATGTTAATTTTTAACAAGAATAAAAATGTGAACTGAAATTATTTCAAAGTGATTTAAATTGATTTAAAATGACTGTGAATAAGGAAACCTTTATAATTACATTTCAAAAACTTTTTTCATCTTCTGTCATTTTACTTTGGGTTTTACTCATCTTATAGAAAAGAGTGCCTATTTGACAGCTATTTCTAAGTAATTTAGTTCAAAAAAATATCAGGCTCAAACAAAATTACAATTTTAATAAAAATTACTTTCCCACATGCAATAGAGCAAAATTGCTAGAGAAAAATTAAACACAGGCACCAAAAAAAGCAATAAAGAGTCCAGTGTGAATGTGCATTAATTAATACTTAATTTATTTCTAGTTGTGAGAATCATCTAACAATGACTTTAGAGCTATAAAAATTACACGGGTAAAATCCCTCAAAATAAAAGATTTTCCTTAAAATTGTTAGCTATACCAAAAAAGAAACAAAAATGCAAAAAGAAAAGAGAAAATGAAATGGTATATGGTATTTTCAGTTTTTTAATTATATTGCTTATTAGAGGCCCTATTTAGTCAGGAGCCCTACAAATACTTTCTTTAAGTCACACACATATTACAAAATAAATCTTATGTCAGAGAAACTAGTTGGTAACACTTTTGCAATACTAAATTAATCGAGGGACTGAGAAACAAGAACAAGAATTATTTTAAATAAGGAGTACCATATCCTGTTAGGCTCAATACTGCACAGAATTATTTGAACTTTATTTGGACTTCATTGAAAGACAGGTTAAAAAAATAATTTGGACAGATTCTTCTATTATAAACTATATGTGCAAAAATATTTTAGCTTGGATAAGTTTACATGTCAGATGGCTAAAATATAGCAAATGATCTTTAAAT
This sequence comes from Cynocephalus volans, assembly GCF_027409185.1. Taxonomy (NCBI): domain Eukaryota; kingdom Metazoa; phylum Chordata; class Mammalia; order Dermoptera; family Cynocephalidae; genus Cynocephalus; species Cynocephalus volans. The sequence continues at coordinate 93,421,872 of NC_084471.1, forward strand.
AAAAATTACGAGTTTTAGTTAATAAAAACCACTAGGTCATAGAAAGCAATTAGTAATATTTAACAGAATAGATTGGCGCCATCAATGAACTAATATTTAACTTGCTTTCTGTCATCCATATATATACACATGTAGAATCAGAGACAGAACAAAGACAAAGGCCTTGAATGTCGAACATATCACTTCAGTTACTTGGCAGTCAGTCACCTATTTGAAACCCAGCTGCAGAATGGAAAATAAACAGCCTCTATGCAATCAAAATTATGTCAAAGTCCAAGAAGTTAATGTACATGCATCCTTACTAATTCTAAAACTAATGCAAGGTTTCAAATAAGCTTTGTTATTAAGTTCCCCAGCCAATACAACAGTATAAACCCCAACTTATCAGGATATCTGAGAATAAACCCCGTGAGCAAACAAGAAAAAAAAAAAAACGTATATGAAAGTAGAGAAGCAAAAATCAGAAAAATCTCAAATTATTATCAGATTTCTCTATAAATAAAAGTGGGGAAGTATATAATTGTATACTTCTCTAATGATTTTTATATGAATAACAAAATAATATCTTTGTATTTATTTATTTCCATTTTGACATTTAAAAAATAGTTCTGCCTGGATAATTTTAGCATGCTATTCCTAACATTTTCATACAGCATATATTTAATTTTAAATCTAAAAATACCTATCTATAACAAACACCTGTAAAAAAATCTCTGTTCTAAGTTAACATCCACTCCCTTTTGTCTTCACTATTCCCTTAACATTCTTCAGAGGTAATAAGTAAACAAAGAATCTAGGTGACTACTCCTGAATTTCTTCTCCATTTTCATATAATACATTGTCATAGGTACATTCAGCCCAAAAGGTTCCTGCTTTTTCTGTCCTTTGTTTCACAAATAGAAAAAATAAATACCTGTTTATAAAGCCAACCTCGTCTGACCACAGGTGCATTAGGATTCCTTTTAATTGAATTTGACCTCTTTCCAAAATTATGAACTTTTTTTGAAGCCCGTGAAGTCTAAAGAGAAAAAAGTACAACAGAAAATGTAGTATTAATGCTTAGAGATTTGAACTTATTTTCATTTTCATAATTTTCATCTCTTCAGATTTCCTTGAGACTTGGAGAACTTAAACCTTTTCAGATATATTATTACAATTCCACTTTTGCTGGCTTGTTTCAAGTATAAGAATTCTGCACAAAGAATTTTTCTCCCGGGATTTTACAAAAGGATCACAAGTTTTACAATCATTCCTTTAAAATCTGGATATACAATTTTTAGAAAGACACAGTATGTGGCAGTATTTTTTCCTACCGTATATACAAAATGAATGGACCTTGAGTAAAACTTACTAACAAATCTTTAAGAATAAACTAATTGACAGAACTTTTTGCATTATGTCGGCATTTAATAATGCTGTTTCAATTAAAGAAAGTTAATAGCATTAAATCAGGAGAAATACTTAGATATTAAATATAAACAAACATATCACATCAAGTCAAAAAAAGACCAGAAGGATCTGCTAATGTCATGTAGTGTTTTCCTCTTTATGGACAACTCTGAACTTGAATGATACCGGACAGATGGTATTTACTGCATTCTTGAAAGTAACACAGAAGGATGTGCAATCTTTTGAAATACTGCTATGTTTGGTATGAAGATTTATTTTGGCAGAAATGGTAGTAGTAACCAAGAAACAAAAAATAATGAAGCTAAATTTGAACTTCTCAATAAAAGGTAATATCAAGTTATCTCTTATTTTTCATTTCTTTAAAACCTTGGGAATCCAGCATATTTCATTACAATTTTGTTTTGTGAAGCTTTTATTAGCACATAATAGAATTTTAAGGCCTAGTATCAACAACATTTTTCTTACAACATGTTCCCTGGATAAATTTTAATTTACTTTCAAACAGATAATGCTTACACACAGTATACAACTCAAATGGCACAAAAAGATATAAAAGAGTCAGTCTAGCTCTCACCCCAGGCTCCAGCACCTAGCCAATCCCACCCACAACCTGGTGAGGCAACCAATATAACTGTGTGTACCTGTGTGTCTATCTATCTAAAATAATTGTTCTAATAGTTATGAAGTACCTTTTCTTTCTCAAATGACTGCATGTATAAGGAGCTTGCTAGATAAGAAAATGACTATTTACCTACACTCTTGTTAATGTACAGTGTTAAAAACTTTAGACCTTTGCAAATCTGAAAGGTTTTAATTAGCATTTTTCATATTACAGATGAGGCTGAGCATTGTTTTTTCATATATTTAAAAGTCATTCCATTTTCTTTTCTGGGAACCAATATTTACATAATTTGCCCATTTTAAAATGGGTTGTGGGGCTGGCCAGTTAGCTCAGTTGGTTAGAGTGCAGTGTTATAGTGCCAAGATCAAAAGTTTGGATGCCCATACCAGCCAGCAGCCAAAAACAAATAAATAAACAAACTAGTTGTAAGCTCTTTTCTTATTAATTCACAACAGTTCTTTAATTATAAAGAAATTCTTTAATTGGCACATGAATTGCAGATATTCTGAATGCATGATAATTACATGTGGTTGAATTTCTCTTTATTTTGTACTACTGCTTCTGGGTTTTATGTCTTATTTAAGAAGCCCATTTGCATTCTGAGTTTATTATTTTTTAAAAAAATTTCCCTTGTTTTTAGTGCTTTTATAGTTTTTTTTTTTTTTTTTAACATTTCAACAACTGCTCCATCTGGAAAATTTCTGGTATAAAGTGCGAGGCACGGGTCCAACATTCTCTCCAGACAATGACCTAGTGGCCTTTCAACTCATTAATAACTTCTCTAGATTTTAATTAAAGTACATTAATAAAGCATTATGCTCAATTATCATGTTGGCTTATCAACAAGAGTTGTTATTTTTATTGTTTGAAAGTTTACATTTACTTGTAATATCCTACAAAATTGTATTTTAAAAACCTTAACAGCAGCCTTATAACACCAAGGTCACAAGTTCAGATCCCTGTACCAGGCCAGCTGTCTAAATAAATAAATAAATAAACAAACAAACTTTAACAGGCATTTAAAATATTATGATAATTGTCTATTATTCATTTCCTTACAATTAACATAATTTACTATTACAAGTATGTTACTACTGTATAATACCATTGTTTCTCAGTATTGTGGGGTATTGGTTCCAGGACTCTGGCAGATACCAAAGTCTGAGGATGCTCAAGTCCCCCCAGTAGGCCCTCTGTACTGTGAGTGGTTGAATCTGAGGGCCTACTGTATTTGTATCCTCACTCTAAGCACTCTTATATTCAGACTCTTACATTAATCTTCAACTTTAAGACTTAAAAGTGCTCATTTTCTCACTCAAACATCCATTATATTTGTAAAATTATTCAAAATCTGAACTCAGTATTTTAAAAAATGTAAGTCTTTAAATTATAACCTTATGTTATATTTTTAGTTATTTCTTATATCAATTACCTCCAATATAATTAAATTCATGTAATAATAAAAATGTAATAATTATTCTATAGTTCTAAGTTCATTACAAATATAATAGATACTGACTACCACTTATCAATAAAGTAAGTAATATAACTTACTCTGCCTACAGGGCTCATTGGATGCACTGTATAATCTGAAGTCATGTTATAGTTAGAAGCTTCATTTATCATACTTATAGGTCGTTCCTTCTTTTCTTCAGTTGTCATGGCTGCAACGGTCCTGAAAATATAAAATGTCAAAACGCTACATAACTTGCTGTGTATGTAAACTGCTTTATATAACGCTTCCCTAGAGTTAACAATTTGGGTATCCTACTTTTTCATGATAGCTGGATACAGTTACTCTAGAGTCAGAGCTTAATATTTACAACTACTTTAACTATAACACTTCTCCTAAGCCCAAAATAAGTTAATATCATATTTATTTTAATAAGCATTATCGCAGATATTCTACTTGGTCCTCCAACTGGAAAACTTAAAATAAATTACACGATTATTCTAATATTAACAACAACAATGATATCAATAACTAATGTTTGTGAACAGCTTTATTGTATATAAAACATTTTCACACATATTTCATTTGATGCTTGTAGAAATCCTGTGAAATGGTAATTACCACTATCCTGATTTAATGATGAGAAAACTGAGCTCAAATTAGTTTAATAATTTGACCAAGTTTAATAATTTGACACGTTCTCTCACCTTGCATCCTGGGCTCTTTAGCTTACTTCCTAAGTTTGGATTACTGTAAAAACAGCTTCTGAAATTACATTTCTCATGAAAAAAATAAGTCAGATTTCTCTGCCACACATTGTAAACAGCTGGTATTTTATTATATTTGACTGCAAATGTCCAGATAAGTGTTAAATGTATTAAATATGGGTAACGGCAATTTCAATGTTAATAACCCCATTTTGAATACAGGCATTCCATGAAACTCTTTACTTACTGTTCATTCACTACAAAAATGCAGTTGTCCTGCGATGGCTGTCCTGTGACTGGATGTTTGCAGGTCACTTTCCTTTCATTATGGCTGAAAGAACAACAGAAAAAAATAACATGTAGGTACTTCTATTATTAACATTTTTCTAATATTATGGTAGCAAAACATTCCTTTATTCTAACATTAAAATCAGTGAACAATGGAGATGAGATTCCTAAATACTCCTTTTCTAATACTTACTTTGGGTAATATGTGTGTAACTACTACTTACGTTTTTACAATACAGCTAAATTCACCTCCTCTCAGTCTGACCACAATCCTTTCCTCTTACTATTTTGTAAACAAAGGTAAGTTGATTTACTGTTGATCACTGTATTTTACATTTTATTGGTGGGCCATAAAAAATAAGTTTGGGTATTTACCTACCTCCACTATTTTGTGGCCTAATTTGGGTACATTACAGAGACCTAATGCCAAATTCATTTATGGAACAAAAAAAAAAAATCTACCAGTACTTCTACATGGGTACCAGTAAATTAAAATAGAAGGTACCAGTGAAAGAGCAAAAGTTTATAGTGTTTCTCCTTAATAAAAGAATCTTTCTATAAATAATGTAAGAGGACTGATTTTTGTGATACTTGAGGAAGTTACCATAGAAAAAATGGAATCTGAAGGAGAAACAAAAATCTTAAGAAAATAAAACTCAGAAACAAAGAAAAATGTACCTGTTATGTTTATTGAGAGAAAATTGCTTTGAATTGAAAGATGACCATCTTTGGAGAAAAGACCTTTGCCTAAGAAATACTGTTCTTTCTAGGTTGAATGATAAGATTAGGTCTCCTACTGTCTTCTTGAAATGAGAGAAGAAAAATACCCTTATTTATTATCTAAGACAAAAATATTAGATGCCCGAAATAATTTACAATATCCATTGTTACATTAAATAATATATACCATCATCTGTAAAATAATAATTTTTTCATTATGTCACATACCATGTAGTAACCTGTAAGAGCTATCATTGATGTGCCTGACCTTAGAAAATTTATTTTCATTATGAAGAAAAATTTCAAGATGTTGTATTGCAAATTACTTTGTTAATTTTAATAGATTATTACAAGTGCCCTGTATAGTGAGAAATCTATAGCCACAAGCTTCAAAGTTTCTGGTAAACTTCATATACTTAAGTTCCTTTTCCAAATCCTAACTTCCATTATTATTTTTTTTATTGGTAACTTAGCACTCTGAAACTTTATGCATTAAATAAAATTGAGACCATATAAAAGGTAGACACAGTTTCAAAAATAATTACATATTGAATATTCTAACACAGAAGAATTATTAATGGAATACCATATTTCTGTTACTCCTTAAATTAACAGGTCTAATACAAAGCACACAGGAACACTAAATTACCAGCTTTTTGTGGTGGCTTTGTCTTTTTACAGACATATTAAATAGGTGTTAAAAACTGGTAAGTTTAGGTATCTGTGGTGGTATCTTTCACTACGTAAAAAGTATACCAGTGATTTTCTTACCTGCTGATTTAAAAATGTACAACAGTGGAAACCTGACATCTCATATGGAATATGAGTTTATGTAATAAACAATAAATTGATACTGAAGTACTCAAAGACGATGAATAAAGATGCTTCTAAACTTATAATGGGGTTACATCTGAATAAACCCATCATGAGTTGAAAATATCATTAAGTTAAAAATGCATTTAACCTACCAAACATCATAGCTTAACCTAGCCTACGTTAAATGTGTTCGGAACACTCACAGCCTACAATTGGGCAAAATCATCCAACACAAAGCCGGTTTTATAATAAAGTGTTGAATATCTCATGCAATTTATTGAATACTGTACTGAAAAGTCAAAAAATTGTAAATTGAACCATCCTAAGTCAGGGACCGATTGTACTATAAATGTGTCAGGGTATGGAAATTCTGGTGTTCTAACAGAATAAACACTGTGAGTAGAGAGAAGGTGACCTGTGGCAGCAATGAGACACCTCAGTAATGAAGAACGCAGGGTAGCTATCTAGAGTTAGATGAAGAGTAGATAGAACAGAAACATGCAAATTCTCTTTATAAAAATCAATATTGCAAAAAGAAAACAAATAACCCCCGATTTGCTGTATTATTTCCCTTTCTGTGTCCTCTTGCCTGAGAGGAATACAGTAGACCCTAATCCTAATATTCTGGAAGCTCTATATTATAACAACACAGCTCTACAATGGTTATAGTGCTAAGATGCTACTCTGACCTTATGAACATTAAACAGATTTCAGCACCCATGAGACAGACACAGGACAATGGATTCATTTAAACAATGAATAATTAAAAAGAAGCCCAAACATTCTTTTCCTCAAAAGTGGATGCTATTTCAATTAAGTTGACATTTTCAGTGTCCAAGCACTTTTAAAATCACAAAGTCTTAAAGTAAAACTAACTAAATAAAAATCTTAGGATTCTCTTTGATAAAAGACCATTGATTAAAACCAATATGAAATATTAATATATTTATGTTATCTTACATCTTCAAATGCATACAATATGGTGTTTTCTTTTGCTTAACGTTACGATATTAAACTGACATGAAAGTTCACATGAATCTACAAAGATAGTCAAACACCAAAGTCTTTTATTATTTTTTATTAAAAGAAATAACCTACATGTGCCTTAATGTAACATAAAGTAAACAAGGAAGTCTTCTTTCTATTTGTTCTGACTTATACAAGACTCCTAAAATTTGGCTCTTGGTTACAAATTTTTAAAAATATAGTTTATTTTTGAAAACATTAAATTTCAAAATCTGTACAATGATATATTTTAAATCATAGTCATTTAAGATCACTAGGTTTCTATAAAAGTCAAAGTTTGAAGACAGATTTTACAGGAAGAATGAAAGAATTCCTGTCATCTACAAAACAACATACTTAAAAAAACAGAAAAATCAATATATTGTTCTCTAATTATTTCTTCAAAAGAAAATTAACAGTATGACAAACCAAAATATCAACTCCAGCCTTAATTGTTTAAATGCGGCAATTTTCCACTACCTGTCAATCCTCTCTGCTCTTTCATAAATGTATTTTTATATACATTTCTGTATATTTAAATTTTTATCTTATACTTCGAAAATCATTTCTTATGATCATGTTAGCATTTATACTGCATTTTTACACTACTGTTTAATTTTAATGTACTGTAATGGTAAAAGGTACGCACATTTTTTAATTCATTCACTGAAACTAAAAATGAGTTAAATACAGAGTACCAATAAATGAAAGCAATTTAAATAAAATCAAAATGAGTCCTAAAAATAAATATAGCACTTGACACTGTGGGAGGTGGCTGGCCCACTGTTTGGTCTTGACCACTGTCCTTGGCACAAAGGAAGGGTGACAGCTCAGGACCATGTGGATGACGAGGCAGACAATGATTCCCAGCCTTTCTTCAATTCGACCAAAGTTTGTCAACTGTGTTACTCACAAATCATACGTTTTCATCCTATACTTGCCATCCTTTTCTGTAGTTTACAAGTTTTTGGGGGGTTTTTTTGTTTGTTTTTGAAGGGCTTCAAAATTCAGATCAAGAGAATCATCAGTTCTACTATAATGCTTGTCTGGAAACTGTTTCCCCGTGATTCACACAATAGGGAACGATTTGAGCATAACAGAAATTCTGCGTTTGCTCATGCATGAGTTTGTCTGCTAGAAACTCCAGCTGAATGCAGAAAACTGCACCCAGTAGAATCCAGCCACACAGAAATATACAAAACATGCATCTGCACATACCTCAAACATCTACCAGCTATTTCATTTCATTGCCTGTCATAAAACACGTCCGTCCACATTTGGTGATACAGTTTTCCATTCAATTTCAGATAACTTTCTGTCCAACGAATTCCACAATCTAAAACCTTTCCAATGTCCACTCCCACAAGCAAATCGCAGGTTGTTTTTAGGGCCAGGTATCATATTTATTGTAATATTTTTGTATTTCAATTTAATATGTTTAAAACTGTGCTACCATTTTATTAGGTTCCTATCTTCATTGTTATGTGTCACTAATAGAGGTTTTGAGTGGTGTGTTCCTAACCCCATCTTCCCCACAAGCCCTGTGCTTTTGTTTTACACTGTAAGCTTATTTTTAGGAACACAAATGCTGTGTTACAGCAAAACTTACTGTCTTACTAAATTACAAACTAACATATCACTATATTACTAAAAATGCATTTGAAGCTTTAATAGACAACTAAACAAGGTGTCATTATTAATATCGTTGCCAAAGATTTTATGTTCTTCATAAATGAAAAAAGAAAATGGAAAAGATATAGTTTTTAAATAAAGTTGTTTCCAGAGGAATCCTTATAAAAAGAGATGAAATTTGAGTCTTGATATAAAATATACCTATGGTCACAGAACAAACTAATTCCTACCTTATTTCTGAACTCACTGTGGCACAGTAGGAAGTCCAAACTTTTCTAAATATGATGCCAGGAGCTGATCTACTCTTACTTCCAGACTTCCCTCTATAATGTTTTAAGTGTATGTCTAGACCAGCGGTTCTCAACTGGGGGTCCTCCATTTGGCAATTCTTGGTAACATTTCTGAATGTCACAACTGGGGAGGTGTTATTGGTGTCTAGTGGGTAGGGGTCAGGATGCTGCTAAACATTTTACAATGCACAGGAGAGCTGTCCACATCAAAGTAGTACCTGCCAAAAATGTCGACAGTGCTGAGGGTAGGAAACTTTCCGCTAGACTATCATAGCCCTTTCACAATGAACTCTACTGAATAAGCAACATTTATTATTTCTATGTGTTCCTATATTTCTCTAGACACAAAAGAGGCAGCAGGAAACAATGACAGATGAGAGCACAAGTTCTGGAATCAGACTTACAGAGGTTTAATCCTAGTTCTTTCACTTAATAGCCAGGTGATCTTGGGTAACTTACTTTACCTCTCTGTGCCTCAAATTAATAACAGTAGTTATATCACAGGTTGTTAGTGGTTTTTCATGCTTCTGATAAAGACACCTGCCCTTAGTATGTCAAAAAGCTAGAGGAAAAGAGTAATTCTAATATAAAAGCTCCAGAGGAGGATAAGTTATGTTTTTATGCTAGCAAAGGAAGTAGGAGAGAAGGTTCTTAAATAGTGACAACACTTGTTTAATAAAATGGACTCAGGTATTTTAGAGAGCTCAGGGCTGAAGGAAATAAGTCATATTCACAAACTCATCTTGAAGATCATAATCTATTAAAGGCCCAGATGATACGAATGAATCAATGTCTTTTTTAGAAAAAACATCGAGAAATGGATAGACAGCAACACAAATTGCTTGTTCTTTTGGCATTATGTCCTCTTCATTACTTATTACCAGAGATCTAATCATGTATTATATCTGGAAGACTGAATGAAAGACCTGCTTTTTTATCTTTATCTTTCTTTCTTTCTTTTTCTTTTTTTTCTTTTGGCAGCTGGATGGTAAGGGGATCTAAACTCCTGCCCTTGGTATTACAACACCACACTCTTAACCAACTGCAGTAACTGGCTAGCCTTCTAGACCTGCCTTTTTAAAGCCTCTACGGCAGGGCTGGCCAGTTAGCTCACTTGGGAGAGCATGGTGCTGATAATACTAACATCAAGGGTTCAGATCCCCATACTGGCAGCCACCTCCCCCAAAATATGTAAATAAATCCTCTATGGCACTATTATTTCACTTAATAATGACTTGGTTTGAAGGATTTTAAGATGAACAAATCAGTGTGTGTATAAAATGGTATATATTTCCATCAAATTATGTAACAAATTAAAAATGACCTCTACCTGAGACAGAATAGAAATTTACTACTCTGCCTAATTCATTCTCAAATCTTACATATTTATGAACCAAATAAGAAATTATGTAGGTAACTGTCAGAAAACTTGGACTGCACTGTACTTATAAGCAGAGAACTTAGTTATGAGCTTTCTGGTAGCCTAGATAAAAAGGGAAATCTGATAAACGATATGGTTCCTACAACCTATTAATGGAAGCAGAGCAATTTACCAGGTTTGAATCAAATCTAAGTGGCAGGTGCTTTTTTTATAAAGAATAACTGTTAATTGTATCGCAGCATTCTGAAAATAAGGGAAGGTAGTATTCATTTCCATTTCCAGGGTCATTGGAGGAAGACACTTTTTGATCAGTCCACATTGTTACAGTCTTCCCTCAGCAGGAAACTTATAAAGGAGGATGCCAACAACATTCCTAACACACTATAAACACACACACAGTACAGATGCATAAAATGCACACTTCAAATATAAACCCCAATAAAATTATGGGATTAGAAAAGGAGAGAAATAGATTTATTCACTAATACAGTGTTTCAAATGATACAAAACTGAAGAAATTATTTCAATCTTAATAGAGTGTTATTTTAAATCACACAAAGAAAGAAATTAAAGTATTCAATGTAATGAACTATGGACTGGCAAACAAAATCTGGTGTGAAAACTCCTGCTATCCAACAATAATACGGCCAGAACTATGCAAACCTTTACTGACTGCAAAAATATTGCATCTAGGTAAAATACTCCCATAAGAAGTTCTTTAAAACATGAGGATTTGTTTGATTTTTGCAGAAATGAATCTAGTACTAAAAGTACTAGATTAAAAAATTAAAATAAAAAATAAGAATAATGCTACATAAAGTAAATCAATACATAATATATTCTTTGAATCCTGACTTTAAAATAACAAATTTATGATTTCAAGGAGATATGATGACTCAGGAGTGTTTAATATGGCAGTACTGCCATCCCTATTGGACTGGATTGGATTGGATTGGATTGTCCTTTTTTAGGGCCCTAAGTGGCCCAGGTTGGCTGCTGTATCTCAAGTAACACAGACCACAAAATGCAGAACAGAAATCGCAGACCACAAATGCAGGGTTGAAAGGAAAGTTTCCCTTTCCACTTCTCTTTTCAAGAAGTTTCTCCAAAGCTCCCTGGCCATCTTTCTCCAGTCTCATTAGCCAGAGATATGATAGTTCATGCCTTATTCAATCAATTGCAAAAGAAGTGAGACCAGTATGGTGGCTTACACCAATCAAGACTCACAATTTTGTCTGTGGCCTACCTACAGGAAAGTGAATAAATGAGGTTATATTATTATAGCAAAGAAAAAGGGCAAGGGAAAGGATGTTAGCTAAGAAACAAACATCCCATTTTTCTTAGACAAAGCAACTTACACATGGTCCAAAGAAAATATTTGCACTACCATATTCAAAACTAGATTTCTCTTTTCCATCTGGTAAAAGAGGAAATGGTTTAACTAATTTCTTCCTTTGGGAAGGCAAAGAAGGTGATTTAACCTAATCTTAAAAGCTCTAGCGGTTTCAGGGCCAGCCTGCAGCTCACTTGGGAGAGTGTAGTGCTGATAACACCAAGGCCACGGGTTTGGTTCTCTATATAGGGATGGCCGGTTAGCTCACTTGGGAGAGTGTGGTGCTGACAACACCAAGTCAAGGGTTAAGATCTCCTTACCAGTCATCTTTAAAAAAAAAAAAAAAAAAAAAAAAGCTCTAGAGGTTTTATTTCCACTCTCAAAAAAATATTTTAATGTTTTTAAAGAACCTTTATCTCAAGGGTACCTCCAGTGACTGCTTTAATATAAAATCCATTTTTTTAAATTTAAGAAACATTGAAATTGCTATTAGCATACTCCCAGTACAGCCAATACTATTCTTCTGATACATTACAGTCAGACAAAGCAAAGCAAGCTTTATTAAGTAGTGTTTTTTATATGTGTAACCGTGGCAATATATCCACTGTGCACAAACAGTAATACGTATTTTAGAAAACTCTGTCCCACAGAAGAGATTTTGGTTGTCTCTTATTAAACTCAGTTATATGATTTGCTCTGAATCATGTATTTCCTTTAAGGGAAAGAGAGAAGGGTTTAATTTAGTTTAAGAAAAACAGGATAGCAGAGTGGTTTGGCAGCTGCAGTTTGGTAATTCTTCTGGTAGCCTTGAAAACAAAGCCAGTATCAAGACTTGGACCTTTACAGGGGCCCAACCCATAAAAGCTGGTACATATCCACAATGTTGTTAGATTGGAGTGGGGCAGAAGAGGTGTGGAAACCATGGATGCTATTGTACTTCTCTAATTTAGAAAACTATGCAGCAAACAGCTCAGATGTGTGCTTTTTAACTCTTTTGTTTTCAGTATCCTGCTGAAACCAAAGAGAGTACTGTGGTTTGTACATTCTCAATTTGGCCTTGGTTTTATCACACTATAAGACAATTATATCCTCCAGCTTGTTTTAAAATTGAAGAGCTTTTATCACTAGAAATCATATATAAGTGACATCACTTTGAGACTCAGACAATCAAATCTAATTAGGTTTTAAAAACATGTTGGTAGCAGCCACTCAGTTATTACATCAATTAGTTCTATGCTGTTCCAAAGTAATTTTCAATTATTAAATGCAAAGTTCATTCATGTTTTACATAGATAACTATTTCAATTTATTTTCCTTTTAATAAAGAGGAGGAAAATGTTATGTTGAAATCTGGATGCTGCAATAACCGTTTCTGCAATTTATTTTTAAACTGAAAATATGCTGGCATGGACAATTGTGCCTTCAATTAAAGGCAATATTACAAAAGAAAAACACTAAAAGTGCCCTACCTTTTTGGAGAGAATCTTAGTTCTTGAGCCTTGGTTATACAAAGAAATAACCCCTGAGCTAGCAATCTAAAAGACTGTACTTTTTTTTTTCTCCCAAAACATGAAAAGTATATATTTCCTTTCCCCACATTTAGTTCTAAGTGCCATTTGCCTTTAACTTAGAATTAACTGCTTCCAGACATCCTGCTCAAACCTCAGTGATTCATTTACCTACTTTCTACAAATTTTCCTTAAGGTCGTAACCCTTTTGTTTTCTACCCTTTCTCCTCTCATCATTTAAAAAATGGATCTTGGATATCCTGGAGGAAAAGAAAGGGTCGTCAGGTGTGACAACCTCATTGATACTCACCCCCAGCAATAAATATTATGATCATCACCATGAAAAGCTATCACTTGAGCATCATGCTCAGTGCAGCTCACACATTCAGCTGTCACACGCTGTACCTGAAACTTGACAAACCTCCTCCGAGGTAGCTATTATTATCTACACTTAACAAATGTGTAAACTGAGGTTCACAGCATTTAGAAAGTTGCCAGAAGTCACACGGCCAGTAAGAGGTGCCTCCAACGCCCGAGCAGCTTCCTTTTCAGATCCCCAACTTTCAACAGCTGCCCCTGCCCTGACTTTTATCACAGCCAAGGAGACTTTTCAGTTCTGCCCTTCATCTTCTACTCAATGGCACTAAAACAGAACAAAACTGTACTCTCCTCAGAGGTCCTTCCCTTCTGCACATGCAGCTCCCCTGCCGCTCCCCTCCCCGCCTCCTTCCATCTCACTGCCTAGTATCACCCCAAGATCTATCTGAAGCACAGTAATGAAACCTTTTCCAATTCCCATTTAATTTTAAGCCCAATGCCTCTTATCCATCTTCCTATCCTCTGAGGTTTTGCAATCATTTTCCACTCTTAGCTGCTCAGACAAAATTATCACAACACATTTAGAAATGTTACCTCATATTTCCCCCATTACAGGTACCAAAGAATATAAGTACAAACAACAACTGTAAAGCACATGTTGAATCCATAGGAACTGAAAATCTCACTGGACCCAACCAAAGAAGGTGGCTTAAACCCCAGTGAGAAAATGTGAGCATGATTTAACACTGCAAGTACAAAGCTGAGAGCATTAGTATGGACTAGGAACAATAAGGATAAGAAAATTAAAAGTTCAAAACATAAGAGGCTCACATACCAATTCATCTGGTTTAATTTTTGGTTATTTACAGATAATTTCTAAATAATCTTTTAAAAAAGCTTTCTTAAATAAAAACAACACACACATTAAGAATCTACAAAATAAACACTTAATAAATGGATTATAAATAACCTTGAAAGAATAATTCAATTAATACCATGCTAGTTAAAAACAATACATACCTATTACATCCATTCTGAGCACTTGTGGCATGGTTACATTTTAGACCACTTGATAAATTAAAAGCAAAAAGGCCTAAAATAATTTAGATAACTCTTTCACTTGGAAGTCATTTAAGTGAATCTGAACTAAAGAAGCTCTTAAAGGTTAATTGGCACTATATGGTTAAAACAGAAATATGATTCTTAGAATGTACACACTAATTCACCAAAATAACTTTTTTGCCAGATGTTCAAGATGTAAGTGATATATCTGGCTGCTACCAGAAATCATCCTGTGAGAGTAGACAGCTAATAAACATGTCAGCCACTGTCTTAGTGCAAGCCTGTAAGTCCCTGACTCTTTTTAAAGAAGTTTAATCTATTAAAAATATCTTTTGGGCCGAGCCCGTGGCGCACTCGGTAGCGTGCTGCGCTGGCAGCGCGGCGACGCTCCCGCCGCGGGTTCGGATCCTATATAGGAATGGCCGGTGCACTCACTGGCTGAGTGCCGGTCACGAAAAAGACAAAAAAAAAAAAAAAATCTTTTAAATTAACAAATAAAAATTATGTGTGTATATATATATATATCATGTACAACATGTTGTTTTGAAATCCCAAGCCTCTTAGCAGCATCCTGATCTGCCTCATTGTAACCAGGCTCTTCCCGATTCAGTCCAGACTCCATGCTGAATTCCAACTTCTGTAAAATGGAAACCACAAACAAAAAACTCAAACTAAGCCAAACCGAAACAATAAAACCTCTACCCTTCTGAAAGGAAAGTAGCTGGTAGCATCAACGCACATTACCTGGACCTAACAGGGCCCTCAGCAAATATGAGCTGACCTTGAATGTGCTTGCAGAGTTAGGTTTCTCGAAAACAAGTAAAATTATGTCACTTTCTTGCTTTAAACAATTGCCTCTCTGCACCATCTTTAATGTGAAGTACAATGGCTTGCATGCAAGTATAATTTAATGAATGGGAAACACTGATACTATGATCCAAGGTTAAAATTTACTGTTAAGTGATCTATTTTAAAAAGCACTTATAAAGCCACATAGCATAAAAATGATAATGGTATATGTTAGTGGTTTAAAGGACTACTTATTTGAAAAACTGCAGTCACTTGTACAAAATATCATTACGAAAGTCTTAGAGACTTTTAAAATAAAACTAAGCAGAACTCCAATTTAAAAACATGTCGATAGTCAGAAATATCTTGTTATTTAAAAGCAATACTGTGGCACTAAAATATATATAACCTAGAGTTTCATTAATTTAGACAACTGTACCACTCCCTAATGAATGCTAATTAGTAATACTTTATTGTAACTAACGCATTCAATAGAAGTGTACTACACCATTGGATAGAAAGCAAACAGCAAAATAGAGAAAGCTAAATTAAGCATTGACTCTTTCGCATATTTCACTGTAGAAAGTTAAGCTACTTCAAACCTACATATAAATATACCACACAATTTGACGAGATTCAATTATATTATTGTAGATGAAACACATACTTTCCAACAGTATCAAACTGACAGAGTAAATAGTTCAATTCAAATAGAAAATAAAAATTGCTAATTATTTAACTATTCTTCATTGCACAGTATTTACTCATTTTCAGATACATATGAGCTTTGTCTAAACAATTACTCCAAGAACAAAAAGGTTCTGACAAGTTAAAAGAAACAAAAAAGATCTTGTAAAAAATGGTAGACTTTGTTTCAAAATTGCTATATTGTAGTCTTACAAATACTTTTATTCACTCAATATGAGCCAGACACTGGTGACACAGTAATAGCATTACTACAAATATAAATAACATAAAGAGTAATATAATAATAATAAGCAAAATACAAAGGGAGGCTGATTAGGAATTGATATTGCTTAGAAAAATGAAGATCAGAAAAGGCATCACAGAAGTGGCAGTCATTTGAATTGAGCCTAGTTAGATGTGGCTCAAGTTTAGCACAGACTGGGGGTGGGGGTAGGGGTCACATGAAAATGTGGCTGAAATCTAGGATTTAAATAACAATAATTTATGTATACGAAGTCTGTTACTTTATATAAATTTTGAAACAAAGTATTTTCTCCACCCCTGGGTTTTCTATTACTTCTTCAAAATAATATACATTTTTAAAATTCTAAAAAGGCCCAAATAATAATGCACTTACGTGACACACATGGCCCTTAATTAAGGCTCGGTTTAGTCAACAAATTATCCCCAAGCCCTGAGAAATTTCTCACATACAGATGATGCAGGAGTGGGATAAAAATCCAACCCAGAACAGCAGGTAAGTCCTATTTTCTACAGCGAGACACAGAATGAATAGAGCAGACAATGACTAGTGACATGGGCGGAAGTCCAAAGGTCACTGCAGGACACTTGATGACAGTATCTGACTCTGGAGACATATTTCCTTCCAACAGTATAAGGCACAGCATGTTATCAGTTGGCTAGATAAATGGCAGGTTTTGATCATAAGAACGAAGGTGGTATCTACCCAATACAAAGATTAAGATATTCTCCTCTTTCATTTAACTTGGTTAGTCAATTCATTTATTCATGTTGAAATATTTATTAAGCATCTAATACACACAAGGTTCTGTACTGTCTACCACTAGGAAAATAAAATATAGTTTAAGACTTTAAGGGGCTTAGAGAATCCTATTCTATCTGAGTTAAATTTCCAACACAGGAGAGCAGCACAATAATAGTTTTTAGGCAGGCTATTGTATTGGTACAAAACGGTCTTCAAAGCATACCTTATTCATTAGAAAACAGACAATCTGTTCTCTACTGCATTAGACTTGAGTAAAAATTTAATTTCAAGTTGAATTTAAAAAATTCAGTTTCAAGTTATCCCCCCAAAACTCCACTCATTGCCCTCTTCTTTTTTTGTGTCTGACTTAATTTCCTGTTCATACAAAAAAAGTTGAAATACTTTCTCCTCACTTGAACTTTGGTAGTGACCAATGACCTCCTATGTCATAATGCCTCAAAAACATCTTTGTTTAAAATGTATACTGAATAAATTTCAATTCAACATTACCACAGTAACTTATTAAGTTTAAAATACAGACTGTTTTTAAACCATGTTAAAATATTTTAAGTGCTTTCAAGATAAATTTTTAAAGAGAACAGAAAAATTCATTAATTGTCCATATACTTAAATTTTCTAGCTTTGGGCAGAATCTTAGCTGGAAGTTGAAAACTCTGCAACTGAAGGAAAAAATTGTGGATCTTGATTTAAGCATGACAAATCAAATAAAACAAACTTGAAACCCTACTTCTATATTTCTATGCTTCTAAATATAGAAGTATAATGTACTGGGAGTTGTAATATGAGGAAGTTATTGTTAATTCCTCATATTTGATATCTGTGTACATTAACATAAAAAGCTGATTTAGATCACTCCCTTTCAATATCTACATGTATTACTCACATAAAATATGTACAGCAAGTTTTATTCTTCAATTGCTTCATAAAATTGAAATGAAAATATTCATTAAAATTTTTTATGCTGCCTTTTCCTCAATTAAGACTTACAAAGTAGAAAGTGCCTATCTTTATGAGAATATTAGTTTGAAAATTCTAAAACACCTTGAAATTACAAGGTTACTACTGAACCTCCATGAAAAAATTATGCCAGAAATGGCAAAATGTAAAACGACTTTATAGGCTTTAGTTTATATAATATAGATGAAATAAAATTAAAATAATATCATTCATCATCCAAAACAGTGAAAAATAAGTTAAAAGCAAAATAGCTGTTTCCAAAAACAAAAACACAGAAAAAACTTCTCCCATATAACCTACTTCTTAAACTAATGCTTTCAAACCAACTAAAACAATTTATATAGTGCAATTTGAAGAAACATGAATTGATACTGTTACTAGGAAATAAATCTTTAAAAAGCATATTCCCCAGCCTCTACAATCAATGGCAGTAGTATTCTTAATTTCTTAATTGCTTTAATAGACTAAGAAATTGCTTAGTTTCTGTAAATGCTAAAATGTGATCTATAATACATAATCTCCTGCCATTATATTGCTCTTAAATTTTAGGTTAATAAGGATTCCTGTTTTCAATCACATCACTGAAACGGCCCAAAAAAAGAATTAAAGAAATAGCAGCAGCTTCAACTAACTGTTAATTAGTTTAGACTAGTATTAACATACTTAAAAATCTTTAGACTTTAAAGCAATTTGTGACTACTATGTATTTACGTAGCTTAAAGTTAAGGAGAGTCTAAGAGGAAAACATTTCTAATCCCCACATCTTAAAATGTTCCAATCATTTAAAAACATAATGAAAGTATTTACATTTCTACAATAATAAAATACTTAAATCCTCTGCACTAGGCACCGAGCCTGGCACTAGGGCTACAGACTACCACAAGATCATTAACTGAGAAAAGGACTGCTATTTATTTAGCCATTAGGTGCTTATTATTAATGCATAAAAGTAACAAGGATTACTCACCAGCCTTCATCAGAACGACATCCTTAAAAAGATATTATTCAACTACAGGCAAAAAGGACACTGCAATAAAAATAAGACTCAACTCCTTTGTCTTTGAGCTGCTCCCAATGAGCACTGTGAGGACTAAGCACTAAGGAAACGCACTGTGGCTGTAAGGCTGGCCTGCCACTCTGGAAGTCTGAGACCAAACTGACGTCACATACTAACATGTCATTGCAGCTGCAAATTAAGACAACTTCTCCAGGAAGAATCTGTTGTAATTATGCATGCCTTCCAGCCAAGAGTATAAAATATGATTTCAACTCCCTTAGAAGTAGCATATAGCATAGAGTAAAATACTAAGATATATGGTTGCAAATAATGTTTGTTTTCAAATTCTCACTAAACTCTAAATAAATGGATATTTCTTGTTAAAACTGTAAGCACACCAGCTAAATGATTCCTTTAAAATCATTTTTCAGTCGTTTCCAAAGTTAATATATACCTATTTCAAAAATTCAACAAACGAAGTTATAAGGAAGGCTAAAATTGCCTGGAATTCTACCACCCAGAAATGGTGATGACAGCTCAGATTTACTGATCACTATGTCAAGCATTTACAAACTCATCTGAGCCTCATAACCCAAGCAGACAGGCTCTGTAGTTATCTTCATTTTATGGAAGAAACTGAGGCACAGAGTAGTTAAGTAACCCACCCATGGTAACAATGCTAATAAGTGACTGGGCAGCATTCAAACACAGGTAGAGTGTAGCCACTACCCAGACATCTGATTACTAAGTTACACTAACTAGCAGAAGAAATAACAGCTGTTCATATTTTGGTGAACATCCTTTTACACCAGAGTTTGTATACATAAACAAATTTATTCAATCTAAGGAAATCAAACTATACATGTTGCTTCACAATCTTTTCACTCAACAATATGCCATGGACAGCTTTCCATGTCAGTAATTACATTCCTAACTTCCCTTTTAAATGACTGCCCATCACAATGATCTAAACCCTTTTCCTACCGGACACTTTATTTTCAATTTTTTGTTATTATAGACAATATAAAATGTATATCACTATCCAGACATCTTTCTGCTTCTCTGTGTTTAACTGTGTAGGATAACTCTTAGAAATGAGATGAGTAGGTCTAAGAATGTACATGTTTTCAGCATTTGCACGTGTGTCCTTCAAAAAGAGGTAACAATTTATAGTCATCCCTCGGTATCCATGGGGAATTGGTTTGAAGACCCCCTGTGGATACCAAAATCCATGGATGCTCAAGTTCCTTATACAAAATGGTGTAGTAATTGCATATAACCTGCACATCCTCCCATATACTTTAAATCATTTCCGTATTACTTATAACACCTAATACAATGTAAATGCTATGTAAATAGTTGTTAAACCGTATTGTTTAGGGAATAAATTACAAGAGAAGCCTACACCTTTTCAGTACAGACACAACCATCCTTTTTTTTTTTTTCAAATATTTTTGATTCATGGTTGTTTGAATCTATGGATGTGGAACCCACAGGTAAGAAAGTCCACCTATATATTCCTACCTCAGTGCATTAGATTTCTCCTTTCCCCACATCTTTGCTCATCCTGATTATTGACAATTATTTTTCTTCTTTGCAAATCTAATAGAAAGTACATACCCTCACACTGTTCTAATTATGTGTGTATATGTTTTAACTACAAGTTCATATTGCTATTCACATGAAAGACAGTCCAGCTTAATATTCAAAATCACACGGGCTCTGGGGTCACATGATCCCAGTTCAAGCCCAGCTCCTCTTCTATACAGTTCTTTGACAACAGGCAAGTTACTTAAGCCTCTCCATGCCTCAACTTCCTTATATGGAAAATAAAGATAATAATATAATCCCTCGAGGTTTTTCTGAGAATCATATTAGAAAAACTATGTTAAACAATTAGAACAGTGCTTACCCCATAACTGTTTAATTAAATGTTGACTCATATTTAACGGCTGACTATATTTCTTCTACAGTTCATGCCCTTCACCCAAAATGGTTATTCTTAACAGAGTATGGGCCAACCATTTTACAAAACATACTGTAAATATCTTGTTAGAATGCTAATAGTATACAAATTTTCAGATACCTCAATCTAAGTTGTCTTACAACTAAATCTAGCATGTAACATAACTGGTGCTAAAACATTCCTTTCACATGAAACTGCTGTAACAAAAATTAAAAATAGTATCTTAAATGAGAAAACAAAATTGTTTCATCACTGAAATACAGACAAGCAAGCCAACACAGTTTGCTATAACCAGAAGGGTTTACATATGTTTTAGAAAAGTAGTGATTCATGATCTTTTCCATTTTTTCCAAAGTGAAGGTTTTGCTAGTTTCAATTACGTTCAGTTTAAAAACTGAAAAAGAAAACAAACCCGTTCTCAAAGATACCAAAAAGAAGTCAATGAAATAACTTTTCCCCATAGTTCAAAAAGCAAAGAACAGCTCCCTTTAAATGACATAAATCATAACAATTTATAAATAGAATACTTGAAGGTTAAAATGTGGTAAGTTTATTGTCTCTACCCCCAAACCAATCTGACTCACTATTATAGAATAAAGCCTTCAACTGTTCTCAACAGGATAGTTATAACAAAACACCTCTAAAAACTTACTAAGAAGGAAGTTTTATATTATTCTAGGAATATAATTTAGGTGTATTCACTGTTGTATATGCTATAAAATTGTATATGCTATAGAAAATTCCCATCTGAAGCAGACATTTTTGTAATAAAATTGCAGCATCATATGTTTGCATAACCGCACAGCGGCATGGTGGTTCTCCATATGTCTGCCAGTAGAAAAACAATAAAATAACAGCAAAGATCTGTCAAGAGACTCTGCAAGATTATCAGGGATACTGAGAAGTAACAAGTCGACCCATTGTTTATCAAATCCACCAAGTGTTTAGTTTATGAAGTCACCAGAATCCTGCAAGATTTCTCTAGGACCTGCGAGGCTCAGGGCCCTACATCCACCTACACACCATCCACCTATACAGAAGGACTACCACAGAAAAAAAGCACAGTACTCAGACAATGGGCGTAAAAGGAATAAGATAAGGTCCCTCCTCTCAAGGACATAATAGCCTGAACTCATAGTTTAACAGGGGAGAGAGAACGGTAAACAGATCATTACAACATAACCTGATTTGCAGAGCACAGAAGAGGAAATGGATAAATGCCTGGGGGGATCTGGAAAAGGCTTAACATAGTAAGTGACAGCTGACTGTACTATTTCAAGATGACATTTTGGGTAGAAGTAGCAGTGGTTGTAAAAGTACAAATTTAAGATACAATCTAAATTTTATACCTACAAAAAGTATCCAGTTAACAGAGAGACCATTTAAGGAAAAAAAATACCTTATCGATAGGGCAATTCTCACAAGTGCCTTGTAAGATTCTGTCCAGATTTTCCCAAATGTTGGAGATGGCAAGTTCAGCTTTCTCAATTCTGCCCAAACCACATTTCAGGAAAGGAAAGTGAGATGGACTGTGGATAGGCGCCCCACTACTTAAATCAGTGGGAAATTCTAAATCTCAATTAATCCTGATTCTCTTTTCACATATCTTTATACTATAGGGCAGAAACCATGCTTCATTAAAAAGCCACAGAAAAAATCCAGTGAGGGCCTCCAAAGTATTCTCCACCAAGTAATGTATTTCAGTGAATTCCTCAGGCATATTTGTGATAACAACTGAGGATTCAGTCGTGATTTATCATGGCATTTATAACTCTTGACCGCTTTCTTCTTGAAAATGCCACCCTTCACTTTGACTTATGTGATCTGGCTCTCTAGCATCACTCTATACAGAATAGGCTTATGTTCAAAATACTCAATCCAATATCCGACTGTACCCATAATTTGGTACCAATTTACTCATCACAAATATTCACAGTAGAAATTGTTTTACTGGGTGAGAAACAGATCTACTACTAATCTCTTTTCCATACAAGTGCCTAACAGTGCTGCACAACATGAAGCATGCAAATTGTTTCATCAGTTGATTAATGATTTTTATCTCCTTGGTCATTTAAGTTTTGCAGATCAGAAAAATACTAGTACAAGGAGAAAAGCACAATTGTATATTCTACCCCAAATTTACATGGAGGCAAAGTAAGAATGATGGTAGTCTCCTTTTCCATTTTCTCAAATTTCCAAATTCATTGATCTTGGCCTATCACATACCATATCTTCATGATTTAAAAAGAAACATCGAAGTAACACTAATTGCAAAAGTAAATAAATTTAAAATAATTCTAAAATATGGTCTCTTTCATATCCTCATTATCTTCTGTTAAAGGTTGGTACTTAGGTAAGGAGTAAATCAATTCACAGAAAATAAACACTCATACCTGATGATAACCTGAGATAGGTTCCAAATATCCCATGTACTTACAGCACTGGTAACCACTACATTAACTGAAGTCTAGTACAGAAGTAAACTCTATGCCGACCAAGACAGACAATCCATGTGAGTGTTGGGCCAACAACTGCTTCTAAACTATGTTAGTTATCCTCATTTGACACTGACATAACAGTTCAGATATATTCAATTTACTACCAAAGAAAAAGTTCAAAGAGGATTGCTATTATCTTGGTGCTCTTTTAGAACAGCAAACTCCTGGAAAAGTAATTGGAAGAGATGAAGGATTTAAGAAACAAATTTATCTATAAACTGCTTAGGAAGAAACCAATTTTAATGAAAAAGGACTTCATCCCACTAGAATTTTCCTCCCTAGGGAGCGGCAGCAACAGAAATATACTTGCTTGCTAATGGGATTCAGAACCTTTTGATTTGAGAATATCCAAGTTCTCAGGTCGTCAATGAACAAGCTGGCCCCTCAAAGGCCAGTTTAATAAGACATTGACAGACATTTTTTATTTCCTTCATTTCTTCTTCCAATTCTTTCTAAACCCCTTCCACTTTTCTGAGATTAGTAGCTCCAACTTCCTTCTTCTGAATTCTATCATAACTTGTATATCTCACCAATCTGTATTATTCAGGTCCAGCTCAACTGTTACCTTTTCAGAGAGATCTCCCCCAATCTCTCTCACTCAGGTAATTCCAGTATTAGGGGCAATCGGCATAACCAACAAAATTTAGAGTTATATATACTTCCACCTCAAAGAATCTACCAGTAGGGATGTATATAAACTATTTTGCATAATAAATAGAAAGTATATACTCATGGAGACTAGACTAACTCTAATGAGTTCATTTGTACAACCAAATATAAACTAAAGTGAGAGATACAGTCAAAAAAGGCAGCAATGATGTGGGCATTAAAACTGATTCTCTTCCCCATGTCCTTGTTATAATATGACATCTCAATTTCTGAGCTACAGGAGAAATGTGAAGTTATATTTTTATCTATCTCCTTTGGCATATCTGAACTCTCTATCTTTGGGTGCTTGAAGACAAGTTTACTTGATGGGAAAAAAAATGCTTTCTGAGCAGTGAATCTTTTAATAGGCCCTGAAATCTTTATCTACGTTTTCACCTTAATCATTACAGTTCTAGAAAAATTTCCCGTCAAAGAGTATGTATACATCAGATGTAGTATGAAAACTTTAAATTTATTTATTTTGTACTCAAATGTGCAGTGGTAACTAATATAAGGTTAGGTAGAGAATTTTCAAATTCCAGCACAATAACGAAATTCAGATTCAAGAATACACTAATGAATATAAAATAAGTCAACAACCCAAGCTACATGAATAAAAAGCATAAATTTAGCTCTAGTTTCCTTGCCTATGTCCTGACTACAAGTCTTCAGGTGAATATAATTTAAAAAAAAAAAAAAAAAAAAAAAGACGACAGGTAAGGGGATCTTAATCCTTGGTTTGGTGTTGTCAGCACCACGCTCTCCCAAGTGAGCTAACTGGCCAACCCTATATACGGATCCGAACCCTTGGTCTTGGTGTTATCAGCACCACACTCCCAAGTGAGCCGTGGGCCAGCCCTCACATTTTTTTGAATTGACAAATAAAAATTGTACACATTTATGTGAATATATATTTTTGAATGATAGTTTGTGACATACTCTAATTGTATACAGATTGATTTTCATTCTGAAAGAAATTATAAAATCTGTCTTTCTACAAAGCCTGATTTATCAACAAAACATCTATTTTATTCAAATACTAACAGTCAATTCTATACTTATATCATTTGCCTAGAGGCTACATTGTCCGGTTTTGATGTAGGAATAGAATCAAACATGATAGTGTCACCAGTTTCATTATCATCAAAAAATAGGCCTCAAAGAAACTCTTATAATGGTTGCTTTGTGCATTAGTTAGCTTGAAACTTAATATGAAACTCCTGCTTATGCTTTCACAAGGAAGCAAGAAAACGTAGAATACGTTATGGAGACTCCTGATTAAGATACAGCCTTAGGACTTAACAGACACTTTTATCCCTACAACTGACTCAATGAAAGGTCCTGAGAAAGTAACCGACTTCATAAGTTGTCCTTTATTCACCATGATATTGTGTAACAGACATAATCAGGTGGTCTTGTATCAACAACTCCAGCCAAGACTACTGCTTGCCAAGACCAAGTTTTATTAGAATATGGATATTCTCCCTTAAAAGCAAACAAGCAATAAATAAACAAAACCATGTATTCGTTTACTATGCAGTGACTTAAAAAAACAAAACCAAAAGTTTTATCTCATTACACTTCTACAGTCATATTTCTAGCAATGGAGAGAAAATTTCTTTTGTCTGTTTTTTATACCTCATTTATACAAATTACCTGGCCAAGTTTTTTCTTTTCTTTTAAATAAAAATGCTTATCCTTGTTTTGCAAGTTTATTGGAAATGTTATATCTTTTTATTTATTTATTAATTTAGCTCGTGGTGGCTGGCTGGTAAGGGGATCTGAACGCTTGACCTGGTGTTATCAGCACCACTCTCTTCCAAGTGAGCCACCAGCCAGCTCTGGAAATGTTATACATATTGCCGTGTAATGTTAAACAAACAAACAAATGTGGGTTGAGATTTAATTTCATTGGCTAATATTAATAGATTTTTCATTTGCTTAACAAATATTTATAGAGTATAATACTTTTTCTGTAAAAGAAGCTTACCAGATCCTGTTGGAGAATTAAAAAATGAAAAAGAAATGAAATGTCCAAATTAATTGTGGGTAGGTAAGTGGGATAGATAATTACATAACTAAAATACAAGTTAGAATATTAGATGCTATAGCACAAATGGATTCCAGAACCAGACTGCCTAGGTCAGAGTCCTGGATCAGGCCTTAGGAAAACTACTGCATCTCTCTGTGACTCAGTTCTTCACCTCTAAAGTGGGTATAACAATAGCATCTTCCTCATAGTACTGTTACGATTAAATTAATGAAAACATTAAGATCCTTACAATAGTGTTTGACACATAATTAGAGCTTATTATGCAATAGCTATTATTGTTCTAATAGGCATGTAGATGAAAAAGAGCAGAGATAAATGTAAATGGGCTTTGAGTTTGAACTCTATAAAGGACGGGTAGGATCTGGACAGTAGAAAATATGAAGTCACAATGAAAAAATATTGAGGTAAAAATGAGATGATTAGTTTGGCTTGGTTATAATGCAATGGTTTAAAAAGGTACATGAAGAGCAGGGTTGAAGGTTGTGAGCATCAGGCAAACGGGCCTAGGTGTTACACAGTAGGCTACAGAGAGCTACTACTGAAGACAGAAAGTCTCCATTATGATCATTTATGAACAATGGAGACTATCAGCAGAGTATTATAAGTCACACGGAGGGGTGGCAAAGGTTTGGATTTATCACAAATGCCCTTGAGAAAGCTGACTTTTCCATGAAGCAGTTTCACTTACTACAAAACAGAACTTAGGCTAACAACCCCATCACAACAAATAAAAGCACTAAGCTGGGATCTTAGTGGGTTTCAATTGTCCAGAGATGAGTTGAATGAGTAAACAAATGAATCTGAAAGAAAAGGAAATTCAATACTGACTTGAAAACAAGTTTGACTCAGTTCTTATTACTGTTTAGATTTTTAATGAAAAGTTCTCTTATCAAGGTTTTTCCAAAACAGTTGCTAATGAACTCTTAATAGGGTCATCTTTTGATGATTGCTGCTGTACAGAGATTGCTCATTGCTATCCACTGCCCACTCTTCCTCTCTTGCTCAGCCTTATTCAGGGAAGGGATGCACCCAACTAAAAGTACGACATATCCTGGCTTCCCTTGCAACTAGGTGTGGACATATTAATCAGGCATAGCCCATGAGATGTAAACAAGAGTGTCATGCGGGACCTCTAGATAGGATGCTTTAAAGGAGAGATGGGGAGAAGCTAGGAAATTAATTATTTCGTACTTTTGATTTTCATTCCTTTTCGACATAAGGAAAGCAAATAGATCATGAAGTAATCTTGAGAAACAAAGTCTCATTCTAGGGTGGTGAAACAGGAAAATGGAAGAAATCTAGGGCCAATTCTAATCCTAAAATGCCTATCTCTGGGACTGCTTTACTTGAAAAAATAAACTACTGTGTTTCAAGCACTCATACATAGAAGCTCTTAGGCTTAAACACATCACTAGCACGGGGAATAGGATTAACTCTCTAAGATTAATTATTAATCTTAGACTGAGAAAGTTCATTTTCTCCAGAGCACACAGAAGGAAAAAAAAAATTCACTAGAACCGAATCTGGACTCTTTCGAATAGGAAGAAAGTTGGAAGGAACAGTAAAGCACCAAGAATGGCCCACCACATTCTGTGACAAATTAATAAACCCTATATATCAATGAAAATGTAATTTAGCATGGACAAACCGGTTCAGTGCGTTAAGTGACCAGAAAACATTAACAACAAGCAACAAAAGGAAGATTAAGCTGCCCAAACTTTCAGTTCTTCGTAACATAAAATACCAGAAAAGATGTACTCAACTCAAAACTGCAGGGATATAACCTACTTTCTTATGCAGTAAAATTACTGTCAATCAAGTAAAAACATCTTGAAAATTGCTATACAGGATTATTCTCCTACTCTAAATAATCTATGTATCCATATCTCTGATTCTTAAATCAGCTATTTCAAAAGTGCATATTAGATAAAAGACAAGAAAAAATAAGGTATTTTAACTTAAACAAAAGAGTAAATTCAATTCTTAAAAACTTTGTTCAGATACTCAAGGATCTGAGTATCATAATTTGATATAACAAATTATATCATAATCTGATATAATAAATTATGGATACTGAAACAAACCTTAGAAATAGACCAGTTGCATGACTGTCCTTCGAAAAATTTCAAAACACAATATGTAACACAATATAGTGTTATCTAACCAAAATTTCAAAACACAATAGTGTTATCTAACCAAAATTTCATAACACAATAATGTTATCTAACACCCCCCCCCAAAAAAACCAAAACCTGATTGTTCAGAATTTAATCTGGAAGCCCCAGAGTCAGTTCAGGATCCCAGCATAAATGTTTAGTGTTAACAGGAATGTAAAATAGTGCCATGGAAAACAGTTTGGCTCAAAAAGTTAAAACATAAAATTACTACATGATCCAGCAATTCCACTCTTAGGTATATACATACCCCCAAAGAATTGAAAACAAATACTTGTGCACAAATGCTCACTGCAACACTATTTACAATATGTATAATAGTCAAAAGATAGAACCGACACATCTTACAACACGGATGAATCTCCAAACTGTTTTGCTAAATGAAAGAAGCTAGATACAAAAGGGCACATATTTATGATTCCATTTATAAGAAAAGCAGATTAGCCCTGGTTGCCAGAGGCTAAGGTAGGAAGAAATGGGGAATGACTGCTTAAGGGGCACAGGGTTTCCTTCTGTGGTGATGAAAATATTTGGGAACTACCCAGAGGTGATAGTTGCATGCCACTGTGAATGAATGTACTAAATGACAATGAATTGTACACTTTAAAATGGTTATTTTACGTTATATGAATTTTACCATAAGGAAAAAATAACTGATGTAGCAGTAATATGAAATGTAAAGATCTGAAGGAAGATGTGCATTGGAATTTAATCAGTCCTGGCTAGTAGTATTTTGACCTGCTTTAATTAAACAGTACGCTACAATTCTTATCCTGATTTGGATTATCCTGGAGTCTTCTTCATTACAACCAGCATTTTAAGAAGACTTAAAATGTGAGTCTACATTCTGATACTCAGATTAATTCCCTCACTGCAAATGGAATTGCCCAACTGCCCATTCAACTTGGTCAGGAGAAAGACTGAAGAGCATTCTGAGCTAAATCACAAATGAAAGACACTCTAATAGTTCAGTTATGAGGATCCTTGGGGAAATTCCTTAGCAGTTTGGGACCCTCTAACATTACCTTACAGTGCTTTGCTCTGCTTCCTATGAGAAAAATGAGATTAAAAGATTGTTTCCTACTGTCTGTTATTCCTAAACGAGAATCAGGATCAAGAATCAGAGTGGCCCCTTCCAGAAGGCAGACCATACAACATAAAGTAACAAGGGAAAAAAATAAAAATAATAATAATTGCAAATTCTGCAATTAAAATTCCATCTTTGTCGAGAAATTTTACTTGTTTGCAAATTTTCAATTAAAAATGAGAGAGAAGAAAAATTAAAATACAGCCTTCAAATGTTTTAGATGAGGTAAGAAAGTTCTGCACTCATCCAGAACTTCTGCCCTGGGTAAAGTCATGAAAGGGTTGCCCTTCTCTCCTGTGGTATGGGAGGTGGCTAGGGCTCTGAGGCAGGCAGCAGGCACCCCTCTAACATCTCTCCTCAAAGACGGGGCAAACATATGCAGTTATGGGGCCCTAAATAGATATTGAGACGCTTACCCTTGGTGAAGTGGACTGGAAGTAGCAGTACAGTACTGCTGGACACTTCATATTGTATGGAATAAAGGCATTGCAAAAACCCTTTTCACTAGTGTGTGTCCCTTACTGTCCTAAAATTTCTGTCCCACTGTGGCTGAAAAAAGAGACAACCTCAATTTTGACAGACTCTAATACATTTATAAAATATAACACATATTTTCACAAATTACATAAATTTTACTTTTAGAATGTATATATACATATTTTAAAACCATATACTTTTGAAATACTATCATATGACTTTTATTTCAGTATAATATTGATGGTTATTGAAAATCAGACAATCGTTGAGATAAATTGTCTAAAATTCCGTAAGTTAGTCATATTTATTTGGGGATATTTCATAAAACTCTCAAACTGAAGGCCATATTTAAGCATCTTTTTCTACAACAATTAAAAAAATTCGTATGACACTATTTGATTTTAAAGAACGTAGGTTTTTTCCCCTTGGGATGATGTTTTACCAGGAAATACAGAAAATTGGTTTATACCTTATGAAAGCAACACCCACTGACAACATGGGCAAGGGATTGAGAAAAGGAGTTAATGGTAAAATTATGTCCAAAAAAGAAAAGACATTCAATTAAACAAGAGTCCTCCAAACTTCAGTCATTACTGGACATCTTTAAGTTTCTGCCATATCTGGGTACCATATGTACTATTAAATGTATGTGAAAGTTGCTTTATTTAAAAAGGCAACTTATCCTCATCCTAAGCTCTATCTGTGAAATCACAGGTTTTTGTTCACTATACTTTTTCTAACACACAATATTAAAATGAGAAGGTTTCATCCTCATATTACCTTATTACACTGTAATTACTTTAACATACTTCAGTATAAACAGTGGTGAAGGCAGTTAGCTATTATGTTAAGTACACTATCAGTGATCCACATTCAGGGCAACTAAGATGACCATCAAACAAGAACTTCAAGTATCACTATCTAAATCTGTATCAGAGGGTTCATTAATTAGCATAAGGGATGTTGGAAATATTTTTTCATGGTGAGATGAGTGATATTCAAAATATGTGGTTGGCTAGAGGTCCTTGCATAAATTGGAAACAAGTATTTGGCTATCCCAGCAGCCAAACGCCTTCAGAGTAGTGGCCCAGAATAGAATTTCATTTTGTTCTTCATGCCTCTCAGTGAAGGACTCTGCTGCTTGAACCCATTAAGTTAGCTTATCCCTCTGTGAGAATACTGTTACATTTGGAGTTAATCTTTCATGTAAGGTGTTCTGTTGTGCCTAATGCCTAAAAAGTACACAGAGTAGAGACTTACTATTTTTACAGTTTAGATGAGTGTTTTTATACCTACTTGCTAATAATGTGTGTAGAAGAATTCAGTGTAGGACTTGTTTTCATGCACTAACACAACTGGGAGCAAGGCTGTGGGGTAGGAAACATACATAGATCACATATACCTGTAACTATCAGAGGGTAGTATAGGTACTTACTTACCAGAAGAACTAACAAAGGAAAATACCCAAATGCTTATCTCCTCTCACAACACACCTAAAAATTGTTTTGTATACTACAGTAACATGTGTACCATGCTTTGGGAAATGTCAAATTAAACGTGTACATTAAGAAGAAATTAGGGGGAAAAGGAGGAGCTACCTATGGAGTTCATGAAGGCAAGAGAAACTACGATGAGAGAAAGAAAAAGCTGCTCTGAGCATTTCGGGCCTCGGCTGCTTTAAGGCTCGAGCTGATAAGCGCATGGAGCAGGAGCCGGCAGAAGCCGCAGCTGTGCCCTTCAAATGGAGTTACTTGGAGGTGGCAGGGGAGAAGAGGGCCTTGGCGGCCCCAGGACAGCAAGACCACTAATAGGGTTCACGTGGACCCACGCAGGAGCAAGGAGCCAGAACAACTGAAAAAAAGGGAGCCATTCAGAAGCCGGTGAGTCATTGCAAGGGACCAGCGCATGGCCCGTCCCATGGGAAGTGTTTGCAGCACAGGCGGTGGGGGAGACAGGCCCACCAGGGGAACACTGGGGCACAGCAAGGACAGCTGATCTGCCCCCCAATCAGCACAGGACCATTCAGAGGAGACTGGCTGGGAATGCAGAATTGCATGGGGTGCAGTTTGATGAAAAAACTCAGGCCCAGATCAGAGATTCTACAGAACACAGATCCACCGGGTCTCTGGAGAGCCGGAAGTACCTACAAAGTCAACCATTAAACCCTGAGCTGCACAAAAGGACTTCCCTAGGGAAACAGCAGCAAAGTAGCAATTTAAACAACCACACAGCTCAAGTACTGGTTCCTAAAGGAAGTTCCCCTGTGTTAGAAGCAAAGGACAAAAATTAGTTCCGGACCAGGAACATTAACAGCATCTTGGGGCCTGCCTGGGAACTGGAGGCTTGAATCTGGGACCGGACCCCACTCCCACTTCCAGGCAAACTGCACCAGTGCGTCAGGGCCAGCCTGGGGACCTGAAGCATGGAGAAGAGGACTGGACCCCCCCTCCCACAACCAGGCACACCATGCCAGCACCTCGGAGCCCACTGGGGGACCCGGAGCATGGAAAAGGGGACTGGATCTCTCTCCCACAACCAGGCCCACCAAGCCATCGCCTTGGGGCCCACCCATGGTCCCGAGGCATGGAGAAGGGGATCAGACAACCCCTCCCACAACCAGGCACACTGAGCCAGCAATTTAGGGCCCACCCAGGGACCTAGGGTATGGTGTCGGGGACCAGACCACCCTCCCATAACCAGGCACAACATGCCAGCATCTCGGAGCCCACCCAGGGACCAGGGGCATGGTGATGGGGACCAGACCCCCTCCCACAACCAGACACAACATGCCAGCACCTGGGAGCCCACCTGGGGACCAGGGGCATGGAGAAGGGGACTGGACCTCTCTCCCTGACGGAGTTTGGATGTGTTGTCCCCTCCAAAACTCATGTGGAAATTTGATCTCCAATGTGGCAGTGTTGGAAACTGATTGAGTCATGGGGGCGGATCCTTCACGAATGGATTAATGCTCTCCCTGGGGGAGGGGGAATTAATAAGTGAGTTCTTGCTCTATTAGTTCCCACAAGAGCTCACTGCTTAAAAAGACCCTGGCACCTTCTCTCTCTTGCTTCCTCTCGCCATGTGATCTGCTTGTACCTGCCAGCTGCCGGCCACTTTCCGCCATAAGTAGAAGCAGCCTGAGGCCCGTGCCAGATGCAGCCGTCCCAGAATTGTAAGCCAAATAAACCTCTTTTCCTTATAAATTACCCAGTCTCAGGTAATTCTGTTATAGCAACACAAAACTGACTAAAACACTCCCACAACCAAGCACAAAAAGCCAGCGCCTCGGGGACCACCCACGGTCCCAGGGCATGGAGAAGGGGACCAGACCACCCTCCCACAACCACGCACACCACACCAGCACCTTGGGGCCTTCCCGGGGACCTGAGGCAAGGAGAAGGGGAACGGACCTCTCTCCCACAACTAGGCACACTGCACCTGTACCTCAGGGCCCACCCAGGGACCCGGGACACGGAGAAGGGAACTGGACCCTCTCCCACAACCAGGCACATGGCGCCAGTACCTTGGGCTCTGCCCAGGGACCAGAGGCATGGAGAAGGGGACAAAACACACCCCACAACCAGGCATACCGCCAGTGCCAAGAAGCATGCCAAAAAAAGCAGCCCCACGTGGGTGGCCCACCACAGCCACCACAATAACCACGGCTGCTGCAAAAGCAGCTAGACACCACAGCCATCACGCAGATGGTTCGGCAACCACTGGAGTATATTCACACAAGAAGAGTCACCAGCAGAGACAAAGAAAAGAAGAGGATGTCTCTTTCCATAAAACCCATTTCAGAGTGACAGAAGAAGCATCTGCTTTATGATATAATATTGGGGGACCTGATCACATCTCTCAGCATTGGACCGATCATCTAGGCAACAAGTTAACAGAGTAACCATTATTCTTTCAGAAGGAGAGAAAAAATCTAGGGCAATTAGAGGGGGGAGGGGGAGGGAATGGGGGAAAGGGAGAGGTTGGCCAAGGGGCATAAAGAATAATGACGATTTGTAACAATACATAAGCTAGTAATACTGATTTAATCAACATATCTCAATGTTCAACCCCAAAAATATGCATAGTCGATTTTGATTCAATAAATAAAATAAATTATTTTTTTAAAAAAGAAGAAATTAGCAACTACTAAATCTAACAAAACAAACGACTATGACTATGGATTGAAAGCCCCAGATTGCCCAGATGAGTTGCTGGTATTCCAAAGTATTAGTACATTATCTCACAATGAGAATGACTACATAAATATGCTTAAAGTACCTTATTTAATTTATTCTAAGTACTTTTTAGAAACAAAAACAGGGCCGGCCCATGGTTCACTTGGGAGAGTATGGTGCTGATAACACCAAGGCCACAGGTTTGGATCCCTATATAGGGATGGCCGGTTGCTCACATGGGAGAGCGTGGTGCTGACAACACCAAATCAAGGGTTAAGATCCCCTTACCAATCATCTATTAAAAAAAAAAAAGAAGAATAAAATAAGTAAATAAATAAACATTTTAACAGCTCTGAAATTAAGAGGCTTCTTACATCTGATGGTATTTTATGATTACTATTCACTAGGCGGCAATTGTGATATCACTATCATTAACTGTTTACGCTCAATCACCAAAAGCACAGTGTGTATCAACAGCTTAGAATAAAATCCTAGAGACAACAGCAGAGTACACCTTTTACCCTTAGGACCCAAATGGTTGTGGAGAGGAAGCACTCAGCAACATTTTGGATGAATTAATCAGAAGTAAGTTAGGCCTACCTAATTATAAAGCACACAATAACTGAAGGAAAAAATTTCACTCACATCTAATGTTCTTCCCTCCCCCATAAAAAACCCCAAATATTTATCTAATAATATCCCTTGTATTAAATGAGCTGATTCACTGAGCAAAAATTTAAGACCAAATTAAAGCAAACTAGCTGCGACCTCTCCAAAGCACGGTGTTTGATGATGTGAATACCTGTGGCAGGGTAATCAGAGGCTCCCCCACCCTTCCCTTCTGTGTTACACTTGACCCAGCTGCACATATTTACATTATCTGCCTGGCTCTCATAGGCATTTGAACTTGTCATCTCAGAATTAAAGAGTAGCTAAAAGAAAGCCTGATGTGCCTGTATTTCAAAAAATATTTACACCTCCTTGTGACTCAAACATATATTTTCTCTGGTAATGTTTTCTATCTCCCCTTATATATTATTAATTTATTATTTTTTAAAATAAGCCATTTCCAATGTCATAGGAAGAGGCTGGTTGTGAATAAATGGAAGTTTCTAGGACCTGAACCAGTTCTTCCCTTGTTCAATATTTCAGGCAACAGTTATCGAGTGTGAATAGCAATGGGGGTGGTGCATGTGTGAGTGCACTCTGTAATTCCTAAAGCTGAGAACTAACAAATCATTAAATTAGGCTCTGCTCACATTTTTAAAAAGGCATTTCTACCAAGACTTTCACAAAGTACAAAAATATTTGGTGCATACAACAAGACAAATTGTAGTCACTAATTAGGAAATAAACACAAACATTCCTAAATCCAAACCATTTGTAGTTTTGAGGATGTTCAGACTATAATCTCAAAGAAAGCTGGACCCGTAAAACACATAATTTTTTTTTATTAACTACAGCCCATAGTTGTATTCACATTCCCTTAGTTTTTACTTAATGTCCTATTTCTGTTCCAGGATACCACAGTATATACCTTAGGCTCCTCTTGGCTGTGACAGTTGCTCAGACTTTCCTTGTTTTTGAAAGCATGTACAGCATGACAGCATGTACAGCTGTTTCTTTTGTTTCTAGCCTTACAGACTCCACTCATTTGCAAAGTTAATTAGACCAGTACCTTTCTGCTCCATTCCCTTCAGTAAGGTGTGTCATACATTTGTAATAGGTTCTTTTGTCATAGTCTGCATTCTTTTTTTTTAATAAGAAAACTTATAACAAATTAATTTTATTATTTAACGTGCTGGGAGAAGGCAAAGCACAGGGAAAATCACTGGAGAATAATGTCCCAAGTGTGCCATATTCCAAAGGAGGTACAAAGTTTATATACCAGTGTTCATGAGAGCAGGTGGGAAGAGGTACAAGCCCCAGAACAATGGCTTAAGACCAGGTTTCTCTAAAGTTATGGGGGGAGGTGTTGTTACAGGCAGAAGAAGGACTGTCTTAGTCTGCATTCTACCCTGGGATCCCTAGACCTCCCAAACAATTTTTTTTACATACAGACAGGTTTCACTCTTTGTGCTGTAAAGAAGTTCAGTGGTTTTTGACAAAAGCATGGTGTCATGTAACCACAACTAACAGTATCATACAGAATAGTTTTACTACCTTAAAAATCTCCTGTGCTTCACCTACTCAACCCTTCCTCCCATCCCCCAATCCCCTGATCTTTTTACTGTTGCTATAGTTTTGTCATTTCCAGAACATCTATGGGAATCATACAGCATGAAGACTTTCAGACTGGCTTTTTTCACTTAGCAATATGCATTTAAGATCCATCTATATCTTTTTGCAGTTTGATAGCCCATTTCTTTTTATTGCTGAATAATATTTCATTGTTTGGATGTACTACACATTATTTATCCATTCGCCTACTCAAGGACATCTTGGTTACTTTCAACTTTGGCAATTATGAATAAAGCTGCTATGAACATTCACATGCAGGTTTTGTGTGGACATAAGTTTTTAACTCATTTGGGTAAATACCTAGAAACAGGACTGTATGGTAAAACTATGTTTACCTTTGTAAGACACTGTCTGTCTTCCAATTTTGCATTCACACCAGCTATGAATGAGAGCTCCTGTTGCTCCATAACCTTGCTAGCAACTGGTCCTGTCAGTTCTTTGGATTTTAGCCATTTTAATAGGTGCATAGTGATATCTCAGTTATTTAACTTCCAATTCCCTGATGACAAATGTGTTGAGCATCTTTTCATATGCTTATTTGCCATCTATGTATTTTCTTTGGCAAAGTGGCTATTCAAATCTTTTGCTCATATTTTAACTGGGTTGTCTGTTTTCTTATGGAGCACAGATATTTTTTAATAAAAGAATTATGTTTTGTTCAGATTCACATCATTTGGTAGAGAACAGACTATAAATCAGTCCCATCAATTTGTCTAGGTCAGCATTTCATCTAGGAAACAATAACAAACAACTTGAGTCTTCAGT
Source organism: Cynocephalus volans (assembly GCF_027409185.1). Lineage (NCBI taxonomy): Eukaryota > Metazoa > Chordata > Mammalia > Dermoptera > Cynocephalidae > Cynocephalus > Cynocephalus volans. The sequence continues at coordinate 93,458,958 of NC_084471.1, forward strand.
TTGCTTCCTTTTTAAAAGCAGCACAAAGGGCCGAGCCCGTGGCGCACTTGGTAGAGTGCTGCGCTGGGAGCGCGGCGAAGCTCCCGCCGCGGGATCGGATCCTATATAGGACTGACCAGTGCACTCACTGGCTGAGTGCCGGTCACGAAAAAAAGACAAAAAAAAAAAAAAAAAAAAAAAAGCAGCACAAAAAAATGGAACCAATCCAAAAGTTAGGGTTAATGATTAAGAGATTAAGGTACATTCATAGAAGTAGCGTACTACAGAGCTTTTTATATGCTCATTATAAATTCTGACCACATTTCAGCTGGATAAAAGTTCTAGAGTTGTAATGTTTAAAATATAAGCCACGTACATAGCATATTGGTCCACTACCAGAACTTTGGCAAACATCTATGTTTTATTTTCATACCTCTATCAAGCTTAATGATGTAGACTGCAAATGAGTTAACTGATAACTTTTCTCAAGAGATATTGGACATTTTATCTGAAAATGTGGTTAACAACAACTAAAAGAAAATTAACTTCTCTATTTTCTGTGGAAATTACAACTGCATTCAATGAGTAAGTGAGATGGATGAAAGCATTCAACCAAAGGTAAAAAAGAAAAAAACAAAACAAAATTGAGGAATTTTACTTTCTCTTTGTGTGAATTTGTTTTCTAAAGAAAAAAATCTTTGGCAAGAGTATTAACTGCAGTTCTATAGTGTGCTTGACAAAACCAGAGAAAAAAGTGTGTCTACGAGATGTTCTTTTTTTTAAATGATTCCCCCATCTGTTTCCACAAAAACAAATTATATAAAGATTGCGTATTGGATATCTTTCCCTGAATTATACCAGACATTCAGGCTATTAGGGAGAGGATAACCACCTTTCCCCTCTAAAATTCCACAGGATTGTACTGGCCACCCATGACAAAATAAATAAATAAAATAAAATTCCATAGGAAAAAAATTACCTTAAACCTAAGACTAAAAACAATTTAACTGTATTTTTAAAACAAAGGGATATGTAAAATGTTACATTTGAAAGGACGAGTCGACACCAGTTGATGATCCACCGGAGAGAGCTCGTTTATTAGGCAGCACACACACATATATATAGGGCTTTAAGGGAAGCTGATTGGTTTAAAATACAATCCCTATTTCGCATACCGCATGGGGCTTGCGGGGGAGCTGATTGGCGTGCGAATTCGCGCGGGCGGGAAGGAGAATGCGGAAGAGAAGGGCAACCAGCGCCATGATGGGGTGTGGCCGAGAAGGGCTTATGTGATCAGGGTGTGATCCCTTGGGGCATTTGGGTTCTTACAACATTAATAAGCTTATTATTAGATACTTATAGATAAACTATAAGTATTCAATGTACAGTAAATAAGTCTTTCTATCTAAATTGTGATTGTCAATTCAAGGGAGGAATTAAAAAAAGAGTGAAAGAGACGTAATATGGAGTAGCAATGTACAAATGATTCACAAACCTTTTACAGTTGTTTGTAAAAACAAAACAACACACACATACCCACACACCCCCAAACAAAAACCAGAAATAAATATAACCCTACCTGATTAAAAATAGAAGCATAATTGACAGATTTCTTATGTTTAATTCCATCTCAAGTTTGGAAATATATTTTAAAGCATTTTATATTATGTCTTACTACACACATAGCTTCCCTTTAAATGAATAATTAATTAGAGGTTTTTTTTTTTTTTTTAAATACAGAGACATATAGAAAAACGTAGAACAAAACAGGTCATTGATTCATTGCCAAGGATAATCTGGTACACAAAAATAAGTAAATGCAATATATACACATGATTAGATAATTCAAAAGCTATTCAGAAAGCCTTTGTATCAACTGCTTCAGATATACAAATTACTGAAACACCCTCTTCCTTTTTACTGGTGCAAAATAAATCATAAAACGTTAAACATATTTTTTTACAGAGCAAAAACAGTTTATGGAGATACATTTCTATTCCATAGCATTTTTGGATATTGTTGCTAAGATCACGAATTTTTAAATATAGAAGAGTATGTTGTTATCTGTTGTTCTTGTTGGGGCTACTGGAATTAAAGTTCCTTCCCCTAGCAAGAATAAAACATATCTACTTGAGTATTTAGCATTCAAATCCTCACTCCTCTACTGTTCTTGCCAACTAGATTAAACTGGGGATACTGGTTCCAAAATCCAAAGATGCTCAAGTCCCTTATATAAAATGATGTAGTAACTGTATATAACCTATATATATCCTCCCATATACTTTAAATCATCTCTAGATTATTTATAATGCCTAATACAATGCAAATGCTATGTAAATAGTTATACTGTATTGTTCAGGCAATAACGACAAGAAAAAAGTCTGTACATGTTTAGTACAGTAGCAACAGTCCACTTTTTCTTCCTGAATATTTTCGATCTGCAATTAGTTGAATCCATGGATGTGGAACCCACAGATATGGAGGGCTGACTGTTCAAGGAAGGTTAAGAGCTGGGATTTAGGCAAAGATAATTCAAGTTCTATCACATGACACTGTAGGAGTAAACATTTTGAGCAAAAATTATTGGTAACCTGCTACAACTCTCTGTGGAGCACTGTCTGATACATCTAAAATAATGCTATTTGACAATCCCATCCCTCTCTGATTCATGTTCCCAACTTCTAGAGAGGCTAGTTACTTTTCCACTAGCCTTAAGTGTCTCAAGGAGTCTTGGTAGATAATCTTACTTTCTAAATTACTGAAATAACTGCAACCATTTGATATGCTCTCTCAATTACTACTATTGCCGTCTGTGATAACTAGCCTCCAAGATGGCACCCAATGATCAACAGCCAAAGTCACTTAGCTGAACTGCAGCAATTTACTAACCCACAGAAATGTTTATTGTTTTCAACACTGCATTTTGGGATGATTCTTTTACGCAGCAATAGGTAGGTTAATGTAATTTATTTAATTTTTCCTAAAGCATCCAAATATTATGTAAGTCCTCTCAAATTTAAGAAGTGCTCTTCCTTAAGTTCTTCTGTTTTTCTTTTGCCAAACTCCTCTAGAGACTGCACACCAATCATGCTACTAAAACTGCTTTCTTAAAGGTCAATCAATATTCTCATAATTGCTACATCGATGTCCTCTGTTTCTTTCTCATCTCTTTGATGTCTATGCAGCTTTTGACAATCGAAAATCTTTACATTCTTGGTTTCCATGGCATTGCATTCTCCTTAGCACTGACACAGGGTGTCAGGAATAATTTTCTAACTTTCTTCATGCGCTGTATTTTTACCCACACCTCTTAAACATCGGAATTCTAATTTCAGTTCCCACCTTTTCCCACATTAGGCATGATGATAGCAACAACAACAGTAACCAGCACAATCAAAGTTTATTGAGCACTTATGTGCTAGGCCTCATGCCAAGCTCTTCACATATCAATGTACCCTATATTTAGCCTTCTTATTAACTCCTTGGTGCCTAAATATACGAGGGACTTCAAAAAATTCACGGAAATATATAATTAAGATAATGTGAAACTTTCCATGAACTTTTTGATGTACCCTTGTACTCTGAAATTCTAGGAAATTTTCTTCCCCTTTCTAGTAGTGAACTGCATTCCAAAGGCCTTATTCTCTTGTTACCATCGGTTCCCCAGCATTTAGAACAGTGCTTGAATATAGTAGGTGTTTATGGAGCACAGAGTAGGATACTTGTGCATAAGTGATTGAAAGACCCCACATATCCCCTTCTATTAACATATTTATTGATAATAATGTTTAAAAATCATAACAGGGTTGAATCATATGGCATTGCCATTGTCGAAGGTCAAAAAAAGTCAAATATTGGCAATTGTATTTACTTTAGACAATATTTTTGAAGACAGTTTCAGTGTTATGACTACAAAATACAATCAAAATAAGTCCATCAGTAGTTACATGTAATAATAATATTGAGAAAAGAAGTTTTGGAGGACACTTTCTTGAGGAGAGAGAAAAGGGAAGAAAGATTAGAAGCATCCCAGGTTAACATATTAAAAGGTAACAGCAGCAGGTAGACAATGGGCAGCATATGCAAGCAAATATGATACAAAAACCCTATGTCCTACCTTCATTTCCTCCATGTTCTAGTAGTGGTCCCTGGACTACAGCCAACCAGGCAGTGAATCCTTTATGTAGTAAAGGCTCTGCTATTATAGAAAATTTAACCACCAGAAGGATCACATTAGTTCAGAACCTCTAAGAATCACCTATATTAAGATGTGTCCAATATTATTCTCTTAGCTGTTTTTCAAAGGCAGATGTAAGGAAAAGTCTGCCTGTTTTGCTGCAAAATTTCTGCAGGGCAAATTGTCTATTATACCACCCAGTGTTCCTAAATAAAAACCCCATGAGAAATTCTATTCAAGGAAAATCTCTCTCTCTGGATGAACCAATACGCCTCTTCTTTCTGACAGTATGGTAACTTAGATCTCCCTTTTACATTGGGAAACAGAGCTAAAACTGAAGTTCAATTACAGCAATACTATTTACTTTTACATTTAGAAAGTTTGAATTTTATGATTTTCTTTACTTCTGAATTTATCTATCTTTATTTTATTGATCATATTATTTTTTTATTATGTTTTCTAGAAAAAACAATATAAATAAATGTAACTCATACCCAAGTCAACATTATACAACCCTTTCTAATAAATCTTATTTATAAGTTGTTTTGTTAAATTATCATTTTACCTTTGAAAATACAAATTTAGTCTGAAAGCCAAAACCCAGCACTTTGTTGAGCTATTGATATTATACTTATCAGCAGGGCCTATAATCTTATTATACAGTTTAGAACAGATTTTTTTTAAAACTTGCTGAATGATTTGAGATTTCTTTAAAACTGCTACATTTTTAAAAGGGGACTCAGAGAGTAGATTGGGCCCTTTATATGGCTTATTTTATGACATGTTCTCAGAAGGATATGAATATATGGTTTCAAATACAAAAATCCTTTTTAAAAAAAATATAACTCAAAGTGCTGGTTGGGGGTGGGGTGGGAATGCTGTTATCCAAACTACATATACGCAACCTACATACACACTCATACACCAGGCTAAAATCTCAGCTGTTAACATATTAGAGGCCATATTTTCTTGGCTATCTCTGCATGCTAGAGAGCACTAAACACTCAATAGTTACTTAATGTCTGGATTCTGTTATAGCTACTGTATTATTTATAACTCATAATATATTTTTATATTTCACATTAAAAAAAAAAAATCTATTCAATAGCTCTAACAAGCTTAACTGACATGGAGATTCCAAATACTGCAAAAGAAGAATTAGTATTTTGTAAGCAAATAAATTCTGGAGAAAGAATAAAAAGAAAGAGCTATGCCTCCTTTCAAAGAAAGCAAGCATCTACCCGTGTGGATTGACATGATTAACATTTTCTAGTGTACGGCTTCAGATAGTCTCTTTACACCATTTGGCAGGCAACGTTTTCACTTGCTTTCATTCTCCCTTCATCAGCTATTCTAAAATCTTTGCAATTCTACTTGATCACTACCTAATCAATCCCATGCCTCCAAGTAAATATTTGTTGCTCTACAGTCAAATCTTAACTATAGTTATGCCCATTCTTTCTTCTTTCTTTCTCCAAGTCTTTAGAAGATGAGGTGCCCTCTCTTCATTACATATCCTTGACCTGTTTTCTTCTCAACTTCACTGGGACCTTGTTCTAACAACTGGTTCTTCTCTCCGTCTTCAACCTCTTCTCTCTACTGGCTCCAATTTCCCATTACTTCAGACCTTCCTATTCTTTGATGCAGCATGTCACTGAATTTCTCTGTTCCTTCTCAGGCAAAAAAACCACATCACAGTGGTTGTTTGCACTTCCTCACTCCTGCCTACTCCCTTCACTCATCCACTAACTGTAATCTTACTTCTGTTCTCCCGTCTCCCTCAGTGAAGGGCCCCTGATCTTCCTAATTGACAAAGTCAAAGGATGCGTCTTAGTCCTCATCTCACAGGACTGATGTGTAGCACTTCATACAGTTAACTCTCCTTTCTCCTGGTTCTGCCAATCTCAGTCCTCTGGTTCTCCCATGCAAGCCATTTCTGCTAGGTCCTCTCTGCTGGTTCATCATTCCTTTGCCCATCAGCTAGACATCGGTTTCCTTTAAGGTTTTATCTTCACCCCTCCTTCATTTTACATACTCCAGCCTTAAGTGATTTAATCTATTCCTTATTAAATAACTCCTATTATCATTCAATAACAATATTGATGTTTTAATTAAACCTACACATTTGTATTAGTCAGGGTTCTCCAGAAAGACAGAACCAACAGGATATGTATATAAATATATGAGAGGGGATTTATCAGGGGAATTGGCTCACGCGATTATGAAGGCGGAGACGTCCCACTATAGCTGTCTGTAAACTGGATGACGCCAATGTGGCTCAGTCCAAGTTTGAAAACCTCAGAACCCAGGAAGCCAATGGTGTGATTTGCAGTCTGAGGCCAAAGGCCTAAGAGCCAGAGGTGCTGCTGGTGTTAAGTCCTGGAACCCAAAGGATGAAGAGTTTCGAGTTCTGATGCCCATGGGCAGGAGAGAAGAGTGTATCCCAGCTCCAGTGGATGGAGTGAGAGATTTGTCTTTTTATCTGTTTTTGTTCTCTCTAGACCCCCAGTGGATTGGGTGGTGTCTGCCCATACTGAGGGCAGATCTTTCCCAACCAGTCCACTCACGCTTACATGCTAATCTCTTCTGGAAACACCTTCACAGACACACCCCAAAATAATGCTTTACCAGGTTTCTAGGCATTCCTTTATCCAGTCAAGTTGACACCTAAAATTAACCAACACAACATGTGTATCTGTTGCCCTGATATTTTTTTCTTGCTCAGCAGGGCCCTGTATTCAATTTCTGCTTCTCTCAATAAAAGGAATACCCTACCCATATTTCAAACTTAAAATGTCCAAACTTCTTTATTCTTAATTAAACCTGTTTCTTTCGTAAATTTCTCATCTCAAATACAATCCAAACACTACAGAGTTCTTGCCTTAGGTTTCCTAACCCCTAATCTAGTCCATCAAATCCTAAGATCCTGTCTCCTTAAGTTCTACTGCATCTATCTCCTCTCCATTTCTGCTGACAGTTTAAAATCCTTGTCCCATTTTCAACTGCACCATTTTGGACATTAAGGAATCTATGTCCAATCTTCTCCCTTCCTTTGACTTATCCATGTTTATCTTTCTAATACACAAATGTGTCCTGTTCTACTCCCCTACTTAAACCCTTAGAAACAACCCAACAAAGCGTACAGAATTGTCTCTGCGCCTTGGCACGGAACACAATGCTATTCTGATCTGCCTTCTTCATCTGCCTGCACTCCCTGCCTCCAAGCACCTCTCATGCAGTACTCTAGCAGCAATGAATTACCTGTTCCCTGTGATCCACAGGCCTTTGATCTTGCTTTTCTCTCTTTCTAGAATGCTACCCACCCCTGCTTTTCTGTTTAACAAATCCTTACTCACCCTTCAAAACCTAACACAGGCACAATCTGCTCTGGGAAGGAACCCACCCTCTCAGCTCCCTGGGCAGAAGGAATTGTGCCTCACCTGTATGTACCACCTCACACAGTGCACATATTCCCCTCTTACTATACTCACCACCTGCTTCAGAGGTATCAGTCACCATCTTTGAAGATTTAGGTCACCTGAGTCTACAATGTGTAAAGAACTGTGTTTATTTAATTATTTGACAGAAATGATCTCTTTATCGACCCCATTCTTCTACTGGATGGATTGGGAGCTGTCTGGGATTCACCAGAACCTAGTACAGGTACTAGAACAAGATTGAAAACAGAGTCCTCCAGTTTAGAGATTAAGAATTTTGGAGTTACATAGATCTGGGTTTAAATCCTGGCTCTGCCACCTACAAGGTCTGTGAATATGAAACGAAGAACCATTCTCAACATGTTTTCCTATTTCTGAAGTGGGGATAATAATATCTTCCCTCATAGGTTGATGAATTACACGAGATAACAGGCACTCAATAACTGCTAATATGACAAGTATATATGATGTTTGACGCATTTACAAACATATTGGTCATGCAACATTTCAAAAGTTAAACAAATAAAAAACGTACTTACCAACACATTTACTTGATTAAATAATGTTTTAACAGTTGCTTTATATTTTTGTATCTCTTTTGACTTTGGTTAATAGCTGCCCCATGTTTAAAATCTTTATAATCCTTGTAATAGAAAGAAGCATGAAATCACTAATTTCATCTATTTTCCCAAACTCAATATGACTGAGTTCCAATTACTTCCTCTACCTCAAAAACTCTGGAGCTTTAAAACAAAATTAAAAAGAAAGTAACCTAAAGACAGACTAAATTAACAGACATTAGAAAATCAGAAAACAAAAATATAAATTAGATACGAAAAAGTCATCTGATGTCAAGATAGCCATGATCCAATAGCATCAGGTTAAAATGGAACACACAAAAATCAAGAGCCACCAAAATATCATATTAAAATAGTAGGATTATGAATAATCTTTCACTTTTCCTTTTAACTCGTTCATTTCTTAACACTTCTTATTTTTTACTATAAGAATGCATCACTTTTCCCAACAATTTTTTTTTTGAAAAAATAAACTGTCAGGTGAAAAGGCAAAATTATCAATTATATATTCCATATAATCCCAACTAAGAAAGTCACTAAGGTTGTGGTAATCTGTTACAGCAGTCATAGGAAACTAATTCAACTGTCCTATTAACTTAAAATAACAGAAATTTACTCTCTCACAGCCCCAGAAACCGAGGTGTTGGAAAGGGTTCAGAAGACCCTGCGGGATAATCAGTTCCTCTCCTCTTCCAGCTTCTGGTGGCTGCCAGCATTCCTCAGCTTGCAGCCCCATCATTCCATCTCTACCTCCACAATCACACTGCTTTCTCTGAAACGTGTCTGAAATCTCCTTCTCCACACCTCCCCTTATGAGCACACTTGTGATTATATCTGCTATACCTCCCAGCCCCCAAGATCCATGAAAATTTCCTTGCCTCAAGGTTCTTAATTTAATCACATCTGCAAAGTGTTCTGTCATATAAAGTAACCTTCACAGGTTATGAGGATTAAAACAGTATCAGCACACACCCTGAGGGCCAGTATTGAGCTTGGGTGGGAGAGGAGTGTATGTCTTATGAGACTCAAGAATACAGTGTCAAGGGGCAACTCTCTGCTATCTACTACTTCTTTTTTGCTATTCATTATCTAGCTGATTTAGGTATAAAAACTGCTCCTACTGCTCTTATATCCCAGCCCTGACACTATTCCCTGGATATTGCTAAAACTCACTCTCTTAGTTACATTATCAACATCGTATAGCTTCTGTTAATCTTTTTTTTTCTTTTTCTCAAAGGAATTAAATCCCAGAAGCTTCTGTTAACCTTAAGAACAATTTTACATAGAAGAAAATACCACCTAGATTCAAATTTGTTTTAACAAAATCATAGTTAGTAGGAGGAAAAAAAGAAACTGAACAATGTATTATTTCTCTTTAAATTACTTACAAATATATGACATAAATCTAACATTAAAGGAAAATCAGATATATAATGTTAAACCACTCTTCTCACTTTCCCACAAATAACAAATGTACAATACAGTAGATATAAACACTTCACACACAGAACAAATTTTTTAATGTACCGGTGATCTCTTTATTCTTATGTTAGACAGTGAGTATATGGATATTCTTATTCATATCCTTTGAATGTAATTTTTTACAATAATTATTTTATAATTTTTAAGTATTAAAAAAAGAAAAAGGGTACAACATAGTCTTCCTCCATAAACCCTAGAAAACACCCAATGTACTAAGCTTTAGATTAACGTCTAAAATTACATCATAGAATGCCACTGTTAAAATTAATAAACAGATCAATTCTTTGAATATGAAAAAAGTCTTGCTTCCTTATTAACTCTCTGGAGAAATGGAGGAAAAGTAGTGAAAATGAGAGCATCTCTGACCAATCAGTAACCAGATAATGCTGATTAAGTCTTCCAACAATCACATCCTCTGCTCTACAATTTCTATTTGTTCCCGTGGAAAGATTTTTTGCACTATTTCCTAAGATTAAGTTATCCATCTCCCAAATGAATTTGACTAGCTAGATGTTAACTGCTGCAATTGTCCCTTTTTTGCCACTAGCAACTTGTCCTCAAAGGAAAGATATGTTTCTGATATGCTGATAAAATCACTTTTAGTATACAAATCATACCTTCTTATTGACTTAAACTGTAATTTCAGAAATTTAGTTGCAAAAAAAAGTACAGCTCCAAGGGAAATTTATGCTTATATCCAAAACACACCTTCTTTCTGACAGGTGGAAAAAAAAAAATCCCATCCTAGTTCATCTAAACTGGAAAAGAAACTAAAGATGTGTGCTAGACAGCAGACAAGCTGTGTCTACCAGACATCGCGAAGACTGGGTGAAGATCCTCATTCTTAATCCTGAATCTCTTTCATTGGAAATCATCCATGCTAAATGAGGGATAGGAGGAGAATTTCATCTGTATTAATAAGTCACAGATCCTGTGTTCTACACTTGCGGTTTTCTATGTTTACAAAATAGATTTTAGACTTATACTTGATAAACTGAAAATGTTTAGAGTGAGTTAGGCAGTTCTGAACGTACAGATGACACTCACTGAAAGAACCTCATGTGATAGCTGCTAGCAGAGCTCAGGATGTGTGAGTCCAGGACTAATGTGAAGAAATATCAAAACAAACCCAAGAAACAGTAAATCCCAAAATATTATTCCTAGACTAAATGTTTGAATACAAGAGAGTACTTAATAAAAGGCTGCTGAGAAGAATAATGATGAGAATATAACTATTAAATCAGGAACTACGATCAAGACAGGTTTACAACCTGAAATGGACTAGGTGAATCTAGGCACTGAGGAAATTATAGACTGAAGCTAAAACTCATGGAAATCTGCTGAGAGGTTAGCAGCCATCTATTAATGGTCTAAATTAAAGAGTACTAATGCGACTATATACTTTTTGACTTACCTGTGTTAAATCATCTATACCCCTGAGATCTCATTAAAATAAAGTAGTTTTATATCAAGTCAGCTAACTGACCTTGAATTGGCCAAAAAGCTACTGTTAGAAGAAATATACTAGAAAGAAGCCAAAGTACAATGGCCATGGCCATAAAAACATAGTATTTGAGATGCTTTTTCTACGTCAATCCATGCACCATTCAATCTCTGATAGCTGAACAACCTTGCTATTTAAGAACTGCACTGGGGCAGGTGAATTTAAATTTTCAATGGACCTTAGAATTTCAGAGTTTGGGGTACAAATAATTACAAAATTCTATCACGGTCAACAAAATTCTTTACAGTTAAAAGATCCCTGTCAATTCATGTTACATTATCAGTTCATTTGTGGAGATTACATAATGGTGTCTAATAATTTTAATGTGTTTCTTAAACAATAATTGTACAAAAATGGTTTGTTTTTAAAGAACCAATCGTGTGCCGGGCACTGCTGAGTTTCCACTAGTTTAAGAGTTCATACTTTATTAAATGTGATTTTATTTAACATTGTTTTTATAGTAATACAAATAAATTTGAGTAATTTCTTTACCAAAATCTTCATCACTTTGTCTACCATGCCAAACACAGCTAGAACATACAGGTGCTTAGCAATTACTCTGTTTATTGAGTTGGCTTAAAAACATAGACTCTTTTAACATTTTATCATGTATACACTCTATTACAGTTTTTTAAAAATATTATATTATTGTAAAGAGATTACAAATATATTATTATTTATAAATCTGTATACTTCTGTGAGTCTGGTATTTCAAATAGGATAGTTAATATTTTGAAAAAAATTTAATACAGAAACTATGTAATTGGAAAAGAAATTAAGGAGACAAGCATTTATTGAACACACTTTGTGACTAGCATTATGCTAGGTTCTTTATATAAAATTTGATTCTCACAAACCTACAAAAAAAAGTGGACATTTCTGAGGATAGGGAAATGAAGACACTTGCCTACATTCACAAATGGCAGAAGCTAGATTAGAACCCAGGTCCACCAGATTACAAATACCACTTATTGCCCGCCACAAAATCATATCTTTAAAATTAATTAGTTTCTGCACAGGAGTAATCTAAGAGTAACTTTAAGAGAATGAGTGGAAACTCTTGAGAATTATCAAAATCTTTACCTGGTCACTATTTTATCCCAAATCCTTCATGACTACACTCCTAGTATAGTGTACACTCCTAGTGGCTTTCAAAAATGCAATTTTAGCTTATATCACTATTACTACTATTACCTAATCTATCATACATTTTATGTCCCATTACCTTCTAATTCTAAGATCACAAGATGGAAGATAAAAGCAAACTCACAATTCATCCTTCACTTATCCAGATAGTTCCATATAAGAGATTATATTCAGAATTATGGAAATGTTTGATACCATGTGTAGTTTTTCCTTCCAAACGTAAACAACTTTCTAAAGAAAATTAAGTTCCAGAGTAATGTTCTGAACAAGATGTTAGAGGACAAATAGTTCCGCTACATAAGCCCTTATAGACTGTTACAAACTTCCTTGACCACAAACTCCATTTTCATGTAACACCATTTAATATCTTTAAGCACTATGGACCTTCATAAAAGTTAAGGAAATAAGTGCTCCTTAATTGGTAGATACTAAGTTAAATAAGTGAATAGATGGATTTAATCGTTTGGAAATGAACAAAATATATAGGTGTTTGATTAATCTTTAGAAACTTGGCAAAGAGATCCTTGCCATCAGTATTTTATTCTTTCCATATTCTTTTTTCATTTTCCCAGTATTTTCCATACTTTTCTTTAATAGATCTTCTATGAAGATCTATGTTGAGAGGTAAATGGGACTAAATACAGAAGAGAAACCAATATAAAGTCGATTTTGCTGAGAAAATTTCATGATTTCAGTAAATATGGGGGGAAAGTTAAAATCATATCGGTCACCTTTTAATTAAATAATATACATGTAATGTGTATTTCCGGCAAATCAGTTTCAAAGACCACAGAGGACTCATATATTTTACACATTTGAAATATTTTAAATTAAAAAAGGAAACCATTAATATAATTTTATAAAAGCAACACTTGCTTGTTTTCTCCCCACAGCTACTGGTGAATAACTTATAGCCCTCATGAATCTTTGTCACAGTCCATGAAATAATCTTATTACTTAAGAAACCTTAAATGACCCTCCTATTACCATGGTAAAGTATATACTAAACAAGTGGAAACAAACAGGGTATGCACGGTGCCCTAGGTCACACAAGTGAGTCAGTATTAAGAAGTGGGAATAGATTTCTTGAGTATTGTCATCCAGTTCTCATCGCTAACTGCTAACCCTCTTTTTTCCTGAATATACAATCTTAAGTATACACCCACCTCCTTCCCATGTGCCAATCCTGGAAAATGGCATAGTGGGGGCAGTTCACAAATTAAAGATATTTCAGGAAAGCACCACATAATTGCCTGGCATTTGAAGGTACTAAGCTTTCAGCATTTTCTCCCTATTCCTCCCACCCCCCCCATATCATTTTTCTAGAACTCTTTATAGTACTTTCTACGCCTCAAATTCCCTACCTGACATTTACATGTACTAACAAACATAATGTCCCCCCAAGGAAATAAATGGTAATTTTATGCTTTCTCTTCAAATCTTCAAAAAACACAACAGTTTATCTCAAGCTGGGTGATGCAATTTCAATCTCCAGGAGAATACCCTGAAGATTTGGTTGCCAAGTTCACCTATTATAAATACATAATCAAAATCATGTTTGTTATGAAACAACTTATAGATTTTTAAATAATACATGATACGAACATAATAAGGAAAAAATGCACAAAAATATCCCTTTTTAGCCTCACAATAAAGCATGAACACTACAGATTATCTTCCCATTATTCACCATAATATGAGTTTAGAGGAAGTAAGAAGAGCCCCAAATGGCAAAACTATTATTGTGCACTAAACACTTCTGTAGTTAATCTAATAACTAAAGATAGAACTAATTCTAAGTATGAATACAGAATAATTGGAACACCTTATATTTTACAAAGTGTTGTTGATCTAATTTTATTTTAGAGTATTTTAAATGACCAACTGTACTACAAAGCAAACTTTTATTTGTGAACCACCTATTTAACAATATGTACATATTAGTGCAATAACACTCATTTTCTTTAAAGAATTATTAATGTTATGCTAAACAGGTCTTACCTATCACTTTAGTGGTACAGTATAAAAATGTGAAAGCAGAAATTAAAAACAAGAACAAAAAATGCTAAACCATCCAAACAGACAAATCCTGAGGTCTCCAGGCACACAATTCTGCCAGCATTATTCAGCACAAGTGAGCAAATGGAATTTGTGGAGAGTATGAAGTATCATCATAACAATTTATGAACTTGTCATATCAGAAACATACCAGAAATATTTCAAAAGAATAAGATTTAGACTGCAGAAACAATTTTCTCCCTATCTCAGCTAAGTTCCTTGCTACATAAAGCTTCAGTGTAGTATAAAGCAAGCAGCAGATGTAACTAAAGGCATAGCCTTGCTAGGAATAACTGATAGATGAAAACAAAATAGAACAAAACAGCTAATTAACTCACCAAATAGCCTTTTGCTAAAAACCTGTATTCTTCTCTTTGTCTCAGGCTTCTAGTTTCTAGAGACAAGTTATATGCTTTCTGACAGAACGATGACAAAAGGCCACACCATGATCTCTTTTCAGCTGCTCTTTCCACTAGAAGAAAACTGAACCGCCCTGCAGTCTCCAAGAGTAAGTGCATCATACGAGCATGCTCAGTATCTAATTTAAATGACTTGGTATTTCATCTCGGCATGTGATGACCTACTTCCAAACAAACTCAGACGGCTGCAAATTCAATCAAAGACCGTTAACTGTAATAGACTAAACGGAACCACCAAATGATAAGTGATTTGTTTTTAACTTCATGGTTTTTGTGGTTCATTTAACTTGATTTGACTGAAAATGATTATTTCGATGCTTTTATTAAAACAAGTCCTTTGGTTTCAGTATTTAATTAATTACATCAACATAAATATTCCCAAATGCTGAAATAAACTGGAAGTTTCAAGTCATCAACGATGTGATCCTAAAATGTACATATGACCACTGATAAATTATGTAAACTATAAGCCATCCGTATTTCACTTTTTTTCCCCCTGTCCTCTTGCCTACTAACCAAGTAAAACAATCTACAAACTATGTGGTGGTATTTTAATTTCTCCTCTAGAAATTTTAGTAAATACTAGTAAACTGAAACGTTCTATGTCTTCATTAAAAATGTTTATTATCTTAAAACTACAGCAATATGATTTTTCTCACCTATAATACAGTATACAGATTATAGATGATATATTCATAAAACAACAGATCTCACACAAATACTGGAAAAACCTATAAAAAAGGATCTTATAAAAACTTTTTACATTTTGAAGAACAAGTCTTATAAAAATGCAAATGTTTATGCCATCAAATAAGTAATCTGCCTGGTTTGTTGAGTAAATTGCTGCAAAGGCCACAGAGTTTTATATGGAAATATGGTCAAGAAGCTTATCCTCTGTTCCATTTCAATTTCTTATAGAGATCTCACAGCCCCACCAAAACCAACCAAACAACTCTTTCACATCTACTTCCATTTTCACCTTGGACAGACAAGCAAAAATAGGAGGTGCTCATACACTTGACATGCACCAAGCCCAGGAAAGCAAGCCACCGCCAGATTAAGACTGACATATCTTCTAATGGACCCACATGCTGATCAGCACTTCTCTCTTCTTCACAACCCTTCCTGGTCATGTCTACCACTTCCTTATTGTAAACCACTTACCCACAGAAATGTATCATTTTTGAGAATAGTATCCTCACACTCTTCCACCCCCACCCTTACAACCAGTTAACATGGAAGGTCTGGGAGGGTAGGAAGACATAGGAAACCAACAAATCCCACGGCAGCAGCTAAGACAAGGTCCTTTGTGGATGGTGGGGTAAGGTTCAGAGAGGTTGTGAAAATTAAAATGTTAAAGAAATTTTTAAAAATCACAGAGAACAATTTATGAAACAACATCACATTCCAACACCTTTTCAGAAGAAAGGTTCAAAGTTCAAAGAAAACTACCAACACACCATTTTCTTTAGCATTCTTACTGCTAATGAGATTTAGGCAGGAATAACTGCAAGGTCTGTGAGTACTACTGTTTGTGATAGATACAAAGCCATGGATACGAAAACAAGTAAAAGAGCACAGGTAAAAGAGGCATTAACTCCAGCCGTATTAGCACAGTACTACTCTTTTCAAATTCACTTTTTTAACTTCTACCAGTTAATTACCCTTTAATGTGAATTTTTTTCTTTCTCCTATATACTCAACTTGAGCATTTGGATTTAAAATTGAGATTATCCTGCAATTACATGCATACTTTCATCTTATTTAGAGAATGGGCTTTTTTCCTAATCCTTATGTCTCATCCCTCATTCTTTAATTTATTAGCTGACCCTCTCTACCAGTAAAACCTGGTGTAATGTTCCCCAAATGCTACCCCAATAAGAGTGAATGTTTAAAAATTCAAACATAGATATAACCTATTTCTATGACAACTCAGTATCCTTCAAAGACTTTACACAGTTCTAGTGCATTCCACTCCATGTACACGCACAATGGATGGATCTCTCCATGACTTAAACATACCTGGCTTACATTTGATACTTAACCAAGGGGAGGGACTGGGAGGAGCAAGAATGGAAATGAATACTTGAGTCTTATACTGCAATTTGTTGGGGTTTCATTTTGTTTGTTTTTTGGTGGCTAGTCAGTATGGGGATCTGAACCCTTGACCTTGGTGTTATAATGCTGTGCTCTAACCAATTGAGCAACCAGCCACCAAAACTTGTTTATTTTAAAAGACTTTATTTAGAGCAGTTTTAGGTTCACAGCAAAATTGCAGAGAAATACAGAGACTTCCTATATTCTCACTTCTCCCCACAATGCATGGCCTCCCCCATAATCAACACTCCCCAGCAGCATGGTACATTTGTTACAAGTGATGAACCTACAGTGTCACATCATTATCAACCAGAATCTGCTGTTTACATTAGGGATTACTCTTGGTGTTGTACATTTTATGGGTTGAGCCTTACACTGCAATTTGTTGTTGTTTTGTTTACCACAGGCTTATATCAGAATCATTTGGGTAGCTGGAGAACACACATGCACACAGTCTCAGGGTCTAGAAACCTTTCAATCTGACCTTTCAGTGTGGGGCCAAACATTTTGAATGACCTGCCTAAATTCTGAGGTTCCCTTTGTTAAAAGCCACTGTTCTAAATATTCACTAACTCACAGGGTGAGAGGGACACAAACAAATAATTGAAACACAATGTTGGAAAGCTGGGAATGAAGTACATTAAGGATACAATAATTTTGTATGGGTTCAGGCAAATGATCAGGAAATATTTGAGCAGTATTGACAGGAAGAACAAACTAGATGTTCAGGTACAAAGAAGAGGATGAATACATCAATAAAAGGAAACAAAGGAAAAATGTATAAAGGACAAGGTATAAAGCCAGGGCAAGCATGCCATATGGGGAAAGGCAGTTCCAGTGTGTCTAAGGCGTGTGGTTGGGAGGCGAAGGGGGAGCAAAGCACAAAGGCTGGTAAGAGGCATGGATAGTCTGTGAAAGGCTTTTTAAGTAGTCCTGGGGTTTACTGAATAAATGAATAAACAGATTTATCCCTGCAAAGCATTTCAAAGACACTTAAGTTGTTTTTTTAAAAAGGATGACCGCTAAGGGGATCTTAACCCTTGACTTGGTGTTGTCAGCACCACACTCTCCCAAGTGAGCTAACCGGCCATCCCTATATAGGGATCCGAACCCGTGGCTTTTGTGTTATCAGCACCGCACTCTCAGACCAAGTGAGCTATGGGCCAGCCCTCTAAGTATTTTTGAATAGTACAATGACACGGTCCTATTTATGTTTTTAAATGTAATGATGATGGCAACTTGTAGAAAATGGATGGTTAGGAAGAAGACTAATGGCCGGGGCACTGATGAGTAATATGAGATTAAGAGGGAGATTTTAAAGCAATATAATAAAGGGCTGGCCAGTTAGTTCAGCTGCTTGGAGCATGGTATTGTAACACCAATGTCAAGGGTTTGAATCCCTGTACTGGCCAGCCACCCCCCCCCCCAAAAAAATCATCATCATAATAAAGCAGTATAATAAGGACAAGACTGGAGAGGAAATTAATGAATTGGAGAGATTTTAAAGACAATCAATAGGATATGGTGCTGGACTGAAGGCAGGGATCAAACAGATAGAAAAATAGAGTACAACTATAAGGATCCTGGCTGGGGCAACGGGTGGAGTGAGGCTACTAAGCCAGTCAGAGAATACGGACACAAAAGGCAGGTGAAAGGGAGACTAAATTCAGTGGAGGAGGAGGGAATGGGAAGGGAAAATTAACCTGTTCAGTTTCAAACACGTGGAGTTTAGAGCCCTGACAGCCACCTGGCGATACCTAGTATATTAGAAGGAAGCATACACCTGGGATTCAAAAAAGATATCAGAGCCAAAGATTCGAAATCACAGAACAAAAAGAGAAGCAGACGAGACTGTAGAGGATACAAGTTTCTGTGGAAGGGACAAGAAAGCCAGATAAAGAACTTGAAAGCTCCACACAGCAGAACCACCAGTCAGAAGTAATACTAAGGAAATTGAGGAAGGAAACTTCAAGGAAGTGGCCAAACTGTCAAGGACAGAATGGTCAAGGAGAGTGATGACTGAAAAAAGCCAACTGTTTTAATAGTACTGTGGGGTCAAAATCAGCTTAGACAAGTCTGAGGTGGGACTGAGTCTGAAGAAAGACAGTAGTTCACATAGCTGGAAAGTGGTAGAACTGTGGTATGATTCCATGCAGTTTGATTCTAGTGTCTGTGCTCTAAACTATCCCACTAGAATGCCTCTCAACTGTTACACTTCCCCCCCCCCAAAAGACAATAAACTAACAGCTAGCATTAATGGAATGTTTCAAATATGGTTTCATTCATAACATCCCTGTGCAACAGATCCTATTTATTATTCTGTTGTACAAATCTGGATACTGAGGCTCAGAGGCTTATCCAGTGTCACACAGATAAGTAAAAAGAGCTAGATTGTGGATGCAGATTTTGGACTTCAAAACCCTTGGTCTAAAGATATCCAAAAGGCAGTAAGCTTATGAAAGAGGTGGAATTACTGAAAGGGATGTTCAATAGCTAAGGAAATGTGGGAAGAGGTAGGGGAAGCGGAGGGAATAACTGTGAGGAGAAGAACTCATAGTGAGCAAGAAGTAAAGAACCCAAGGCAAGGGGGACTAACTTAGTTTTTATGTAGCTTTACTGAAGTATAATTTACATTCTATAAAACCCACCTATGGTAAATGTACAGTTCAATGCCATTTAGTAAATTTATAGAGTCATGCAACTATTACCCACATCCACCATCACCACAAAAAGTTCCTCATGCCTCATTCACAGTCAATCCCCACTTCCACCTCCAGCCCCAAACACCCACTGATCTATTTCTGTCTCTATAATTTTCCTTTTAGGGAAATTTCATATAAATGGAATCATACAATGTGGAGTCTCTGTGTCTGGCTTCTTTAGGTAACATCATGATTTTAAAGTTCATTCATAGGGCTGGCTGGTTAGCTCAAGTGGTTAGAGCATGGTGCTGATAACAACAATGTCCAGGGTTCAATCCCTGTACTGGCCAGCTGTCAAAACAAAGGGTGTGGGTGGGGCTGGTTGGTTAGCTCACTTGGGAGAGTATGGTGCTAACACCAAATCAAGGGTTCAGGTCCCCTTACTGGCCAGCTGCCAAAATAAAGTTCATTCGTGCTGTACCGTGTATCAATCAATTGTTTCTTTTTATTGTTGGGTAGTATTCTATTGTATAGATAAACTACATTTTGTTTATCTATTTACAGCAATTGACGGACATGTCATGTGAACTGTTTCCAGTTTTGGGCTATTATGAATAATGCTTCTATCAACATTTCAGTACAAATCTTTGTGAGGATATGTTTTCATTCCTCTTGGACAGATACTAGTGGTGGAATTGCTTGGTTAAGCTTACAATTAACTTTTTCAGAAACTGCTAACCTCTCTCTAAAGTGGCTATAACATTTTACTTTCCGTCAGCAATATAAGAGAGTTCCAGTTTCTCTACAACCTCCACAACATTGGATACTCAAAGTCTTTTGGATTATAGCTATTCAAGAGTGTTGCTTGGTGTGGTTTTGTTAATTCCCTATAGATGTAAACATCTTTTCATGTGCTCACTGGCCACTTGAGTATCTTCTTTTGTGAAATGTTTAAATCTTTTGCCCATACTTTAATTGGGTTGTCTTATTTATTAAGTTGTAAGAGTTCTTTATATATTGTAGATATGAGTTCTTTCACAGATATGTGATTTGCCAATATTTTCTCCCAGTCTGTGACTTGTCTTTTTATTCTCATAAGTGTCTTAACATAGAGAAGTTTTAAATTTTGATGAAGTCCAATTTATCAATTTTTTTCTTTTATGAATCTTCTGATATCATATACTGGATAAGAAATCTTTGCCAGACCCAAGGTTACAAATATTCTCTATTTTTTTCTAGAAGTAGTTTTTGTTTTTACATTTAGGTCAGTAATCCATTTTGAAATAATTTTTGTTTATGATGTGATCATGATAAGGGCCTAAGGTTTTTCAATCTGTTTTTCTCTTTGCATATGGCTATCCAATGATTACACATCATCTGTTGAAAAGATTAGCCTTTCCTCATAGAATTCCTTTGGCACCTTTGCCAAAATTCCTTCCTTGGTTTTGGAAAGCAAAAATAACAAGCAAGGAAAGAATTTTTAAAAAATGAATAAAAATATAGACAGATTTGGGTTGAAGAGGAAGAAAATGCTTATGAAATTCATGCCTGATAGTTTCTATTTTTCTCTCCCAGGTAGTTCAGTGGACTGTTGGGAATTAAGAAAAGAGGAGTGGGACAAAAAAGCATTTGGTACATTTGTTGTGGGGAAAAGGAAAACGAATGGACATGAAGACAATCAGTTTAAACACGCTGATTTAAAAGAAATTTTTTTTAATACCCCAAATTAAACGAAAATAACAAAATAAATAAACTTGCTGTTTTCTCCACTAGTGATGGTGACTAAGAAGTGAAGCTGGTTATAGGCTTGCACACAGACCCTGGACTTCCATTAAATCTTCCACTCCCAGGAAGAATGAAGAAGAAATCTATTCAGCAGGAACGAGAAAAGGATAAAAAGATTTTAACTGTGACCCTTTTTATTTTTTATTTATTTATTTATTTATTTATTTTCTGTGACCCTTTTTAAATAGTTTGAGAATCCACCTAACTTAGACAACATAGGCTTAGTTACACATGGTTTTCCCCCCAAAACATCTCAAGTCTTTGAAAGAGCTTTTCACTAATGGCTTCTGTGGCCATCAGGTTTAATGCTACTTTTTACTGGGATTTAGTATTTGAACAAAGAGTACTTGGCAGCACAGATCATAAAGCTTTGTATGTGTTGTTGGCTACTGAGCAACTGGAAGTCCCAAAGATCACACTGTCATGTATTCATGAAACAAGTCCAAAAGAAGTTTAATCAGCCTGGGGCGGAGGAGGAAGCCATGGCAATAGGATCTTCAGAATGAGAACTAAACCACACTGCTACCATTTCCTTCTTTGGAACATCAGTGACACTCAGAACAACATAGTAACAGTCATGAAGTACTCAAACTATACATTGTTGATAAAAGATACCTATTTATATTTTACTGTTTTATCACTCAGATCTTCAGAAGGTATCAAAAAAAAGTGTAAGAATTTTTCTTTTTTAAATATTCTATCATAATAATTAGAAAATTTAGGAATTTTTCAAATATATAACAATAAAGTTAGCCCCACGGGTTGTACAATGAAAAAGAAATAGTAACAGGAAGAGTCCTTAAAAAATCAGGGGCACATATTTGCAAGAGACTTGGGTAGAGGTATAAATTCTACATAATAATTTGTTACTGTCTGACAAAAAAGAATAAAGAATTATAGATTTTAAAACAAAATAAACTTAAATATTCTAGTAACTTTTACTGTAGTGATAAACACTTAGTATCTACTTAGCGTGTGGCAAGATAATGAATAGACCTAATTATACATTATTCTGGCAGTCATGTTGTCTCTTGCTATAGACAATGCTTAGACTATAAGAAAATCTGCCATGTTATACTAAAAAAAAATTAAAATAAAAAAATATGCAGAACAATTTCGTTGCTAAATAAAGGTATATAAGAGAAAAATATTTTTAAAAATACTGCATTATGTAAATGAAAAGAAAAAATGATGGTGGTGTAGGACTATTTCTGCTTTCTGCTAAAAGACAGAACAATAAATATTTCTTAGTGTGCCTTCCCCCAAATCAGAAGTCATTTTTTCCCCATTCTGTCAAAGGATATTGCTAATCAGAGAGTTAAATTATTATTTCAAGTATTACAGAAATTTGTAACTTTTAAAAAATAATTTGTTCCCTTTGTCCATTCATTCATTCATACAGCCATTCCACCAATAATGACTGAGTATCGAATCTGTGGTTCAGTGCTCTGCCTATTACAGATAGAGCAGTGAAAAGGTCCATGCTTTCAAGGAGCTTACATTCTCATGGAGAAATGGGTTAACTAAGATATGTTAAGTGACTAAGTAAATGGATGATCAGGAAAAGCCCCGAGGAAGCAAAATTTAAGCTCGGACTCAATGGCGCAGAGGAGGAAAATAAATCTGGTTAGAGAAAGCTTGGCATATCTAAAGAGAAGAAAGAAGGCCTCTATGACTAAAGTGTGGTGGGGTGACAGGAAAACAACAGATGAGGTTTGAGAAGTAGTACGTCAACCAGTGTTGGATTCATAAGGCAGAGAGAGAAGGGACTTTGGATTTATTCTAAGTGCTACGGAAAGTCACTGGAAGACTGTGGTATGACATGATTTACATTTTTACATTTTAAGAAGATGCATCTGGCTAGTGTGGAGAATGGATTGTAAAGGGTCAAGAGCAGAAGCAGGGGAAAGTTGAGAAGCTATTGTAGTTGTCTGGGAGAAAGATGGTGGTGGCACAGAGGGGAGGTGTGGCACAGATGAAGAGAAGTGGGCAGACTTGGGATACTTTTTGGAGGGAAGGAAGCATCAACATGGCCTATTGACAGATTGGAGGTGGGGGGTGGGTAAGTGAAGGAAGAGAGAAACTAAGGATGGCTGCAAAAGCTGCACAGTCATTTTTCTGAATGTATCCATTAGACACTATATGGAAAGGTCAGTGAATGTCAGGAAAGGTCAGGAAAGAGGTGGCAATGTAGACTTATGCGTGACTGGCATACGTTGTACAAAAAGCCTTGGAAGTGAAAGAGGTGACTTAAAAGAGAACACAGGATAGACACTGCGCCTTCATCATTCAACAGTGCCAGGTGCAATGGTTGGTATATCTATGAAAAAACCAGATCCTTGCTCTCATGGAACTTATACTCTATCAGAGAAAACAAATACAAACATAAGTAAACTATACAGTATATTAGAGGGTGGTAAGAGCTATGGAAGAATGAAAGTACAGGAGTCAGGAGTGTGGCTTGGGTGATGAAGTTAAATGGGGGTCAGAGTAAGCATCATTCAAAAGATGAGATATAAGCAAAAAGGGAGCACAGAGCCAGGCAGAGGGAAAGATCAGTGCTAAGTCCCTGAGATAGGAATAAGTAAGATCTTCCAAAGTAAGTATAGCTGGTATATTTGAAGGATGGCAGGGAGATCAGTATGGCTGGAGCACAGAAACAAGAGCCGGCAAAGGACTGATCAGAAAAGCAGCATGAAACCCAGAAGTGTATAACGTCATAGAAGTTAAGGAAAAAAGGGTGTCAAACACCAACAATGTTGAATGCTGCCAAGAGGTCAAGTAAGATCAGAACAGAGGTTCTTAACATGGGAAGTGCAGTGAGGAGTCAGTGGAGAAGAGAGTCATCTCTTTAGAAGGATGGGGAAAGGAGGTCCAGCTGGCAGGAGGTATTTTCACTTCTGAAGGCAACAGGACAGGGTTGGCTCTCAGGACTTCATTAAATTTTGATCTATCATAGCTGACAAAGATTGGAAAAATTTAATGTTATCATTGTCAATCAATTCTAGAAACCAAGAAAGCCCACTGTGTTTATTTTCTCATTCAATTATAAACCATGAAAAAAATCACTGCTCTAAGCTAGATCTCAAAATAAAATAAGGATAAAATTAAATTAAACATACACACAGAGGAAAAAAGGCTAAAAACTCTAAGCCAGAGTGGCAGCTTTAACAGCAACATGGTACTAACTACCACTTGTTAAGAACCACCCCAGGTGTTGTGGACATATGACTGATCTTTCATATGCACAGGAATATTGTCAGAAAGGCTTTACTATTCATATTATATCTGAGGCAAGGAGAAATAGACAGAGGTTGTCTAGGATTTCACTGCTAGGAAATTGAGGGAAGAGACTGAAAGGAGCCCATGCTTTTTCTACTATGCCACACAGTATCCCTCTTCTATTCATACCTGCCTAAATCAAGAGAGTACATACGAATAGGTTTTCTTCTTGGTTGTAAAAAATGCTATCGCGGGCCGAGCCCGTGGCGCACTTGGTAGAGTGCGGCGCTGGGAGCGCTGCGACGCTCCCGCCGCGGGTTCGGATCCTATATAGAACTGGCTGGTGCACTCACTGGCTGAGTGCCGGTCACGAAAAAGGACAAAAAAAAAAAAAAAAAATGCTATCGCTAGGTAAATATGCTATTTTTTATTTTTTGTATTCTAATATAACCATTATCACTGTTGTATTAACAAATGACAACTTCTTCAATTTTTTGCTCTCTCCCATCCATCCATTTAATAAATATTTATCAGTTTCTACTGCAGTCAAGTTAGCTCTTGTTGCATTTTAGAAAAATTATCTTCTCAAATAAGATCGTCCAAAATAAGCATTGCTGTTGTGTAAAAAGCATACTTACCATCAACAATGATTGTAGATTGCATTCTTTATTTAAATAAACTACCAAAACGATGCCAGGCATTAGGTTACCTTAATGCTCTTTTGGGAAAACTACTTGCTGACAGTTTGTGGTTCAAATTTTTTCACTACATGCATTTAACAATATGCAAGATTTTACAGTCTATGACCTATGAAGAATCAACTATTAAATAATCCTTATGTGGTCATTTAAAATATTTGATTGAAATAGCTGATCCCTAAAAAATTTTAAGTTAGTATTGACATATAAAATATAATCTGTTGACAACTGAGAAAGGAAGGCGACAGATTTTTCAAGGAGTTTGGGGAACAGTCATAGGCTCAGACTGCAGAAACAAAGTACCATTTGAGAAATCAGACTCAATAAAATACTATTCAAGGTCACAACATAACAGCTATTATCTTTTTAAAATTAAAATTAGATAGACAGGCAGACAGACTGACTTCAGTCATCTCTATTATAGTAGGTAAGGCAAACACCAGATGCTTATTAGGCAAAGTTATAATAGCAACTAAGAAAACAAGGTGCCAAAAGTCTAGAGAATAATTGACAGAGAATGGTACCACAAATTAAAGTTTATCTTTACTATGGAACATGTCATTAAACTGTTAAAAATAATAATGCAGAAGTGCATGTACTGTCATGGAAGACATCTATGATATACATACATTATCTTGAGTAAAAAAAGCAGATAACAGAACAGTAAACGTTAATAGTATGGATACTCAGTTTTTACTCTATACCCTTTTGTGCTATATGAATTGTTCTGATTAGCATGTATTAGCTATGTAATTAGCAATTAAAAAGAAAGAAAGGAAAAGAAGAGGGGGTGAGAAGATAGGAAAAGAAAAGGGAAAGGGAAAAAACAGGAACCAGGAATAAGATGACAGGTATTTGGGCTACCAGTGTGGTATGGAGAGATGTGGAGTGAGATGTTTCAGATTCAAGTCCTTGTCCTGCTACTAACTTTGGGCAAGTTAAATGCTCTACAGCTCAGTTTACTCATATGTTGAGTAGGGATAACACTATTTCTTACCCTGTTGAGTTATTTTGAGCATTAAATGAGCAAATTTTTGAAATGTGCCTAGCACAGTGTAAGTATTAGGCCTCATGGCTATCTTAACATCAGCACAGCCGAGTTAAGCAACTTTCCCCTTTCCTCCTCCCCTTTCCCTTTTCTTCTCCAGGAACTGAGATTCCTCTCCTGGGAAGGAGTAAACATAACCATTATCATCAAGGGAATGTCTTGTGGGCTGTGTCTAGAAGGCTTCAGGCTGGAATGCTTGTACTGAGATAGTGGCTAATCAAGAGCCTATGCCCTAATCGACCAGATGTCATCAGACCATAAGGGCTGTGTTCACTTTACATACCACTGACTTCGAAATTGCCCATTACTCTGTCTGAACCCTCCCTTAAAGTCTTATAAAAACCCCATGCTTTCCTTAGTTCTTGGAACTGATTAGGTTCAGTCTCCCCTCCACATTAGTGGAATAAACCTTTTGGCTGAAATGGCTCCTGAGTTGGGTCTGTCTCTCTTTTCTCTGTCTCGCCAAACCTAACAGCAAGTGCCCAATAAATCATAGATATTTTTATGTTCTGAAATTAAAATGCTAAAACAAAATAGCTTCACCTTTAAACTTCCTGTTTATTCCTTAAGCTTAAAGGATATTATATTTGGTATAAATCTTTTTCATTAGTTTAGAAAAGTAGGCTTTAATAACGATCACTAAGTCAATCCAGTAGAATATATATGCTGATGTTACTACTAGAAATATATTTCATCTGGGATTTCCTATTCCAGCTATACAAATGCCTAGCTACTTGTTCTTGCTCATACAACCCTGAGTCCTAAACTTTGTGCCTCTTACCCAGAAATTTCAAAGCTCAGTTTGTCTGCATTACTTCATAACACTGGTAAACACCTCTGTCTCTTCAAGTCATTCTGCATAGATGAGTAGAAGAAAAATATTACTGAGGCATATTCAAGACTATACTGTTCATATTAAAAATAAAAAAATCAAAACTTTAACCATAAGCCAGAATATGTTTCCAAGTAAATAATAAAATCCATACCTAATTTCCAATTTGGAGAAAGAAATTGGTTAAAAACTTAAATTGCTTTTTCACAATAACCTAACTTAGTCAACATTACACTCACATTTGCTTTTCAAACGTTGTTTCATGTGTTCGCACATGGAGCCTATTCAAAGCACATGAATTATGTTAATCAAGTCTTGCTCAATGTAGTGTTATTCTTACTATATTCTGTCCCTCTTCTAATTACGTATTAAAACTTTTCTTCTAAAAATAAAAATCAAAAACCACATTAACACTGCACCCTCTTGGTTATAGCACAGCCTTATAATACCAAGGTCACAGGTTCAAATCCCTGTACAGGCCAGCCACCAAAAAAAATAAAAAATAAAAAAGACCAAAAAACCCCAAAAAACGAAACACATTGCACCCTCCTTTATGTTTCAAATGCACTTATATGCTACTGTCCTTGGATTTATGTAATTCATCAACACTTCAAAACGTAATCTATAATTTAAAAGTCTAAAATCTAAAACAGGGGTCAACAAACTTATTCTGCAAAGAGTCAGACAGTAAATATTTTAGGCCTTGTGGACCAGTCTCTGTCACAACTATCAACTCTGCCATTATAGTGAGAAAACTGCCATAGACAATAGCAAATGAGAGTGGCTGTGCTCAACAAAATTTTATTTACAAAAATAGGCAATATGCTGGACTGGTCCACAGACCATAATTGCTGACCCCTAATCTAGAGTGTCATTTAATGTCTATGGAATGTCTATGACAGTCTTATGTCTATCCTTTAAAAGTTTAGAACCATGTCTTTGACCAATTATTTAATAGATCATCTCACTTATTAATAATTAGTATTACTAATTTTAATAAAAGTAAATTATTTCCTATTCTTATAATTTCATTTAGGTTCTCCCCAATATTTAGCTAATTTTTCATAATTCGGCATTTCATTAACTAAACAGAACTCGCTTCATCCATCTTTCCTCATGAATCCCATTCTCTAAAGTTTATAATTTCTATACCTTTGACTTCTTTCCAAATCTCCTGCGAAAAGTAAAAACATCAGCACTTCTCTCTGCAAATTAAATGGTTTTATAAAATTCAAAAACAAAGCAAGCATTTATGTGTTTTGTTTTTCCTCCATTAAAAACTCAAGACAATTATTAATAAAGAGATCATTTTCAGCTGTTAGGGTCCGAGACGGCCCCCAATAATCCTCCTCCTCCTAGTATGCACACCCTTGTATAGTCCTTGCCTGCAATGAATCAGGGCTGGCCCGTTTAACCAATAAAATATGACAGAAGTGATAGACAAAGCTAGGTCATAAAAGCACTGCAGCTTCTGCCTTGGTCACCTGGACTGCTCAATCTGGACAAAGACACCTGCCATGTCATGAGTCACAAAGCCCTGTGGAGAGGCCCACATGAACAGAAACCAGCTACACAGCACCAACTTGCCAGCCATGTGATCCTCCAGCCCCAGCTTTCAAGCTTTCAGAGACTGATGCCCTAGTCCATACCAAGCCACAACCTCTTAAGAGACCCTGAGTGAGAACTGCCCAGCCCAGCAGCTCCAGAACTCCTGACCCACAGGAACAGTGAATGATAATAAATGATTACTGTACAAAGCTTTGGGGTGACTTGAGACAACAGCAGATAGTCCTGTATCTGATTAGTTTACAATTTAGCTTATTTTGTATAAGTGAATATTCCAGTTCTTGGCAGCAGCATTTGATAAACAATCATTTCCTAACTTGCCATAAGCTAAGTTTAGGGGATTTGACTGACATTTGCATGATAGTGATGGATGCTGTGCTTGCTCAACAACACTCAACATCAACTCAGGCAGTTTGATTTCTACATACTGGTCCATAATTCACAGTTATATGCAAGAAACAATCCTTACTTTATTCCCATTCTTGCCCATGTAAATCTCACTGGGCACTATTTTTTAAACCCTGGTCTGACCCATAGAAAATAATGAAATGCAGTTAAGGGGATGCTTGTCACCAGTACTTTTAAATAATGAAACATAAGAAAAGATACAGGTAGCAAAGGGAAGAAAGCATATTATCTCATCTTAGTTTTATATAAAGAAATGTATTTTTATGTGGACAGTGGGTCATGCAATAATATGTATTTTTTATTGTGCACCATGGTCAAAAAAAGTTTAAAACCAATGACATAAAATACCAAATAGGTTTACATCCTAGGAAACTAATTGTTACCACACGCTTCCAGTTCTTACCCATCTCATTCTCCTTTTCCAACTTCTTTTTTGCCCAGCCTTTAAATAGCTAGGCTTCATTGCTCACTTTATTTTCACACTGATATTTTTAAGTTTCTGTGGAAACTGGCTCTGGCCCAGTTTTTTTCCCCCTAATCTTAGTTCTGCTCATCTTGAGAAGGTTGAGTATAGAAAAGTCTCTTCTTCTTGGGGACACCTCATTTAAAACAAACCTAATGGCTGTCTCAGAAGAGTAAGACAAGCAACAAGAGGAAGATCATATAGGGAACTTGCAGTGACAATGAGATCACTGAAATTTCTGGCTAAATGAATCATCTTCACTTCTCCAACACGTCAAAAAAAAAAAAAAAATTAGATATGCCATGACTGCAAGGTTGATTTTTAACTCTATAATGTCCAAGCAACAATTATATTTCCCTCTAGGTGGACTTTCAGATTGTTATTACTCATGTGAAATATGTAAAGCTCTCCACTTTTAAAACAAGGGCTACAGATGTGGTAGTATCTTGAATGTGGGAAATATCTCCCAGATTTCTCTTCTGTAGAACCTGGCACAGTGCTTTGCATTAAAAAAAAAAAAAAAAAAAAAGATATTTTGGGAACTGAAAGACTAAAAAAAGAAATATTCATCCAACTGATAATTCATTTACTTACTTGCAGTGTTCAAGAGAAAAGCATTACTATCCATAAGGAATTTTTCCGAACTTTAAACCATTATTTGTATCTCTAAAGATATAATTACTAGTAAACACAGCTAAACATTCCCTGAAACCTTGTAATAAAATGAGGGAGGATTTCAAGATTACTCCAAAACAAGGCAGAAAAAACAAAAATGATCAGGATGATGGCTCTGTTGTGCACAATTTTCTTTGTATCAAAAGGGCACAGTGAAGCTTAAGAAAAGTTAGAGAAAAAATTCTACTAAGACTCAGCTAATAATAATTTGTAAAATACATGATAAAAGGGGAAATAGGGAATCAACATGCTGTAACCACATTTCACCAATTAACAAGGAAACAGATAAATATCTTTGGAAAACCACAGAAAAGCAAGTAATCAAATTCCTTGAGAATGAGATCAAGAACAGAAGAGGGGCATTAAATCACAAGAAGCTCTAATGAAAGGAAATTTTTGGCTGTTTCCAAAAGAGCTTTTTTCTAAGCAACATTCCCAATTTTTATTAATTTTTCAAAAAGCAGTTATTATTCACGTCAATAAGATTTTAGCACAGTTATGTCATCTTAATCCTATCATCGGTCTAAACAAGACTTGAGAACAGTCTGTTTATTGGCCTAAACAGCATGAATACGTTGACATTTGCCAAATTTATTTTTCTAACCCACTCCTGAGTTCCAGACTGGTATACCCAATTGCCTGCCTGAAATCCCTTCTTGGTTTTCCCACAACCATCTGAAACTTAACCTACCTCTGACCTCGATACACAACTCCTTCCTGACTCCCCCACCACTCCCTCCAAAAGAACCAATTTTTCCCATTTCAAAATATCAAAACTTCACCCAGATGCATAAATCACAAAGCTGGAAATTCTTCCTCCTCTCTAACCCAATGAATCCTGTGTAGATTACGTGCAAAATCTCTCTCCAATTAGTCCACCTTCCTCCATCCTTCCTGATATTTCCTTAATCCATCTACCACCTTTAGGTTGATAAATGACAGTGTCTTAACTATTCTCCTTGTTTCTGCTATAATTCTTGCATCATTTAAATCTCCTCTTAGCAGCCAGAGTAATATAAAATATCAAGACTTTAATGAGGCTACAAGATCCTACACAGTGTAGCCCCCTTTCCAGCCGAGGCTGAGGGGCTCCCCCTCTCTCACTCAAGAGACCCTGTGAATCTCTTCAGCTCAGAAGGCTTTTCACTGGTAAACTAATCTTCTGTCTAGTCTCAACTTGAATATATATATATTTTTACTTTTTTTTTTTTAAACACGTATAGTTATTAGTTTAATGCCCTTCCTCTATGCTGGCAGCTGCAAAAATTCAGGGACAATGCCTATTTTGTTCATCAGTGTAACCCCGGATGCTATCAGAGGTCTTTGCATATAATGAAAGCAATAAACATGTGTTTAATAAAAGGACTTTCTTTTAAATTTACCCCACTTACCATTAA
Source organism: Cynocephalus volans (assembly GCF_027409185.1). Taxonomy (NCBI): domain Eukaryota; kingdom Metazoa; phylum Chordata; class Mammalia; order Dermoptera; family Cynocephalidae; genus Cynocephalus; species Cynocephalus volans. Next base: position 93,490,571 of record NC_084471.1, read on the forward strand.
GTATACATAATGCCTTTACACATAAATCATAAATGTAAATAAACAATCACAAGATAAAATAAGAAATGAATATATTACACTCATAAAAAATACAGTGTAAATGAAATATGTTCTGTAAGAAAAAATCTCAATATACAATGTACTATAAATCTATTCTTTTGCCTTTGGGGATTATAAGCTTATTAGTATAGTAATTTCATAAGTCAAATCTGCAAAATAAGACCTTAAAGATAAACAAGGCTGTTACAGTTATTCCACTGAAACATTTACCCTAAGTTGGCCATTACTGAAAGCATCAATAAAATTTCAGAGCCAGGAACATCATTTCTAATGATTTTTTTCTAAAATGGTATTGAAACCATTATACGAAAGGCAGATTAATGAAATTTTAATATTTTAAATCATTCATATCTTCCTATTTTTTTCTTTCTGATACAATCACAATATTGAAAGTATCACTGGTATATTTGCAAAGTGAACATACCAAGCTGAAAAAAAGATATTACTTGTGGAAAAGAATGTATTAAGATAGAATCTAGAAGAAAGAGGAGGAAAATAATTTTGGGGGAAGGAAGTAGCAGAGAGAATTGCCAACTTTTAAATTTCCTTTCTAATTTTACTTCAAAGTGCTAATGTAGTTAATATTAAAGTGAAATTCTGGTCTAGACACTTCTTTACTCTCAGCTCTGTTTGTACCTGTTCTTAATAACCTAGCAATGTTCAAACCTGCATATGTGAGAAGTGACCACACACTCTCCTTACCACCTAACCAACTTCGTTTTTTCTATTTTTCATCATGACCCTGATGAGAATAGCAGTGTTCTGACAGGTGGTAAATCAAAAATGGTGCTCGCTGCTTGAAAAAGAAATAAATATGTAAGTAATTTGACAAGGAATCTTACAAAAACAAGCAATAGTTCCTATGAAGCTTGGTCAGCCACCATTTACTAAGAAATATTTCTTACCCTTAAGTGGCAAAGAAACATGAACTGAAATAGATTTTAAGAAATTAAAATGGTCTAGCCTCACTTTCCAATAAATGTAGCTGCAAAAAAAAAAAAAAAATTGTGAACTAGATTGTTGGAGAGAATGTTGTGAAAGCAAATAAATCCCTGAATGTGGGAAACTTCATCAAAAAATGGGGAAAAAAAAGTTTCCATATGATCCCTTTAAGCGTTCTACATCTTAGGAAGGTAAAACAAACAAACAAAAAACCCCTCACTCACCTCTGTTACCATTCTTCTCCTCCTTCTCTAAGTGTTCCATTTAAAAATGTCAGATTTGGAGCACTGAGGACTTATCTACATTTTCCCAATGGAATGAAGAATAAAAAATAAGGAGAGGATGAAGCTGGTCTAACTTTTCAATCCCCTATTTCAATTTAAAATACATTCACTTGAAGATGTACTTGTGCTTCTTCACATGGGCCCAAATTCATTGACAGATGCTTATAAACAGGATTACAATATGTGGTGACCAGCATACAAGGCAGTCCCCAGTGTTCAAGCCTTTATGTAGTTCCCTTCCACACTAAGTAGATCTGACTTTTTTATCTAACAGGATATGTGGAAATGGCAACGCTTATGAGGCTAGGTCACTGAAAGCTTTGTGACCTCTCTCTTGGACCACTGACTCTGGGTGAAGCCAAGCAGTATGACCTGAAGAACTGAGGCCACCTGCCAATAACCAGGATCAGCTTGGAAGCAGACTCTAGCCCCAGTAAAGCCTTCAGATAACTGCAGCCCTGCCCAACATCTTAACTATAATCTCCTAAAGAGAACCTGAGCTAGAACCACCCAGCTAAGACTACTACCAGAATTCCTGACTCCCAGAAACTCTGAGATACTAAATGTTTACTGTTTTAAGCTGCTTGATAACTAAGACATAGTACTTTCTCATTTTTCATCCATCACATGTACAATCAAGTGGAAGCTCACTAGGACTAGAAATTTAAGATATAGATAGGAAAACACTTTGCAACCCAAATCTGGAGTCCAAAAAGTCAGATCTAGACATATCAAAAGCATGCTTTTGGAATTCTATTTGTAAGAACTCGTATATGTTATAACTATTGCCACTAAATGCCAGAACGCTATTACACTGGACAAGGTACCCTCAGATTACTAACAAAAACTGCCATACAGAAGATACTCATTACATGCTGGATAAATTAGTAAGCCAATAAATGCAGTAGGAATAAAAGAAACTATGGTACCAAGGATGGTTAGATTCATAGTACACATCTTTATAATTATTTGCAACATCCTTTCAACCACCAGAGGGCAGGAATGGCATATACTACTTAATCAACCTTCCAGCACTTAAAATAATGCCTAAACCATTTACAAAGAATAAAATAAAACTTCTGCACAAATGAAGGGAGAAAGGAAGGATGCTTGTTAATAAATGAGAAGAGATTAATTCAGACTAGAATGCCCAAAAAAGCTTCCTGTAGATGGAAGCTGAGTTAGAATATAGGACCTCAAGTGACAGGTACAAATTTGTAAGGAAGGGAATAAAGCAAAAAACAGAGGCTGAGAATTTCAGGTCAGTTTCAAGGAACAAATGACCCAGAGCACAGGGAATGTGGACTGGACTCAACTTCAATCTAAACTTTTTACCCTTACTCCTTTTCTTCTACCTAATAAGAAATTAGTTGGTATTGTTCTTTTATTAAATGTCTATTTCTAAAGAAAAAAGTGAATGTGATAAATTAAATTCAGGCTCATTCTCAGTTATCTACAATGTGATTATAACCCAACTTTCTTTTTCTATTTAAACAAAAGCATCATTGTATACGTGGCAGGAGCTGCAACTACTCTAAGTGCGGTGCCCAGAAATCATCCTCTCTGTAAGCCAACCTACCTAACTCAAACCTATTAAGTGACTGCAGATGTTACAGTGTCCTCTGAAAACTTACTACATCTAGCACTTTCCAACTGCTCTATTATTTTTAATGTTACATTCCAACAAATAGTTTATTGAATTACATTTTGAAATATCCATCATTTTTCTATTGAATTGGGAGCTTCCTCCTAATGACAGAATTAGGAAAACCATTTTCCTTTTTAAGTTACTTAACTAGAGGTAGGACAACTATATACTTATATTCTCTGCGGACTTTGGCAAATTATGTTGCATCTATGGTTTATGGTCTGATTCCTCAATCTAAGATCTGTAGTTGGCAAGTATTTGTATATGTGTAAGCTTACAGAGACATAACAAATAAAATGGGATCCCAATATTTCAAAAAGGATATTCTTGTGAAAGAGGCTGAAGGAGATAAGTGGGTTAACACTTTATTAATCTAAAAGGCATTACTAAAAATATTCCATCCCCTCAATCACAATAAATAACAAGGTGTTATGTGTAGGTCTGTAATAAAGGTCAAATTGTTCCAAGGATGGCCATTAATTAATTAATAATGATAACAATACTGCATCTAGGTATGTGGGGCATAATGGTAAATAGAATAGAGCATAGGCACTGATTTGGTTAAGTGGGCACCTACAGATATGTAAACTCCCAGACCACTGGCATACTTTTAAGTATATAAGTACACAAGCATTCTTCTGGCCTCATAAGCCAGAAAACCCAATTCAAATTAGCTTAAGCAAAAGGAGGTAATTTACTGGCTTGAATAATTTAAAAGTCCAGAAGTAGATTAAGGAATGGCTAAAGCCAGAGACTCAACTAGACGCAGCTAATATGATCAAGGTATATATCTGCCTGTCTCTGCCCCTTACCTCCCCTCCCTTCTCTCCCTTTCTCCCAGCCCATCTCTCTCTCTCTCTATTTGTCCCTTGAGGACAGCTGCAGTCTCACATCTTTTCAGCAAGAGATTCTTTCTCCAGAGATCAAGGAAAGTCCTAGGATCAAGTCTCACCAGTCCAGCTTTCCTCATATGTGCACTCCTGATAATGACTGGGGTCAGGAAGTACGGAACACATACTGATCAGCCTGAGTAGAATCACAAGGACTGAGAGTGAGGAAGGAGTTTTTCTCCAAGGAAAATATGGGTTAGATTCTCAGAAGAGAGTATGGGCAGGGAACAAAAGAAGTTTATGTCATCTACATGTGTCCACAGCCCTTCATCAGTTTAAAGAGGTTCTTGAATTCCCTCACCAAAGTTAAGAACCAGTGCAAAAGTAGGCACAGAGAAGAATAAGTACATTTTAAAAATGTTACCTTAAATCTAACACTGCTCACATGTAAGTAACTGACATCCTAATCAAATCCAGTGCCTTGCTCTGGGTTTATAAGCACTGCACTTCTTCCACCAACTACAAAATGACCACTTTTTGAAATATGGTTTCATCTTCTGACTTTGGCTTGCAGGACCCACATTAGTCGAGTTCTACCTCTCTCAGTTTTATGGGCATTTCCCAGTGTCCTCTCCTCTTCTGTCTTATCTATCACTTCTAGTTAAGTGACTCTCAATATTCACCTCCAGACTAAAAATCCTTTTAAGAATTCTACTCCCATGTTTCTAAAATCCAAATGTAGATTTCAAAACCTAGATACCACACCTAAAATATTCAAAACAAACCTCATTTCTTCTGTTTAATAAAACCAGCCCTTCCTGCCTTTCATGCATCTATCTGAGAAATAATCTGATGGTCTGTACTTCAAGATTCAACTCAGACATTACATCTTCTGTGAAGCCTCACCTCATGCCCCCTTGTCCTCACCAGGCTGGGCTATGTGCTTTCACAGCACCCTGCTCAGTTACCCCATTTCACTGTAATGACTGCTTCACTTGCTGTACTCTTACACTAGACATAAACTCACTAGCAACGGCACTGCTATATCTTATATGCGTATGCATATGCCAAGCACAAGTGGCTGACACACAAGATGTCCCCAATGAATGTTTAATAAGTGTGAAGGGATGAAAAAGGGATGCATTTTTAAAGAGCTATAATTTTCTTTGTTTAAAATATTTACTATTTGCTGAAAAGGACTGTCAGCAAAAAAAAAAAAAAAAAAAAAAAAAAACCACAAGAACTATGCCTTGGTAAGGCCTAGGCAACAAGACTGCTACCAAAATTTATAAAGTAAAAAGTCAAGAAATAGAATGAAAATTTTAACAGTCACTACTTTCTTCTTCTTTTTCTTAGCAATTCCCTTAGTTTAAAAGATAATAATAATGGTAGATACTAAGTACTAGGAAACTCTTTTTTTTTCCTACAAGGGACTAAAAACAAGAGGCCATCCGTAGACACCAGATGTGCTCTCTGTGGAAGCCTTAAAAACCTTTCTTCAAGCATCCTTAAGGATAAACATCCTTATCGAGTATCTCAGCTGCTGTCCCGTGACACACCAAGAGATGGCCTTTTGAGACAGACTGACTGGAAACAACAATTTTTAAAAAAAATTTTGGCTTAAACACAAAAATTTATTTCTCTATAGTAGTAGTTCTGACAGCTGGGGAGTCCAAGACAGACAACAATTTTAACCCAAAGTGCTTGCTTCTTAGTGATATTCCTCCTAACATTAAAGTGTCTTTAATCCTCATGACTTAAATTTTGGTTTCGGAAACTCATTATTTATTAGTTTCTCTGAAACTAAACATAATACTTATTGATGTCCTAAATTCCATCTGTAAAATGTGAATGATAATAACTGTCTCACAGAGCTGTTAACAAGAATACATAAACATAAAGGAAAAGCACCTGAAGCATAAGAGAGGATATGATTATAGTGGCTCTCCGGTATTCATAAAGGAAACTAAGCTGGCATCACTAAGATGACACCCCTTTCTAGAGTCACTCATCCAGAGTCACTTGATAACAGCTTTCTTTATATACCAGAGAGGAATCATTCATACTCATCTTGCAATACATATGTTTTAAAATAATGTACAAATATTCCTTCTCACAACTCCTAAAGTTGCATACAATTTTAAACAAACTTGCTCTTTGAATTCATCCTTGCTATTCCCCCCGCCCCACTTTAATCTCTTTCAAGTCAAATAAGTTTTGATAATCTTTATTTTTACTAGTGGCTTTTAAACTTTAATAAGCAACAGTTCTCTGTTTCACGCTATCAGAAACAACTTTCAGAAAAAAAAGTTGTAAATTTGTTTTGTTGATCTGAAATGATAAGATCTTTAGTTTTGTGGACCCTTTAAAATAAACCTCTACATTACTGTGTATACGGTTTTCTTAAGATTGTTCAAATAGACACCAAATAGTTGCCATCTGTACTGTTTTTAGTACCATTACACATAACCTTAGAAAACTTATCCTACTCAACTTAGCTCTTGACAGCCATCACTGTAAAAAAAGTTAAACATGCCATATTTCTCATATTTTACTTATAGTTTTAAATTGTAGTGTTTATATTTATTTTTTATTTGGGGGCTGGCCTGTTAGTTCAATAGGTTAATAACTGAGAGCTGGTACTGATAACACCAAGGTTCAGGATTCAATCCCTGCATTGGCAAGCTGCCAAAGGGAAAAAAATAAAAAAATTTTAAAAATAAATTAATTAAAAAAAAAATATATATATATATCCTTATTTTTTGTGTGTTTCTAATTAGCAAGACAAAATGTTTCTGGTATTTTATTTCCTCTCCATTCCTTCTGAATGATTCTGATAGAGACACAAGGCAACATTAATTCAACGTAAAGCAGGCATTAGAAATTTGATAGAGGGTATAGAAGGCTCTAATCAATGCCATTTTATCTTGCCATGAACAGAGAACAAAAAATTGGGTTAAAAGTAAATTCCAATTTCCATTATTAATTACAAACAAAATTACAAATCACATGTACATTTATTTTCTTAAAACTACCTCGTTCCATAGAAATTTTGTCATTCATTTTAAAGTTCCCATATACAAAATCTTTGCAACAAAGTGAAGCTCTTTCTTCTCCGAAAGATCAATCTATAGGAATAATACAGCACACGAAAAGATTAAAAATGACTCAATAATTAATAAAAGAAACAGCTTGGATGAGGAAAAACAAATTTGCTCCACAGCTCAAACTCTAGAAATGTGAAGAAAAACTGCCCTCATCTGGTCAAACAAAAAACTTAACATTTCAGGTGCATGTATTAATTCCTATACAAGAGTAATCTTCAGGGCTTTAATTGGCATAAAGAAATCTTTAAAAAGTAAAAATAAGTAGTAATCCAGCTTCTTGGTGCTTACCACAGGCTGTGTTCTTACATTGGCTGTATAGAAAGAGGAGGCAGAGTAAATCTACCCCATATACACCTCAGCCAGGCCTTGAGCCCAGTCTGTATTGTGAATGGGGGGGGGCATGGAGTTAAAAAAAAAAAAAAAACAAAGAAAAAGGAGAAAATAAGTAGTAATCCAACAGTATAAGTTTTTTGCTGCCTTTTAAAAATAACTATTTGTTACCCAAAAAAGCCCACAAAACTTAAAATCATAAAATATAAAGCATATTACATAATATATAATCTCCTCCCAACCAGATAAATTAGAAATATATTAGGAAGAACATAAATTCTTACTACTACTACTACTCTTATTTGCAAATCAACAATTATAAAATGGCATAAACAAATTTATATTCTAATGAAAAACAGACTTACGACTGTCATATGCTATTACCAGAAAAAAAATCTTTGCAAAACTTGAGTTCATAGTTTTTCTTGCTGAGTACTTCTAAAAACAGTTATATACCATTTAAAGTTAAATTTGGAAAATTATTTATATTATTAGACTGACATCCCCTCCCAGCCACACCCAGTAGAGCCCTGAATAAAAATATATTTTTTAGTAGCTCTGTGACAATATTACAATTAAACGCAAGAGATGAGTAATCCTATCATTAACAGCAATCATGATGATGACAATAATATTAGAAACCACTTAAATGTTAGCTATCTGCCAGGCACTATGTATGGTAGGCAGAATAATGCCCGCCTTCCAACCCCTCCAAAATCCATGTCCTAATCCCCAAACCTGTGACTGTGTTACTGTACAAGGCAAAAGGGACTTGGTAGATGTAGTTGAAATGGGAAAATTATTCTGGATTATCTGGGTGGCCCAATGTAATCACTAGGTCCTTTAAAGTGGAAGAGGGACAGCCATAAAAAAGAATGAATTCTGGAACTGACCTGTGGCTCACTTGGGAGTGTGGTGCTGATAACACCAGGCCATGGGTTCGGATCCCTGAATAGGGATGGCCGGCTAGCTCACTTGGGAGACCGTGGTGCTGACAACACCAGGTCAAGGGTTAAGATCCCCTTCCCAGTCATCTTTAAAAAAAAAAAAAAAAAAATGTGATTCTTCCCTTCACAGCAACATGGATGAGCTTGGAAAAAATTATGTTAAGTGAAATAAGCCAGGGACGGAAAGAGAAACACCGTATGCCCTCACTCATAAGTGGGAGCCAAGAAACAAAGAAAGAAAAAAGACCATAATAAAACGTTGAACTTTCAGAAGGCAAGAAAAGATCTACAGTTACTAGAGGTGGGAAAGGGGGAGGAGGAGTGGGGATAGGGAGTAACTGGGTAAGGGACACAAAAAAGTAATTACGATTTATAATGATGAATATGCTAATAATATTGATTTGATCATCATATACTGTACACAAATACTGATAGTCAACTCTGCATCCCGTAAATATGTACAAATAAAAATAAAAAATTAAAGTGAAAGACAGTCAGAAGGACTCAGTGACTATGGACATGGGACTATGAGAGAAGAGCTGGAGAGAGATAACGCTGCTGGCTTTGAAGAGAGGAGAGCAGGAACCAAAGAAATATGGGCAACTTCTAGGAACTGGAAAAGGCAAGGAAACAGATTCTGCCTTAGAGCCTCCAGAAGGGAACACAGCCCTGACAACGCTTTGATTTTAGTCCAGTAAGATGTGGGTGGTGTAGAGGGTTAGAAACCTTGATTCTCATTTGATCTTTAGAATAGGGTTTTTAGGTAATACATGTATGGGACAAAAGTCCACAGTCAGCAGGCAAAAGCCTATCTAATCAAACAATTCCAATCAAGTATATGTCGATTCTCATTTGATTTTTAGTATAAGGTTTTTAGGTAATGCATGTATGGGACAAAAGTCTTTGGCCAGGGGGCAAAAACCCACAGCTAGCAGGCAGCAGCCCATCTAATCAACTCTAATCACTGTTTAGGTATGGGATTGTACACTTTAATGATTTTAGATCTAACAGGTGGTTGACATACCGATCCTGTTAAGAGAATTTAAAGAATTGCTGCAGGGAAAAATGTTTGCTAAGGGTAAGGTGTTTGTTGGTAGGAACTTTAGAGACAATTATACTTAGATTTAATCATAAGAATGTAACCTTTGCTTAAATCACTTAAGGAGAGGTTATATTTTAGATAATGATCACAGTTTGATCAATTCAGCTTTTCACAAATTGTACTTTGGAAGGTCACGTGGTTAATTTTAATGATGGTACTAGTTTCCACGGTTTAAGCTATACTTAGCCACAGGTAACTTTTGTCACACTGCCCATGTCTTTGTGTCCTTTTGAAATGACTGAATCAACCAATTTTTCTTGTGAAACTTCCTTGTGTTTATAATAAAAACCAGAAGCTAACTTTGAATCGGGGCTATACTTAGTTTTCTCCTTCTAACAGAGGAGTTGAGGTGCGGTCCCTTCAGGCTTCTCATTGCATTCATGTTGCTTTGAGTAATCTTTTTTGCATCTTTGTTATACAGCGAGAAGTGTTACAGGTCGGACTTCTAATCTACAACTGCAAGATAATAACAGATCTGTGTTTTAAGCCACAAAGTTTGTGGCTATTTTTATTGTAGCAATAGAAAACTAACACATTGACTAAACTCAGTTAATTCTCACAATGCTAAGGTAGATATTATCATTAATTCTAGTTAATGTGCCAGAGGTCACACAGCTAGTTAAATTTCAGACCTATCATTTGTCCTTCTGATGCAAGGCCAACGCCCACCTCCTAGACCACTGCCTACAATGTGTAAACATAACATCTCTCAGTGCTCAATGAGTTCCACTAATTTCTCCCACCTCCCTCTCCGAAGGAGATCTTCCTCTCGGTTAGTGGTCTTTGAACTATTTTCCTCTTCTCTTTCCCCATTCAACCAACCTTTGAATCCTTATATCTTACACATCTATCTTCCACTTTCCACATCCACTGTGGCCATGTTGAAGCAGGCACAAATCACCTGGATAAAATATTATTCTAACTCACTTCCTATTATCAGTTCCAGGTCATGTAAAGTCCCACCAGAAAACTTTCAACAGCTCCCCACTATATAATTAAGTAAAAAACCTAAGTTCCTTTGGGAATCTGACTTTCTCAAAAGAATCCCATCTTATCTCTCCATCTTTCACTACTGTTTTGCAAAGACTTCAAAACCCATTCAAATGTACTCCTCAGCCCCAAACATGCTGCCACCGTCTCACTTCCACATCTTTTGCTGTGCTGTGATACTCGCCCATAATGTGCATCTATCAAAAATCATGCCTATCCCTTAAAAATAGCACGCCAGCCACAAAACCTCACAGAATTTTGCTTATACCATTCACTAGCCCCTGTCTTGCCCAGCCTCATTTAGCTTCAGATACTAAAGACCCAGTTAGGCTAAAGGAGGTGGTGTATTGTTGTAGTTTTTTTTTTTTTTTTTTTTAAAGAAAGCCTAGATTTTAGGTTAGACATCCTGGGTTCAAATCCTAGCCCTTTTACATCATTGCTTTGTGATCTACAGCAGTTACTTCCTTTCTGTGGCCTAAGTTTCCTAAGCTAAAAAATGAGAAAAATAGAATCCTCCTCATAGGGTGGTTTCAACGACTGAATGGACAAATATATGTAGTTGGTACAGTAGCTGGTACATAGATAGATTCTTGATTTTTACTGCAGTTTCCTCAAGAAGTGGCTTGCTCCCTCAATTTCAGTCCAGTTGGCTGGTCACAAATAATTTGTCTAATAATTATATTCTCTTCTCCCAGAAGGTTAGCCTCCATTTCCATCAGATAGATCCCAACTTCCAACCCCTTGGTACTACAGTACAGGAGATCACTATGAATAAGTATCTCCTTTAACCATCTTTCCCCTTCTCCCTCCTAACCTATCCCCCACCCTCCAGATCATACTTTTATCATATTTTCTCAAGCACAGATTTACTATATCCACTTAGACATTGTGACTTTAGTAACTGACTGTCCACTGTAAGGACTAGCTCTGTAGATGGGTTAGCCCTTCTAGCACTGGATTCTACAGCAAAGTCCTCTTCCTATGAATGGGGTCAACATAAAAACCACAGTGAGATACCAATACATACCTTTTTTTAAAAAGCCAACATACTGTTATTATTCTTACTGGTGTATATCTTATTCCCCTACTGTATTAGTCCATTTGTGTTGCTTATAACAGAATACATGGAACTGGGTGATTTATAAAGAAAATGAAATTTATTGCTTACAGTTTCTGAGGCTGGGAAGTCCAAAGTCCATCTGGTGGTGGCGACTATGACCCAGGGGTCTCAAATTGCAAGATGGTAGAAGCAGAGAGAGAACAGAGAGAGAGACAGACACTCCTCTTCTTTTAAAGCCCTCAGAACCATGCCCCTGACCACCATTTTTAATCCATTTACTACCGCATGGTCCTACAAACCAATCACTTCTTCAAGGTCCCACCTTACAATTACCATAATAGGATTTCCCACCCTCTTAACAGTCACAGTGACGGCTAAGTTCCTAATAGATAAAACTTGGGAGAAACAACTCAAGCTTCAGGGAGTTTTGGGGGGACATAATTCAATCCACTATACCTACACAATTATAAGTTTCTTGAAGCAAAGACTATATAGTAGTAGGTATCTTTGAATTCCCCATACCTAAACACATAATCCTCAGTTTTATTTTTGATTAAGCTAATGAATGAATGGTGTTGAATACCAATCAGCCAAAACATATTTCTGTTTACCACTCCTCTCTCAAACACTGGTACTAAAATACAAAAAACATGCATTTACCCTACATATAATTAAATGAACAACACCATTACATTTCTCTCAGGATTTTAATGACATTACCTTAATTACCTTAGATTAATGAACTAATCTGTTCTTTTAAGGCCTTTTAAAAATATCAGAATAATCAATATAGCCACATTTACACTTGTCATTAGCACCTTGTCTTGCTAAGGCCATAGCTAAGCTAATTGTCTGGTTAGGGCTATTGTCGGAATCCTGCTGATGCAGCCAACTGTACTGCTAAGTGACTACGTCAATTGTATTGTTAAAGCAATTCATAACTAAAGCCAAAACATTTCATTATTCTAGGTACACTAAGTTTCCATTTGTACTGTTAGGGATAAGGTTCAGACCCTTCAAACCCATTGTAGAGACTGGGTCACAGACTCCTCACATGCCTGGCAGACCCCTCAAATGCCAGGCTGGGTCACCAGACCTCTCACATGCAGGTCCATTCTAGTTAATTGGGAAAGATCGCAGGAGCCATTGGCAGACAACATGAGCTCAGTCCACAGCAGCAACAGCAGCTTATAGTAGTAGCAGCAGTGGCCTTCCGGAGGGTTCCAGGGGCCCTGGCAGCAACAGCCTCCAGCAGCAGTAGCAGCTCCCCTATGGTGCCCCCGGGGGCATCCCGGGGGCGGGGGTCACCATGGATCAGAGCCACTCATCCTTTATACTTAAGTCCATAACCCAGGACACCTGGGTGCACATGTGCAATTACATTAGACGATAACCAAGGAAAACCTGGGCACATGATCATATTTACATCAAATGCTTGGCAAGATTCTGAACATCTAAACGGCCCTGACCATTTTCCTATGTTTTCCCTACACACCTTTTATTATATTTAGTGGTACGTTAAGCCTTCAGATTCTTTATTTTAATGTTACAAAATTATTGCGCTTCATTAAACAAGAGATTTCAAGGATCTTTAAAAGATAACAGTACTACTGTTCTACTTCATTTAATTACATTTTTCTTTAATAATCTTGGCTTAGTCCTAAATTTAAGTTACTTGACAATCTAAGCCTAATTCAATTCTAATTCACACTAATACTGGTCTGTAGCTATCAAATGTTCTACTATCTCCCATTTTGTTTTATCTAGTTCAGGTCATCTCAAGTAAATGGTAAAATTTTGTTACAGAGGGAGGTATTCTTTTTAATCTGTTTTTTAATTTAATCTTTTAAAAAATCTTTTAAATTTATTTTCTAGTATATTAAAGAAACAAATGTTTTTTTCACAATTACTACAAGATAACTAGAAAATTTTTATAATAGTTAGCTCAACAAGTTTTCACCTATCTGCCTATCCATGTGAAACAAACAAAACTTTAGTAGTTCTAAATCCTGATTGTACACTGTAACCATCTGTGGAATTCTTTAAAAATAGATACCCAGGCTCTACATCAGAGGTCTCTGACTTGGTTGGACTCAGGTAAGTCCAGGCTTGAATGTTGTTGCTGATTTTTTTTAAGGGCCACAGGTGAATATGAAGCAGATAGACTGAGGAATCAGCTTTGGAATATAGCTTAAAGGAAAACACTATATATTTCAAAGATATATACTTTTAAAATATGTATATTACAAGGAACTCAACTTCACAGTAAAAAAAACTAAATAATCCAATTAAACAATGGGCAGAGGAGCTTCCTTTCAAAGGAAGACATACAAATGACCAACAGGTACCTGAAAAAATGCTCAACATCACTAATCATCAGGAAAGTGCACATCAAAACCACATTGAGATATCATCTTCCCCAGCTAGACTGACTATTATCAAAAAGACTGAGAAATACAAATGCTGACAAGGATGTGGAGAAAAGGGAACTCTTCTACATTGTTGGTGGGACTGTAAATTGATACAGCCATTATGGAAAACAGTATGGAGGTTTCTCAAACACTACAGATAGAATTACCGTAAGATCCAGCAATCCCACTTTTGGGTATATACCCAAAGAAATGGAAATCATCATGTCAAAGGGATACCTGCACTCCCACGTTCACTGCAGCTCTATTTAAGAATAGCCAAGATATGGAACCAACCTAAATGTCCATCAATGGATGAGTGGATAAGGAAAATGTCGTATGTATACACAATGGAATTCTACTCAGCCATAAAAAAGAATGAAATTCTGCCATTTGCAGCAACATGGATGAGCTTGGAGAAAATTATGTTCAGTGAAATAAGCCAGGCACAGAAAGAGGAATACCGTATGCCCGCACTCATAAGTGGGAGCCAAGAGACGAAAGAAAAGAAAAAGAACAGAAAAGAAAAGAAAAGAAAAGGAAAGGAAAGGAAAGAAAGAAAGGAAGGAAGAAAGAAAGGAAGGAAGGAAGAAAGAAAGCATAATAAAATGGTGAACTTTCAGAAGGAGAGAACAGACCTATAGTTACTAGAGGTGGGAAACGGGGAGGGGAAGGGGGGAAAGGGAGTAATTGGGTAAGGGACACAAAAAATAATTACAATTTGTAATGATGAACATATGCTAATATTGATTTGATCATCACATACTGCACACAAATATTGATAGTCAACTCTGTACCCCATAAATATATATAAATAAAAATAATAAAAAAGGAACACACAAAAATAAAAATATGTATATTACTTCTATAATCAAGTCATTTAATTAAAAAAACTCATGTAACCAACATATTTTAAACCATCAGTGTATTGCACGTGTCTTTGAAAATATAATTGCAAAAATCACTGTCAATTTTTTTTTTTCTGCCAAATGATCTGTCCCCATATTGATGTATTTCTGAAATATACTTTTAGGTGTAAGATTCTCTGCACATCAAAAGTAATAACACAAAGTACATTCTAAATATCTTTAATCCTCAGTATCTGATGGAATTGTTCCCTATCTGTTTGTTGCCAATTTAAGACTTACTTTGTGGATTAGTCTACAAAACAAATCCCCATGTGTTTTATTTTGTGTGAAGGACCCCAGATTTCCTGTGCTTCAACCCAGAGTGACTCCCCTGGTGAGGTGACGGAGGAGCTTTCTGCTGGGTCTGCAAAACTGTCTTGGGAAAGAAAATGCCCTTGATTACTGTCAAATGACCTAGTCTTTCAGAAAAATATTTAAATCCCAATAGTGATTTAAAGTCTATACTCAGCTGTTAAGCCCTTTTGTACTCAAACAGCAGACACAATGAATCTCGAAGTTGACAGTTTGAGATTTCCCTGGCACTTCCATGCTCTAAAAAAATCACTGGTATACTGCACTCTGATATAAAGAATAAAAACTACGTATAACATTAACTATGTGTGTGGGTGGGTGGCTCCTGAAAGACTTTTGTTTAAATAAATGCCACATTTTCATATAAATTTACCAGGTTTCATTCTACCTCATCCTGATTTTTTTTCTCTATCTCAAACTTTTGCAAAAAAAAAAAGGCACTATTCCGAGTCCTTACAAATAAGAGGTTAATTTTGAACTACTCTGAAATTAACCTGCCTGTGACTACAACAAGCCTCCCTCCCTCCTCTATATGCCAGGGAAAAATCTATGTCTCCCAATTTTTTTATATTCAACTAACACTTCATTCTTTTTGTTCAATTGTTTTTCAGGTTCCCCTCCAGTCTTCAGCCATATGCATAAAATTACAAAATTGAGGTCACAGTGTACCACAGTTGTTTCTTCTGTTACAATATAAATAATATTGTTAAATGGAGGCCCTAACAATAAATAATTCATGGGATCAAAAACAATGAAAAAGCATTCAAGAAAGTTATACAGAACAGTCAACTTCACGTCTTTAAAAACTGCACCTGAAAAACTAATTTCCCAGTGCAAAGGAATTAAATGCCTTGCTTTAAAATGTAATGTAATCATAAATGAGTCACAAGAATTTCTGAAAAAGGCAGTGTGTGTCAGTAATTAAAATAACACAAATGCAAGATTTTCCCTTCTTTATCCTAAGCATTTGGTTTCTATTCCCGAACAGAATAAGCCATCTAAGTATACACTGATTTCTAGATTTCAACTAATTAGACTAACATATACAAAAGAACAACACTACTCACTGTAAATAATTCTTCTATTTAAAAAAATTTTTTTGAGAAAGCAATTAACAGACATCACTCCATTTTAGCCCATAACTGCTTTATAGAGATGGGAAAACTAAGGACAAGTGAGGCAGACTAGTGACACAGCGTAAGGGATGAAGCCCAGAGTAAAGTCTTAGTCCTATATGCCCAGCAAAGATCTACATCAACTCACTAAACAGAGGTGAGCAGGCTCCAAAAGCTCATTATCATTTTTCCTTTGTACAACATCATCATATTTTAATTTATTTCACTGTATTGATTTTGTAACTTCAATCATGAAAATTAAGAATAAAACTAACTACCCACTTGGAAAACATGTTCAGGCATTCTACTGCATGCCCTACTTCCTGCAGCACCAACACTGCACCTATTTCTCCAGCTCTTGATTTCCTTTTCTTTTCTACAAAATGAGTATGCTGGTCCAGGGTTCAATAATCCCTGAATATGCTACTTCTTTAACTAACAATAGGATCAAGCTTGATGTTTTAGCTATCTCTGCTGCATTCACCCAGGGAATAAACAATTCTGAACAAAATGTAAAGTGAAAAAAAAAATCAAACTAATTTCTGTATTGCATTCATTTATGAATATGCAGTTTGCTAACAGTGCTTCCTCAATTTTTTTCATGTCACAGCAAAGGAAATGATAATACTTGGGCAGCACACTGGAGTAAAGGGCCGAGGAGATCGCTGGGGGATTGTTGGAAGGTAGTTCCCTGAGGGTTGGGGAGCACTCAGTGGCTCCTGAAACCTAACCATGGTACATCAGGGGCTGCGCAAGCTGTGTGCTGGAGTATGCAGACGATGACGCTAACATTACAGCCTCAACTACCATAGGAACAATTTACTCACTTTCAAAACTTGGGCTTATATGTCTGTAATTAACTCACAAAGGTATGCAACTCAAAAACTGATTATCATCACTGGCTAAATCATAGAAAATTACTAACGGTAGCAAATATTCCCACCATTAGAAAGTCAAATCATGCATTTTTGAGTAGGGAACTCACTTATGATTAATTATCCTTAGAAGTACAAATGTACATATAAATTACAACTTATATAAGCATATGAATGTTACAAAGCACAGGTTTGATTACTCTCCTCAATTATAAACTGGAAATGAGATTGAAGGGAAACATCATTTGGGCATGCCAGAGTACAAAGAGGCTCCAGGTCTACGCTTGGTGTGCTTTAAAATCATTATTATTGATCATTTAAGCATTATTATCAAAAGATGAGTACAAAATTTCTGCCTGAGGGACATGTCTCTGTGAATATACTGGATGTGCTGGAATTGAGTCAGGGGCTCTGATGCTATTTCAAAACAAAGCTATCTACAGGATGATTGTCATCCTCCCTCAGCCTTAGTTTCCTCAACTATATCAAATTTCATATCATCTTCCGTGTGTGTGTGTGTGTGTGTGTGTGTGTGTGTGTGTGTGTGTGTGTGTGTGTGTGTGTGTGTGTGTGTGTGTTGGTTGGAGATAACATGAAACCTGGTTTCTACCATGACTGTCTGATACTCAAATGCACTTAAAAAGCATTATCATAACCACTACTATTCTGATTGCATTTTTGTTCACCAAACATTAATTCAAGTATCTTTTTACAAGTACCTTCACATTATCTGCGTTCAATAGTTGTAAAAGTAACATAAATAATTAATAACGATATATTATATTCTTGAAAATTGCTGAGAGTAGATTTTAAGTGTTCTTACCACAAGAAATGATAAGTATGTGAGGTAATGTGTATGTTAATTAGATTGATTTAGCCATTCACAATGTATCAAAACATCATGCTGTACATGATAAATATATAGAATTATTATTTGCCAGTTAGAATAAATACATTTAAAAAGTTGAAAAACACAAATACACTCTGTCAAAACAAGAAGGCAACTTCCTCTTCACTTCTCTTTCCTATACCTAAGCTTACATCAAGCAGAACAACACCTCCGTTTGGTTCAAGTCTTTATACCTCTGCAACACTTGCTAATCTTTTCTTTAAATAAAGGTGTAAATCTCATGAGTTTGAGAGGTTGCAACATTTTTCTTAGGATCATAAAACACTTATAGGCAAAAATGCAATAATTTGATTATGAAGTAAAAAGTGATCAATATAATCAGAAATAAGTACATTTTGAAAAAATAAAACTCAAATCACAATCTAACAAGATTATTAACATGATGATATCCATAGATGATATTTGATTTTTAAGTCCTCAATATTTCAGGAACGTGGGGAAATATACATATATACTGAATATACTCAGAGCATTAACTTACCACCTTCGATGTGATTTTCTGATAATTATTTCTGAGTGGTTTAGCAGGAACAACAACAACAACAAAAACTTACTTAAGAGCCCAATGCTATTAAAAGCTTCTTGATAACATGCCCCTTACTGGCATTTATGCTGTTTTAACTTTTCAACGGTTGTATTAAAGTTTTCAAGTTTCTACTCAAGAAATTATTAAAACAAATCACTTTTCCCCCATCTGAAGAATTATTTCCAGGCTGCGATGCCTACGCTTATTCATTTTACAGTTTTAAGAACTGTGGAAGAAAAAATTGTCTCAAACACAAATTTTATGTAGGTGGAAAATCATTGCTATAGCAACAGTAGCTTCAGTTTATGAGCACTGAAAGGTGAAAAACTCCCATTTCCAACACTTAAAACTTGATTTTTGATGGATGAAGGCATAAGATGGTCGCTCCTGACCTTTTCTCACTATTATCATGAACTGGGTCCTAATGAGACTTGGCCAAACTCAAAACCTTAAAGTATAAAAATATATGGTGCCTTCTTATATGATGAGATTAATTACTGTAAATCAAACATGACACTTTAGGCTACCTCCCAGGCTGTTATTCATCCTCTTCCTTATGTTCCTTGGAGTGAAAGGAGTTAGTGGGATAATGACAGCCTCAAACAGTGAGTGATTTGTGCATCTTTGAGGTCTTACTGCTAGTAAAAAGCACTAGCACCATGTCATCACTTTGTCTGGAAAAAAAGTACTGATCCTAGCTAGAACTGGTTTCATACCCACCCTCAACTGTGTCTGGCTCCAAGAATAGAGTGTCTTTTTCTGAGGATCCTTTCCTTACTTAACTATTATGATAGACAGAGGTTGAAAATCAGCAACAAAAAGAAATAAAGAGTATTTTTTCATAAACAGATGGCAAAATTTTATGTGTATGACTGTGTCTACATAAGAAAGACAAATCTGTAGCATTTTCTTTTAAAAAATGTTTTCCCATTATATTGCCCAGATGTGAAACATACTTCAGGCACAATGACCATCACCACATTTACAACCCGAAAACACATGACCCACTGAGTATGATAGGTAATATGGTGTTCACGTAATTCTGTGATATTATTTTCCTGGCTCTGCCATTTCCTAGCTGTGTGAGTGAAGGCAACTTAATTTATTCATTCCTGAGGTCCATCATCTGAAAATATGGATAATGATGATGGTGCTATTTTCTAGGGTTTCTTCAAAAATCAAATGAGTTAATAAAGGTAAAGCACTCAGAATGGTGAACGGTGCCTGGCACATGATAAACAATAAAGTGAATAATTACCTTCATTGTTTTGAGCCATTCTAATAGGTATGCAGTGATAGCTAAATGTGGTTTTAATTTGCATTTCCCTAAAGACTACTGAGGTTGAGCATCTTTTCAAGTATATATTTGCAATCTATATATCTTCTTGGTAAACTGACTGTTCAAATGTTTTGCCCAATGGGTTGTCTGTTTTCTTATTGTTGAATTTTGAGAGTTCTCTATGTTTTGGGGTATAAGTTATATGATATATGATTTGCAAATATTTTCTCCCAGTTGCTTGTCTTTTCTTTCTCTTAACAGTCTTTTACAGAGCAAAGTTTTAAATTTTGAGAAAGTTCAATTTATCCATTTTTCTATTTATGAACTGTGCTTTTGGTATCATCTTTGCCTAATCCAAGATTACAAAGATTACTCCCTATGTTTTCCTCTAGAAATTTTATAGTTTTAAATTTAGGTCTGGGGCCGGCCCCGTGGCGCACTCGGGAGAGTGCGGCGCTTGGGAGCGCGGTGGGTTCGGATCCTATATAGGAATGGCCGGTGCGCTCACTGGCTGAGTGCGGTGAGGGCGACACTAAGCCAAGGGTTGCGATCCCCTTACCGGTCACAAAAAGACAAAAAAAAAAAAAAAAAATTTAGGTCTGCAGGGCTGACCGGTTGGTTCAGTTGGTTAGAGCACAGCCTTGTAAACACCAAGTTCAAGTGTTCAAATCCATATACAGACTAGCCACCAAAAAAAAAAAAAAAGAAGAAGAAGAAGAAGAAAAAGAAAGATAAATTTAGGTCTATGATGCATTTGACTTTTGCATAAGGTGTATAAAGTATGGGTCAAAGTTTTTTGGGGGGATATATTAGTCAGCGTTCTCCAGAGAGACAGAATCAATAGGATATATTATAATTATATAAGAGGGATTTATTAGGGGAATTAGCTCACGTTAACTATGAAGAAAAGTCCCACAATAGGCTGTCTATAAACCGGGTGCCAGTAGTGTGGCTCAGTCCAAGCCCAGAAGCCTCAAAAACCAGGGAAGCTGATGGTATCTTTGGTGTAAGTCCTAAATCCAAAAGCTGAAGAGTCTGGTAGCTCTGATGTCCATGGACAGGAGAGAAGAGTGCATCCCAGCTCCAGTGGATTGAGAGAGGGCTTTGCCTCTTTCCTCGGTCTTTTGTTCTCTCTGGACCCCAGGCAGATTGGATGGTTCCCACCCACACTGAGGGTGGGTCTTTCCCACCCAGGCCACTCAGACCCTCATACTAATCTCTGCTGGAAACACCCTCACGGACACACCTAAAAAGATAGCTTTACCAGGTTTCTCAGCATTTCTTCATCCAGCCAAGTTGACACCCAGAATTAACCTTCATAGGTCCACCCCTTGTCAACTTGGTATCCATACTATCTCCTTAAATCACACTTAATTTTCACACGGTACAATAACATAATAGTTTCACCTAGCATGATACGCTATCCTGCGTACAACCGGAAATGCATGAATCCCTTTCCAAGAAGAAAAAGGTAAAGTCCTTAGATGATATTTACCCTTCTCCCAATATCCCATAACTTAAAATTGTAAATACTATGAGGTAAGATTAACAATATGTAAGTGCTGGTATGAAGTCAGTAGGTCTCAAGGTACATGATAAAGAACAAGAGGAACATAAACAATGATAATTGCTTAATATGTGTACAGTATATACATAGAGAGAGACATTCTTAACACAACATGGAGAACAATACAATCCTTGTTTTTGCAACTGATCACGTGGTCGAAGCTGGTATTTATAACTTCCTTCTACTACCCATTCTGTATTCCCTTTGCCTTTCAGCGAGCACCTCAGCAGGTCATGGTTCTTTACCTGGTGGAGTGACCCAAACCTTTATCCCTAAAGAGTCTGGGCCATTTACAGTCTTGCCTGGATTTCGTTGTTGTAATTTTCCACTGACCTTAATCATAGGGCATAGTAGTACTAAGAAAGGTCCTAAGGGATCTCCAGTATTCCAGATACAATCTTCCTTACCTCCTCTGTGAAATTGTAGTCCAACTTCCCCTTGGTAGTCTGGGTCAATCACCCCAGCCAACACAATAACTCCTCTCTTAGCCTCTTGACTCAGAGGCATGAGGAGCTCAAAGTGGCCAGGTGGCAGCCTTAACTTCCAGTTCAACAGGATCGTTTTTGTGTCTCCTGATGGAAGCATTCCTCCCTCTGGAACCAAGGCCTCTAGACTAGTAGAGCATAAAGTTGAAGAGACAGGAAGCAAAAATTTTGCTAATGGGTCCCAAGGGGTAATGATGAATGGTGCCATTTCTACCCCTTGATTCCTGGACCCATGAATCTGGCTATGGGAGAGACAGTACCATACATTGGGCTCTGATTTAGAGCATATACAGCCTGCTGGAGAACTCTGCCCCAGCCCTGCAGGGTATTGTCACCTAGCTGGAACTGTAACTGTGACTTCAAAAGGCCATTCCACCATTCTATCAGATCAGCTGCTTTAGGATGGGAACATGGTAAGACCAATGAATTCCATGAGCATGAGCCCATTGCCGCACTTCTTTAGCTATTAAGTTGAGTTCCTTGATCAGAAGCAATGCTATGTGGAATGCCATGATGGTGAATAAGGTATTCTGTGAGTCCATGGATAGTAGTTTTGGCAGAAGCATTCGTGCTGGGAAGGCAAATCCATAATCAGAGTAAGTGTCTATTCCAGTAAGGACAAAACTCTGACCCTTCCATGAGGGAAGCGGTCCAATGTAATTAACCTGCCACCAGGTGGCTGGCTGATCACCCCAGGGAATGGTGCCATATCGGGGGCTCAGTGTTGGTCTCTGATGATGGCAGATTGGGCACTCAGCAGTTGCTGTAGCCGATCAGCCCTGGTGAGCAGAAGTTTGGGTCACTCCACCAGGTAAAGAACCACGACCTGCTGAGGTGCTTGCTGAAGGCAAAGGGAATACAGAATGGGTAGTAGAAGGAGGTAGTTATAAATACCAGCTTCGACCACATGACCAGTTACAGAAATGAGGACTGTATTATTCTCCCTATTGTTGTGTTAAGAATATGTCTATATGTATATATACTGTACACATATTAAGCAATTATTGTTTTTGTTCCTCTTGTTCTTTATCATGGGCTCATGTTGCTGAGCCTATGCGTAACCTCCATCGCTGCCACCATGGCCACTTTGCTCATGAGCCCACTGGGCAATGAAAGAGATGGCTGGAGAAAGAGGCTGACTGGTATCCACAGAACAGGTCCTCCTGTCCACTTGATTATTACAGTCTCCTCTGCTGAGGTCCCCTTCTGATGGGCATTCACATGGGAAACAAATACCTTCACATCCTTTGCCCACTCTGAGAGGTCCATCCACATACCTCTTCCACTAATTTCTTTCTCACCAATTTTCCAATCATGTTCCTTCCATGTCCCTGACCATTTGGCTAAACCATTGGCTACAGCCCACAAATCAGTATATAATCACACATCTGGCCATTTCTCCTTCCAAGCAAAGTGTACAACCAAGTGCACTTCCCGAAGTTCTGCCCATTGAGAAGACTTCCCCTCACCACTGTCCTTCAAGGATGTCCCAGAAAAGGGGTGCAGTGCCGCAGCTGTCCACTTTCAGGTGGTGCCTGCGTATTGTGCGGAACCATCTGTAAACCAGGCACTAGCCTTATCTTCCTCTGTCAAATGATCATAGGTAACTCCCCATGAGGCCATAAGTGCAGGCTGGGGAAGAGAAGGCAGCATAACAGGAGTAAGAACCATGGGCATTTGGGCCACTTCATGTAACTTACTTGTGCCTTCAAGATCTGCTCAGGCCCAATCACGTATATACCATTTCCATTTGATGATTGAGTGCTTCTGCATATGCCAAACCTTGTGACTTGCTGGGTCAGATAACACCCAGTTCATGATGGGCAGCTCAGGTTGCAAGGTAACTTGGTGGCCCACAGTCAAGCATTCAGTTTCTACTAAGGCCCAGTAGCAGGCCAAGAGCTGTTTCTCAAAAGGAGAGTAGCTATCTGCAGACGATAGCAGGGCCTTGCTACAAAATCCTAAGGGTCTCCGTTGTGATTCACCTATAGGAGTCTGCCAAAGGATCTATCATACCGCATCCCTATCTGCCACTGACACTTCAAGGACCATTGGGTCTGCTGGATCATATGGCCCAAGGGGCAGAGCAGCTTGCACAGCAGCTTTGACCTGTTACAGAGCCTTCTCCTGCTCTGGGCCTCACTCAAAACTAGGAGCCTTTTGTGTCAGTTGGTAGATGGGCCAGAGTAACACACCCAAATGAGGAATGTGTTGCCTACAAAATCCAAATAGGCCCACTAGATACTGTGCCTTTCTCGGGTGTAGGAGGGGCCAGATGCAACAACTTATCCTTCACCTTAGAAGGGATATCTTGACATGCCCCACACCATTGGACCCCTAGAAATTTAACTGAGGTAGAAGGCCCCTGAATTTTAGTTGGATTTATTTCCCATCCTCTGACACGCAAATGTCTCCAAAAACTCCAGAGCAGTTGCTAGTTCATGCTCACTAGGTCCAATTAGCGTAATGTCATCAAGGAATGGACCAGCATAACATCTTGTGCAAAGGAAAGGCGATCAAGATCCCTGCGAACTAAATTGTGACACAGGGCTGGAGAGTTGATATACCTGAGGTAGTACAGTAAAGGCTTATTGCTGGCCTTGCCAGCTGAAAGCAAACTGCTTCTGGTGGGCCTTATGGACAGGGTTGGAGAAAAAGGCATTTGCTGAATCGATAGCTGCATACCTCATACCCAGAGATGTGTTAATTTGTTCAAGCAATGAAACCACATCTGGTATAGCAGCTGCAATTGGAGTCACCACTTGGTTAAGCTTATGACAATCCACTGTCATCCTCCAGGATCCATCTGTCTTCTTCACGGGCCAAATAGGAGAGTTGAATGGGGATGTGGTAGAAATCACTACCCCTCCCCCTCTTTCAAGTCCTTGATAGTAGCACTAATCTCTGAGATCCCTCCAGGGATGCGGTATTGTTTTTGATTTACTAGTTTCCTAGGTAGATACAGCTCTAATGGCTTCCGTTTGGCCTTTCCCACCATAATTGCGCTCACTCCACAGGTCAGGGAACCAGTGTGGGGATTCTGTCAGCTGTTAAGTATGTCTATGCCAATTATGCATTCTAGAACTAGGAAAATAACCACAGGATGGGTTCGGGTATCTACTGGACCCACAGTGAGTTGGACCTGGGCTAAGACTCCATTAATCAACTGACCCCCATATGCCCCTATTCTAATTGGAGGGCCACTGTGATGTTTTGGGTCTCCTGGAATCAATGTCAATTCAGATCCAGTGTCTAGTAGCCCCTGAAAAGTCTGATTATTTCACTTTCTCCAATGTATTTCACTTTTCTCCAATGGTAAAACACTGCAGGTCTCCTTGGGGAAGGATGGGAGAAAGATTAATAGTATAAATTTTTGGTAGTGTAACAGGGTCCTTCCTCAAGGGGACCTGGCCACCCCTTCATTCAAGGGTTTCTGGGTCTGTAAACTGGCTCTAGTCTCGGAATTGATTGAGGGGCTGTGACTGTCTGTCTTTATGATACAAGATAGACTTTTGTTCACTTGACCTAGAAGTTTTCTGCTTATACAGATCAAGTAAGAATTTAGTAGGCTTCCTGTCTATCTGACTTACAAGAACACCATGAGTAACAACCAACGCCATAGATCTATATGAGTCAGATTATTCTGATTATTGCTTTGCCTCTGGTGTCCATTATGTTAACTACACCCACCTTGCCTTTGTCAGTTAAGTGCTGCCACTTGGCCCCTGCCACCCCGGGATCCAATTAGTCCCATTGCATTTAAGTGTTCCCATTGCTTGACGGCGGTTCCTACTGTAAGGTCTGGTCTACAGAGAAGGGCTCTTCAGGGATGCTGGGGCTCCCCTCACAAATCTATCTCTCAAAAGAATCAGTAAAAGGTATGTCTTCGGGAGCCTCCCAGTGTGGGTGAGTAGGTTTTAAATGACAAATCCACTTTAGCATTCCAATCTCCCTAAGCCTTTGAATCCCTTCATCGACAGTTAACCAAGGGAGATCATGCACTCACAGTGGACCATCTTTTGATCCATATTTCAGCCAACCAACCAACCAATTAGTACCTTTCTTAACTTCCCAAGCTACAACATTAAATGCAGAATCTCTGCTTAGTGGGCCCATATCAATAAATTCAGCCTGATTCAATTTTATGTTCCTTCCACCATTATCCCATACCCTTAAAACCATTCCTATACATATGTTCCCAGTTTCTCCTTGTATGAAGCAGAAAATTCACTTAGTTCGTTTGGAGTGTAATGCACCTCCTCATGGGTCACACTATGTACCTCACCTCTTAGGGGCCTGCTGGGCCTTGAGCCTACTTATAGGTCTAAAATCAAAGATGGGTGGTCAGGGTGGGTTCTGAGGAGAATCAGCATTGTCTTGCTCAGTATCTGCCCCAGGGGAAGCCATTACTGTTTCCTTAGGCAATGCAAAGTTAATCTCCTCAGACAGAGGTAGAAAAGCCACTGTCTCTGGGGATGAGGGCTGGAAGTTCATTTCTGGTGAACAAGCTTCAACTCAATGCAACTTAGGGGTTCCATGTCCCCAGATGCATCAGGGTCTTCCCACACGTCCCCACCCCAACTTGCAGGATGCCATCCTTTCCCAACCAACCCCCTCACTTTAGCAGTATATACCCTGCAAGGCTGATAATTCAACTGCCACCATAGTTCAGCCGATCTTATGATGAGGACTTGTGTTTGATTTTCGGCAATTTCAGCCCTGTGGGTACTGGAGAGAAGATTCTGGCCTACAGCACACCTAGAAACT
Organism: Cynocephalus volans; assembly: GCF_027409185.1. Classification (NCBI taxonomy): domain Eukaryota; kingdom Metazoa; phylum Chordata; class Mammalia; order Dermoptera; family Cynocephalidae; genus Cynocephalus; species Cynocephalus volans. The sequence continues at coordinate 93,517,023 of NC_084471.1, forward strand.
TTTAGGTCATCTATGTGGCGCTTGAGCTGAGAATTCACTTCACTGAGCTCCCCCTTTTCTTTCTTCAGTGAGGAGCAACCAGCCAACATCATTATAGTTCTTGTATTGCCACAAATACTTAAAAGTATTATGTACAGAGTCACTGGATCCCTTGCCTTTTACAAGTGGTGAATCAGGACCATCAAATGGATTTACTTTGCATATCTCTTTAAACAGTTAACACCAAGGACTATCAGTGCTCTCTGTATCATTAGAAGTTGAGCTGTTAGCATTTTTAGGCCTAAAACCCTGAAACCAACTGAAGAAATTAATCTTTAAGATTCTGTTTCTCTAGAACCACTCCTGGTACCAAAATCTGTATTAGTCAGGGTTCTCCAGAGAGACAGAATCAATAGGATATGTTATAATTATAAGAGGGATTTATTAGCGGAATTAGCTCACGTGACTATGAAGAAAAGTCCCACGATAGGCTGTCTATAAACCGGATGCCAGTAGCATGGTTCAGTCCAAGTCCAAAGGCCTCAAAACCTGGGAAGCTGATGGTGTCCTTGGTGTAAGTCCTGGAACCCAAAAGCTGTAGAGTCTCGAGCTCTGAAGTCCACAGACAGGAGAGAAGAGTGTATCCCAGCTCCGGTGGATCGAGAGAGAGAGCTTCACCTCTTTCCTCTGCCTTTTGTTCTCTCTGGACCCCCAGCAGATTGGGTGGTTCCCACCCACATTGAGGATGGGTGTTTCCTACCCAGGCCACTCAGACTCTCATACTAATCTCTGCTGGAAACACCCTCATGCACACACCTGAAAAGATTGCTTTACCAGGTTTCTCAGCATTCCTTTATCTAACCAAGTTGACACCTAGAATTAACCTTCACAGGGGGCATATAAATATCTAACTGTCCCAGCATCATTTGCTAAAAAGACTAACTTTTCTCCATTGGAATGCCTTTGCACCTTTGAGCCCCTCACCCCCCAAAAAATTAACTGACCAAGTGCATGAGTCTATTTCTAAACTCTCTATTTTCTCCACTGTTCTATTTGTTTATCCCTTTGTTGATGCTCTTTTGATAGTAAGACTTGAAATGACGTAGTATGAGTCCTCCTAATTTGTTCTATTTCCAAATGTTCTGACTATATAAATATAAATAAATTCACATAAATTTTAGAATAGCTACATCAAGCTTTCTTAAGCATGGTAAATCTATACTTACAAGCAGCTACTATATTTACAGGGTGTTGTTGGAACTCACATTTATACTGTCTTTTCATTCTTATATTAAAAGAAACATGAAAATCTTCCTAGAGGCAGATAAAGGAACTTATGATCTCCATCTTCCCTAATCCTTTCATCAAAGTCTTGTCACAGAATGTAAATGCTCACTCCCTCAATCGATTTCTTCTTAATAATCTGTCTTTTCAGGCATAACCTGACATCACAGTCCTCAAGCTATAAAATAAAGCTGTTTTTCTCTAGCATGCCCCTATAAACCAAGCCACAGTGTTTGGGGTTTCTATAGTAGAGGAAAGGAAAAAGCTCAGAAATATCTCTACTTTAGCTACTATTCTCATTTTACATTCCAAACTGCAGAAAAATCTTCACTTGATTACAGATTTTATGAACTTCTTACATTCGTCTTATTAGCCAAACACCAAAAGATAGAGCAACAGTAACAAACTGTAACGATAAACAAGATTTTTACAACCACGGTTTTGTAAATGTATGGGCTACGGCACAGTCATCCTCCCAAGTAATTCAACTACCCTACCCTTCCAGCTAGGCAGGCTGCTGACTTTGAGCCAAAGTTAAAGGAAAGGCAGCCAGCCGAGTTTCAAAAAATTATGTGGTCTCCAGATATGAAGGACAAGTTACCTATTAAATCATTAGAGGAGGATTTCTATTGTTTTGCGTGCATGCAGGAAGTTATGCTGCATTAACTGGGTTCAAGTGCCCAAAAAACCCTCGATAATCAAATAGCCACAAAGGTTCCCCCCACCCCCTTACAGTTGGTTTACACGGTGAAAAGGAGATCTATAAACACATACAAGTGACAAATCAAAACTTAAAATACAAAAGAAAGCTGTCTAATTATTCATTTAATGTATTTAAATGAATACAGGTTTAAAATTTAAATTTAAAATTAACCTCAAATATATATACCATACCACCTCTACCAAGTAAGAAGGGCCATCCCTTTCCCATATTCCATTTTAGAGATTAAGAACAACACCTCACCAAAGCAGTGTGATTATGCAATTTGTAACCTCCATTTCCTACAATTTAATTAGGCTGAAACCAATGAGAAAGATAAAAATGCTGTCACGAATCTTCTCAATTGCTACTTCACAAGTTTTCCTCATACAATTAAAAGTTTTCCCCTCACTCATTCCTGTTCTTTCAACTCTTATTCAAAAACATTTGCAGAAACTTAAATACCAAAGTATAGGTATTGTACAGGGTTTATTTTTTAGTTCAAAGAGGAAAAAAGAAACATTCCAGATAAATCTAACCACAAAAAGATTTTTTTTTGTAATACAGCAAAGGTCACACACTTGAATTTTATCAATGAATGAAAATAGGCGAGAGAGGCAGTTTTCAATACTGGGATCGGGGTTTCTCCCTGATATGGTTTCATATATTAATGCAGGGTTTATACATAGGCTGCCTCCTAAAATGGTTCACTCGGGGTTAGGGGTTATTAGGCAGCTTGAGGACAGACAGAACACACACAATCAACAATGGATAGTAACTACTTTTGAAATATTAATTATTTCTTTTATACATTGCCTTTTTTCTTCATATAGTGCTTAACATTCATCTCTTATCTACCCCACTGAGTAAGGAATCAGAAGAGAGTAAAAGGAACAGTCTACCCCCACAAAAGTGGAGAAACTGTTACACAAAGTAGAAGGAAAAAAACTGCACGTTATCAGTAATAGTCCAGAAAGGTGCTCAATCCAAGTGCAATCTAAGAGAGTATAAGCCAATTAAATCTTGACTTGGTTTTTACCCCTGCCCTTTCCAAGAGTCACTGATGGTTCTATGGGACACAAAAGACAAGGTTTGGGAAGACCTTAACTGAATCAACACATTCAAGGTCACAAAAAAGACTCACTAATAGGTTCTTTCCCGATCTACTTATTTTGTTTTACATTTTAATGTTTATAAAAGGGGGCTCATCTTAGATTCAATGTTTGCCTTTAATGCTGTAGTTTGTTTTCCTAGAAAAGTTGGTATTAACCCACTGGTGAATCTTTCAAACAAAGTATTTCAGGATGTAATGTTTGAAACTCAAGTCTACCACTGGAAGGCAGAGCCAACTTAGTGCTGCCCTACAAATCACTGTAAACTGGATGGGTGAAGCCAGAAGACTCTGGAAGCCCTGCCAGTACTGGACAGGGAGAGAGGGCTCAGATTCCCTTCAACGCAGTATCAGCAGAAGCCAACTAGGCAAGCAACGCTAACTTCATTCATCTGTGATGGCTTTAGTTCACAACCATCCTTTTTTTTTTTTTAATTCGATAAAATTCGAATAGCAATTAATAGACCTTTACTTAGGTTGTAAGATATAACTGAACATTGGCCTTTAAGTTAACCACCTGGGTCTAAATTAGCTGTACAACATTAGCAAAGCCCATTATTGATTATCTCAAAATTTCTTTAAGGGTAAAAACAAGGGAAAGATGACACATGTTTTATAGGACTACTACCAGAATAAAATAAATCAAGTTATTTGTTTTCTCCTTGGCAAATTACTTCTTTTTTTTCTTTTGGCAGTTAGCTAGTACAGGGATCAAACCCTGGACCTTGGTGTTGTCAGCACCATGCTCTAACCAACTGAGCTAATTGGCCAGCCCTATCTTAGATAAATTATTTCAAAATAATAACTATTATCTTATTGTCTGCATATCTATTATGTACCAGTAACTTAAAGAATATTACTTTAATGCTATATGGCAGCTGTTAATCTTACAAAAAGCTGTTAATCTTTTTTTTTTTTTTTTAACAGAAAAAGAGACAGACTCAGAGAGGTTATATGGATAGAACTACGGATTCAAAGCCAAGACTAGCTGATTCCAAAGCCTAGCTCTTTCCATTTCATCAAGTTTCTGAATATAACACATTCTTATATGAAATCTCAAAACTTGATATTATCCATTATTACTCCACTCTTCACTCATTTGAACAGCTCTTTCTTACTGCTGTTATTTATAATAAAGCATTATGAAAATCAAAATGTGTGCAGGGGTATATATATGGGAGAAGGGAAATGCATGGGAAGGTGCAGAATTTTAAGGAAATTTAATATTCAAACAAGAGCAAAGATAAAATTTCATTTTTCCTACTCAAACAAAGTTGCCAGAGAGCTATTTCCCTGTAAATCACTGCAATAAACTGCCTTCAATTCAGGTTCTTATGATTTCCACAAATGTATTTGCCACAATTGATTTGTTTCATATGTGGCATAAATAAGATATAACTTCCTTTGGTTGTATAAACTCTGAAGCCTTATCTTGTATTAGAATAACCTATTCATACAAAAAATAGACATTTTTTTTCTACTGACCAAATCGAAATACACAATTTCAATAAAAAGTGAATCTCAAAAACCATTAAGTCAGCCAAAGAGAATACTTCAAAAGAAATGATGCAAAATGGCAGCCATGGTTCATTTTGTCCATCTGAAAACAGCTTAAATCCTTACATCAATCTGAAGTCTTTATCTATTCAAAACGTGTCCACTTGAAATCTAAGTTTTGAACGTAATCAAGAATTCCTTCGGGGCACGTTGGGGATGGGAACCACAAATAGTAGCTTTCAACTGACACGAAGCGTTTTACTAAATGGCGTATCATACCTTCAATCTAAAACAGTAACATAGCCTACAGTGAAATATGGAATTATCCATGACCAGAATTATCAGAAAATATACTGATTAACCATACACCATGGGTGACTTAAGGAAGATTGAGGGGACTAGGAAAAACTCCAGGCATCCAATGACAAGCAGAAGAGGGCAACATCAAGAGTTATGTCATTCTCCCCAACAGTAATTAGCTTCCTGCATAGGGAGGCTGATTCAAGGTTGGGGCTTTTCATGGGGGTTGGAGAGGTGTAGCAAAATGGAAAGAAATATGTGGAAGTCAAGATCTGTGGAGGTGAGAAGATCAACGAGCCATGTATAGCCATTACTGGGAGGGGACTCACCACCTCCCAATCCTCCTCTCAGAAGAATCCCAAAAAACTATGCCTGTGCTATTAGGTAGAAGATTGAAAAAGTGCTGTTTTTGTGGGATCAAAAACAATCCAATCCAAACAAACAAATATGATTCAACCCACTAAATACAGCTGTATCCTCCTATACAGCAAACAAATCAGATTCTCTTTCCAGGGAATTGAGACTGGAATGAAGAGATGGTCAGAGCTTTGTCATCTTAATGGCAGGTCTCTAGAGAAGGTTCAGAAGCTCTCGCTGCTCAAGGCCCCAGGTTCCTTTCCTGCCCCTTTGTGGCTTCCTTCAAGACTGCACACTTCCCAAGAATCCCTTCTATAGCCAATTTTAATTAATAACTTCCTTTGATGAAGTTAAGATTTAATTTCTGTCTTTGTGAGCAGAGGAACCTTAGGAAAGTACACACTGAGCCCAGGAGGCTAGAAGGGTGGTTCCAGGGGACCCTCCTTGAGTTACCAGTCCAACACCCAAGTTTTGTTTTTCTTTCTGTTGTTCACAAAACGTGGGCACGACTGCTGATTAAGCAAAGCACAGCAAGCAAGCAAGAAAGGTTTCCTCTTTCTTCTTTTACAGACCTTACAACTGGGGCACACACACACAGTTAGGAGAAAATTATGTCAATAAAATGTTTAGCCAGGCTGAAGGACTTTGGTTATTTTTAACAGTAACTTCGATAGTCACACATGTTAAGTAAATCAAAATGACATAAAACACTCATTAAAAAACAAAAGCAAAAACAAAAAACCCCACAGTCCCTGAAGTTATTGTGATCTCAATCTCCTCTAAAAAGAATCTATTTCAGCTTCAGTCAGCACTTAGCCTGGCAGGTATACTAGTCTCAGTGTGAGATGGCACAAAAAGCACATGAAATAGCAGCCAAATAGAGCCCCAGGAAAATTAGATGGTAAACCTATAACTGGGACCAGCGAAGAGTTGCCAAATCTAAAAGCGTATCATATCCTCTGGGCCAATGAAAGAGACTTTATCTTCTCTATGATATAGTACTTTAATGCCTAGTGATGCTGCTTTTCCTTTGAGGGAACATGGTACTCTCTGCTTCAAATGACCCAGAGAACTAATACTTTCTTTCTACCTTACTCCATTCTAATCACTAATTATAAGGATATTTTAAAACACTTCTTAATAATTTCATATATGTCCATGCAATCTCATATATTTAAAAACAAAACCAAAAACAAAACAACTAATGCTCCTCGGACAACTAACCAACCATCTGGCAAAAAATAAAGTTAGATTCTATATGCAAAATCATTTCCAGATGGACTAGAAATGTGTAAAAAAAACCCAAAAAACCATATATAAGGATATACACAGGGTCTTCAAAAGTTCATGGAAGGATTTGTATTATCTTTCAATTCTATTTTTCCACGAACTTTCTGAAGTACCCTGTTATAGCTATTTTTATAATCTAAGAGTAAATCCAAGTATGATACTGAAAGTAGAAATCAAAAAAGGAAGAGTGATAGATCTGACTACATCAAAACAAAAACTTTTCTGGCAATAAAGAAATGACAGTCAAAATACAATGAAAAATATAACATCTAAAAAAGCCAACAAAAAAACGACTAACATACAGAGCAAAAATGGACACTGAGACAGTCTGGAGACCAACTGGGGAAATGTATCAAAACCTTAAAAATGGGCAAACTGCACTGGCTGGTTAGCTTAGTTGGTTAGAGCATGGCCTTGTAACACCAAGGTCAAGGGTTCAGATCCCTGAACTGACCCCCTCCCGCCCCAAAAAGGGCAAACCCTTTGACCCATCAATTCTACTTCCAATAATTTATCCCATGAAAGCAATTTATTCTTATCAAGGATATTCACTATAACATTGTTAATAATAGTAAAAATCAAAACAAAACAACCATATTCAATTATAATTCATCCCATCCGTTCAATGAAATAATCAACTACCATTAAAAACTGTAATGAGACTTACAAGGGTACTTCAAAAACTTTGTGGAAAAACAGAATTAAGAGATAATATGAATCCTTCCATGAACTTTTTGAAGTACCCTGGTATATTCATTCACTGACATGAAAAACGGATACAAAACAGCAAAAATAATATGTATGACAAAGACTACTGCCTTACCAAAGTATGTTCTTCCTGGGCACACAGATTATATTCCCCCCCGCCCCCACAGTCTGGGGTGACCATGTGATGATGTTCTCTGCAGTACAATGTGTGAGCAGAAGTGTGGCCTGGGAGCTACATGTTGAAGAGAGCAGAGACAACATTGGCCAGAGTTCCTGGAAGACTGCATGGAGTAGAAATAGCCCCCCACCCCAATCCCGGCTTGGAACATCTACCCTGGACTGGTACGTAAGAGAAAAATAAACTTCTGCTGTGTTTCTGCCATTACATTTGGGGCCTATATTTAATAGCTTGGCTTTCCCTAACTAATATAACAGAATACCAGCTGTTTTACTTCTTAAAGAAATCTATATGTGTATACAAATATTTAAAAAGTTCTGGAAATACAAGTATATGCACCAAAACTCATGTTTATGATACTTACGATACCACCGCATGCAACTGTAGATTGTTTATCCTCATTGCTGTACAGTACTTCATTGTGTGAATATGTCACAATTTGTTTACCTACTACTGATGGGCATTTGGGGAGTTACTGGGTTTTTTGTTGTTGTTGTTGTTGTTATTAATACAGTTACCATGAACAGTCTTGTAGATGTCTTTTGGTGAACATATATACATATTTCTGCTAGGTACTTACTTGAGAGAGGAATTTTTGGGTCATAGGATATGCATATGTTCAGCTTCAGTAAATACAACCAGATAGTATTTCAAAGTGATAGTACAAATTTGCACTCCCAGCAGCAGTGTATGAGAGTTCTAGCTGCTCTACATTCTCATCAATACTTGGTATTTTCTATCTTTTTTATTGTAGCCATTCTAGTGGGTAAGCACATACACATTTACTCTCATAACAAAATATTTTATTATCTAAAAGGAAGTTTAGTAAATTACAGTGCATTCCTACAATGGAATATTTTATGACTTCAAAATTATACATATTATCTCAATGATGTAAAAATGTCTAGAAAATACTAAAAGAAAATGGTTCACGCTGTAAAGTGAATTAGTCATAGACTTTTGCAACCTGACGTTCCTTGAATTAAAGTAAACTATTCTCCTGATACCTGAAATTCACTTGGAAACATAGCATGGACTCAGGAGTGCCTGGGCTGGGATCCTGCCTTCATGATTGACTATGCTTCGGCTCTACCTAACTTCTTTAACCTGCCACTTCTGACATTTCACCATTTATAGAAATGGTTAAGAGAGCTTTTCACAACAGAAATGTGATTTTGGTTACCCTTCTGCTCTTAGGATAAACATGAAAATCTTTAAGGCGGTCTTCATGGTCCTGCTTGGTATGACCCTGTACTTACCTCTTGCCTCAGTTTGCCCCAGCCTTCTCAGTCTATGCACTCCAGACACACAGGCCTTCACTGAGTTCCTCAAACCCACTGTGCTTCCTCCCTCCAGAGGCTTTTTGGCAAAGTATGACTAGAATAACCTGTCTTTCCCTCCTTGCCTGGGTAACTCCTGTTTATCCTTTGGATCTCAATTTAGTCAACTCTCCAGAGGCTAGTTCACTAAGCTTAACACAGTTGTAATTTTACATTTATTTTCGTGACTACTTGTTTAATGACTACCTCCCCCACTGAAATGAAGATTCCATGAGGACAGCAAACATGTCTGTTAGCTTACAACAGTATACCCAGTAAAGAACACACCACTTAGTGCAAAGTAGAGGCTGAATAACCATCTTTTGATTGATTAAATGAATGAAGTGAATGGAAGAAATGAGATGAAAAACCGTGGAGTAACACTGGTCAAACCAATAGGGAGGAGATAGGATTTCAAACCTGAAATTTATCAGCATAGCTAAGAACAATGCACAAAAAACAGCACAAAAAACAATCTCAGAATTTAATGTGCCCACAATTACGTTTCCGCACCAAGAAAAAACAAAAACAAAAAAACCCTCAGAAGACTTGTAGAGTCTTATGCAAGCATGATACCAACACTAAAATAAAGACTTCTTTCTGCATAGGTTCCTGAATCAAATAAACGGTTGCATCTGACGCCACTTTTACCCCTCTTGTAAGCAGACTACCTTCAGTTCGACCCTTTTGAAAGACTTTTCTTTTTAAAAGCTCTCTGACTATACTCTTCTTAGCTCCCAGAATAATCTGAGCTCAGATTGCCGCTCCAAGGTTATCCTGGAGATTGCTTTCATCACTGATCTATATACAAAGTATGGATTGCAAAAAGGGAAACAATCCTGATAGATACAACAATTGTGTAAGTAATGAGGTGGGAAAGGTGGGGCATGGGTGTGGAAATAGTATCATTTGTTAATGATGTGTTAAGTCTACAGGGAGTAGTTATTATCTGTCTGGATGAATATATGCTTAGCAACTTCTTTTAGTTTTTGTTTTGTGGTGGTGGAAAGATAATATATAGAAGTTTTAAAGCCAATGGCTTATTTGATAAATTTAATAATTCAATTTAAACAAAATATAAGGTACACTGCACATTAATAGACAGGAGTCACAAAGAGTGACAAATCAAAGCTCAACTGATCCACATAATTAGGAAAAAAAAAATTGTTATGCCATACTCACTATCACTTTCAAAAAGAAGAATAGAAAAAACAATGGTGAGATATACATGTTTTAAAAAGTTCAGTTTGTTGTTATCTACATTATCATAGCTACAGACATGGAAAGTTGATACTTAACTAGTAAACTGCAGATACTAGGAAAAGCATAATCTGGAACTTCTCCTAGACAGCTCACAGCTTCTAATCTTTACACAGGTGTTAGGGAGGAAAGTTCCTGGATCACAGCCATTAGTCAGCTAAAATATAAAAGGACAAATCTGGGATGTGACAGACCAGTTAGGAGTGATAACCAATAATGTGTGAAAGTTGAATACAGACACACAGTTCCCACCCAGGAAAAGACAGCCACAGACATAAAACTACAGACACTCAAATGAAAAAGAGGCAAAAGCAAAAGCAGGTAATGAGGTAACACTGCTAACTTTTGCCATTTAGGTATATAACATTAGGTGCAAGACATTTAAAATCGTGATGCATTTATATAACTGCAATATGTTTCAATGAGGCCAATATTACTTAAAATAAATTAGATAAAATTAAGTGTTAAATTTAGGCTAAACTTTCTCCAACCCTGCTCTAATTTGGGATGTTTTTTCTTTTATATTTTAGCATTAGCAAAGAACCGTTGCTATTTTAAAAGCCCACACAAAATTTATTGAAAAAAGAACATTAGGAGAGGCAGCATAACACAGGCTCAAGAATGGAGGACTTTGGAGCCAGACCCTAACTTCACCACTTACTGCCTGTGTGACCTTGAACAGTTACACCTTCTTTTTGCCTCAGTTTCCTTTTGTAAAATGTCAAAAATAAAAATATCTACCTCAAAATTACAAGGATTACGTGAATTAATATTTCTAAAAGACCTGGTATGGTATGCCTTATATATCTGTTAGATATAAAGTATCTGTTAGATAAATATTATTCACATCTCTTCAGGTCCCTTAGTTTAATTAGGTTTCAAGTAGATTTCTAAAATCCCATCATGTTACAAAACGCATGAAAGAGTTTAAGTATATCTTGAAAGACCTAATCACTCATACCTTCACAATAAGTTCTATTAAAAGAAAAGTGTTCATCCTTTACTTTGCTTCAACTTAGGTAAAGGAATGGCCAAAAGAAAAAAAAAAAGAGCTATCACTTAAGTACATATGTACTACACACACTTTATGTTATCTAGCCTTTATAACAGGGCTATGAATTATATGTTGTTATCCCCATTTTACAGATAAGGAAACTGAGGTTCAGAGAAGTTAAATAACTTGCCCAAGAACACAGCTCAGTAAATACAGTTAAAACTAGAACTTTCTGATTCCAGACTGTCTTCTTAACCACCAAGTACCATGTTTACAAAAAATAGCTTTGCTATCTACTGAGTACAATGGTCTTTCAATACTTAGCTTACACATAAATAGACAAACAAAAAAAGTCAAATCATTTTTAAAAAACAGGTTTTTAAAGTCAATAGGTATTACAGAGTATTTGGTTCACATACAGTAGTAATTTGCATACATCTCATGACTACTTTCAAAATCAAACCGATTAATTGAAATATCATTGTATTAATTAATGAGTATCACAACAGTAAGCTAAAAATGGTGGGTACCATAATTTTAGAGTATTAGTTCTGAAAAGGGTGGAAGGGAATTCTTTATCCTGATTTGGATAAGCAGGGCCCACTAATTCGTTTACTCTTAATAGCTGAATAAGAGGAGTCCTCTTGTCCATGCTGAATACTAATTTAGTTGATATCAACATATAGTGAAAATCTGGAATTAAAATGCATAATTTCTGAATCACACTTTTATATTAAAATGGGCCATTCATGAAAGTAAAATGTGAAAGCAATTATAAAAAGGACATTAAATGCAACACTCATTCCTCTTTTAAAATAAGAGAGAGATAGGAGGAACAATGCAAAAGACAATAAGCCTTGGGTATATATCAATAACCTCTGGTATTTTAGTGAGCAATTGGGTAGCAATGTTCAGATTTACACTAGCTCATCCTACATTACTACTTGCTCAGAATGGAACAGTTTCTTAGTTAAACCCAATCTCTTAGTCTGAAAACTCATCTAGCACATGCCATATCCCCTTGGAGATGGCACCTTTTACTAAATGTTGTATTCTCTAACATTCCTATCACAGTGCCTCCAAGAGTTAGCCTTCAATAAATCTTGGTTGTTGAAGTGAAAAGTTATTAAATCTTCCACATGTCTATATACTTTACAAAGTAAAACCAAATTAAATAATGGTACTTTGTACACTACGACTTCCCCTTCTATGAACCCTCTTCAAAACTGCTCACTGTGTAACTATGATGAAACTACACCCCCAAAATAGTCTGTGTGTTTGAATAATTTGACCAAAATATACAGAAGTTTTAGAGGACAAAAGATAGTACAAAGTACTAAGTATAAAAGGTTCCCCAAAGTGGATGCTACAGAGAATCTGCCCAGTCTTGGTTACAGCACAGGTTGAACAGGTATTACAGGTTTCCAGTTTTAATTTTTTTCAATGCTTCAAACTTCATCTCTAAATGTCAGATTCCATCATTGCCAATGTAAAACTGATTAAGGACGTGAGGGGATTAAATAAACACTTTCTAAAGACCTATAAAAATATGTCTAGGATGCTAACATAAAAGATTTCTATCCAGAAATAAGATTCTTTGATCCAAGATTTATTACATAAGTTGAAAGGGTAGTAGAATAAACAACAAAGAGGTAATGGAACTCATATCCCAGGTTTCAAAATAAAGCAAATATTACGAGCATCAGGCATGTACCGGGAACAATGGTGCAAGCACGTAAGCTTGGCCTAAATAGTGCTGTGTGCAAAAATGAGAGCTACAGTATGTGTTCCTCACAAAGCCATTTAAAAAATACTAAGAAAACCAAACATCACATGGCACTTCTTAGAAGACCTGCAATACAACCACTGGTAAGATTTTCACCTCCACCCCATCAAAAGAAGAAATTTTCAGCAACTCTAAAACTGTAATCCTTAAGGTATTTTGTACAATCTGAGTGTGTGAGCATCCCAAAGACTGTGGACAGAACAAGATTTTTTGGTTGTTGCAGTTTTATTCTGTTTCGTTTTGTTTGGGGAGGTAGAGGTTAGTTGGTTTGCTGCTTTTGAGGACAAAAACAAAGGGAAAATAGAGGAGTTGAGGTGGGAGAGCAGGGAGACACAATGTGTTTACTTTGGAATACCTTCAATTTACAGTGTCTGTAAATTGACACAGGTAGAAATGAAAAAATGGGTTTGAAGCTGGGGGAGAAGACAGCTAAGACACAAATTTAGGAGGTATCAACTGCTGCTATAGAAAACAAGACCACTCAGGGACAACGGATATGCCAAAACAAACACATATAAAGGATAAAAGCAATAGAGGCCACCAGCACTTAAGGCTGAAGATGAGCCAAGGGAGAAGACTGTGAAGCATAAAGAGATTCCACTGAGAACAGTGCAGAGCCAGGTAAATGAGGGGATTTTAAACAGTAGGCAATGTGGTACCAAGAAAGAAAGGTAACATAATGGCCACAATGTAAAATGAATCTGGCTATTAAAAAATAATTTGGAGAGCAATGGGGTGGGTGGGGGAGGATATCAAGAATGAGAGCAAGTTAGGGGAAGCCTTTTCAGAAAGGAGGCCTGAGCAAGATTTCTAATTTGAAGAAATGAAACAAAAGGTGAGAAGGGTGATCACTTAAGCAACATCCTAAAGAGCCTTTGGAATGGTGGTGGGGTCAAAAGCAGAAGGGGAAGAAGAGTTTTTCTTCAAACAGAAGAATAATGGTCACTCGTTTCAAATAGAAAGAAAAGTTGGGGTAAAACTGTATCTGGATTTGGGTGATAGAGGGAAAAATTTGGAGAAAGAAAGTTCTTGTCATGCAGCCTCACTTTTCTCTGTTGAGAGAGAAGGCTACAGGGATTGGTAGAATAACCTCTCCAGAAGTGATCAGGGACCATCAAAGGACCATTATCTTAACTGAAGACCCAGGTGAGACTTGGACATTAGAAATCTGTAATGGCCCCAAAAGACAGTTATTTTATTTTTCCCAAGAGAGCAGAAAAGAGTAAATGGGTGGGAAACCCACACTGAAAAACCTAGAATAAAAAACCTAATATTTATTTGGTGCCTTTTAAGCGTCAGAAACAATGCTGAGTCTTTCCATGATGTTGGACAAGCTACTTTTTTGTGTCTTAGATTTCTCATTTGCTTAAAAGGGGAGGGAGGGAGGTACCTACCTTTGTCAGATTATTCTGAGTATTAAAAGAGACAATATATGAAAAGATCCAGCATTGTTTCTGACACTTATAGGCACCAAGTAAGTATTACGTTTTTTTCTCTACACAAAATGAGGATACTAGACCAGGCTAGAGTCCCAACCCGTTGTAAAATTCTGTCTTAGATTTAGCTGTGTGAGCCACACCTCACACCCTTTGAAATCTGTGAGTTATTTTCTACCACCACCATCACCACTAATAATTATACCACCTTATATTTTACTTTCATTATCTCATTAGTCCTGACAACAACCCTCTGAGGTAGACAGGATAGTTAACTGCCTGAGAGTATGAGGAAACTGAGAGGCTGGGAGATTAAATGACTTGCTCTAGATCAATTTAATGTTCATTAGGTTATCTTTGTTCAGTAAAGTTGCTCAAGTTCATTAAAAAGACATAAGACTTGTCCTTGTAATAGATAACAGGCTCTTTGCTTTTTTTTTTTTTTTTTTAGGGTCACTTACTTCAGATTCATTTGTAACTTATTTTGCATTGTTTTAATTTGTCCATCATTTCACACGTCTTTCTAAAGGGCACAAGGTAAACGCTACCCATAAATGAGAATATCTAAAATTTGACAGTGTATGTAAAAGTACCTAGATCAGTGCCTAGCATAAAAAGCACCCAATAAACGCTTGCTAATGTGCAAAATAGCTTCTGATCAAACCCTTGAAATTTCCTAATAATTTAATACATATGACAGTCTTTACCTGCATTCTATGTTTACATGTATAATTTACGAGAGGATAGAACTCAGAAAATCCACTAAGTTGGATGGAAAAGAAATTATCCTTTATCTCCCCTAATCTCTAACTCAATTTTAGCACTTCCTTCCATTATGAATGCAGGCAACAAGCCACACGTGTATTAGCAGCACCTCTGATTTTTGTCACCAAAAGAATTGAGATATTTTATATCATATTACAGTTGCTGCAGATACTTTGAAATATTATTCACACTCATCACCACTTCAAACTTACCACAGTTATGAGATTCGCCTCTAGTGATAAAATGTCTAGAATAGTCAGGGTGTCACTCTGAAATATAGATAAGCAATGCTTTTTAATAACCAAAGACCCATAACCTATGTGGCTATATAATCAATACAACATGGTCTACCAAAAAAAAGAAGAAAAGGCCAGGACAGGGAGTGGTGAGGAGTGGAAAGGATGGGTAAGGGAAGAGAGGTGGACTGTAAAAGAGCCCATTTTTTTCCTTATCTTCCTAACAATTAGAAGGAAAGAAGGAATGAGCAAAGGAAAACAAGTGTGTACACACACATGTGCACATAAAAACTACCAAGTGGCCCATGAAATTGCTTTTGGGAAGGCAGGAGAAAGGAGTGAAACTGTGTCCCTCACTGAAATGCGTGGGAAAGAGAACCATGACTGAAACTGAGAGAACAGTGAAAAATGAAGACACAGTGGTTAGTTCTTGCTACTAGAAGAGTTGGCCAAGCATCTAGTCCAAGATTTATGAAGTGTCAAAATGGAAAGCTCAGGTTTATTAATATTTATATAACTTCTCTCCCAGACTTCCACATACCCAGAACAAAACCTCCACTAGAGGTCCCACTGCAAAAGAGGCTTAGTGCTAAAGAAGTCTGGATCACACTTGCTTAAAAAGTGACGGCCAAGGCTAATAAAGAGAGTCCTCACAAGATTACAGTATGGGAACATATTTGTCCAAAGAAATATAACAAATGAATTTAAGTTTTCTAGTACTATCAGTACTATACATCATGAGTTGGCTGATTTAAGGAGAAATTTACCTACACAACATTGTTTCTATGGGAAAATGTGCTGTAAGTTCTCAACAGATGATTTATATGAAGTCTGCATATGACTCAGAACTGAGAACAACTTTTATTAATTATGCTCCAAGGCACCAAACAAACGACAAAGGTAGTAATAGAAAATAAAAAACTAAAGTTTAATACAGTGGTAAATATCTTTTTAAAATATCAACAGGGATTCCTGACATTTTACACAAATTTTAATTGATTATTCTCTAAGTTATTAAAAACTAGGAATACACATAAACCAAACTTAAATTTAATATATAAATTCAATGCTTTAACATAAATTTCTAAACATACACATATAAAATAGGCCATTTTTCTGTGCTATTCCTCTTTCAAAACATTTTTCAATAAAATGATTCCTTTCCCTTTTTCATACACAAAACAAATTCTCAATTAACCAGAAAATCATATGAGGAATGGTATTATCATGATATACGAAAATGTTATTATTTTAAAACATAAAGCAAAAATTATTGTGTACTTACAAGACTTATGTAGGAAAATACAACTAGCTTTTTTGCTTCTGATTTGTGAATAAAAATTAGCTGTAGAAAAATATAACATTTTAGTATTAGTCTAGTAATTAATGTTCAAATAAGAATATTTTAAACCCAAGTTAAGGTAATAACATCCTACAGCTACTTAAATACTGGGATGAGATGACACATCAAGACTGTAAACACTTGAAGAAAATAAAAAAGTCTACTGCATTTTTCCAAAGTAATTATGAATGCTGACCCTTCTACAATTACTAAATTGTAACTTGTATAATTATACTCTAAAGTTCTTACTTCTCCTATAATTTAAAGTATTATTTCTTCTCTACCTAGTTAGTACATTACTTGGAATGAAATTTCTACCCAAATTTGTTCATAAGGTCCACATTTTTATAAAATGAAATGTTTAAAGTGCTTTGTTGTTTTGTTAAATTCACAAAGCAATTTGACAAGGAATATATTAATATCCTAAAACTGAAGGCTGAACTAGAAAGTACAGATAGAGAGCCTTCCTCATAATTTGGTTTCTTTAAATCTTAAAACATATAACGTAACAGAACTATGGAAATCACTGGATTTGGACTCAGAAACATGGGCTTGAATTTCAAAAATTCTTTAACTTAGGCCTAGCATGTGGCTCACTTGGGAGAGTGTGGTGCTGATAACACCAAGGCCACAGGTTTGGACCCCTAAATAGGGATGGTCGGTTGGCTCACTTTGGAGAGCCTGGTGCTGACAACGCCAAGTCAAGGGTTAAGATCCCTTTATACCGGTCATCTTAAAAAAAAAAAAAAATTCTTTAAATTTCTTTTAGGAGCCAACCTTAATAAAGTCAGATATTGAAAGAAAAAAATCTTAAAACATAACAAGAAAAACAATTATCTACATGGAAATAAGCTGAAAGGATGTAGTCCAGCAATTTCATGATTAAGAAAAATCTATTATATCCATAAATAACTCATTTTCTTTCCCTACTTGTCTTAATAGAAAACATTCCCCAAAATTGTTTAATATAACACTCATGTGGCAGAAGAGTTAAAATTAAATAGATCCTCATTTCTTATGAAAGAATAGCACAATAAATTAGTGGTCATCATTCTAAAATCACCCGCCAAGACGCTGGCAGAGAAAGAATAATCAGAGCTTGACTGGTTCATAGTAGAAGCTCAATACTTATTTGCTGAATGAAGGAATTTAATGTTGAAAACTTTCCAGCGGGGATAAAATGAAAGTTGGAACAGAAAGTTGAGTAATAAGGAAAAACTTATTAAACTAAGGCAAATGTTTAATAATTCCATTTTTTATTAAGCAAGCTTGTATTTCAAAATAAATACAAAGCAACTGTTTCTTTAAGCAAGAAACCTAATGGTGAACTTCCTGAATTTTCTCCAAAATTATTGCATCATAGAACAATTCCTTTTCAGAAGTTAAAAGATCTCTAATTTACTTAGATGACTAATATTTTTTTGGACATTTACTTAAACGGGTGTGTGTAAATCCATAGTATGGGAACAAAAAGTAAGGCTACTTTTTTACCCCAGAAAAATCTACTCATTCTGATTTTAAAAGGGATATCTAATCTGAATAATCAAGAGTATACTTCTTTTCCCTGAAAGAACATTCTCAGTTCTGTTTTGAAGTTGGCACCCACAAACTCAAAATCTTGGTTAATTTCCAAATGCACATATGTTATAGTAAATCCTCTTCTTTCAATGCCAAAAAGTTTTTCTCCTAAATGGTTTTACTGGTATATTCTCAATATATCAGTCAATCTCCGTATCTGCTAATCCTGGACAAGCAAGAGTGGCCAACATATTTTCGAATAAGAAGGTTCCACTTTAAACCTACAAAAGGTTGATATTTACTCTGAGCAAGATCCTATCTGTTAAATCTGAGGGTTTAAAACAGTGGTTCTCAACCTTGGTTAGCTACACAACTGCAATCATCTGGGAACTGTAAATTATGGAATTCTGCACTGAAGCTCACACATATGGGGGAGGGGCACACAGAGTGGGAAAGGGACATGGATTATATGTTCTAATAAGTAGCTAACTACTAAACCTCTTAGCTTTTAATACATGAAAGGTTTTCTTACAAACGAGGTACCAAAATTTCAGTCTTTGGAAAAACAAATATTTTGTCCAATTCATATGGAAGTTTTATGTCATTCACTGAACGTTTTTCCAATGATTGACGCAAGTAAGCCATAAGAGAAAGAGCACAAGTAAGCTAGCACATACAAGCAAAAGCACACTTGGAAGTACAAGTGAGAGCACTTAGCAAATTTCATTTCCTCTTCCTTTAAAATAGTGGGAATTTACAAAATAATAATAAATGTGAGTGAAGATGAAGACTGAAAGAAAAAAATTCCATAAAAATATGTAAGTTTTGGTGATCTGAACATTTCTAACTTAAAATATTAATACAACGGTACTTTAAAAAGTCCGTGGAAAAATGGAATTGATGGAATTGAAAGATAACACAAATCCTTCCACAGGCTTTTTGAAGTACCCTCATATATCCCTCCTAAGAAGGGACTTGAACCTCTAAAACCTTAAAAAAAACCCAAAAAACAAAAAAAAACCGTGAGCAGACATTTCAATAAAAGGTTACTGTTTCTACAATAAATCCTTTGATTCAAATAAAAACAAAACCTTACTGCTTTGTTTTATAAATGTGGACTATTACTACTAATACTATTAGTATTATTGATTTTATTTCAGTATTTATCCATAAAAATCTTGAAAAAATCTAGAAAAATATTATTTCTTACGACAATATTAAGATTATAAGCCTTTACAACCCCACAAATTAAAGTTTAATTTTAAAATACCTCACTATAAAGTGTCACAAGTCTAAAATTCAGACCTATTGACCCAGCAATGCTTATTATTCTTATATAACAAGCAATTGTCACCAGTGGTTGGGGAAGAAAGGGGCTGAAAAGGTAGGGGAGTTGAGTTGAAGAGCTTTTTCCATCCTCTTATACCTTCTTATACAGCCTAAATTTATCATCAGCATGTACAGCTTTTCTAATAATCACTAAAAAGATGTAGGAGAATATTTATTTAATAGAAAATTTTCCAGATATGTTAGGTGAATCAAGTTATGAATGTGTATACTACAATCCCAATCCTGTTAGTGTATAAATGTATAGGAAGGAAACTGAAAGAATATGTCAATAGTCCGTATACATGGTGGCAGAGTATAGGTATTTTTTGGTGTGATATTATATATTTTCCAATAGGAGCATGTATTTCTTTACATTCAGAAAAAAATATTTCACATAATATATTGTTATGCCCCATACACCTGCAGTAATAACTAAAGTCAAAAGTTCTTTGGTTTAAAAAGAGTAAAAAAAAAAGTAATTTATGATCTAAGCTATAGCATCATACTATAGATAAATAATGATGATGAAAATGATAATAACAATAGGAACAAGGACAGATGACTGTCAGCATTCAATAACAACAACTTTATCTACAAAAACGAGAACACCAGAATTCTGTTTCCATGTCTTGTAATAAATAAATTTACGAGAAATACAAGGAAAAAACTGCATTACAAAAAGTTGTTTACTTAATACATATTAAAACAAAAGATTTAACAGTGTGAACATAAGTCCATTGATGACAGATAAATAACAGTATGTTAACTAAAATGAGAGCTATGTGGGAGCCCACCAGTAAACAAATTACAGAAGCCAACTATGCCGTACCACAAGATAGCCTTAACTCCACCACAGACATATTGTTATCAGAAGGACCCATGTCAATTTGCCATGTATAATAAATGGCTTATTATTGCCAATTATACATAAATTATTATATATGCATTCCTGGATACATATAAAAAATGAACTAAAAAGTGCTTTGATGCATTCCTCAAGGCTTTGCCTATATTTAAGATTAAAAAATGCTTAAAATACTTTGGGTGTTAATTTCAACTATTCAATTTTTAAAGTTTTTATTTACCACTACCTGACATTCTTTAAACTGAAACCTGCAGACCTATGCTAATAATTTGCATAAATGGCTTTAAGAGAATACTAACATTTAATCATTGAAATATCAGTTGAAACATCAATTTTTTCAACTGAAAAAGGTAATAAAAATTGGACATAAGGCCATTTTTCTAAGCCTAAATGCCCAGTTCACTCCTTTTGGGATCCAGATTTTAAGTAAAGGAATAAAGAACAAAATTGAATGTACAGCTGTTTGCTTCTAGGAATAAAAACAGGAGGAAATAAACAGAGGGAGGCTAATATTTGTGAGACTGGGCTAACTACTTCATTCCCAGCTGTGTTTTAATTTGTCTTTCTAAACAGTAACAAACCTTTTTTTATGATATTCAGAGGCTGAGAATTTCTATTTGTGCCCAGCAAAAGTTAAAGGTACACTAGAAAACATTTGGAATGTGAGATTCAGTAATTTGCCTGGTCTGTGTTCTCAGTCACATAACTACAGCTGAATTATTCAGGAGTTAACTCTAAATTCACAGATGTTGATAGAGATGCCTGATCACTTACAAGTGACTTAAAATATAAACGTATGAAGGATGGGCAAGTTAAAATCATACCCAATTTGCTGCAATTAAATAATTAAGTCAATAATAAAGCAGGTAATATATGCTAAAGTCAGTGTATGCCACCTGATTGTAACTGCTTCAAAAACTACACGAGATTTCTACGACTGCCACAGAAATCAGGGAGGCAGGGATATGGTCAGATATTAGAGCAGGTGAATGTCTTTATTATAGATAATTTTAGAACACCAGTTCTTTTTTTCCCCCATTTTAAATAAAAACCATAAAGTCAGTGGAAGCCCAGAACCTGAAAAAAATCAAGGTGGCAAAATCCATGAAATGTAGTGAAAGCAGATATTCTTCAAGCTACCTATTTTCAATGCCATCAGCATGTGGCCACCTTCACACAGAACACGTGAATGTAAGAAACACACTAATTTTAAACCTAAGTTTATGGACTTAATTTTTTAAAACTTCATCCAAGTTTATGGCAATAGCCATATTAGCTGACACCCATGAAGGTTTTAAAAAAGCTTTCATAATACATATACAGTTTACATAAAATGAGGACTAATTCCATAGCTGAACATTACTCAAATCTTCCATTGCCTCTTTTTTGATCTGTATATTTTTAATAATCTAATGACCTATTTATACTGTAGATGTAAGTTTTACCATACAGCACAATTGCTAAAAGATCTTTTCAGGTAGGGTAGAGAGACACACAATTGCCAGTCTACTCCAAGCTTGAATCCCAGACCTACCAGCTCTCTAAGGTTTAGGCTCCTCATAAGTAAGATGAAATGCTTACACAGTGACACGTGCATAAATGCTCAATAACTAGTGGGTAGGTCAGTATAATGTATGCAATAAATGACATAATGTATATAAAAACCCAACAGAGTGCCCAGAACATAGTTAAGTGTCCCATAAACAGCTGATACTACATAGAACAAGTGGAAAAGAACCTAAAGTAACATGTAAAAATGAAAGTAGTTTCTGATTTAAATAGTTTTCTCAAAATCTTAAAAAAACAAAATGCTATTTATTAGCATGCAATGTGTTATCCCTAGGGTCTAGCACCATACCCAGCAAATGGTAAGTAGTAGATCAATTTCTTTAATATTACTAAATACTATAAAAATTCTACAAATCTGTAGACTTTGCCCGTTTCATTTTTGTATCTGCAGAGCCTGGTAGATGATCTGACATAGAGTATTCATTTAATTTCATCTTTTCCCATTCAATTAAAAGATGGATTTATTTGAATTTTTAAAACTTTGTAATTTTAAACTCAATTAAGGGGGGTTTGTGTTTAGACTATAACATACACAAGTGCCAGATCAGTCTAGTTCTTTACTATATTCCCAATACACAGTCAATACCTAACATATATTAGGGGCTCAAATGTTTGAATAAATGTATGCACTCTTTCCATGTTCTGTAGAAAGAGAGAAACAAAAGCCTGTCAACATCATACTTCCTCATCAGAGTTCACACCAAACAAATGTATGATGAGGCTGTAATGAAAAAATTACTGCTGGGAAACCCTGTTTCAGGAAAAAGTCTTAGAAGTGACAAGGAGAAGTAGCAGTAGAATAAGCTGATCACAGGAAGGAATTGGCATGAGTGTTACCATTTCAGATCCCAGAAACATTTATTCCAAATGGTGTACTGAACTATTGTGTGTTTTCTTACCAGAAATATGAAAAAAATCCAGTTTTATATATATATATATATATATATATTTATAGTTTCACCAATAATACATGGTTTTCACTTGAGAAACCCCACACAATGAATTTTCTAACTTTTCAGTACTCTAAAAAACCTCTTAATTATTTCCTCTTCTGTTTCACAGAAGTTGTAATGACTGGCTTGGTTGTATTCTCTAAAGGAAAACACACACACACACACACAACACACACACACACACAACACACACACACACAACACACACACACACACAACACACACACACACACACACACAGCAAGCAAATGCTCCTATCTAACCTCCCTCCCATACCAATTACTGAACCTACTCCAAAGAGGTCCCTGCGATACTAACTTTCAGAGATAACTGATAAAGGAAACGTCAAAAGCAAGATTATAAAATGGAAACTACTTTCTAATACAAATAATTCTCTCAAAAAGTATGCAAAAGTAACATGTAGCAATTGAGAATAAGTTACCTTCTCTGTATATATGGAGCTGCCTGTATAAAGTATTACAGAGAAAGGGACCAATTTATTCAATGCACACTTTTTAGGAATGTCTCTGAAGATAAAGATCTTCAACCAGATGAACTATTTTCAGAGTTAGTCGTATGAGTTGTTTCTGGGAATATTAATACACGCAGGTCAGTATGGTGTTACACTCCATTCCACAGAAACCTGCAATGGTCACTATTTTTTCTCCCTGTGATTGATTTGTTATGACGATTATGAGAATAGTTCTATCTCTGATAGAATCTTGTCGCCTAAGAGGAGGCCCTTGCAATTTTGAGTGCAAAGCAGTAACAAATTCAAGATAAAGACTAATAATACTGTATGTCCAAGGCTGTGATTCACACCTTTAAACTGCTATCTTCTTTTGCAGAAGAAAACAGATTCCATTTGATTCTAAATAGGCCACATTAAAGTTCTCATACCAGTGACTCCTAGGCTTATAGAAAAATCGGACTAAAAGACTCTTAAGACTAAAAGAGAAAGATACACACATACACAAATGGGACCTGAAGAAAAACCAAGGGGACTTAATAGGAAAGAATCTAGCTTTCTTCCATCCCCAGCAAAGGCTCTCTTACTAAATGGAGTTGGACTCATGACTTAGAAGTAACTAATAGAAGTGTTTTTATTTAAGCTCATGATGAAAACAGGTTTAGGACTGTCTGAATATCCTGCTTACGGGGTAAAACAGCTGATACTATAAAAACAGACCCAAGTTATTCTACATAGAGCTTGTGAGGGTCTTCCCAGTGACAATGGGTTTTCAGATCAGGACTAAGAGTTCCTATGTGCATCTTTTGAATAATCTGTTTAAAGACAGGCAATTCAAGGAAATTGTCAATGGTACTCAATTCCATGTGTATAACTCCTGCAGTATTTCTTCCTCCTCCTCTGACTCCCATACTGCTTCTCACCTCTTTTCCTCATTTCCTTTCCTAGGTCTCAGCCATGCCAGTGTACACCCAGAGAGGTTTGACTCAATACTGATTTAAAAAAAAAGAAAAAAGAAAAAAAGAAGTTTCTTGTTCTTATCTGGCATTAACTTAATATGTGAACCCGTGAACCCCTTCTGGGCAAAGCCAGTCATTTCTCTGTACCCACAGGGTACAGACCTTCTTAAAGAAGGCACTAGGCACTGGTTGATATCTTGATAAAAGATGACATTTTATTTTACTTTATTTTTTTCTGGCTGCTGGCCAGTATGCAGATCTGAACACTTGGCCTTGGTGTTATCAGTATTTTAAATCACAGTAAAGCCAATATAATTATCAGACTACTAATAAAATATTTCAGTTTTTAAGTCTAAAAAACACACCAAACATTCTGCTTCCATCAAAGAATACAAACGAAAAAAAAAAGATGAAAAGCATTTAATCAGCAAATTTAACCATTCCCACTACACAAGACATCAGTACTCTTTCTTACAATTACTTCTTCCCAAAATTATAAAGGCCTTCTACCAGACATTTTTTCTAGTATTTCCTTCTGAATTTGAGAAGGAAATTGTACTGAAATCTGTTTCCTGTAAGTCAAATATTGAGATAAAAATTCATTACCTATTGCTAATAATTTTGGTTCTATATAAGTTAAGAGTAGGTTATCCTCTAACAAACCAAGAAAAAGCAATAGAGGAAAGCACAAAATAAGAATGCATAAATAAATCTAAATATACAATCACAAGAATAAGCAATCATAAGAAATACAAATTGACTAACTTTGCAGGTTTAAAAAAAAAGTTTGTCAAACTAGAAAAAATCCATTATATGCTAATTAAGAGACACATCCAAACATATGGATAAACAGAGGTTTTTAAAAAGTAAAAGGGTAGAAAAAGTCAGAGTAGGTAAGTGCTAAATAAAAGGAAGCTGATATGACATAATAAAATGAGACAAAATGGACAATGCCCCAACAAGTGTTACCAGAGGTAGAGGTCCCCTCCTGATGATAAATGTTGAATTCATTCTGATGACATATTCTACACTTAACATGAGTGACCTTGATACCAAAGCCAAACAGTGACAGTACAAGAGAAAAAATTACAGGGCTATTTAATTTATTATCATAAATAGCAAAGTCCTAAACAAAGTATAGTATCAACAAACCCAACAGAGCAATGTACAGAGGGTTTTTAGGGCAGTGGAATTACCGTGATACTACAATGGTGGATACATGTCATTATACATTGTCAAAACCCATTGAACATCCCTAATGTAAACTATGGATAATGACATGGCGAGGTGCATACATCAATTGTAATAAACGTGCCACTGTGGTGCAGTACGTCCATAGTGGGGGAGGTTTTGCATGTGTGTACACACAGAATTTTCTGCTCAATTTTGCCATGAACCTAAAACAACTCTAAAAAAATCAAGTTTATTACTTAAAAAAAAAAAGTACATCATGAGCAAGTCGAGTTTACCCCAACAATGCAAGGTTAGTTTACTATTACAAGTGTATTAATGCAATTCATGTAATTCACTGAGTTAGTGAATTAAAAGAAAATCATCTCAATGGATGCAGAAAAAATATGTGACAAAGTTCAACACACACATAATAAAAGTTCCAACTAGGAATAGCAGAAAATTTCCTTAACCTGGAGAGGATACCTTCCAAAAATCTTCATCAAATATCATTATTAATGGTGAAAATCAGAAGGATTCATTTTTAAGTCAGAGCTGTAGTTGCTTCTATTTATCACTGTAACTGGAGATACTAGCCAGCAACAGAAAGAAATACAAAGACTAGAATGGAAAAAGATTAAAGGACTGGAAAGGAATAATAATAATAAAAAAAAAAAACCCTGAGATAATTTATGGAATACTAATAAGTAATTACAGTAAAATTACGAACTCTTCATCAAAGAACCTCTTAAAGAAAGTAAAGGTAGAAGTACTAGCCAGAGCAATCAGAGAAGAGAAGGAAATAAAGGGCATCCAGATTGGAAAAGATGAAGTCAAACTGTCCATGTTTGCAGATGACATGATCCTATATATCGAACAGCCTAAAACCTCTACAAAAAAACTCTTGGAATTGATAAATGATTTCAGCACAGTAGCAGGATACAAAATCAACACACAAAAATCAGTAGCATTTCTTTTCTCCAATAGTGAACATGCAGAAAGAGAAATCAAGAAAGCCTACCCATTTACAATAGCCACCAAAAAAATAAAATACTTAGGAATTGAGTTAACCAAGGAGGTGAAAAATCTCTATAATGAGAACTACAAACCACTGCTGAGAGAAATTAGAGAGGATACAAGAAGATGGAAAGATATCCCATGCTCTTGGAATGGAAGAATCAACATTGTGAAAATGTCCATACTACCCAAAGTGATATACAAATTCAATGCAATCCCCATCAAAATTCCAAAGACATTTTTCACAGAAATGGAAAAAACTATCCAGATATTTATATGGAACAATAAAAGACCACGCATAGCCAAAGCAATGCTGAGCAAAAAAAATAAAGCTGGAGGCATAACACTACCTGACTTTAAGCTATACTACAAAGCTATAATAACCAAAACAGCATGGTACTGGCATAAAAACAGACACACTGACCAATGGAATAGAATAGAGAATCCAGAAATCAACCCACACACTTACTGCCATCTGATCTTTGACAAAGGCACCAAGCCTATTCACTGGGGAAGGGACTGCCTCTTCAGCAAGTGGTGCTAGGATAACTGGATATCCATATGCAGGAGAATGAAACTAGATCCATACCTCTCACCGTATACTAAAATCAACTCAAAATGGATTAAGGATTTAAATATACACCCTGAAACAATAAAACTTCTTAAAGAAAACATAGGAGAAACACTTCCGGAAATAGGACTGGACACAGACTTCATGAATACAACCCCAAAAGCACAGGCAACCAAAGGAAAAATAAACAAATGGGATTATATCAAACTAAAAAGCTTCTGCACAGCAAAAGAAACAATTAACAGAGTTAAAAGACAACCAACAGAGTGGGAGAAAATATTTGCAAAATATACATCTGACAAAGGATTAATATCCAGAATATATAAGGAACTCAAACAACTTTACAAGAAGAAAACAAGCAACCCAATTAAAAAATGGGCAGAAGAGCTAAGTAGGCATTTCTCTAAGGAAGAGATACAAATGGCCAACAGACATATGAAAAAATGCTCAACATCACTCAGCATCCGGGAAATGCAAATCAAAACCACATTGAGATAACATCTAACCCCAGTTAGGATGGCTAAAATCCAAAAGACACTGAACGATAAATGCTGGCGAGGTTGCGGAGAAAAAGGAACTCTCATACATTGTTGGGGGGACTGCAAAATGGTGCAGCCTCTATGGAAAATGGTATGGAGGTTCCTCAAACAATTGCAGATAGATCTACCATACGACCCAGCTATCCCACTGTTGGGAATATACCCAGAGGAATGGAAATCATCAAGTCGAAGGTATACCTGTTCCCCAATGTTCATCGCAGCACTCTTTACAATAGCCAAGAGTTGGAACCAGCCCAAATGTCCATCATCAGATGAGTGGATACGGAAAATGTGGTACATCTACACAATGGAATACTACTCAGCTATAAAAACGAATGAAATACTGCCATTTGCAACAACATGGATGGACCTTGACAGAATTATATTAAGTGAAACAAGTCAGGCACAGAAAGAGAAATACCACATGTTCTCACTTATTGGTGGGAGCTAAAAATTAATATATAAATTCACACACACACACACACACACACACACACACACACACACACACACACACACAAACCGGGGGGGGGGAAGAAGATATAACAACCACAATTACTTGAAGTTGATACGACAAGCAAACAGAAAAGACATTGTTGGGGTGGAAGGGGGAGGGAGGAGGGAGGGAGGTTTTGGTGATGGGGAGCAATAATCAGCCACAATGTATATCAACAAAATAAAAATTTAAAAAAAAAAAAAGAAAGTAAAGGTAAACTACACACCAGGAGAGTAGATCTGCCACACATATAATGGGCAAAAGATATAAATTTTAAAATTCCCAAAAATCAGTTAGAAAATTGGACAAAAGACATAAACAGGCACTTCACAGACGAAAAAACAGTAAAAGATGCTGTTTCATTAATCTGAAAAATACAAATTAAAAGCACAATAAGACAACATCTGACAACTACCAGACTGATAAAAATGTAAGCACCTAACAATATCAAGTTCTGACAAAGATAAGGAAAAACAGGAACTCATATACTGCAGGAGTAGAATTAGTAAATTCACTTTGAAAAACAATTTAGATTTGTTCAATAAAGTTGAAGTACACATATTTTACGACCTCAATTACACTCCTAATTACATATTCTAGAGAACCCTTCTTTAGAGAAACATGTTCTATACTAGTATTTTAAGATGAATACCATGTGCACTAGTTATTCACCTTAGTTTTATGTCTGACACATGTTATATTAATTTGGTATGTAATTAAATTTTCATAATAAAATAAAACACACACCCAAAGAAAGTTTTAAAAACTTCTTACCATCATATATAATATAGTGAAAAATATTATTTGACCTAGAGTTCAGACTATTGCTAATTGCATAAAACAAATTGACCTGTATTGCATAAGAAGACAGTTAAAATCATACAGATTATTTTAACCTGCCTTGCTCCTTTCACTGAAACAAGTCTGACCAAAGGGTTAAAGGTAAGGAAGTAAATGCTATTAATTATTCTTCATGTTACAGAGTCCCCATCTATGAACTTACAGTTAAATGCTTTTCCTAAAATTATTTCCAGGTGGTTCTGGGAATCTGTAAATCTTCCACTGCTGTCACTCCTACTTTGTTGCCTATTAGGCAACTTTGTGGTTTAAAGATTGTGAAATTTTGCTCTGGTTCATCACACAGTTTGAACTTTCAAAATGACTAACAGCAAAAACGATGAGATTAAATATTTACATTTAAAATACGTACTGTTAATACCAATGAAAAAAACTTTATAACCAAAAAATAGAAAATACTAATCTGAAAATCTTGATCCTCGGATTTTAGACTTGACTTAGTACTTGACAAACAGCACTACATGAATTAATCAAATCACTGTCCTTTAGTATCTGCATATAACATTAATGTTTCATATCTTTAAATAGTTTACATTTGAAAAATGTCACTTCTAATAAAAAAAGGTACTTAAAATATTCTGGAAAAACTATAGTGAAAATATGAAAGCTGTTAAATTAGTACATATCTGTTCAGTATGTAACCTCCTAAGAGTTTACAATCTAGCTACCTAAATACCCTTTAAAGAGTGCAGGCAGAGCTTAGAAATCCCTGGGCTGACCACTACTCTTGGCCAAATGAGTTGTGGCCTCTGTCCATTAGCCCCTGACTTATCTTTCTCTAAGAGTCTGCTGAAACGAAATCCATCAAGGCTTTCAATGCCCAAACTCACACCCTCTCCATTTCCTTTCTGAATCTATCCACTGACCTGGCATTAGCCTTACAAGGCTTTGTTCTTTCTGTCCCTGACCTATCCTCCAGTCCACCTCTATCTTGTAAACTAAACTACCAGTAGAAATGGTTCTCCATAATTACATCCTTAACCTCTTCTCAAAGCATTATCTCAAAATCTTAGCTGTTAAGAACTTTCCTCTGAGGACATCAGCTGTCCTACTACACTCTCTCAAACACTAGATATTTATTCCCTATCCCCCAAGGTCCTTCAACCACTTGACCAATCCATTCCCTTAATCCCAGGACCCTGTCATACCCATAAACTGGCACATCTGAAATCACTACTTCAAAAATCACATTGTATCACCACAACCCCCAACCACAACCCTCAACCTTCCAGTACGTATGTTTAACTACTCTATGTGGGTTCTCTGGTCGTGGATCTCTATTCCAATCCATCAGATTTCTTTTTGCTCTACACCCCCCTCCTTCCCAGCCTGAACTTCAAAAAATTTATCATACTCTAAACTCTTCATCTGCCTTTCATTGTATTCATTTAGAAAAACCCTATATGGCACCAACTATTCATTTTCTCTGATCTCCTACTGCCCATGAGCCTCCCTCAAAATTCCGTAAGTACCTGAGTGTTTGCCATGTATCAGAGACATAGCATTTAATGCTCTGTATTTTAACAAGTTGCTGACTTATCACAAAATGTCTATTACAAATGTTCAACAAATATTTATTGAGTATCTCCTAAGAAGAGAAAGGGAACTATTCTAAGCTCTGAGAATTCAGTAGTGAACAGGATCAGAGGAGGTCCCCACTCTTGTGAAGCTCTTATCACAAGACAGACAACAAAAAAGTAAATGAATGAGAACCTGACCCAGTCATAAGCACTATCAAGAAAATAAAACAGGGTAACTTAACAGCAAGTGTCTGGTCAGTGGGCTTTTGGTGTGGGTAGAATGGGAGAGGTCATCTATTTGAAAGCTTTCTCAGAAACACACTGAAATCTACAATACCTTCTCCAACCCCCAAAAGAGAAGCACTCAGTCTCCTTCTGGACCTTAAACTGACACAGCCCCAATGAGACTGCCAAACCAACTAAACATAGCATCAAAACAAACAAACAAAACCCTATTCTACTACAGGAGTTAGGAACTGACTATTGTAGTAAAGGAGAATCACACACGTCCGCTTAATTTTCTATACAATAGAAAGAGTACATGATCAGCAGTATGCCCATGATCAAACGTAATCCCAAGAACTATAAACTTCAGCTGGGTTCAGTAATTTTTTCAGCATGTGTGCCACATGGATTACAAAATGCCTAAATTTTCCACCCCTACTTGTATCCACAACTTTTGCAATGTGAGTTTGCAACTCTTGCCATCAAAAGATGGAGTTCTCTACTCCTTGAATCTGAGCTGTCCTCATGACTATCTTTGGCCAATAGAAAGCAGTAGAAGTGATGCTGTCCCAGGTCTGAGCCCAGGCCTCAAGAGACCTTGAGTGCTTCTGCTCATGTGCTTGTCAGAGAGCAAGTCTGGTCTAGCCCACTAGAGGATTAGAGACCATGTGAAAGAGAGCTGAGTCATTCCCACCGTCCCAGATAAGGCCATCCTAGACCAGCCAAGAGCAGCAGAACCTCTCACCTGACCAGCTGATCTGAGACAAGAGCAGGCCCAATATGAAACTAGAGGAATTGCCCAGACAACCCAGGGGAGTATGTGCAGTAACACACAGTTACTGTTTTAAGTCACTGAGTTTTTGGATGGTTTTATTATACAGCAGTAACTGACACAGTAAGATCATAATTATTCACATCTTTTCAACTCTGATAATCTGTCACTTTTATCCATCAATGTGTTTGAGGAATTGAAGACAATGATGGTGAAATATTTTACTTTCAGGGTCTTCACCTGCGATGAGGCTTAAATAGCAGGCCAGACAGGAATTGTTACATACAGAAAATACTTAGAATCCCATCAAAGGATTTTACTTCTCCTACCAATAATACTGCTTGTTTGCAATTTAGAACTTCTTTTTGAGAATCTTCTGAGAAAGGAACAGCAGCTGGACTGAACATTTACAAGAATAATGGGGTGGGGGAGACCTCTGACTTGATATTGTAAAAATCCAGATTATTAGGTAAGTGTTCAAAAGGACTTGGGATTCCTCTGTATAAGAAAAAAAATAAGTAGTTAATTTCTTTGTCCTTTCATCATTCTTTTCTGAAATTCTCAGTGTGAAGTATTTCTGAGAAATGCATCTGTTTTTCCAAATTCACAAAGGAATTTCATTTCTTTTTTGCATAGTCTTCTACCTCCTCCAAGAATTTAAGTAACTAAGTTTCTGAAAGTAGATATAATAAGTATAATAAGTATACATGCTACCTCCCCTTCCCACTCATCTGGGTAAGCATAAAAGGTTTACTGATTTCAACTGGACTAGGCCTGTCCTTCTGTCTACCCTGTGGGGTTGTTCTGAGAATCAAATGAGAGGGAAGGAGAGAAGAGGGTTCAGAAGGAATGTGACCCCCACATCGCCCACAGTTCTTAGTTGCAGCCTACTCAAGCCACTACTGGTCATGGGCTCTGCCTGTGCCAGTCAGCAGTGCGTGCCTGAGAGTGCCTGATTTCCAGCACTTTTGCAGAGCCTGAGCATTAATGTATTTAAAATACTTCAAAGCTATGTATTTACACAGATGCAAACCCAATTTTCTTATTTTACTTTTCCTTCTCCCACCCGCCCCCTTTACTGGTAATAATTTATCCTACAGTTAAATTCATTCATTTCAAAAAAATAATAAAATAGGCTTGGGGGAAAAAGCAGGGAAGAAACAGGGGGTGCATGAGAAACGCTTTCATTTGCTCCAGGGGGAAAAATGTTTCTGCATCTTCTGATGGAAAGAAATCTTTAAGAGACACAGGTTTTCCGCAGCTGGCCAGTATGGGGATCCAAATCCATGACCTTGGTGTTACCAGCACCATGCTGTGCCAAGTGACCTAACCAGCCACTCCCACTTGTGGCAGTTTTAATTCTTCAACACTCCTCCCATCAAGAGCTTCCTCTTTGGTCTCTAGGAATACTCTTACTCTTGGAGCCCTGCGCCACCCTATTATATAAGAAGTGCAACTACCCCGAGATTGCCATGCCATATAGGCCACAAATAGAAGCTCTGGAAGACAATCCCACCTGAATTCCACCATTCCATTCCCGCAACCAAACGTGTAAGTGAAGATGCCATCTGGGAACTGAATCCTCCTGCCATAATTGTTGGAGTCATCCTCAAATATTCCAGTCATCTGGCTGAGGCCCTGGTCTTATAGACAACTCTTACAGACAACAGTTGCCCCATCTCTGCTGTGCCCTTCCTGTGTTCTGGACACATAGAATCTCATGAGCATAATAAAATGATTGTTGTTTTATATCACTAAAAAAAATAAATAAATAATAATAATAATAATAAAATATCTTTTCAAATATCAGCAACACCTATATTCAAAATTGCCTTTTCATAGTCATTCCCGGGTACACTATATCATATACTGCCTTCAGTATTCTCTTCTTATACTTCAGTTCCACCCACATACACAAGTGTCCTTAACGTTACACTGCCTTGAATTCTTCACTCCTGGAGAATACAGTCAACCTAGGTCCTGCCTTTTATCTACAACCTTGAACAATAGGCTACTTCACTCTTTAAAGAAAGTTCTTCTTAGTACCACTGTCTGGGCATTTCACAAAGAGGCTCATTTCTAATTGCTATATCAAAGAACTTTCTTAAATAGAAAACAGCATTTTAAAAACCAAATATGTGCATTATTAAATGTACACTACACCATCATCAACACTTATTATTACAGTTCCTACCTTAAAGAGGTGTAAAATCTACATGAAATGAAGACTTAAAATGAGACTGAAGAGTATTCTCTTATATACCCAATATCAAGAATTTGCAAAACAAATACCCATGTACAGTCATGCACTGCTTTAACAACAGGAATATATTTTGAGGAATGCATCGTTAGGTGATTTTGTCGTCATGTGAACATCATAGACTGTATTTACACAAACCTAGATGGTATAGCCTACTACACACCTAGGTAACATAGTATAGCCTACTGCTCCGACCACCATCATATAAGAGGTCTGTTGTTGACTAAAATATCTCTATGCAGTGCATCACTGTATTTCATATCTACACTATCTTTCACAGTTTTTCAAAGTTTGTTCAAATAACTTAACTCATAACATCATAAGCCTATAAAATAGGCAAGACAAGAATTATCCTCTTCATTTTACACAAGACAAAACTAGTACATAACATGATCAATTTTGATCACAGTAATATGGCTAACAAAACAAATACAGCCAAGGTCTGACCCATAGCTATTTTCTACTTCATTATAATATTCAGTGCCCACAGGCTTATGAAGATGCATACTGTGGTCATAGAACAAAGAGCATGCTCCTCTTGGCAAATCTAACTGGCCTGTAAGGGACCTAAATCACATTGTGCTCTCAACTCATGATTTCCCAAGTGGATGGCACACTAGACTTTCCACTGGATTGCAGGAGAAAATATTTAGCACCCCTACTCACACTTACTTTTATCACAGTAAAATAAGAAGAAAAAAGCTTTACTAATATGTAAGACATGGACTGACAGCAATATATGTATGAGGGGTCTTCAAAAAGTTCATGCAAAGATTCATATTATCTTTTAATTCCATTTTCCCATGAACCTTCTGAAGCACCCTCATACATAATTTATAAATATACACACCATACTCATACTTGATGGTATACATGCACAACTTCTTACTTGTAGGGGTATATACTCAAAAACTTACTTATGAGGGTGCACAAGCAGATACCATTTTGCACCAATTACCCAAAATTTAAGTAAGGTAACAGCAAGTGCTGGCAAAGATAAAAGAAATGGATAATCCTACACAATGCTGACGTGAGGATAAAACTGTAAAGATTTTTTGGAAGAAAGTTGCCTAATAATAAACCACAAATAGTAAAACCACAAATTAATCTGAATATGACTGGCAAATGGCTCCAATAGTTGATTCAACCCTAATTTCCAAATGAGTTTAGGAAGTGAATGTTATCATTTGGGCCTTTTTGATTCATTATGAATTCCATTTTGCACAATGTGTCATATTACTTTTGTGGGGATTTTTTGTCATCCATAGTCTTACTGAAAAATACTGTTTTTCATTAATCTTGCAATTATGCATTTAAGCATTTCAATTTTCTTGGACCCCACTTATGGTGCTGAGCATGATTTCACTATATTTATTTAAAGTTATATACATATAGCCTAACACAGCAATTCCACATCTAACAACTATTTTACTAAGATATTTGCATATGAACACAAAGTTTACATGTATGTTCACTACAACACTTTAAGAAATTGGGAAAAAAATGGAAGAAACTAAATGTTCAGCAATAGGGGTACAGTTAAATACATAATTACAGCATATTTTGCAGCTATTGAAAGAATAGCAATTGAAAGAACAGGTTTTTGTGGAAAAGACCTAAGATATTTATTACATAAAAAGGAAAAGTTAAAGAATACATATAGGACAATCCCAGTTTTGTTAAAATATATATATAATATACATATATTTATGGAGAGGTATATAAATGCAAAGAAAGGAAAGTAGAAGGACAGACACTAGACTGCTAATACTTACAAACCGCCTTGGGAGCAGAGTATGGTATGGGAGTCTATACCACAGAGTGTAGATAAAAGATGACTCTACACCACTGTATAACAAGGGATAGGAACGTTTTCCTGTGTCTCCCTTGCAATGCAGAGGATTACAATGGCTACTTTTACTCAGATGTTGTCACGCATAATAACTCCTTAAATCACAAGAGTTAATTGAAAGGTTAAGCTGACAGTTCAGTCAAGCACTTAAAATCACACATGCTCACACAAATACCTATAATATATGTGACATATCTATCTATCTACCCACACACATGACCCAGGGCACTACTATCTTGATCACTAATATAGGTTCTTCGATCCTCATGTATAACTCTTCTACAGTTTGTCACTTAGCAATGGGAAATAACAGTCCTGAAATACAGGTATTTTACAAACTAATCTCGCATAAGATACCAATTACTGATATCATACTACCAACTGTATGGTCGATATGAAACCAGAATAAACAAAAGTTTAAGACTCAATTTACTCAAGTTTTCAAATGTTTTAAAAATATTTGGGCTTGCATGCAGGTTCATGAATTGCTTTTATTTTTTAGGTTTCTGGCTTTATAATAAACATTCACAGATATTAAATTAGGAATGGTAAAAACACACCAGTATACCCAACTCCTCACCTAAATCTTTGCATACATCACTAATTTACCTAAATTCGTCTGAATACAGTACTCTAAACAGCTATTGCTAATCAATCAGAGTTGCAATGCCAGCTGAAACTTATTTATCACCTCTGGTAGTCCATTACACTAATGGTCTGCAGTGACACTCCCCCCACCCCCCGACTTCCAGTATTCAACCCATGTGTAGTCCTCCTCCCACTTTTCACTTTGGCCTTCACCACATGACTTGCATTAGCCAACAAAACATGAGCAAGCATGATGTAAGCAGAAGTTTTATGAGCACCTGCAAATTGTGGCTTGTCCTCTTGGGATGATTATTCCTGGAAGCAAACTACCATGCTATAAAGAAACTGGAGATAGACTAAGTGATGAGAGGCCCTGAAGAGAGAGACACTGTGTGTTCCAAGCTCCAAGTTCCAGAGAAATGCGGCTGCACAAGTGTCCTTAGTTGCACCACATGGAACAGAAGAACAGAACAGCTCAGCCCAGTCAACTCACAGAAAGGTGAGAAAATAAAAATCACTGTTTAAGCCACTAAATTTGGGGGTAGTAATTTATATAACAACAGACAAATGAAAGAGTAATCCCTGTTCCAAAACATCTGAATCACTAATAACAATCCACACAGATTCTCCACGAGTTACCTTTAAACCATCTATTCAATCAAGAGCATTTATTCCAACTATGCAGATATAGTCCTTATCTGCAGTTTCACTTTCTGCAGTTAACAGCACCCTGAAAATATAAGATATTTGAGAGAGAGAAACCACATTCACATAACTTTATTATAATATATTGTTTGTTCTATCTTACTATTAGTTGTTAATTTCTTACTGCACATAATTTATAAGTTAAACTTTATCATAGGTATGCATGTATAAGAAAACACTGTGTGTGTGTACTATCCCCAGTTTGAGGCATCCACTGGAGGTCTTGGAACGTATACCACAGGGATAAGCAGGGACTATGGTACACATCTTCTAGAGGGCAATGAGGCAAAATGTTAGGTAATGAACCTTTAAAAAAGTTCATATCCTTTCCCAATAATTCTAATTCTAGGAAATAGACGTGCATATAAGAAATGTTGATATAAAAACTTTTCTATTGATATAGAAACAATATAGCCATCTAGAAGTAGAGGAATGATTAAACTATCATATATTCATAAGACAAAACATCATAGTTATTAAAAATCCTCTACTGAATAAATATATAATGACATGAGGACACACAATATAACTTTAATGAAAATAGTATTCAACACAGTATTACCAATAAAACTCTAATATTTAAAAATATATATGCATGTAATTATGCATTTGTACCAAAATATTAGTATAAATTCTCCGTGCATAAAAGAACTGAGGGTGATTATTTTCCCTATCTTTATACTCTTCAGTATTTTCCAAATGTTCTATAATAAAAATGCCTTACTTCTAAACTGTAATAAGAAAAAAAAATTTAACACTATAAAACAGGTTAGAAAAGAAGCACACATAGTAAACATACATTCTTATTATTTGATCTGGAATCATTCTCTGATATTTGTTTACTAACTTTAAAAAAATGCCATAATAACCAAAAAGACAAATACTGGCAAGGGTGTGGAAAAAGGGTACCCCTGTATATTGGTGGTGGGAATGTAAATTGCTGCAGCCATTATGGAAAACAGTAGGGAAGCTCCTCAAAAAATTGAAACTACCATATGACAGAACTACAATATGATCCATCAATCTCACTTCTGGGTATATACCCAAAGGAAATGAAATCAGCAGCTAGTAGACATAGCTGCACTCCCATTTCACTATAGCATTACCGACAATAGCCAAGATACGGAAACAACCTACATGTCCATCAACAGACAACAGATGAAGAAAATATGATGGACTATTACTCAGCCTTTAAAAAGGAGATCCAACCACAACATGGATGATGAACCTGGAGAACATTATGCTAAGTGAAATAAGCCAGACAGAAAAAAAATACTGCATGTGGAAGCTTTAAAAAAAAAAAAAAAAAAGTCAACTGCATAGAAACAGAGAGTAAAAGTGGGGGCAGGGGTTGCGGGGGATGGGGAGAGAGAGGTCAAAGGCTACAAAGCTGCAGTTATGTAGGACGAATAAAACTAGAGATCTAATGTACAACATGAGGATTTAGTTAATACTGTACATTGGAAACTTGCTGAGAGTAGATTTTGGGTGCTCTTACTACAGACACACACACACAAAAAGGGTAACTATGTGAGATGATGGGTATGTTAATTTGCTTGACTCCTGGAGCCATTTCACTATGTATAAATATTTCAAAACATCATGTTATACACCTTAAATATATACAATAAAAAAGTTATCATTTTTAGAATGCATCTATATTCTGTGATAGAACAGCTTTTCCAAAATAGATGTAGTATAGCACATGAATTCTCAACAGAGAAAAAAATTTATACTAAGTTTAACATGTTACTTTCCCTATATCATCTCTTTATACTGTGAAAATTGGGTAAGGAGTTCTTTATTTCTGCTCAAAATCTTGTCATACTGCCCCATTTTACTGAGATTTAAATTTTAGGTTGAACAGCTTTATAATAAATATTTAATAACCTACCATAGCAGAGTGAGGTTTCTACCATAGTGAGGTTCTACTGCCACTTCTGCTTAAATGGTTCCTCAGCCTCCCTTGCTCAGCAGCCAGTCTAGAATTGGCTTCTACCCGTTCTTCCTCAAAGTTTAACACTTTTCTCTTCATTCTTCCAGGTCCAAACATGAACTATCCTGAATATCTTCCACTATTCCCTCTGCAATGTAACGCAAAAAGCTTCCTTGGAGATCAATGGTACCATCACTTTTCTCA
This sequence comes from Cynocephalus volans, assembly GCF_027409185.1. NCBI lineage: Eukaryota > Metazoa > Chordata > Mammalia > Dermoptera > Cynocephalidae > Cynocephalus > Cynocephalus volans. Next base: position 93,555,940 of record NC_084471.1, read on the forward strand.
GAAGTTTACAGATACGCAGGTTCACTGTCTTCCTGGTCTTTAGGCATTTCACACCATGTTATAAGGAAGAGCACCGCAAATACCTATGGTGAACTAATAAGCCTTCCTCTCTAACCTCATGCTTCTGGAGGTCTTGCCAATATTCCTGTCTTGGCTCCAGCCAAGGACAGACAATGACTGAAGCCTAGCAGGCCAGTGTCTGTTCTGGCAATGGGCATGTAATCCAAGGTGGTCAAAATCCCTGTCCAAGATTTTTTTATTTGGGACTGGAGAAGGAACCTTATCTTTTGGGTTAAAAAGTGTATAATTCAGAGCTGAAGGCAACCATTTTTCTGGGTAAGTGAAGAAAAGCTTTCTGCAGCAAAAAAAAAAAAAACAAAAACAAAAACACAAAAGGTAGGTGAGGGAAAGCCTTGAAGAATTAATTTGTGCCACTCCTGAAATGAATGTGAAAATAAAGCCTGCTTTTTGCTTATACTAGTTGGCTTTAGGTCGCTGACATTTACAACAATAATTAAGTCCTGACTAGATAACATGTGAGAAGGCAAAAAAATGCCCTGAGATGTTCAGATTTAGGTAAAGAGACTTTTGTTACAATCTGTTCTAGGTCTTCGTTTCAAATATTTAACTGCCCATTATGATCTGGGCACTGGAAACAAAGATGACTGTGAAACTGTCTCTGCCTTCAGGGCGCTAATAGTTGAGAGGGATGATCTCTTGGCTGCTTCTGAAGTTACTCGCCACTTCAGAGAAGAATTTCCAAATTGCTCGGAGGCCACTCCTAAGTGACCAAGGAGTTTCCCCAGTGGCTCTAAAATGTCTATCATCTGTAGCTCATGAAGGGGTCCTATTTCTCTCAGATTCCTATTGGACACATATCGGTATTCTAACATTTGGTCTACATTCAGTTTTTCCATACTATTCACAATAGTACAGACTTCAGTAATATCTTCTTGTTTTCCTGAAACCACGGTAGTTCAGCTCAAGAATGAACTGTAAAAGTTTTCAAATGGAAATGGGATGGTCAATGGCAAAGTCTGGGTGTTGGCTTCCCCAGAGGCCTCAAAGGACTCTGCATTACCTTGGACTTATCCTGGACTAGGCCTCTAAGATGATTCTGTCTCTCAGAGTGGAATCACATAAATCAAACTTGAGAAACAGTTCATTTACTAATTCATATCAAGATAGATAAATATCACACGGACAGAGTACTTAAATTTCACAAAGAGCCAAATTATAAGGTTTCTGAATAGCACAGAATTAGGTTTCAATTAACACATATTTATTGCAAATCTTCTACGAGAAAGGCTTAGACTAAGGGACTAAAAACACAGCATTGAATAAGATCACTTTTCATGAAGCTTACCTACCATATGGAGTATGGGAAAACAAGGTATTAAACAAATGTTTTCTTGATGCTAACATGCACTTTTTAAATATATTAATGTCTCTGAAATAAGGATCAAGAAGTCTATTTAATATGGTCATGTCTCACTTTTTCTTCCCTGAAAGGTTATTAAGTCAATGGTGTAATTTATAATCACTGGCAGCTTAAAAGAAATATGGTAATTATACGATTAAATATTTAATCATAATCCTTTTAAGTGCTAAGGAGAAATACAAGAAAACCTGGTGGGGGACAGAACTTAGTCTTGAGGGGGCTCCATTAGCCCCCAAAATCTCTTAACACAGCAGTCACAGCGACCCTTGCAAAGGCTGGAGTCAGACCATGTGTCTCCTCTGCTCAGACCTGCAATGTTTCCCATCCCCTGAGTAACAGCCAGAATCCTTACATCAACCAATGAGGCCCACACACAATCTGGCCCCATTATTTTTCAAATCCTTTTTCTCCACACCCATTCCTTATCATTCCTCTCCTGATCTTCCCAACCCTACTTTATTTTTTTTTCTTATAACATTTATATATTCTCACATACTATGAAATGTACTTGTTTGTTTACTTTGTCTGACATTCTGTCCCCCACACATCCTACTCCACAGAATGGCAGAGTTTTCTGGTCTATTTTGTTTACCGATATATCCTAGCCACTAAGGCACATAACTATGAGTTCAAAATGTATTGAAGAGAATTGTAAAAGAATGTACTGGGACTGAAATAACCACCAAAATCACTTGGCTATGTGCTCTTTATTGTACAGTAAAAACCAACTTCTATCACAGCTTTCTTCTTTTGCTAAATTTCCATACCCCCTCCCCCCCACACACCCAAGTCTTTCTTTAGCTATGGCAACTTTTTCACTCAGGCTGTGGCCCGATCTCAAGACCAGGAAGCTATTTATTCTTCTTTCAAGTGACTTTGCACTGCTCCATTCTTATCCACTCTGTGGGGGTTCAGAGCTTAACTTTCTATGTTTGTGATAAAGCTTCTCCCAGTAATCCCCATATTGGGCCAAGGCTCTCAATATATGTAGTTAAAACATTATGTATATCTCACAGCATTTATCATAGTCAATCACTGTATATTTGTGTGATTATTTTATTACTGTGTCTCCTACAAATTCAACTACAAGCTCCTTGAGTAGGATCCCTGTCTGTTTTACTCATAAAGCCTAAAGAACTTGACACACAGTAAATAGTGTTTGTTGAGTGAATAATTAGATGGATGAATATGAAATTCCCAGCTTAGATCTATATACAGGTAGACGGTCACTTAGGTAGCCGAGATAGGATTTTGGGGGGAGATGGGAGATGTGTTTCGTTGTGAGGGAAGGAAGAAAGATAATGTTGGTAGTTCTTTGTAAAGGCCAGATTTTAGACCTAAAATACTATTTCCTCTAAAGATAAGCAGCTTGAAAACAAACCATTATTAACATGTCCACCTTGGGCTTCTCCACCCCACCTACTCCCTTATTCTGGTCAAGGGTATCATCATCATTCTTGTAGTCACCGACACAAAGGCTTTGAGTAGCTTCTGACCTCTTTTTCTCTGTCAACCTCCTTGCTCAGCAAGCCTCTTAAGGACTGTCAACTCCTCTTTAATATCTTTGATCAATGGCCTCCCCTTCCCTTCCATTCCCGCTGTCACCAACTTTGTTCAAGCAACTAACTCCCAGATTAGGACAACAGACCAGAATTGGTCTTTTTGATTCCAGGTCTGCCCCTGTCTAATCCAAACTGCCTATATTAAAATCTCCCTAAAAACCTGCACTTTATGTAATTAATGCTATACCAAAAAAAATCTGCAATGGCTTGCCTAGAAAATAAAAATCTCAGCCTGACATGTGAAGCCCAGACACTATATGGCTCCAAACAGTATTCCTAGGTTTACCTCCCATCATCCTAGTATTTTCTACATTAACATCACTTAACAGCACAATAGTTATCACTACTAATCTCACACATCTGTGTTCCCACCCCCAAGACCTTAATAACGTACTGGTCATGTATTTCAACCCATCTGAATCCCATCCATATCCCCTGGCCTAGCTCAACTCCTACCTTTTCCTTCAAGCCCTTCCAGGACATCTCAGCTAAGTTGTCTCTTCCTCCTCTGAATTCTTATGACAAGAACTAACAGTATCATTTTTTACACTATTAACTCCAACTTACACATATACACATATATATAACGCTTCACCATTAACCCCAACTTATACTTACTTACCCGTTATAGAAAAATGAAAAGGCCACAAGAGAAAAGCATTTGCCAACAAATATTAAGAAACTCTACACTGTCTTTCATAGGACAGACAGAGGTGGGTGGACAGGGATGTTTATATTAGGCTGGTCTCCAGGGCCTCCAACTCTTCCAGCCCTTTCTACCTTTTTCTATTCTTTACTTCCCCCCCTCCCTAAGGGGTCTATTCAGATTGGAGGGGGAAGGGGGAACCACTTGAGATATAGAGAAAGTGTTCTCAAAATGCAACCAGCTGAGTTGTGGGGACTCTACTTGTTCTATCTTAACTCCTTCAAAGACTAGGAGGCAGTAGCACCATCACAGATACCGCTTATTTAGAGACTGTGTAGATGCCAGGCATTAAGCTGTATCACAAGGACAGATTACAGAGCAGGCCTGGTCCTAGAGCTAAAAAGAAAAAGAATGTGATTCCATAGCAATGTCCACTGTGGCTGGAAGTCCTGGCACCCCAATCTTGAAACTCTGAATGCATTTTATGATTGCAACAGTTATTTATGATAAATTTTCCTAATCTGTCACAACATGCTGCACTTTTCCTTTATGAAGATGTCATTTTTAAATTACATGTTTGTTCCATTTTTTTGTTTTAATGTCTTTCTCCCACTAGACTGTAGGCTCCAAGAAGGCCAGCCATAGCTATATGTTTCCCCATTGTATCCACAAGCTCCTAAAACAGTGCATGGCATTCACTAGGTATTCCTGAGTGAATATAAAGGAATGACCAAGTCCCAAGTCCATGTTAATATAATACTAGGCAACAGGTCTTTAGAGGGTTCAAAAAGCTTTTGTTTGTGAGTTGGTCTACTAACCTAGCCACCATACATGCTTTATGACAAAATATACGTCCAGTCCCAAGCAACCAACTTATGAAGGAAAACATATTGTAAGACCTGCTTACACTACCTTGTACTTTTGGATATAGAGAGATTTTAGCCCAGAGACTTTAATTTGACTGCTAGTGACTAATGATGAAGCTGTATGACCTACTAGGTCTTTGACCTCTCTGACCTTCAGGTTCATCAGAAGAAAAAGGAAATAACTAACAAAAGGCTATTGTGAGGATTATATGAGTTTAATGCTATGTTGAGGTGACTTGCACTAAGTCCATGTTCTCCACATCATCTACCCATTTTAATACACTGCATGTTTTTCTATTACACACTCCTTGAAGTTTGAAACTATGGCTCATAGTTGTATAGTACTTAATGAATTACCATAATATGCTTTACACATGTAAGGAATTACATATTACAGTCCAAAACTCTTCTATTATGAATATGAAAAAGAAATACAATGTCCATTGTAAAGCTAGGCTAATGTCGGAACCCTGCCGATGTCGCCAAGTGTTTGGCTCTTTTACCTGCCCATAATCCTGCCGACTGGGCCAATTGTCGAGCTAGGGCTGGGTCTGGAGCTCACAGACCCCTCAAGCCTGTTCACAGACTGGGTCACAAACCCTTCACATGCCAGGCTGGGTCCCCGGGACCCCTGACACACCAGGCTGGGTCACCAGACCCCTTACACGCAGGTCTATGAGCTAGGCAATGGGCAAATAGGTCCTTGGAAGCCCGGCGGAGCGGCAGATGCTTGATGGGTCTGTGAGTTCCAGACCCAGCCCTAGCTTGACATCCATGAATTGTTCTAAAGCATTATATCACTCTAGTAACCAAAATCTGATTATAATATTTTAGTACCAGAGTACAAAACAATTTTAAATTCTCAATACACAGTAATATATTCTGATATTCTTATGGCAGCTATTTAGGTTTCCCATCTTCATTCATGTTTTGAATTGTGAGCATCTGTGAAGAAACATGCTTTTTCTCACTCGCAACTTTAAATAAATACTTCATACTAGAATTCCCTTTGTTGTAAGTAAGTTTGGAATTCTCAGCACACAATGAATCCAACTATTGCAGATACTGAAATGAAACCTCATTAACCAAAATCAAACACTGCTCTATTTGCATATCTGAGAAAAGTTCAACTTTCAGAAATTAAAATTTTAAGAAAAAAGCAGTATGAAAATATAACTGCACAAAATTTGCATACTATTTTACTACCTTGCAAGTATTATTTTGATCCCTAATCCTGCCACATAAAGCAATGACTTTTAAATAATCAGAAAAAAGTTGCTCACTATTCAGAGAGCATGGTTTTAAGATTTACTTGGCACTTTAAGTTAAGCATCTTAAAGCTTTGAAGCACAAAGGAATAGTCAATGAATCATCCATTTTAAGCTATCATGACCTGTCATTAGAGTCATTAAGCAACATTTTCAAGGTGTAAGCAGAAAGCTCTATAACCCTCAAATATGTAAGATTATCCTCTGTACTTCATGGGCTAAGTTATTTGATTTCTAGTAAGAATATGGAATATTTAAAGCTACATTTTATAAGTTATAAAATTCACTAATAATAATTTTCAGCATTCTTCCTAAAGATAAATGGCATGAATTAAGTTTTAAAAAGCAATATGGAAACTCAATCAAACTTAAACTCTGTACATATGTATTTACACACACACATAATAAAATAACTTAGAGGCTGGCTAGCTTAGGGTATACTGAAAATTCCTTATCTCGGAAAAAATTAAAGGATTAAATATTTATCTTTAAGATAAATTATTTCCATGTATGTTTTACCATTTTTTTTGGCCAAATGGATATAAAGTAAGATACATTCTCTATATTATATATTTTGTTACCTAACTGTAAACTTGTATTAAAGAAACAATTTCAAAGATTGTATAAAATAAGCTGATTATCCAACTCAAATCTACACAGCTCTTACTCTGATCAGGTCCTTTGCTGACATTAGCACTATTATCTGTTTCCATGAAGCTCTAGGAGGAAAGATGTGTATACAAACATTTTACAAGGAAATGTAAGCACAAAGAGCAACAGAAAGAAAGTACACACAACTCTAGTGCTACATACTTCACACTTATCTGTGGTTATGTATACAAAGCTTAAACAGAGAGAATAAAATCACTAAGGATGAAATCTAAATAGCTTTCTGCATTTTCCACTTCATTTCTCCTTGGCCTTATGAATTCATTATTTTCTAACATACTGTAAATTCCCAGAACAGTATAAAATTCAAAGTAATTTAGAAATGGGACAAAAATTACAAGTTGGATTTTCCAGCTAGCCTAATTCAAAGACTGAATACTGAGCTCCAAAATCTTTAAGGTCAACACCAGTCCAGCTCTTAGGACTTCCTCACTCCAATGCTCTTTCCTTTACTAGCTACAGAGATGCAATTGTCAATACCAAAATATTATCCAAAGATAAATTCTTTTTTGCAATCAACCATTTTGAACAACAACAAATATTCATTCAGGAGAGGAATAATTTGAGAGTTAAATGTGTAGAATTTCACTTAGGAACAAAGTAGAAACAACTCAAGTTCTTTAGGTCTCCCTTCTTGCTATGGGAGCCTCCCAGAATACAGGATTAGGAACAGCCAGAGGGCCAACATGTCTTTTCTTGGCCTTTCTACCTTCCCTCCTCCCATGTGAACAAAACCCACCTTGCTCACTCTATCACCTCCTTTTCTTAGAATGTGATCAATAACCTCCTTTCTTCATCCAATAAAAAAAGCAACACTGAAAAAATATATCCAGCAACATTAGTCACTTTCCTACTTCAGACTCCTATCTTTTCCTCTACTCTGAACATTCTAAATATAGTTCATGTTCCTGCTGTTTCTCATCATGCTGTCTCTGCAGACTATAAGTTCTAAACGCATGTTTGTTATTTTATTATGTGGTATGACAATGGGAATAGTAATTCTCCTGACCACTTCCATGATTAAAAGCATTCTATACATTGTAAAGTAGTGCCCCTATCATATCAGAATGATAAAGCGTCCCTAATCACTCGTAACAATACAAGCAAGTAAAAAGTTTCTAGGAAAGTATGGCCTACATTAGGAATGTAATCTGAAAAAAATAATTAGTCTTCTGACATAACCCAGAAAGGTAAAGCAATAGCATCTAACATTCAGGAAATCACACATTTGTCAATCATTAGTTAACTTAAAGGAAGTTTAATACATGTTTCTGTAATATGCTCAAGTTTAGAACTAATTACTTTCATAATATAAATTATTTATTGCTACTTTTGGACACAATTATTGGCTGTCTATTAATACCACATGATTAAACCCACTAGTTTAAAAATGTCTCCTGAATAAAGTAAAATTATTACAGCTTTCTTAATATTATCCTAATTTTCCTGAGAAACTTACTTAAGTATGGCACTCAAATAAGATTCCAATTTGTTTAAGTCAACATAGAATAAAGTCTAATCAAAATGTCTAGTAAAACAAAAGAAAACTCAAAGTCTTTCTGACAGCTTAGTTCTAAATTAAAACATACATCTTCAGCCCACAAAGAATAACATTTTGTACTGTCAAATAAACAATCATCCAAGAATGTACACATTGAAATTAAAATACTATTGTGAATTGAAGTCTTACCTCTGTTCTTATAAGATCAGCTAAGCTTAATGTACAGTAGTTGAAATTACACTGAATAAATAAAGTGAACTGAAAAAACTGTCTTTCTTCATAACATCAATACTACATCCCAAAAAAGAAAGCATCCCTTTTCATGGCAATGCAAACTCACTTTAATTCAGGATGAAAATAACCACTAGAAAAATACTTGGTGACTGCACTTTACTCAAGTCTATTTTTTTAGGCCAACTAATAACGTACAGCACAATCTCCAAATAAAAGATTTAACCAAAAAAAAATCCAGAGGAGGACCACACGATGCAACCACTCTGTTCCTGTATCTTATTTCTGCTTTCTCTATTTCTATATCCAAAAGCAAGCATTCCTAATACCTATAAATAATCCCTTGACATTTACATAAATATACTTCTAAAAAACCTAAAGAAATATACAAGTAATTATAATTTAGTGAAAGTACGGTACGATCTTAAAAACTGTCACTTAATGAAAATAACTTACTAGGGCCGATGAAATAAGGGAAATTTTACATAGGTATCTGTTATTATTAATAAACTTTGGAAGTCTTAATCAAATCTTGTATTTAAGCATTCTCTTTCAAGACTCAGTTCCTTAAAATTAAACATTTTTTAAACAACAAAAACAAAGCTCTTAAGTAAACAGTTTCTAATATAAAAAAAGACAAAACCATCTTCATTTTCCCTTGGGGGATTAAAAATTTTCCTACGTGATGTTGACCTCCTGCACTGTATCTGTCTCCACTACCAAGTTAAATATGAATAGAAATTAGTTCAATATTCTATAGAATTGGTTTTAAGATTGGGATTGATTGGTCATCTTTCCTCTCAAACTCTACCGAAAGCCTTTTATTCAAATATAAACATTAGTAGAACACACTGACTTAGATACATTTAAATAAATTGAAGCAAAATTACAAACAATGCTCCAACATATGCTCTAAAATATTCAATATATATGTTTATTTTTATTTCCACTTTGTCACTGTTCATCAGACTGCACCTAGCTTTACATCACTTCTGCTACTTATGAACAGCTCTGGTCAAAATACACATGAACACAATTTGCTTAAAAAGAAAAAAAAAAGATGGTAACATAACTCAAAAACTGTATTTTTGTTTGGTATCTCTTGGCACAGATAATCAACGACCAAAACTTTTTAAGTACCACATAGCTAAAGACAAAAGACTATAATGCTCTATCACCCAGGAATACATACAGAACAGCCAAACAATGAAATTGTGGCCATAAATGATCTAATTCCCAAATCAATGAATCAATGAATATCCAGACTAATAACCTAATTCTCAAAATCCTAACCCTGAAAGGACACAGTCAATATTATATGATAAACTTAAAAAAAAATCAGGATTATGTCTGGACATACAACTATTTAACTGAAAAGTAATCACAGCATTCAAATAACCATGGAAAAAACCAAATCAAAAAACTCACTTTATATAGTATCTTGCACCTTCAAAAGTATATGCTTCTTCCCAGCCAGTAGGCAAATCTAAAAAACATATACATATTACAATTAGTATTACTTCAATACGACAGTAAAATAAGTTTCAATCAATTTTAATTATTTGTTTTCATGATGAACTATTTTCATTTAAGTAGGTTTCTAACTAAAAAAAAAGTGTTAGACTGGCAATAAAATTAACAGTAGATATAATATCATTTTTGGGAAAATGGCAATTCAAATTTAAAGCCACCAGAAAAGATTCAACAATATTAAAGAGTATGACATGATTATACACTTCAATGATCAGGGTGGAGAGGATCTCGCTCTGGCATCCAAAAAAGCTAAGGGAAGCCTTCTAATCCCCAGGAAAATAGCCATCAATGGTTGGCAAAAACTACAAAACAGGCAATGCCTGCCTCTTCTTACATATATTGTATCTATTTAAGAACATATTTTTCAGCTATATAAATGAATCCATCTTGGAAGTGTCACTGATGAGAAAGAAAAAAAGTACAGTGGAAATGAAATCTGACACCGAATTCTGATGTGTGTTTCTATATGCTTGACTTTCAGAGATGTGAAGTTTCAAGTAATAAACTTGGGAATAATTCAGGTTAACGATGGTATCTTTACATGCCACATATTACCTATTACTGACAAGGGTTTGGACTTATAATACTTTTCTGAAAAAAAAAAGCCATTGATGTGTGTACCAAAATCACAGAGTCCAAGCAAAGTAGACCAAACCAGAAAAACAAAATTAATGTGAAATCACATAAGAGAATAAGATTTTCCTGTGGTGGGAATGTTATCAAATCTGTGAGGGCAATTAGGAAACATACTCGTGTTTATATTACACATAACCAAAATAGGCAGGAAATAATTCCATAGGATGATCAGGCTAAATAATTTAAATACCATATTGTCTTTTATGAAATAAATTTGTTACTATCCATATAAGCGAAGAGACCATCGAAGTTGAAAGATGCATGCAACACACCGAATCGTTATATTGAAGCCAAAGACTGCACCGGGGAGTTAAGAAATATGACGATGTATTAGTCAGAAATGCCTTAAAACTGTAACCTCATCATGCTTGCTACAGCAGCCTTCCCTTTCCTCCTCCACCTTTTTGCAAATTTGGAGACATTAGTCACTTTGCTGAACTCCAGCATTTAGTTGAAAAAGCAGGTTTGTTCTATATCCTGGCAACTTCAACAGATTCTACAAAATCTCAGAGTTGGAGGGAAAGTATCCTGAAGAGCAGCTCTGAAGGGCTGCTGAAAGCGGCCTCACCTTCGACCCAAACTGTTTTCGAGCCTTTCCAAATCACCCGAGATAGTGGCAGGCCAGGAAGAGAACACGTTACATTTCAAAGACAAACAAGTTTCACGAATGTAAACAAAGAATGACAAAAGAAAGCCAGACCAGCATCGAAACTACAATGAGCCCTTCTCCAGTTCAACTCGCACTTAGCATTCAAAACAAGCGACCAAAGCCACCCGAGAGATCCGTTTCCCCGCCGACCCGCTCCAGCTAGGGCCCGAACGCCCCCCAGCCCACCCCACCCCCGGGACGGCCCCTCGCACGCCCACCGCCTCCTGGCCGTCCGCGTCACCTCCGCGCGGCCGCCGGGGACTTTGAATGTGGCTCGCCAGCAACTGCGGCTGCGAATGCCTCCTCCGGCTCCGGCTGCTCCTCGGGTGGCGGGAGGGAACTCGCCAAGCGTTTCCCGAGCTGTTCCCTGTCACAGAGAGGCTCGCAGCGCCCCCGAACTCCTTTCCTCCTCCATCAGCCACCCACCCACAAGTCCCACCTAGGAGGAGAAGGCGGCAGCTCTCCCAGGAGGAGCGAGAAGACGTGGCTACATGATACCGGCGGGCGAGTGGCGGGGTCCCGGGGCTGCCGCGCGGGGACAGCGGGGAAGGATCACACAAAGGTGGCTGGGTTGGGGGGAGAGGTAGGAGTGGCTGAGGAGGGAACACTCGGCATTCCAGGTTTCAGGGAGAGGCAGTCGGCCAGGTTGGGATGGGGAGAGTGCGCAGGAAGGGGGCGCCGTCTCTAAATGGTGCTGAAAGGCTGAGGAGAACGAGGCGCCTCCGACTCCACAGAACTCCCTGCGGCGGAGCCCCGCGGCCCCTCGACCTGCCGCCGCCCCCCGGGGCCCGCGGCTGGGGACAGGTTGCCGGGAGCCGGGCGGCCCGGGCTCTGCCGCCTCCTCCCGGCGGAGCCCAACTCCGCTCGGCCCGGCGGGCTCGGTGTTACCTGTGCTCTGCCGCCGGTGTCCGGTGACCACGGCCTCGCCGGTGACCGGGTGCAGCCAGGTGGTGCTCTTGGCCTCCTCGCTGCAGGGGTGAGAGAAGGAGCCGAGACGGAGCGTGAGTGGGGGCGACCGAGGGGGCTGCAGGGGCACAGACCCGGGCTCGCTCTCCCCCTCTCGCCAGCCTCCCACCTCCCGCCCTCCCGCGCCCTCGGACCCCCGCGCCGTCCTGGCTCTTTACTTGATGAAGAAGACTCGGCCGCCCCTGGTGATCCCGTAAGTCCAGGACCGGGGCAGGGAGCAGATCCACTCCAGGTTCAGATCCGCCGCCATGTCTGATCCCCAGCCGCCGCCGCCGCCGCCGCCGCCTTCTCCTGCTGCTGCCGCGGCTGCCGAGGGAGGAGGGAGCGAGCGAAGGGAGCGCGGAGCGAGCGCGGCCGGAGCGCGCCTCCCCGGCCCGGCGCGCCCCCGCGCGCGCCTCCCCGGCCCGGCGCGCCCCCGCGCGCGCCCTACCCCCTCGGGCGGCGCCCGTCCGGCCGCCCCGGCTGGGTCCGGCTCGCGTCGCCGCCCCTCCGCATCCTCGGCGGCCGCCCGGCCGGCCGCCCCGCCGCGCGCTCGGGGGATGGGCGAGCTGCGCCGCGCCCAGACCCCTCCCTCGCGCCCCGCCCCCGCCCTTGGCCGCGCCAAGGTTCCGGGATCGATCAGCGCGCGTCCTGCCCCCCGGGCTTTGCCCGAAAGCTTCCCCGCCCCGGGCGCCAGTCAAGGCAGCATAATAATCCCGCGCTCCTGATTCCTGCCTCTTCCAAACAACAAAAACACAGCCTGTGAGCTTTGTTTTGTAAGAGCTATTGGATATCCAAGCGATTTTTCATATATATATCCTTTTAAAATAGAAAGCTGTTTTTATTAAAGCACACGGAAGGCTTTTCCTGTTTGTGTGTTGTGTGCCAGATAGCAAAGGTTTGACTAGTTACTGTGGACCCATGAAATATGAGTGGATTCAGACTTGACAAAACATGTTTTTCTTTTCCCAGGCCCCGCGAGTCACATAATGTTTTATAAAATAAAAACTCGGTTTTTTCTCTCACTTAAAAAAAAAATTCACTAATTATCAATGTGGATTTCTACTTTCCCCCGTCTTCCATAAATTTCAATAATAGTTTACAGAGTCCTTGAGGCAGTGTATATTTTTAGATTCCCCACAACACCCCAATAGATACTATTATAATCCCCATTTTACAGATGGGAAAAATGAAGTTCAAAGAAACAGTGATTTGCCCTCCGTCATAGTAGTGAGTGACAAAACCCGGATTCTAACTGGTTGTAGGATTTCAAATGTCTATTTGTATAACCACCTTGCTGTACTTAGTAAGTCTTGCCCGCAACTCCGATCTCCCCCTCCCCCCTTTCCTTTGAACCAGAGTAAATTTCACTGCAACTGAGAACTCCCTTAACACCACCTGAGAATACTTGCCTCTTTCATTCTACCACACTTGGAATTGCTTATGTGTCTTTGCAGCAAGATGACTCATTCCAACAGGATACACAGTTTAATAATAATAGTACTACTTGGTATTCTTATAGCACCTTTCTCTGACCAGTTTTGGATGCTTCTGAAGCATTATTTCATTTATCTTCCCAGTAACTCAAAGAGGCAAATAACTATTTTTAACATTTGAGGAAATTAAGGCACAGGAAGGGTAACTGACCTTGGCCAAAGCCATACGCTGCAAGTCAGGTGAGGCCTGGATGAGAATGCAGTTTTTTTTTTTTTTTTTTTTTTTTTTTTTTTTTTTTTGGCGTTTTTTCGTGACCGGCACTCAGCCAGTGAGTGCACCGGTCAGTCCTATATAGGATCCGAACCCGCGGCGGGAGCGTCGCCGCGCTGCCAGCGCAGCACTCTACCAAGTGCGCCACGGGCTCGGCCCAGAATGCAGTTTTGTTGGACTTTTTCTCCAGTACTCTGATTCCCCAAGGCCACTCTGTCTTTGGTGAAATGGAGTCTGCAATTTCTGCTATAATTTTTCTGTCAATCTGCATACACGGGGGTTGGGGGCTGGGGAATAACATCACTTTTATGTTTTCTCTTTTTGGTTCCTTTGCATTCTCCTTTTTCATTTCACTACTTATTACTCCTTGACATCTTATCTCCTGCCTAGTCTCTGGGAAAAGATGACTTTTTAAAAAAATAAATGAATAACTAGCAGGAAATGTTCCACATTAGCATGAGTGGTCGCTGGATATAACATAGCAAGAAAATCAAGAGCTATTGACTTTATATTGTGCTATTATTACAAATAAAAAAATCTAGAGTGAATCTTTTTAATATGACTTTAGAAATCAAGTAGCTATTAGTCCATCTATATAGCATTTGGTTTTTTTACTGTATACTACTGAGAAATCTGTAAGTTGACCATATAGTCTATGGGGATTCCTTTAAACTCTGAATCTTTTGATACTACACGATTTGTTAATGCAAGGCATATTTCAAAAAAGCAATTAAGATTGACTTAATAAAAATGTGTAAGTTAAGAAATCCCATTCACGGTGCTTAAATGGTAATTTAGAATCTTAAATACAAATCTGTAATATATCCCCCAACTTAGGAAAAGCAGTAAGTAAAAACCTGGTGACATATATACAAAATGAGGCATGCGTCTTATTTGGGGAAATAACCCTCATGGCTTCCAGGTCTGAATAAAAGCAACCTCATATGTTAGTATGTTCGGGCATTCTGAATAATTTTCACCTTTAATTAGTAAAATTATATTCTTAAAATCTTCCTAGAGGGCTGGCTTGCTAGCTCAGTTGGTTAGAGCACAGCCTTGTAACACCAAGGTTATGGGTTCAGATCCCTCTACCAGATAGCAACACACACACAAAAAAAAAACAAAGAAAGAAAGAAATCTTCCTAGAATTTCCTTTCTCTGTAACTTTGTTTTTGTCCAGGTCTGCTTTATCTTGTAGTTGTGTTTACCTGTGTGTTTCCTTCACTGTAGTAGGGTAGGAATCATGCCTTTCCTATCACCAAATTTTTACTACCTTGAGTCAGCACTCAAATGTTTAGTGAATTTAATTTTCTTCCCAATGCCTCAGCCTCCCAACAGAGTTATTTCCCCATAACGTATCTCTTTTTTATCACCCCATACCTCTTCAATATCTGACTCAGACCTAAACTCTGCTTCTTTTTTTTCTTTTGTATCTTCATCCTATGAGACTATTCAATTTCTTATATCATGATCTTCCTTTTGGAGAAGTATTAGACTATCACAGCTGCTTCGAAAAAAGAGAAAGTTTAAAAAATAGTGAGCACTAAAAATAAACATCACTTTCTTATATAGAGGACAATCCTTGTTTTAAAGACCTTACAGTTCAAATAAAGCAGAAAAATACACATGATGACAAGAAATACTCAAAGTTAAGGTCCATAAAATATGTGAAAGGAAAGAGAACAAGGTGAGATCTTAGAAAACAGCTAACCCATTTCCCCCTTTTAAAGAGAATGTAAAAAGTGAGCTCTAGAAAGTAGAGAAAGAGGCTCATGTGAGAGAGAAAAGAATTCCTTTTACTATCAAATACTCTCTATTATTCATATATATTAGTGTTTATTATTACTGGGGGCTGGCTGGTTAGCTCATTTGGTTAGAGCACAGCCTTATCACCTCAAGGTCATAGATTTGGATCCCATACTGGCCAGCTGCACCCTACCACCACCAAAAAAATCTTTAAAAGTTTTGTGACTTTTATTAGGTTGTCTTTCTAAATGTATTTGTAATCATTTATATATTTTATTACATTATTAGTTCACAAAACAAAGGATATTGTAAACAGTTCCTTTAACTTTAGTCAACTATAAGGTGTTATATACCATGGAAAGTCTATAGTGAAAGACAAAATATATGATCCAATTAGCTTAGTGGAAATCTAGGCAGAAAGGATGGAGACTGAGGGTGTAAGGCAGGGAAGAAAAATAATATTTGGAAGTCAATTAATTAGGGATTTTTTTCTGTTAAGAAATAAACTAATACAGAGAGTTATAGGTGAATTATTTTATTCATTCATTCAATGACCATAAATAGGGTCCTTACTATGTGCCAGTTATTCTGCTGGGTGATAGAGATTAAAACACTTGGCCTGCTTTGGGCAGCTTAGAAAGGGAGATGGAGATGTAAATACTTAAGTATAGTATGGAAAACAGCATCTCTATCCTTGTCAGAATATAAACCTTCTATAACAGTTGTTTTTCAAGGGTGTCCCATGAACCACTCAAGGTCTATCTTGCAATACAGTCTTAATGTTGATGTTTGGAGAGCTCTTCAGTTAGGAAAGGGGAGAATTGAAAGAAATACCTAGCAGCACTAGTTACTCTGCTGCTGGCTGATTCTGGGGTTCTAGACTAAGTTTAGGGTGTTTGCCTGGAGGCATGGAGAATAAGAGGGAAGGAGATAGTTCAAAAATGTCTTCAAGGAGCTTGCATCTGAACTCTTAGAGGTTCAAATTAAGCACCTCTTCCTTTATCCCAGTCAGCAAAGCTCCAATTACTGTATCTTCTCACTTTGACAGAAAAAGGAAAGATCAAAATTCAAATGGCAGAGAATTAAGAAAAGGTGTTATAATGCAGAAGCAGGGGGCGAGGTGGGTTAGGGAAACTCTGAGTCAGGAGTTGGGCTGATTTTTATACTTGGCTCTGCCATTACCTGTAATTAGTTGTGTGACTTTGGACAAATCATTTAACCTCCACTTCCCATCAGACCTCTAGATCCTCATGTGTAAAGTGAGAGCGTTGGTCTATTTAAGACATTATATATGATTCTTTTTACCTCTAAAGTCCTGTGCTTTTATGGGGTGAACAATCCAATGACTGAAGTTGGGGATGTTTTGTTACAGTGGGTAGACACAAGTAAGATGCCTGCTCTATAGAATTATTTAGGAATTTCTGCTTCTCAAATGGCTTGTTAATAGAAAAATTTGGAAGAGCCATCTAACAGCTTTGTCACACGCTCTATTGTATTTAACTTGTACAAAAGGCTCTGTAACATAGACATCATTCGAATGTTATAAACAGGAAAGTGGACCCTGCAGGGATGTTACATAATAAAGCCAATAAGTGGCAGACTTAGGGCCTTAACCAGGTCCTTTGAATATTAGATTTCAAGGTCTATCCAGAAGGTATTCCCTACCTAGGCAAGCTTCATTCACATTGTGTGTACTTTCTCACCCCCAGTCACTCCACTCACTACCTACTGTAGTTAGTGTCTGTTCTCACCACTTAACTGCACCTGCTCTTTTGGTTTGCCAGTGTCCCCGAGGCCGCCAAGTCCAGCGGATTTTCTCCATTCCAAGCTTTCTTGACCTCCCTGCTATATTCACATAGTCATTACTCCTACTCCTTGAAACTCTCCATTTTTTGGTTTCATGGCACCACTTCTTCATAGCTCTCTTGCTCGTGTGGCAGTGTTTCTCAAAATGAAATTTAAGAAATTAGATTTATGAAATATGAAATGACATTATATAAGTACATAATATTTACATATAAGAACAATGTATAAATATATAAATAAATATACCTTAAGAAACAGAAAAAAAAAATGGGTTCTATAGACCATCTGTAACAGTCACTGGGGAAGCTATTTGAACACTGATTCCTGGGCCCCTCCCCAGATCCATTCATTCAACCAGAACCTCTGAGGGTTAGACCAAAGAATCAGCATTTAACAAGCACTTTGGTGATTCTTATGTACACTAACATCTGAGAACCATTTCCCAATATGATAATTCCTAAATCTTTGTTTTCACCATAGACCTCTCTCCTAAGTTCTAGACCGTATATCAAATTTCCTTCTAGACATGTTCCTTCTGGAACATTCCTTCTAGATATTCCTTAGGTACTTCAAACGCAACATCCCAAAACAAGTCATTTTTCCTCCAAATACTTGCACCACCCAATGTATTAACCTCTTAGTGAATAGTACCAGCATCCAACCAAGTATCAACATCAGAAATTTAAGAACCATTCTCTTACAACAAGTTGGTTAATAAATTGTATTAATTTTCTGTTAAATATATCATAAAGTTATCTCTTCCTCATTTCCCATGTGAGCCCTCATCACTGCCACCAGAATTATTTGTTTAAAAATGCAAATCTAATTATGATCCTTTATTGCTGAAGATCCTCTCAAGGCTCAAAAACCTTAGAGAATAAAATCCCAAGCCTGTTGCTTGTCATTCGAGGCCCTTCCTAATCTGAGCCCTGCCAGCCTACAGTTCTTGGAACAATCCAGGCTCTTTCAAGTCTCTGTACATATACTCTCTCTCCCTAGAATGCCCTCTTCCCTGTTTACCTAACAAACTCATGAGGATGTTTAAGTTCTGAGCTTAAAAGATACTTCCACTAAGAAACCATCCCTTCTTCCTTTGGACCAGCCTATTAGTCATTCCACCACAGCCCTATATCTTCTCTACTGAATTGATATTATAGTCTGGATCTCTTTCTCCTCCTTAAACTTCCTAAATGAAACACTTCATTTATCTTTATCACCTTGCATTCAATAAACATTAAGTGAACGAATAATAGTACTTACATTTACATAGTATTCTATATTTTACAAACACTCCATAGTTGATACTTATTTCTGTTTGTGTTACTGTGACTGGCCAGTGAATCATGTTTCTATCCTTTCTTAGATTTACTCCTTTAGCTTTTTATAGACTATCCCAGATAGAAGAGAAAAAAACTGCCTGGGCCGAAGAGCAGCATAACAGTATATGAATATGGCTTCTTTCTATAGAGCTGTCTACGTGGATTAAAGAATACTAAGGACTTGTAGTTATTTTAAGTAAGACACTGAAAGACAGAAAGCATTCAGCATTACATTTAGTTCATTAAAGGGATTTATGAGACTTCCTTTGAATATAAATTCTTCCTAGAGAAAGTATTACTGATAAAAGTAATATGTAGTATTTAGAAAATTAAATACCATAGCTGGATGAATTGGGGGGAAAACCTATATAAACTTATAATCACTAATAATATGTGTAGCTATAAGTGACAAAGGTTATCAGACTTCATGCTCTAAGGCCAAGGGATAAATGAAAGAATGAGGGAAATTCACCGACTAGAATTATGTGCTTATAGACCTAGGAAACAGCATTGGCTAGAGAGTCAGTGTGTCATTCTATTTCCAGTTGTGTCATTCTATTTACATTTTTTACGAGAGTGTTTTAAGAGAGATGGGTTTTTTGGCAATCTTGATAAAAGGGTGATTTAAAAATTTTTATAATTGTCGTAACACTCATCATTGACAAAATGCAGTTTAACTCTAAGTTTACCAGCAATATTTAACAAGCTCAGATCAGATGGTATTCTAAATATCGATGTAAATAAAAATTTTGCTCGTGTTCATAAGCAAAAAATTTGCTGCTAAATGTTTTGATAGCTGGAGAAGTTCTTCTATCTGTACTATTACTCTATGGTACCTTTATTACATTTGATTAGAGAGCCTTTATTTGCAATTTATTCAACCAATTCAAGTAATAAACACTTAACATGAATCTAATATGTGTCATACACTAGGCTAGGGCACTGGAGGATGCAAAAAAAATATATTCAGGTTTTGGCCCTCAAGGCATTACAGTTGTGTGGGATGAGGAAGAGAGAAACAGATAATTATTGAATTGGCAGTAAATGGCATGATAGATATTACACAAGCTGTTGGAAGATAAAAGCTTGTAAAATGGACATCTGTCCTGAGACTGTGAGGAGAGGTGGTTAGGGAAGCCTTTCTAGAGAAAGTGATACCTGAGTAGTGTAGTAAATTAACATTATCTTTACAGGTGTTTCTTAAAATTGGTAAATTACACCTTAAGCTAACTCTTCCCTCCTTCCTCTCTCCTTCAGCTCTGTTAGGGTATTAGGTACAAAAAACTTGGGGTCATGTGTGGCAGAAATTGCTAACAGTTTACCCCAAGATCACTTCTTCCCTATTAGACACCCTCTGATTTTAATTTTAATTTTTTTATTTTTTTATTTTTTTAAATTATTATTATTTTTTTATTATTATTATTATTATTATTTTAATTTTATTTTGTCGATATACATTGTGGCTGATTATTGCTCCCCATCACCAAAACCTCCCTCCCTTCTCCCTCCCCCCTCCCCCTCCCCCCCAACAATGTCCTTTCTGTTTGCTTGTCGTATCAACTTCAAGTAATTGTGGTTGTTATATCTTCTTCCCCCCCCCCAGTTTTTTTTTTTTTTTGTGTGTGTGTGTGTGTGTGTGTGAATTTATATATTAATTTTTAGCTCCCACCAATAAGTGAGAACATGTGGTATTTCTCTTTCTGTGCCTGACTCGTTTCACTTAATATAATTCTCTCAAGGTCCATCCATGTTGTTGCAAATGGCAGTATTTCATTCGTTTTTATAGCTGAGTAGTATTCCATTGTGTAGATATACCACATTTTCCGTATCCACTCATCTGATGATGGACATTTGGGCTGGTTCCAACTCTTGGCTATTGTAAAGAGTGCTGCGATGAACATTGGGGGACAGGTATACCTTCGACTTGATGATTTCCATTCCTCTGGGTATATTCCCAACAGTGGGATAGCTGGGTCGTATGGTAGATCTATCTGCAATTGTTTGAGGAACCTCCATACGATTTTCCATAGAGGCTGCACCATTTTGCAGTCCCACCAACAATGTATGAGAGTTCCTTTTTCTCCGCAACCTCGCCAGCATTTATCATTCAGAGTCTTTTGGATTTTAGCCATCCTAACTGGGAGACACCCTCTGATTTTTAGTAGGACACATTGATGCCAGAACTAAAACATATTTCCCAGGCTCTCTGTAGCTAGATGTGAGCCCTAGGATTGGGTTCTAGTAAATAAGAACAGAGAAATGAATGGCAAGTTATGGGAAATTTCCATAAAAGATGGTTGGTTCTGCTTCTTTTTTAGTTCCCAAACCTGCTGCTTGGAATGTGAAATGTGGATGGGATGGTTGTTAACTCCATCTTGGATGATGAAGACAAAGGCCACACCCTAGGTATGAGAAAGCAGATATCTGGATATAGCCTGGGTCCCTAAGGACTTCAGGCAGCAGAGCCAACATAACAGCTCTGGACTATTTCTTTCATACTTACAAATGAAGGTGAAATCAAATTCTATCCTGATTAAGCTAGTGCCATTTGGGGGACATTTGCTACTCTCAGTTGAACATAATTTTATCTGCTCTGTCATATCTATCTTGTTCATCAACACTGAGCACAATATTAGTACATGTCAGGTGCTCAATAATTTTTTTGAATGAATGAATGCATGAATCTATGAATCCCCCCACACACAATCAAAGTCACATGCATAAAATTGACCACATGCCTCAATAACTCATGATTAGTCTCTTAGATGAACCAGATTTTCTCATTGCTTAACCTGTGTCTTAGTCCATTTTGTGTTTCTATAACAGAATACCACAGACTAGGTAGTTTATAAAGAAAAGAAATTTATTTTTCATAGTTCTGGAGGCTGGGAAGTCCAAGGTTGAGGGACCTACATCTGGTGAGAGTCTTCTTGCTGTATTATTCCATGGTGTAAGGTAGAAGGTCAAGAGAGCACACAGGCTGCAAGAGGAAGAGAGCTGAACTCATCATTTTATCAAGAATCGACTCACGTGGTAACTAACCTACTCTCATGATAATGACATTAACCCATTCATGAGGGTAGAGCCTTCATGACTTTATCACCTCTTAAAGGTCCCACTTCTCCATACTGTTGCATTGAAGATTATGTTTCCAACACACGAACTTTGGGAGACACATCCAAACCATAAAATTTTCTTATTTCCTGAGAACAGGACAAACCTTTACAGATGCTGCTTTAACTCATTCTGGTGATTAAACCATTCACTTCTTTGATATCTTAACTTGAACTATTACAGTCAAAAGTTAGATGACCTTCCAAGTATCCATACCCCTTTACTGTCTTTATAGACTACACCTCTCTAGAATGTAACCATGTTATTGCAAACAGACATCAGAATTGACAGAAAACTTAAACCAAAATAGGTATCTCTGCCAACTGCACAATGATGGACATATGTTGTAGTTATGTTCTGTCTACCCAGCTTTCAGGAAGAGGCTCAGGATACCAACAGTGCCAGTATAGTCAAAATTCTCCCAAACACATACTCTGTAGAAAAGCTCTATGAATAATATTTATTAGGGGTAAGACAAAGTTGTCAAGAAGATTTATACCATACAGTTTGTTCTATATATAATAAATTCTAAAGAGTAAACATTAAAAAAAAAAAACCATAAAAAAAACTTCCAAGTTGCTCAGTTCCATTACTTAGGAATGCATTTTTATTAATTATTTTGAGATGCAGCAAAGAGCACTAAACTCAGAGACCGAAGCTTTGTGTAACTTTGGTGCAGGTTATTTTCAGTTTCTATCTCTATTGTAAAATGGCGGAATGTTTGCTCTCCACATTTCATTATTTCATTATATGTGTTCAAACAGATTACATCTTGAAATAGCTTGAACTGCTCAGATATAAATGTTTTTAAGTAAAGATGGCATTTTTTCTAGAGTAGAGAAGAAGAAGAGGTAATTTAGGTTAATAGTAATTTACATGTTGTTCCCATCTCTGGGCAGCTTTCTGTTTTTTTCCTCTATAGTTCATCACTTATTTTCAAAATGATTACTCAAAAATAAACCTGCAGTAGCATTTGTTCCCTTCTGAAATAGTTGTATGTGAAAATTGTGCTCTATGAAATTAGACTTAATTTGGGGATGGAGATGCGTTGCTTTTAGAAACAGTTAAAAAAAGAAAGAAAGGAAACATACTATAGCAAGATTCTGATATCCATGAGTTATTGCTTAGAAGCTCAAAATGATTTTTTGGAGTCTTTCTTTTCTTCTCCTCAATACCCTCACTATAGGAAACTGTACTGGATAATTCTTTCTTTTCAGACCAGAGGAATTTGTCACCCGAAGAAACTTTCTCTTTCCAGTCCCTTCATACTGAAAGGTTAATGGTTGTAGTGCTGCAGGAATAAGTATAAGCCAGTGAAATTATGAAACGGAATTAAAAGGCACAGGCTGAAGGACACTGCTTGAAGGAGATGGGTTAGAGAAAAAGGCTGAGTGTTTCACAGAATGAAGGATCTTCATCAAGGAATTAGAAAGCTTTCAAAATTGTTCCAAAATATTTACGTACCTAAATTGTAGCCTCTTGTGTAGTTAGTATTCAGGAAAAACTCATAGAATCAGAATTACTGTGGCTTGAATTGGCCTTGTTTTCTGTATCTCCTTTAACAGATGTGGAAGTAGAGGCAGGACCAGCTACATAATTCGTGGGACACAACACAATATGAAGATTTGGGGCCCCTTGCTCAAAAATTATGAAGCATTTCAAGATGGCGATGGCAGAGCATTAAATCAATCACAGGATGCCTCTGAGCGCAGGTGCACGCCCCTGGAGCCAGTCCTGAGAAGAGGTCAGACAGGTTAAATTATTTGCCCTAGGTAATGAAACTGGTTAGGAGCAGAACTACCTTCCTGAGTCCTTGTTTAGTTTTTGTTTTTCTCTCTGCAGTCCATTATTTCTCCATATTCACTTATGTTTTGCTTAGAAAAGTGTATATGTATTCATTCACTCTTTAATGAGTATTTCTTAAACACAAACTGTATGACAGAAACTGTTTCAGAAATTAGGGAAACAATTATAAGACACAATTCCCTTCCTTAAGTACTACATAAGCACTGGATGCAGAAAAAGGACTTGAGGGAAAAAAATAACACCTTTTTCTACAGAGGTTGTGGGTAAGGTGGAACCATCATGTGCTACCACTGAGAGTTAAGTAGGCATTGACTTTCTGGAGAGCAACTGGGCCATACGAGAAAAATATCTTAAAATGGGTATACCCTTTGGCCCAGAAATAACACTTGGAATTCATCCTTAAAAAAATAATAAGAAATGTGGACAAAGTTATGTGTGCAGAGTTAATTCATCACAATGATTTTTTTTCCCCTCACAAATGCTGAAGAATCTGGTTATACCTTTTGCTGAATGCTGTTATACCCTTTGGTATACCTATGCTGTTGAATAACACATAGCCATTAAAAATGTGGTTTTAGAAAACCATTAACATGAGAAAATGTTCATAACATGTAACTAGTGAAAAAGAAAGACTTAAAATAGTATTTATATAACATAATCTTTTTTTTTTTTTTTGGTTAGAAAATATGTTTGTAATAAGGAAAGCAGCAAAGAACACATACCTAAATGTTAGCTGTGATCAACCTTTTATTAATTAGTTTTTCTCTTTGTATTTGATTGTATTTTCCAATATTTCTATAGTGAGCATATTTTATTTTTATAATGAAACAAAATTTTAAGTTCTATCTATATTAAACTATGAAAATCTATGTTTTCTTAAATGCCTAGAGAGGAGGCCAACAATTCTACATTTTACCGTTGGGAAAAAAGTAATGCTTAAGTTTTATACATAAAAGCTCATGGTAGACTTAACTAAAGGTTCATGATAAGCTTGGATGAATCGGAATATTCTCCCTGTAGTCGAAAGAATCCTTACAGGTTATCTAACCTAATCTCCCAACTAAAGTATAAATTGATGATTTAGTAGTGCATAGTGTTTTGGTTTTTTTAAATATGCAAAGGTCTTATGAGCCAATAAAACTATTTCAAAGCAAAAATAAAGTATAAATTGGCTCTACAATATACTTTATAGGTGATCTAAGCTTACTGAATTTAGAGATAGGTTCTTTTTATTTGTGAAAAACTACATCTAAATTATAACAGAGAAGCCAATTTGGAATCAGAAACCTAATATTCTGTAACTACACTATAGTTATTTAGTTATAACTGTGCATGGCAAAGGTAAGAGTGGATGTGTTATCGAATAGATGCTCTTTGAAAAATTCATCCCAAATTGAATACAGTAGTCCCCCGCTTATCAGGGGATTCACTTTCCGTGGTTTCAGTTACCCATAGCCAGTCATGTTTTAGCTAGAAAATTCCAGAAATAAACAATGTATAAATTTTAAGTTGCAAGCTATTCTGAGTAGCATGATGAAATCTTGCACCTTCCTACTCTGTCCTGCCCAGGAGATCAATCATCCTTCTGTCCAGTGTGTCCACACTGTCAACACTACCTGCCTCTTCGTTAGTCACTAAGTAGCCATCCTGGTTATCAGATCAACTGTCAAATTGCAATACTTGTGTTCATATAATCCTTATTTTACTTAATAATGGCCCAAAGTGCAAGAGTAGTGATGCTGGCAATTAGGATATGCCAAAGAGAAGTAGTAAAGTGCTTTCTTTAAGTGAAAAGGTGAAAGTCCTCGACATACTAAATAAAAAAAAAAAAAAAAAAAATCTCATGCTAAGGTTGCTAAGATCTATGATCAGAATGAATCTTCTATCCATGAAATTGTGAAGAAGAAGAAAGAAATTTGCAGAGGCTTTGCTGTCTCACTTCAAACTGCAAACATTACGATCACTGTGTGTAAGTGCTTAGGTAAGATGGAAAAGGCAGTAGATTTGTGGGTGGAAGACAGGAACAGAAATGTGTTCCAATTGATGGCAATTGGGTTTGGTACTATCCGCCGTTTCAGGCATCTGCTGGGGGTCTTGGAATGTATCCCATGTGGATAATGGGGGGGACTACTGTAGTTGACTTTTGGCCACTGTACTTGCTATTTGGTATCTGTTTAGTGTCACTGTTCACCACATACTGTTTTCAAATGCACGGATAGAAAAATTAAGAGGACATCATCCAGAGCTCTCTTATAGGAGCTGATCTACTACACCCTATTCATAAAAATACCTCGGGTAAGAGGTTCATTCAGAACCTCATTCAGTAACTTGTTTTTATATTTATAATTGTATAAGTAAACATTTATTTTTATAATCATTATACTTTATGAAGTGAAAAGACAACTTTCAAAAATTATCATAAAGTTAAAGAAGACAGACACACACACACACAGAGTCTGGTGCCACATTTTAATCCCAATTTTATAAGAAAAAAATGTGCTGAGAAAAACATCTAGAAGGACTATAGGAAAATGTTAATATTAATGATTTCTGGGGGGGGAACTTATAATGAAATTTCAAAATAATCAAAAACTTTCTAATATCTACAGATGACAATTCGTTTTCAGCAATAATAAATGCAACACGCTACTAGAAAAGACTTAGACAAAACACAGGAGTGTGCTGCCTAAAAAAGGCTACTGCATTGGACTGGGCCATTCCATTACTCTAAAATCCCACTTTTTATTCCTCTACTTTTTTTGTTTTTATTTATTTATTTTTGCCTGAAAATGCCATCTAAATATTCTATATTAGTTTATCTTTTTTGTTGTTGTTAATTTTCAAAAGGCGTCATTGATAATTGTTACGCTTTTAGTGTCCATTGATTGAGAATATAATATGTATAAAAAAAGAAAAAATATATGTATACATGGATACATATATATGTATCTCTGGGCACTACATCTGCTCTATGCCACAGATTTCCAAGAGTGGTTTTGGAACCACTGTTCTATATATTTTAGTGCTTGATAGATAAAGTTAGCTTAATACACTGTGCAATGCAAAGATGGTGGTAAAATATTACTTTTCCTTAAAGACAATAACCCCTAAAACAATCACAAAAACTTTTGTCCTGTAGCTGAGAACATACTTTCTTATTCCAAAAACTATTCTGAAAATTTTTGCTCACTGCTGGTCTTCTCTGAATTCTTTGAAACCCACAATTTCTATAGCACTTTTTATAACCAGCTTCTTAACTTTGTTACAATACAGTTAGACTGAGTTTATGAGTTAAGAATTATATCTGTGTTAGACGCCTCTCCCTCAGTTTTCCCTGCCTTCCTGCAGAAAAAACAAACCAAAACAAAACAAACAACAAAAAGTTATTTCTGAGCACCATTGTATCTTTATCTTTTTCCCGTCTCTTTATAATAGTCAGAGCTCCAGATTCTTTTGGCCTCGGTGTAGTTTGACCTCTTCTCCAATTTTCCTTTCTTTCCTAGATTTTTTTTTTTTTTAAGATGACCGGTAAGGGGATCTTAACCCTTGACTTCGTTTTATCAGCACCACACTCTCCCAAGTGAGCCACAGGCTGGCCCCCTAGATTTTTTTAAGTACCAGTCTAATCCTAAGGACTGCTGGTGGATTTTGCTAAATCCGTCTTTCTAAAACGTGGATCTAGAGAATATAGAAGAAAGAAATTTGCTTTCATTTTTTGTTTTGGAAGTTGCAGCTCAAAGTATACCCATTAAAATTAATGTTATTTTTCAACTTAAGAAAATCAACTCAAGGATAAGTTTTTCAGGGATAAATAATACAAAGTGGAAGATGATAAACAGCAAAGGATTCTATAGAGGGATGAAATCTATCCAATCATACAGAAAGCACCAGAACCTTGTGTTTATTTCAGATCTCACTACTAATAGAAAGATTTGCAGAACTGAGAGGTATTGGTAAGATTTTCAACAAACCATAGGCCTATGCAGAAATGTTAACTAATATAAGTAAAGATTATAGCAAGAATAAAAAAGTTAGAAAATGAAACTTTGAAGATATAAATATTCAAAGAAACAATTAATTTTTGTCTTATCCTTGCACAGGTAAGATAAAGGAATAGTCATCAAAAGGGAAAAGGGAAGAGACATCAAACACTTAGACTCCATGGTAGCATGCCAACTTGAGAGAGTGACATTGGGGAAAGATTTTGCACTGACTTATGGTTGAAGTTGGCAGAAAGGGGTGCAAGAGGAACAAATATATTTTCACTATCTTTATTATCTTCTGAATGGAATGAATTATAGCTATATCTTCCTGCCACATCCCAAGAATATTCTCTAGCCCTAAATATTGTGGAGAGTCTGCTTTTTCCAGTAAAACGATTGTACTTAACTAAAATTTGTGCTGAATTTCACATGTTGATAGTATAAACTCTGGCACAACATAGCAGAATTCATCCTTTCTTAACTTAGCAATTAAGAAAAATATTTGGTCATATAAAAAATAAAAATACTGGTTCCTTAAAAAGTTAAGCCTAGAATGATCACATGATCACGTGATCACATGATCACGTGATCACATGATCACGTGATCACGTGATCACGTGATCATGATTTTTAGGTATATATCTAGACTTCATGTCTAGACAAATACCCAAAAGAATTGAAAGCAAGGACTCAAACAGATACTTTTACACCAATTGCGTTATTTGCAGTATTCAGAAAGGAAACAAACGTCTATCAAACAATAAATGGATAAACAAAATGTGGTATTCACATACAATGAAATATCATTCAGCCTTAAAGAGGAATGAAATTCTGACACATGCTACAACATGGATGAGCCTTCAAAACATAATGTTAATGGCAAGTGAAATAAGCCAGACACAAAATGACTAATATTGTATGATACCACTTATATGAGGTACCGAGAATAGGAAAATTCGTAGAAACAGAAAATCTAGTAGAGGTTACCAGGGGCTGGGGAAGAGGGGAATGCGGCATCATTGTTTAATGGGTACAGTTTCTGTTTGAGATGAAAAATTTCTGGAAATGGATAGTGGTGGTGGTTGCACAACATGGTGAATGTACTTAATGCCACTGAATTGTACACTTAAAAATGGTTAAAATAGTAAATTTTATGTTATGTATATTTTACCATAATAAACTTAAATATTAAAAAATAAAAATAAAATCACTAACAGTATTTGATTTGATCATTACCCATTGTACACATGTATCAAATTATCACATGTACCCCATAAATATGTACAATTATTAGGTATTAATTCAAAAACAAGAGGTATGATTCTTCTCTAATGAATTATCTTCACCTTTTAGCTTATTTCAGAGCTTCTCTGATGGATGAAAGAAAACCCAAAACACCAACAGTATTTAACCACTGCAGAAATTTTAAATAGTACCATAGCCTCATACCAGCCATGGCTCTTGTTTTCAAATGTGCATTACATTTAATCTTTCTAAGCATATCATTCGATTTTATTTATTTATTTATTTATTTATTGTTTTTAGACGGTTTATTCCTCAGGCAAAATGAGTTTCATGTTTTCATTGGTTCCCTTGTCACCCACGTCCCATGGGCATCAATGCAGAGTGGATCCAGGTGGATACTAAGCACGTAATGGATCTATTTCACAGCCGAGAATCACTGAGCTTAGGACACTGTGATCAATTATATCTATCTATCTATATATATATCTATATATATATGGGGCCGATGGCAACTTCCCCACTCATATCATTCAATTTTAGCTTTATGTGTTTTTCAAACTTTGAGATTATTCAGTTCTTCCAATTTCTGAGCATTCAGGGCCAGACTACTGAACACTCTGCAAGGGAAAAATGTTGCAGGCTGTTAGACAGATGTAGCCTTTTTCAAATGTAACTGGCTACAGATCTTTTAAGCATCTCCCTGACCCAGTGTTCCTTGGGACACGGTTTGGGCAACACTGCTATCCAGTCACCTCCATGGTATCATTTGAGGATTGGCCCCCACGATCGATTGATTGATTCATTTGTTCCCTTTACGTTTGTTCAAATTTTTTAATTCTTTTCATCATTTAGAGATCAATCTAGCACTTGTTTATCGAATACCAACATTGTGCCAATCACTGTGCTGGGTGCCATTCAAGGTCCCTGGTGAGCTTCCTATGTCTAGACATGAATATTCTGAAATGCCTTCTGTTTACCATTCACAATTATCACCGAGTCTATCCTATTAAAGATTTGCCCAGTTCTACGTGGATCCATCTCACTTTATTTTATGAAAGAAATGGGAGAAGAGGAGCTTCTCAATTGGGATTGGCCAGAGTCTAGGATGTGGAAGGAAGGTCTTTTTTTTCACTCAATGTTCCAAGGTTCTTTTCTCTTTTGTCCTCAAGTGATGGGGAGCTTGTCTTCTCTGCCAGTGGCCCAGGTTCACACCACAGAACCATCTCTATTTCTGCATCTCTATTTTTCATTTAAATGGATCTGGGGCTTCTAGGCCAGAAACATGGAATACAGTGTTCTTTGGGACTCCTCTCCCTCTGGAGTGCTGCTTCCCCAAGAGAGGAATCTCCTTGGCCTCCATGTCCCAGAGGCTTACTCATTTATTGATCAAAAATATACTGAGTTTCTTCTAGTGCTTGCAAATTTTTTTTTACCAGGCACTATGGATACAACAATGAATAGATTTTTTTTCTTGACTATAAAAACTGGATACATACAAGTATAACTAAAATTCATTGGGATAGTGATATATTACTATCCGCATCAGCTGAGTTATAGCAATTTCAAATATCTATCGAATGCTTATTATGGACCATTGTTCTAAGTGTGTTACTTGTATTAACTTGCTGTCTATTCATGACAAACTTATGAGGTAGTTACTTACATTACCCCATTTTATAGAGAAAGGAACGAGTCCACAGTTAAACCACTAATAAATGGCAGAGCTGGGGTTTGTACCCAGGCAGTTCGACTCCAGAGTTGGTACTGCTAGTCACTATTGTATGATGCTTCTCCAGTGTCAGTATACAGTATAAGGAAGCAGAGGAGAAGCCTCTCCTGTGACAATCACAATGCAAGTGCTGCTTGAGCTGGGTCTTGATGGATGAGTCACATTTCATCAAGCACCAGGTAGATGTGTCTGTGGGGTGGGCAGAAAGGGCCAAGGGGAAAGGATTACTGTACATATATGCTTGTATAAGTTGTGCACAAGGATGCCCAGCTAAGTGTGGGGGAGGGGGCTAGAATCTCCCTCCTCTGCTCACGGAGCTGCGTATCCTGGGGGGTCTTCACCCACCTAGGGGAAAGGATGCAATATGCACGTATATCATTCTTTCCATCTGGTTTCTGGGAGTAGTCTTGTGGGGAGGATGAACAGTACATTAAAATTTAAACTAGAAAACTTGACTTTAAAGGCTCTTTTTGTGCTTGTCTTCCAATGCTTGTCTCATAATAATTCCAGCAGTTCAGATACTAAGTATCATCAGTGCTGCCTTCTTGCTGTAACTAGGCCTGCCTGCCCTTCAGAGTATCCCCGATTCCACAGTTAATTCTTCCTCGTCCTTAACCATAAGAACATTCCCACATTTAAAAATACAGCTAGGAACTGATTGGTTTCTTCCTAGTTCATGATAAGGTATAAATGACTGATTATCCTTCTTAAAACTCTAAAGAGATAGTTTATTAATAAAAAGAACAAGCAATTAATAAAGTTTCAGGAAGGGGCAGGTGTTTTTGGATAAGAGGGAACAATTTGATAGCTTGTGGATGAAATTAAGATGTCTAGCCACCTATGTTCTGTTTAGTTCTGAGAACCTTAGAGTTGTAATGCCTCTTACTTGGCCTCTCCTTACAACAAACCCTGGAAATATACTGCAAAGTGCATGTTTCAGATGATTTAGATCGTCTCTTGCTCCTCCTTTAGGCTTACTGTCTGCTCTGGTTCTTTGTTCTAGGAGTTGGGCTATTGACGATTGTCCCTAGCTTTCATCCCCATTGACCCTTTTCCCAGATTCTGTCCAGTGAAAGTCAACTCCAACCCTAGCTCCAGTCCCGGCTTGGGTAGATTGAACCGGACCGAGATGTTTTTCTTGAACAATGATGATCTGTCCCCAATCCATTATCTAACATTAATTTAACTCCACATTATTTGTATAGGATGGTTGTTCCTAGCAAGCCCAGAAATGTTGTTGGCTTCTCTCTCTTAAGGTATTCTTTTAAAATGCAAATACTGCAGGTGTAAATAGCACTTTCAACTAATTTACACTGAGGTGTTAGTGACTTTTTTGAAGGCTTTTTTCCTCAGGAGGAACTCAGGCGGGGAGGCTAGAGAAAGGGGGGAGGGAGGAAAGAGAGAGGGAGAAGGAAAGGGACAGAAAACGAAGAGGAGGAACAGGCATAATTGAAATTGATGGTACCTAAAGACTAACTTAATCCTGTTAATAATTTTTACTCTGGGACAACATTTTAGAGTAATAAATGGGGAAATACATTAAATGAGTTTACTTATTAACTGATCCTTCTAAGGAAACCATGGAGACCTATTGTGAATCTCAGGTTTCTAAATACACAATTTTAGAACTACTGATCCGGAAATGTCATTGAATCTATTAAAGAGAGGCAAGCTTTCCTACTCATGAAAAATAAGAAGCAAGTTTTACATTCACATATCTCATGGACACTGCAAATTCTTTAAAGTTTGTGAAATAATAAAACCTTTTTCTCAAAGTGTGACAATACTTTTACATGCCTTGGGACATGTTTGTTATAAGAGACATACTTCCCCTAAGCTCTCTAGAGAAAAAAAAAAAAACGAGGCAGGATATCTCACAGAACTCAAGGGCAAGAAATACAGCCAAATTTCCCAAGGGGCTGGAGCCGAGGACTGAAAAGTTGTCAGTGACCAAGGCAATACTTGTGATATTTTTCTTTTCCAATCTCATCCCCTCCCCCACTATCCATTCATTATAGTCTTTAATTTTCCTTATCTCTATGTTTCTACTCTCTTCTTGCGGAGTAGCTTTCTGAACTCCATCCTTATATTGCATATCATGTAGGGTTGCCAGATTTAGCAAAAAATGAAAATAAATACACAATGCCTGTATTTTTATCTGACAACCCTAAAATCATGCCTAGCCAATCTGGTGCCTTCATTTCCTGAGTATACCTGGCCCATAACCTAGAGTTAATTTATAAGAGTCTCTGTGTCTTGGGTCAACCGGTGGCTCACTTGGGAGGGTGTGGTGCTGATAACACCAGGGCCGTGGGTTCAGATCCCTGTATAGGGATGGCTGGTTGCTCACCTGGAAGAGCATGGTGCTGACAACACGAAATCAAGGGTTAAGATCCCGTTACCGGTCATCTTTAAAAAAAAATGGTCTCGGTGTCTTTATTCAAAAGTCTGGAGGGAGAATCTAATTAGTCCAGTTTGGGCCACTGCCCAGCCCTGATTACATCCTATGCTGCTAGAACGAGTGAGTAAGGCAGTCACAGGACCCATCTCTATAGATGGGAAGCAATATCAGAAAAGGGAAAAGTGCTGATAAGTCAGCCCAAAATGTTATCTACTAGGCATAAATTTAGGCTCTAGGTAAATAATGCTGTACATACAGAAATTGCTCTTGCAAGTTTCTTGAGTTCATAGTTTCTTGAGTTTCTTGGTCTTTGCATATCCTTGTGCCTGGTATCTGGTGCTTTATACCTGTTGGTGAATTGACGTAAACAAGAAAATTTTCAAAAACTATCCTATTAATTTGAATATCTGAAAACGTGGATCAAGAACAAAGCAACCTTCCAGAAATGGTGTTCTAAATTGTTGCTTTTAGGGGATAGTACAGTAAGGGATCAAATGGGGAAGGACAATGACCTAGAGTAGACAAGATTCACTGAAAAGCTCAGTGACTTAAAAGTAGCTTAAATATTTTCTCCTCAGCACATTTTACTAAATAAATAGCCTTTAAAAGATAAAAAAACTTACCCGTCAAGGTTAATACGTTAGCCAATCACTAAGAGGATAATCATTTTATCATAATTTCAAATTGTTTTTCTCCTATAAACATTAAAAAAAAAAACAACCCAAAACCTCTTATAATGGGCCATTGCCACCTTTTCCCCCCCCGCTTCTCTTTTGGCCATTCATAGTACTCTTTGCACGATGATTTAATCCTTTTCTATTTTTTTCAGGTTCCTTTGTGCACAGTAACTTTTTATTTATTACATATCACATATGATGCTAACTAAATATGGGATAAAATCATTTATCTTATCAACAACTACGGCACTGATGGCTAAAAGTCATGGTACCATCAATCATCTTGGGGTCATATTGTTATTGGAAGCAGAGAATAGAGGGAAGAAAATTGAACTTGGATCACATGACTTAGTCTTGAAGACACATAATTTAGGTTTAAATGCTAGCTCTACTTGCTACTTTTATGGTGCCTTAGGCATTTCATAACCTCTCTGATAAATACAAGTATGTCTGCCTTGGCCACCTGCCAGGATTGTTAATCAAATGAGATAACATAGGAGAAAGTGTTTTGTAAACTATAAAACACTTCACAAACATAAGATTCTTCTTATTGTTGTTGTCCAGTAAAAGATGCTTATAAATTATATTAGTATCTAAGAAAAAATTTCATTGCTATATTGATGCTAGAGGTACAAGCTATACTGACAGAATTACTCAACAAAAGATAAACTTCCTAAAATAAATATTACTGTGTGTACCATCTTGAAGGACAAAATTATTCTTACTGCTTATTATTATTTTTTAATGTATTATTTAAGATGAACAGAAAGCACACTGGGCTTGGGAGAAATATGAACTCCAACAACAACCAAAAACTATGGGTAGCAAAGCCCTAGTGGTTCTGGTCTTTGACAATGGTCTGCATCATTAAAGATAGGAATCTTTGAAGCCTCTGCTGTTTGATTTCCATACTTGTGCCCCTGTCTCATCCTTTATCCTCATTTTGCTAGAAAATAAGAAAATAAGAGCATAGCTGTTAGTATATCCCCTACTCCACATAGAAACTTTAATATCTGTATCTACTCGTGTATTTCATTTTTCTCCATGATCTTAAGCCTCCCCATTTAGGGAAAATGAGAAATAGCTCCTTCTCACAAAATAATGGGAGACCCATAGAGAAGCAAAGGTTACTCTGCTGCTGAAATCTCCTTTCTTCTTGTAATGAGTGTGGAACCTAATGGTACTGTCTATGGTGATTCTCAGCTCCTAACTGGGGCCTGATATACATAGATGCCCAATAACTGATTATTGAATGGATAAATTGATTGGCTATAGCTTGGGTGAATTATTATATTCTCAAGAAGAGAAATCAGTATCTTTTGTTAATTAATCCATTTACCTATATAAAAATGATATTACAAAGACATTGACCTTGAAATTGTCTATGGAAGCAATTCCCAAAATAAAGTAGTTGTGGAACAGGATAATATTATTAAATCAAACACTTGTGGCTTGTCTTTTTTGGGGAACACTTGTAAATATCCATTTAATATTGATAAAGCAGTGTCAATATCCTCTTTTGTATTAATTTTTTATTATTTTTATTATTTAAAATAAGTTAATTTGTGTCTAGCCAGACTGAGTTGAATTTCAAGTCTGTGCGGTTGAGTTTGAAATGATTAACATTTAGAAAGGAAAAACAAGCAGGCTATTTCTAGGCAAATTTTATGTTTACAAGTTGTGGAAAGATTGCTTATTTTAACCAGTGAGATTGATCTTGGGGTGAGGAACTTTTAAAACAAGATGGCCTATGGCCAGTT
Organism: Cynocephalus volans; assembly: GCF_027409185.1. NCBI lineage: Eukaryota > Metazoa > Chordata > Mammalia > Dermoptera > Cynocephalidae > Cynocephalus > Cynocephalus volans. Next base: position 93,591,180 of record NC_084471.1, read on the forward strand.
AGACCTAGAGACACAGAAAGTGACTTAGAAAAACAAAACATAGGAAGGATAGAGTTGCACCAAAGTGCAGTTTTTAATATGGAATGTAAGCACTGGTTATTACTGTATTTCTTTTGTTAGATTCATAGATTTTGTAGCTGCAACATTTGAACTAGTTAGTATATCAGGTTTGCTCTTCTACTTACTGCAGTGCCTAATTGCTTGTCATTTTGTGATGTTTTATTTGTTTCATGTTATTGTTCACCATCACTATTGAGGTTTATGGTATTCTGCCCCTTGTTTACAGTGTCAATTTTCTTCTCTTATGCCTGAAAAACTTATCTGCATGTTATTGCTTTTCTCTGTGACTTGTCTCTTGCTTAGGTCCCAAGTTTCTGCCTAACTGGTTGGAGGAATACTTCTGGGCTTGCCACTGTAATTTGTTTAATCAGGTCCAGGTCATGGGAACAGAGCAATGATTCTGAGAATGATTTGCCCTCATCTGAGGTCTGTCCACCCCAGAGAATAGACTTCACATTATGGGAGCCACAGCATCCTGTCTCAAAGCAGGGGACATGCATCCCTGAGAAATCATTCTGGGAAAAAAATCTGGAAATTAACATGCAAATGGGGGAGGATGTTGGGTAGACTAGAACCACATCTGCCATGCTTGAATGACAATTGCAATCGTTACATACCTCACCTCAATTGTCTGGCCTTAGTTAAAATGAATATGATTTTTTTGTTGCTCCTACTTCATAAGCAATCATATTCACGTATCAGTCAAATCTTTCCTTTTATATAACACCAAAACTTTTTCTGTAACATTTTATTAAATTGAGTTTTGGATTATAATTGTTAATTCATTTATCAAAATAAAATTTCTTTAGAGGAAAAATAGGTACAACCTTTTTTTAAAAAAAACAAAAACCTTGCATTATAATAAAGAGAATGTTTGGACATTCTTCAAAGATGTCTCTGGGTATTGAAAATAAAGGTAGGTCATTAGAATAATGGCACATAACAGCTGTACTCTCAAGTTTGCTCATATATATGACAGACTTAGTAACTGCATAGATGCCTTTTGCCTCCCACACTTCAACATGCCACTGAAGTTTTATAAATTTATATCTAAGAACCATTTTTGTCCTATTTGAAGTAGAAAAAAAAAAGTCCCATAGAGAGTGATTAGTTTCCTTTTTTTTCCACTAACTTTTTCTTAAGGGATGATTTGTTGACCCCAAAAGGATTTGGAGGACAATAAAGAGTAATTACTTAAAAATGGATGCTGTGGAACATCTTGTGAAGCGTGCAGATAAAACCACTATTGAGGTATGGTAATATTCTTTTGATATTACAATTTTAAATGTAATTGCTTATGTTCAGTTCAAAATACTATTAAGATAAACCTTGCCACATGCCAGGATTCCTAATGACTGACTTACTGACTTATGAATGTTGCAAACCCAGTTAAAACACAATATTTGGAAAAATCTGGTCTTTACTGGGCAGTATAGTCAAGGATGGAGTTGGTGTGGTAAGAAATGAGGTTCTTACAAACATTCTCATGAGGGCCGGCCCGTGGCTCACTCAGGAGAGTGTGGTGCTGATAACATTCTCATGAAAGCTTAGTGGCCAGAGGAAAACAAACAAGTCTTTCATGTCCTTATCATGTTTGTGTAATAAAAAAAAAAAGTTACTTCTCTGAAATATTGTGCAACAGAAAGTACACAGAGCTTTAAAAGATCTCAATACACAGGACACACATGTCATTTAATTATGTGCTGATTTACCTGTTCAGACATGTCTTTCTTGTCTCTGGGCATTCATCAGAAGTTCAAGTATAATTACAATTCAGATTTTAAGTACCTAGCAAGACACATATAGAACATTTGTATAGTTACATTTTTTTTGTAGTTAAAAATAAAATAATAAGGTTTGCTTTAGAGTTAGATACATGAATATAAAACAAATGGCATTTCCTAAGACTATGCTTCCAAGTGTTAATTTTTAGCTGAAAAACAGAAAGGAATTTGCCAGTAAAAACCTACTTTTTCCCACTAGTGCTGACATTTAGAGTGTATTAGGTGATCAAATTTTATCAGAATATACATTTGTCAACTGTTGGTTAACTTAGGGGTTACACATAAACTCTAAGGCAGATTTGAAATATGATAAACTTGTTGAAACAATATTCAAATCCTTTTGGCTTCATTTGGAAATCTTTCAAGGAATATGTGTGTGTGTGTGTGTGTGTGTGTGTGTGTGTGTGTGTGTATAAATGTACATATTTTAACCCCCCTCTCCTTCTTCAACTCTCTCTCTCTCTCTTTTTTTTTTTTTGTGGCTGTCTGGTACAGGGATCTGAACCCTTGACCTTGGGGTTACAAAGCTGTTCTCTAAACAACTGAGCTAACCGGCCAACCGTCTTCTCCTTCAACTCTTACTAAATTGGTTAAGGTTCCCAAAATTAGAGTATTTATAGTACACAAAGAAAGTAGGCCAAATAATTAAATACTACCTCTGTACTGTGGAAATAATCAAAATTGAAAATAAGGGTAGAGAAACTTCCAGGAGCCTTCTTTCTTTCTGACTACCACACCCAGCAGAAGAGGACAAAGTTCAGTGGATGAACAAGTACAAGCTTCCCTTAAAGCAGTAGCTCATAGATTTTTTTTTATTGACTCTTTTGCCAACAAAATGCCACATACCCTATTCCTTTTTTCCCCATAGTAAGTGCTTTCCCGAAGCACTTCTGAAATCGTTGATAAGCCAGTCTCTTTACTAACTTAATATCTCCCAAAGTTAACAGCAGTATAGTGCTCCAAGAAAAAAATGAAGGCTCTCAGGAATTATCCAATAAGTTTCACTGTGATAAGATTGTGCTTGAATGTAAGAAAATGGGGAAATACAAGTCTTTAATGCCCCTCTGCCTGTAAAAGGGCAAAATGACTTAGAAATAGTTATGCTGTGAAAAAAAAGTTAATGATACTATTGCGGAAGTGATCTAGGACTGTGGATTCTAATAGTTCTGAATTCTCGATGGTTGGAAAAGGGGATAAAATATTCTAAACTACCAAGCATTCCTACCTGCAACTCCTTCATGAATGGTGGAAGGTGTGCCTTGGAGTACCCATCCTCCATTGTTTGGGAAGGACTTATTTTTTATGAGTTAAGTATTTGTAAATTAAGTAAATAATACATTTCGTAGTTGGGCATTTATATTACCCTTGAGGAAGCTCATTGACAAAATCACCCATAAATAGATCCCAAAGTCTGTTGAATTCCTTGGGGTCTATCAAGAGATTTGGGCTCTCAAGAGATTTTGATTACATGACCTGGATCTGCTTCCTATAGCTGAGCCTGAGACAGGGATTGGGATATGGTACTCATGAGAGAAAAGAGATTGAAAGGAGAAACTTTTGTCTGGAGAAGATTAAATGGATTCTGTGAACATGCCAGCAGACTGGGACCCGAAGAAAGAATCCACCAGGAGGTTCCCTGTGAAAAGGCATGCCAGTAGACTCCAGATTCTAGGGTTAATATCTCACATCAATGTTTGTATCTTCTTTTTCTTTATAACAATCGCTTACAGCTTCTTCAAGCTAAAACACTGGTTAGCAGTATTTTTTGGATTCGAGGTGGGGGAAATCCATTTTTATGTTTTTGGGGGAATCTGTGAATACACTTCAGGAAAACTTAAGGAGCCTGGAGCACTGCAGCCAGGTGTAATCAGTGAAGAAATCTGAAGCAGCAGCCCAAAAACAGTTGACCCAAAACACTCAGGATGGATTTGTGAAACATGTGAGACCTTACTGCATATCTTTATGAAGGCTGGGGGATGGACTAGATTCTCTACATTCCCTTGGATGGAAACTCTGATCCTTCTTATTTAGATAGTAAAGAGAAGGATGACCTGGGAAGGCTAGAGAAGTTGTGTTACACAATTCATTTCATAAGAATATAACAAAAAATCCTATCACACTCACAAAGTAGTAGCTGGCAGTAAAGTAATAAGACCATGTCAGCCAATTTCAGAACAACTTGGAGGACAAAGAGAGAAAGCTTTAAATATAAAACTCTATTATTTCTCCACTAAATGCGGCACTTTAACTACTGTGTAAGAACATATACAAAAAATATATAGGCATGCAACAAGAATAATTTTAAAGTTCACATTTATAAAAAAGTATAAAAGGTAAGCTTTTATACTTTTTATCATGGTGGGTAATACAGAAAAAGCTAGAAAACACACCCTGCCCTTGAGAAGTTTACCATTACAAAGTCTAATTTGCATTACAAATAGAGACACATATGAGAGACCATAGAAAGTCTGTGCAGGAATCCATACCTGTCTTTCCAGACAGGACACACCTTACTGGACAACAATGTCCAGGAAAGCATAGAGTGACCACTCTCAGACCGGATTTGGGATGAGTGAGAGGACAGTGGTAGTTCTTCAGAAGAACCATTGAGGTATCAGTGGGATGCAACTGGGCCCTCTACTTTGTCAGACTTCAGCAGAGGAAGGAAAACTCATTTCTTGCTCCTCAGCAGGGAGGAGAATGGAGTAGTCCACTAAGAGAGGGGCTAGATCGTATAGAAGTCCAGAGCAGAAACTCTAGAGCCATACTACGCAAATTCAAACTCAGGCAAGTTACTTCATTAATTCACTTCTTTTTCTCAAGAGGTCACCTTATTTCCAATTACAAGAACCAATCTAGATGAATCTCTAAAGAGGTGATATTTTAAGACTTGTTTCAAATATTACGACCTAGGCTTGGATAAGGTCTTATGTGATGATTCTGGATGGCAATTGGTTTCTGCCTACTCTGGATTCATTTTGAAATTAAAATTGATCCTGGTTAAGATGGCATTGTTTCAAGGTGGCTTCCTTCCTCTATAATTGAGGCTAGGTCTATATCTCTCTAGATCTAAGGTACAGATGGGCTTGGGGGATATTTCCAGGTTGATGAGTTGCAAATCAACTAATGGGTTATAAACTAGCAGTACCGTTAGAAGAGTTTCTGCAGCCACCATTATTTTTCTGTTACATCCTATAACCCAGTGACTTGGCAATGTCATGGAGTGAAGGAAGCAGCAATTGAAGAAGAGTCAACAGGTATTTCTATGCTCATTGGTATAAGACAGAAGCTGTGTTGTCTGTTACTGAGAAGCTCCTTAGAACCATATTGGTGTAATAATACTAACAGCAGTGTTCTGTAAAACTAAGTGAATTCTCTTGAGATCCTAAACAGCCTCTTTAAAAAAAAGTGATCTTTTATTAAAAATTGTAGCATTTACATTACGTTTAATTTTCTTCTTTTAAAAAGAAAAAGTGTTACGGTGATAAAATTGTTCAGTACTACATTAACTTTGCCTAACAACAGTCAGTTTTTTTCTGTAATACAGTGCTTTTCTGAGCTGACATTAAAATATGAACTACAGTCTAGGAAAAGAAAGCTAGGAGAAAGGGGGATAATAATATAATGAAAAAACACAAACATTACTAGATAGGAAAGGGCTGCATATAGCAATGTGCCCCAGATGGAGCCAGGGGAAGCTGGACCCAGCCACAACCAAATAAAGAGCACAACACAAACACCATTTTCATGTGGGTAGCCCACCATAGCCACCACAATCGCCACGACTGTCACAAAAGCGGCTAGTCTCTACAGCAGCAGTCACAGCCACCATGCAGATGGCCTGCCAGACTCTCAACTGCATTGACACAAGCAGAGGCACCCGCAGAGACAAAAAAACCAAAAAACAAAACAAAACAAAACAAAAAAACACACACACATGAAAAAACAAACAAGCAAAATACAAAGAGGTCCTCTCTCTCCACAAAGCACACTCCAGACTAATAGAAGAAGCAACTGCTTTACGATGACAGGGTAGGGCTTAATCACACCTGTCTCAGTACAGGACAGATCATCTAGGCAACAAATCAAAAGAGGAACAGTTAATCTACCAGGTGGAGAGAACACATCTGTGGTTATTTATTAGAGGGGTGAGAAGGAGGAGGGAAAGGGGAGAGATTGGATAAGGGGCATAATGAACAAGCATGATTTGTAATAATGAATATGCTAAAAAAAAAAAAAAAGAAAAGAAATGTGCTCCAAATACTTCTTAAAAGGTATTATTCTTATACTCACACTTGGAGTATTTCAGGTTTGAGTTCCAGGACATGTACAACCTGCCATTCAACCTGCCATTGTTCAGATTTTCTAGAAGATAACGTTAACTATCCGTAGTCTTATAGATGGATAATATAAACTAAAGATTTTTTAAAAGATGACTGTAAGAAACAAAGCCAGGGTTCCTGACTCTTGGTTCCTGCTGTAGCCAATAAGACACTCTCTCCTCTGAAAAAGTTCCAACTATCTGAAAGCTTCTATTTGGAATCTTAATTGGGAGAAGTCTCCCAGAAAGTTACCTTTGGCAGTATGCATTTAGCATGGCAAGAGTGAAAATCTGCTTTTGCATTCTGCCACTTTTATTTGAGATTGGCATGTGAGATGTTGCAAAAACCCAGAAATTTGCAATAGTGTCAATTCAGTTACCTTGTCTCATTTGAAGTGTCTTTCTTTCCCATATACTGTATTTGAAACCTCATAATTACCATTTCTTTAAGTCCCTTAGAGCTAAGAAACTTGCCTGCTGAGAGTTTTCCCCTCATATATAATTACCACATTCAGAGCCAATTTCAGATTGCATGGTTGGGGATAACCTGAGCCCATGGACAAGCCACACGATGTCAAGATTAGCCCCTCCAGAGCTCCCTTCCTTCTCAGCCCAGATGCTGAATGAGCTTTGCAGTGGCAGATTTCTTAAATTAGCACCAGATCATCTGAAGTTAGAGTCCCCTTAGTGCTCACTGGACACAAAGTACTCATTTGCCTAATTTAAAGTCTTAGGCCTGGCTGAGAAACATAGTAAAAACAGCAAAATTTTTTACAGCCCTTAATATTGCAATGGTCTGTGCACTAAGGCTCTTTCTCCTTAGTTGAAAGTTTCCTTGGTCTGCATAAGGAAAACTGTGTCTGTGTAGTAAATTGTGGAAGTCTGCATGTTATGGCTATGCTTACTCTTGCTAAGACTCACAATGGGCAACACATTTATTTACAAGACTGACATTGATGAGTCCTGCACACCTGTGCAAGGCTCTATTGGTTCCTGCACTTTTGCTGAGCAGTCTGAATGGTCCGAGAGGTGTTTCTGGAAGCTATATACAAATACATGTAAGTAGAGCCCCTTGCCTGTATAGAAACCGGTGCTCATCTCTGGACAAAGCCACCATAAATTACAGTCACCATTCTGTATGACCAAAAACTCAAAGCTTCACTCTCAGGCTGTAGCAGGCAAAAACTATTTGCCCACCTATTAAATCAGCTTGGCTAACTTAGCCTCTACGAACCACTGAGGTCAAAATGCCCTGGCATCCACTAAAGTCTATAGCCCTCAGCCACCTCTCCTGACCACACCAAAAGCCACTCTTGAGTATGTTTTTTTTCCCTCCTCTGAATTCCACTTCTTTTGTTTTATTTCTCAATGTTAACAGCTGATTCATCAAATATGGGGGTCTCTATGGAAGTCCACCGAATAGCATTCTTCTTCCCCTTCTGGATTCTGAGCAAACTGAGAAATAAGGTAAAAGAAAAAGACAGATGAAATGTCCAAACATCACCGTTATTACCCATAAAGCCTTAATTCAAGAACTAAAGGGACATTATACTGAATCCCACAAGGAAAATCATAGCAATGCTGGATTTAGAGTCTACCTGGAATGTTTTAATTTGCACATTTATTGGAGGTTAAGAAGGCAGTGGTGCCAGTTCTTGGAAGCATCAGATTAGCCCCATCATGTTTCACTGTTTCATAATTCAAAGAATCTCATTTTATTCAGTAATTTGGGATTCAGCGGGAATTCAACAGTACCCCTTGCCTAGAATAAGATATAAGTCAATGAAATCTGTACTTCACTTTACTTTGTGAAATTTGGGTGTAGCAACCACCTTCTGTTAATTCCAGAAGCTTTGTTTCATTTTTCCCAAAACACTGGTTAATTCTGTTTTAAATCAGCAGCTAATCAGCTTAGTTACTACTGGCAAACAGGAGCTGTGTTCTGCTCCAGGCCTGGTTAGACTTCTGGAGGAAGTTGAGTGGCATATCAACTTGGAAGATCTGGCTTTTATTGTTTTTGCTGTTGGATGTGATTGTTGGTGGTGGTGGTGGTGGTGTGTGGGTGAGTGAGTATGTTTAGGTATGGCAGTGAGGAGGGAGGAATCACTGAAATACCCTTTTTTCATTAGTGAGAGCACAGCTACTGTCATGGAAATGTGCCTTTGGCTAGCAAACATGTGAGGTAAAATTAAAGGTACTGGCTGAAAGTGCTAGAGAAACAAGGAAAGAATAAGAACACTGGAGGAAAATAATACTCTGAAATAGAAGAATGCATATGGGGAAACAAAAGTCTAACATTAAAAATTTGTAATTTGCTAAGAAAATGTGAACTATCTTTTCTAAACAGAGAGAATGGAAACTAAGAAAGAGCAGAGATTTAGGAGTATGGTGTCATATTTAAGGGATAAAAAGGTCTGCAAAAAATAGGGCAATAAAAGTAGTGTTCATCTTACATAAATGCGGAATTAGATTTTTTTCCCCACAGGGAACGGCCTAAAGGATTTTGTACAACTGTGTAATTTAAAAAGATAGCTTTTTTTTTAAAACTTGCAAACAAAATTATGGTAGAGGTTTTAAAGTTTTTTTTTTTTCAGTGAATAAAGACTTTTCTATGCAGATATAAGCCTTTATGTTAAGTGAAGTCACATTAATTCATGATCAATAATTATATCTGATAACAGAAAAACATACGGTAAAACTAAATGCGGTTAATTTACAACATGTTCCTCTAAAAAACTATCCTTTGAAGTTGATTGTAGAATTAAAATAGGATTATAAAGGAAAGGTAAGGAAGAAATAAATTTTTAAATTAAAACTCATTCAAACTTTTCACCTCCATTGATAACACTTTTACAAAACCACTTTCAAAAAAGTATTGGAAATTTAAATTAATGTTTAAATTTGTAGGACTTCATTCATTATGCAATTAAACATTTTTGACTTTTCAAAAAACATGGTCACTACAAAGTTTGAACTATGTGTGGAAAATAAATGATATGTAATTGAAATTCATAGATTATCTAAACCAATAACTAGTTTTTTTCATATGGAATCTTTTGAAAAATCAATAAATAGAAAAAACTCAGTGTTAATACCTTTCTACTCTGTAGGGTTGTAATAAAATTAAAAGAGATAATGCAATGTCTACTCAAGTGTGTTCCTCAGGTTGATAATAATTTTTACTTAAAAAAATATAATGTCATGGTTAAATAAGTTAGGGAAATTATGGGTTGAGCAGAGGTTATAATAAGCTAATATATATTAAATAAATATCCAGGAAGTAAACATATTTCCCAGTAACTTTTATTTGATTATAAAATATTTATTCTCAGAATATCTCCCAGGTCTAGCACCATGCGCACAGTATGTATTTTTACTAAGAACTCTTTATTTTAGGGCTGGCTTATGACTCACTTGGGAGAGTGTCGTGCTGATAACACCAAGGCCAAGGGTTCGGATCCCTATATAGGGATGGCTGGTTAGCTCACTTGGTAGAGCGTGGTGCTAACAACACCGAGTCAAGGGTTAAGATCCCTTTAAAAAAAAAAAAAGTCTTTATTTTTAACCTAGCTGCAACTAAGCAAGCTGCCGCCACTGCCCGAGGCCCCACTGGGGTCCTGAGGTATGGAGTCAGGGGAAGCCGAACCCAGCCATAACCAGGTAAAGAGCACACCAAAAACACCATTTTCACATGGGTAGCCCTCCATAGCCACTGTAATTGCCACGGCTGCTGCAAAAGCAGCTAGTCAGCAGCCACAGCCACCATGCAGATGGCACACCAGACTGTCAACTTCATTAACACAAGGAGAGGCACCAGTGGAGACAAAAAAAAAAAAAAAGAAGAAGAGGTCCTCTCTCTCCACAAAGCACACTGCAGAGTAGTAAAGGAAGCATCTGATTTATGATAATAGGGGAGGACTTGATCACACCTGTCTCAGTACTGGACAGATCATCTACGCACCAAACCAACAGAGGAGCAGTTAGTCTGTCAGATGGAGAGAACAAATGTATGGTTATTAGAGGAGGAGGGAAGGGGGAAGGGAGAAGGGAAAGGGGAGAGACTGGGTAAGGGGCATAAAGAATAAGTATGGTTTGTAACAATGAATATGCTAATAAAAATAAATTAAATAATTAATTTAGTTAATTAAATGTAATCCAACTCAAAAAAAAAAGTCTTTATTTAGAAGAAAAAAGGGACCTAGATAACAAGCAAGCTAAATAATCATTATCGAGCATGTAGTCTCTCCTTCCTTGTGTATCAAATACTGAAATTCCTAGCCAATGAGTTTCGAATGGAAAAGATGTGAGTTACTTCCAGGCTGGAGCAGACTCCTTAGAGCTCTTTCTCCCTTGACACGACTCTTAGTGATATCTCAGAGGGTGGCTACTTGTCAGCCTGAGTCCCAGAGTAAAGAGTGCAGAGAGCAGAGGAGAGAAGAGCAGACACCCAAAGCTGACTCTTAACTGGCATATAGCATAAGCAAAACCCCGCCCCCCAAAACTTGATTGTTTTAAGCTGCTGAGGTTTTGGGTTGTTATCACAGCACAACTTACTTATACTGACAGCTATGAATAATGATCAGGAGTAAGTTTTATTTTTAAAACTGGAAAAAAAAATCTTCTCTGTTTAGTAGGAAAAAAAAAAAAAAAGAGAGAGAGAGAGAAACTAGGTCAGAACCAGAGTCTAGTTAGTGGCTAGACAGGTCCGAGCGGAGAAGGCGAGAATCCAGAAACTGGGCAGATCCACCAAGTTGGCAAAGAGTCAGGGGAGCTGTCAGCTACTGAATGAGCCACCAGGAACGCCATGAAGCAGTGACTCAGTAAGGGAGATTTAATGGCCATCACGGAGGCTCAATGTGACCTAGTGTTTGGGGGCAAGCCCCAAAACTAAGGGTTTGGTTATAAAGAACAAAAGGAGAGCTTATTTGCTGGAACAATGCTTGGTCATTGTCCAAGCAGATTAGATGATTACCCACTGGAATAGAACTTATTGAATATTCTCTGACTAGGAATACTTTTAATTTCAGAGGTTGGGGTGGAGCTGAATCTATAGATGAAAAATAAATGGCTCAAAATTAGAAGAATAGTAGAAAGGAGACAAATGAGTCATTACAATTGAAGTTTTTGTGAATGGCTCTAGGGAATGGAAAAATAGAAATTTGAAATGGATATTAGAAAAATGAAGGGCTGGCTGGTTAGCTCAGTTGATTAGAGCACAACCGTTTAACACCAAGATCAAGGGTTTGGATCCCTGTACCAGCCAGCTGCCAAAAAAAGAAAAAAGAAAAAATGGGTTTCTATTGGTCTTCCACCTGTTAACTCTCTAAGATAGAAACTGTCTGGTTTTCACAAGGTTATGTTGCTTAAATTTTTTTTTTTTTTTGGTGGCTGGCCTATATGGGGATCCAAACTCTTGACCTTGGTGTTACAACACCATGTTCTAACCAACTGAGGTAACCGGCAAGCCCCATATTTGTTAAATTTTAGGATACTTAGTAGTTTATTCTGCCTAGAGTTCCCTTCATGGACGTTGTGCTCCTCCACACTTTATGGAATTGGGCTGACTCGACAAAACACAGCCACTTATGACATTGTTGTGAAGGCACATGTTTGCTAGGGCTGCCATAACAGATGACTACAAACTGGGTGGCTTAGACAAAAGAAATTTATCATCTCACAGTTCCGAGGTTAGAAGTTGAAGATCAAAGTGTTAACAGGGTTAGTTCTGTCTGAAGACTGTGAGGAAGGATTGTTGTGTGCCTCTCCCCCAGCTTCTGGTGGTTTTCTGGTATCTTTGGTGTTCCCTGGCTTGTAGAAACATCACCCTGATCTTTGCCTTCATCTCCACATGGCCTTTTCATTGCGTGTGTGTGTTTATCCTCAAATTTCCCCTTTCTATAAGGACCCCAATCATGTTAGATTAGGGGCACACCCTACACCTGTATGACCTTATCTTCGATGACCCTTATTCCAAATAAGGTCACTTAGCATCTTATCACATGCTAAGATACTGGGTATTAGGACTTCAATGTGTGAATTTTGGAGGGGACACAATTCAATCAATAGCAACACGCATCAAAGGAGAAGTTGTTTCTCTCACCATATCTACCTGTTCCTGTTTTTTCTTTTACCCGCTGTCTTACAAAAATATTTACATGTCTTTTTTTCCTTAAAATCTCCTAGTTCCTGGCACAGTACCTGTCACAAAATATGGCAGTCATGGCTGACCCAAACTACTAACTACAGTAGCTTTCTGATGTCTTTCTGCCTCCTGCACTTTTGGTTTACCCATTCCAATTCATACTGCACAAAACTGCTTCCTCTTTAAAGAATGCCCTCCACTAAGTGGTCTACCTGGTAAACTCTCATTCACACTTGAATTCCAGCACTATCTCCAATGCCTTCTTTGACGTTCCCAGGCAAAGTTTGGTAGCTAGTTCCTCTTTGCTCCCATATAACGTTGTGCATTCGTTCCTATGGCAATCATTAGGCATTCAATAAATGTTTGAATGAGTGTTTAAATTAACTAAATGAATGATTTACAAGACAAATCCTATGAAGTAATTTCTGCTCTAAAATTTTCAGGGAATATTGTCCTATTTCTCTTTGCACTTCTGAATTAAGTGGGTCATACTTCAGAAGAGTCTTCTCATATCTATATCACTTGAAACTCCAAAGAACTACCCTTACATTTAAAAAAAAAAGGAATTCGTAAACAACACAGCATCAGTATACAATTTACAACTTTTTATTGATCTGAAAGTCTGTAGGGCCCTTGAATCTTCTTTAAAATAAAGATGGGGACTGGCCAGTTAGCTCAGTTGGTAAGAACATGGTGCTGATAACATCAAGGTCTAGGGTTCGATCACTGTATAGGCCAGCTGCCTAAATAAATAAATAAAATGAAATAAAATAAAATAAATCTTGATGTTCTACTACCATTATCAAAATAACTACCCAGACATGCCATTAGCATCACTTCACTAATCAGAACACTTCATCTACAAAGCAAGGCCCTGGAATGTAACCACTCCTTAACAATCTGGGCCATAGTGATCAGGCATCAACTCTTTGGGTTAAGCACATGAAAGGAGGTAGATGACAATCAACTTAACAGAGAGGACAGGACAGTGAGTAGAGCAATTCAACGACGTGCTGAAAGCAATTTGAAAAGCTCACAAAAAGCATCATTAAGGACGAGGAGGAAGCAACTGAGCCAATTAGCACTTCTTGAAAAATAGATTATCTTGCCTATAAGAAAATGCTGACATCAAAGTCCCAGGTCAGTCAAGCAACCCACCATCTCCCTGCCACCCATTCTATGCCACCATTTCTCGTATAAGCTTCTCCAAAAAGTCATCTCCATTTGCTGCTCAGATTTTCAATTCTTATTCTCCTTCAGTCCGTTTCAACCTGGCTTCTCTCATCACAGTGAAAATGGAGCTATTTTCTTTGTCACTACTGACCTGAACTGCCAAAACCCACAATATTCTTCTGTCTTTATCTTACTCAGTCTTCTGCTGCATTTCATACTGATGATAAAGCCTTTCTTCTTGAAACTCTTTACCTCTCAGTTTCCCTCTTACTCCTTTACCAGTCTCCATTTCCATCATGGGCTCCTGCCTTCCTCTCCACCCTGTAAATGTTGGTGGCCCCACCAAACCCACTGGTCTCACTGTCACTATCTCTTTCCCTCCCTGGGTGGTTATATCAGCACCAATTTTTGCTCTTTTACCTGCGCATGGTTTCTCCAAGCTTCAGAGCTTTATATCCGGATGGTCATCTTTACCCGAAGGTCTCACAGGCACCTGCAACTCAACCTGTCTAAAACTAAACTCCATATCCTCACTGATGGTTTTTCTCAGTGGGTGACACCAACAGTCTTCCAGTCACCCATGATAAAGTCTTGGGAATTGTCTTGGACTACTCTTTCTTTCTTGCTCTATCTGTCTGATTATTCACCAATCCTATTGATTTTAATTTCTAAACTTTTCTTGGATTTGTCCCCACCTCTTCATGTCTACTATGACTGACTTAAGTCAGACCTCCTTCCTCTCTGATCTGAACTTCTGGAAAGCCTTCCAATCCCTCTCCCTGTTTCTAGTTTTATCTTCTTGAATCAGCCCTCCACAGAGTGGCCAGTTATCTAACTAAAACACAAGTCCAAATATGTCATCTCCTGCTTCCTTCCCCCTGGGGGCTTAAATCCTTGCCTGGGGATCTTTGAGGCTTGAGCAACCAGAATATCCAAGGAAGACTCAAGGGCTTGAGAAATGGCTACTAGCAGTTTCCATATTTTAGAAATCTGTGCAGCTGTACCAGTGTGTACCCACTGCACACAGAATAATGTTTCCCACTTGTGCCTTTACGCATGCCCTGCTCCTCACCCCAACCTAGCTAACTTCTATGCATCCTTCAAAATTAACTCAGCTGTCTCTTCCTCCAAGAAGTCTTCCTGTCTCCTCCTCCAAATACCTTGTCTCTATGTCTTTTAAGTACTGGATGAAAATATCTCCCTTTGCATTTTCCACATTGCTATTATAAACACCAAAGACTGTGAGCTCCTTGTGGATGGGGTCATGTCACAAAGCCATGTTGCACAGAGACTGATACAGTAGAGCCTTGATATACATATAGTGAAGGTGATTGTGAAGGGATGATTGGTTGAGAACCTGGAGGATCTGGGGCCTAGATAAGTAATTCCTTACTTTCACTCCTGCCCCTCTTATAACAATTTTTACACAGGTGGAATCTGGTCAAAATGTATATATGTACGAAAGCAAAGGTAGAAAGACAGACAGAGGGCAGCCTGAGGCATATGGTTGTGAAGGGTCATAGGGCAAATCCATTCTTTTGCTTTGTGAGACAGAGAGCTGGAGTAAATGGGCCTTTAAAATATCAGGGTACTTCAAAATTTCATGGAAAGATTCGTATTATCTTTTAATTCTATTTTTTCATGAACTTTTTGAAGTAACCTCATGTGTGTGTGTGAACTTCCACAGGATCACCTCTTTCTTCCATTAAGTAATATCCTGATTTATTGTTCAGGGGAGTAGTATGAGTGAATGTCTAGGTTCCCCCAGGGACTGCTCTCCTTCTAAGAAGTGTTAGATCTGGCATTGGAAGTCTTGAGTAAAGACCTTAGTACTCAGGATATGCAGTAGATATTTGTTTATTGATTTATTTATTTCCTGGCTCATTCTGCAAAGGATCTGAGGCTGATTAGAGTAAGAATACATATAATAAAATAATGATGAAATATAAACAGAAATAGAGGACTGAAGAAAATAATGCAAATCAGTAGGGCCAACATAATCAATTTACTCATTCATTCAGTTTTTCATTCTTTCATTCATTTGCCAAATATTTAGTGGATATCTATTATCACTAGCCATACATTGGATTCAAACTGGTTTTGAGTTTCTTGGGAAGCCAAGTTAACAGGGAAATATGATCAATTGCATAATTCTTATCATAAGGCAGGAGGGAACATAGAGTTTCCTTGAGGAAAACTTTCTCCAAAACTAAACTTTGAAAAAAAAAGACGCTCATATGGCCTTTGATATAGTAGACAATGCTCTCAACAACTTATAGCAGTAAATGTAGAAACAAAGTTTATATGTTCTAATAAGTGAACTAGATAGAGGTGGCCCTTTCAGGAGGTTCAAAACAGGCCAGAGACTGATACACACATAACAATCATGTAAACCTAACTAATACATTTAGTTGTAGTTTAGTGAAAGGAATAGCAAACTTAAAATAGGAGATCTGGGATTACCATTAGTTGAATAAATCACTTATGCCTTTTGTGTCTTAATTATGAATTGATCATCATATAATAATACTATTCTACCCCTTAAGTGTTGCTGTAAGAATTAAACAGGGGTGTATACAGAAAGTGCTTTGTAAATTGCTCTGCAAATGCTATTTCTTTTTTCTTTTCTTTCTTTTTTTAATCCACAATGTGTTTATTGGGATGGCTTTCCATTCATCTTGATTCAGGGTACTCTTAGTGCTGCTTTCTCGTGAAGGAACATCCTTCTGTAAGCCTTGCTTTTCCTCCTGGAGGCTGGCAGAGGATAGTGGAGCAGCCAAAACACAGAACTACAGTTTGTCCATGGCTGAAGACCGTGGTGGTTTTATAACATCCTCGGCATTTCACATCCGTGAAGTAGGAGGTGGGGCTCTGCACCAGGAGCTTCTTATGTTTCCTCTTTTTCTCTTCTGGAGGGGGATGAAGGACATCCTTTGTGAGAGGCATGTTCTCCTGGGGAGGTCTTCACCACTGGAAAAGCTGCAAATGCTATTTCTATAAAGCTGTGAGTTTTTGATGGTAAGTATCAAAATTAATTGTCTGTCTCTAGAGTCAAAAGGGAATGAAAAGTACAAAAGAGCTGCAGCTTGTTTTATGCTCAGGTGGGAAGATCTCTCCAGGGGTGGTAGAGTAGTCCCACTCAACAGGACACTCACTCTGCCTGAGCTCTGCTTCCTACTCCCATGAAAATGGAACTGAAAGGCTGGCTTGTTAGCGCAGTTGGTTAGAATGTGGTGCTGATAACATCAATGTTCATGGTTCGATTCCTGTACAGTCCAGCCACCAAAAACAAACAAAAAATGGAATTGAGAAAACCAGTGTGCAGTTAAAGAGCAAGCTGAAACAAAGGTGTTTTTAAAAATAGCATCTCCTTTTCTGCATATTAAAAAACTCTGATTAGGGCCAGCCTGTGGCTCACTTGGGAGTGTGTGGTGCTGATAACACCAAGGCCACAGGTTCGGATCCCTATATAGGGATGGCCTGTTAGCTCACTTGGGAGAGCATGGTGCTGACAACACCAAGTCAAGGGTTAAGATCTCCTTACCAGTCATCTTTTTTTTAAAAAAACCAAAAAACCAAAAAACCACTGATTATTCTGGAAAGTTTGGACTACAGATAAAAGACAAAAATTAAAAGCACCAAGAATTTGAACATTTAGAGGTTGTCATTTTTTGCATTTTGATGATTATCTTCTAGGTTTTTTTTTTTTTTTTTTGTAAGAACAAATGCATGCACAAATTTGGCATCATAATATATATGCTGTTTTGTAACCCTTAGTCTCCATATGATTAAGTGTTCTTCTACAAAATGATTTTTAATGGCTCCCAAACAATTCAATAAAATCAACAATACTACTAGTTGCTAAGATCAACTGAGCACTTGCTGTGTACTAGAGCTTTGTAAAATACTTATTTAATCTTCACTATATAACTCTGCAAGTTTTTTAACAAGGGAAAGCTGAGGCTTAGAACATTGAAATAACTTTCTCATTGTCACACAAGTAGTATGTGTCTTGGACTCAGATTCCTGTCACTGCAATTATGAAGACCTCAGCCACTATGCTCTACTGATTCATATGTGGACATAACACAGTTTATTTAATCAATTTTGTGCTTTTGGAGATTTAGGTGGTTGCTAATTTGATGATATTAAAAAACATGCTATGGTTAACCTATTTGTAGGAAAATTCATATACACAAGGAGAATATTTCTTTAAGCTAAATTGCTCACTCAAAATAACTGGACAATTTTAAGAAGACCTTTTTATACTCATTGCCAAATTGCCCTCTAGAAATATTATAACAATTTGTAGTACCTAGATTCCTGAAACCTCCTCATTGCTAGATATTGTCTCTTCTTCAGTCTTTGGAGTAAAGTTTTGAAGGTATGCCCAGGAAAGTTCTATGGTTTTGAAGGAGTAGAAGATTGTCCTTTTTAAAAATTGGGAAGACTGGGTCTTGATTACATCTACAATATTGTACCTGAGAAATTAAATCAGTAAATAGTTTGGTGAGAGTTTTAGCCCTAAAATCAGAATAAAATAAAATTTGCGTCAGCAGGAGCTCTTCACCCTGATTTATGTAATTTAACAATTTATAGTGGCTAAGGACACTAAGAGGAGGATTTAATCCATATTGGCCTGGAGGGAATATTAATGTCAACAGGCAGTGTATTCTTTGTGATATTATGTGTTACTATATGAGATTACAAACATATGCACAAACTTGATAGGAAGAGAGTGGTTTTTCAATGTTATTTTTAGTCCTGGGAGTTATGAACTATGGTATTACTATTAGATCTTAGCAAAATTTTTCCTCTTCTCTTTCCAAACTTCTTTAGATATTTGTGGTCAAGGGACAGAAGAACCAATGTTAGGTAAAAATCAGAAAGAGCTAAAGAACAGCCAAGTGTAGTCAGATGATAAACTAGGAATCTCAGGATCTGGATTTTAGCCCTGACTCCTTAATCCTTGGAAAAGATTCTTAACCTCTTTTGGCTATGTTGTTGATTTATAAAATAGGTTCCATCAAATTAGTGGTTTCCAAACTGCTACAGGCATTTGAGGAACATTTGATTGAAATTTCAATTTCAAAGGTTTTTTTGACAATTAAAACATTCAATTGGTACAAACTAAGGGTGTTAAATTCCAAATTTTAACATTTTTGAGATCTCTCATAAACTGTCATGTCAATCTCTTTTTTTATGTAAACCCGGGAATAAAGCTCCCTAGGCCTGCCTTATAAATGTGTCACTGTCTAAGAAGAATATAATTCTTCTTGAAAATACTGCAAATTTCCTGCAAATTCAGTCCCAGGTCCACTCACAGGAGACTATACAAGTGAATACACAGTTTTCCATAAAAGAAATGGCAAGCAAGACTCACACGCATCTGACCGGCCTGCTTCTGTTCACCAAGTAATCATCAGTGGTGTCATTTCTTTATCTCCCGAGGATGCATATGCCAGCATGTTTAAATGCTTACTTTTCACTTTGGATGCTTATCTGATCTTTGTAATAAAATAAAGTGTTTATATGTTTTGGGTGCTTCATGCTTAACTTTTATATTCATGTATTCTTTTTTTTTTTTTTTAGATGAGGTGGAATAATTATCTCTACAACTAGAAATGGATTGCTGGTTAAAAACAGGACATTTAAAAAGCAAATGTGAAGAAGGAAATTATAATATTGATCAGGCTCACATTTTAGGATAGATAGGCTGTATTGATCAGGCTCAGAATAAAACGAGTCATACTATAGAGTACTAAATGCATCTTCAAATTTTATCTACCAAACTAACAGCAGTATGCAAAATAAAAGCAATATGCAGAAAATTATCTTCAAAGTTGCTATGATACATGTTCATGTTTACTTGGCAAAGCAGGGTCCCATTGAATTACAGGTAGAGATTAAAGTGTTGATTAAAAAAAAAATGAAAACTTAAAAGCACTATGTTGTTGTTTTTGTTGCTGTTTTTAATATTATTTAACCACTAGGATTTGCTTCTGTGGTAATAAGAATGCTCAAATCTTCAACGTGATTGTTTTGCAAGATATTTCTATATTTTATGACAAGTTATAGCACCATTTTGAAATAAATTTTGGTGAATATAAAAATGAAGATTTCAGATTCTTTCATCAATACTTTACAGCTCCTCCCATCAAGAGGTGGAGTCTATTTTCCCACTTCTAGAATCTGGTCTTGCCTTGTGACATGATTTGACTAATAGAATGTTACTGAAGTTATATTGTGCAGAAGCTAAACCTCCAGAGCCTTAGAGCTCCTGCTTTTCCTTCTCAGAATGCTCTGGCCACCACGTAAAGAAACTAGCTACTGGATGATGAGAAACTAGATGGAAAGATTGGCTTGGCTAACAGCCAGCACCAAGGTCCAAGACATGTGAGAGAGTCCATCTTAGAACCTCTGGGCCCAGGCAAGCCACCTGATCAATGAAACCACAGGAGTGAACCCAGGCAAGACTAGCAGAAGAGCAGCCCAGTTAATCCACTGAAGTGTAAAAAATAAATTTGTCTTTCAAAGCCACTGACCTTTGGGGTGGATTGTTACACAGTCATAGATAACTATTACAACATAGTAAAAAATGTGGGAGCAGATCAGTAACATTGTCTGATAATACATTCTAAAGAGGATTTAAGAGTGTATCTAATTAGAAAGCTGAGATTATATGAATTCTGTACAACTCTCGATGATGCTGTAAATACTGTGGATCTCTCAGTTTTGCTTAATTTATGGTATGTCCTGGCATGTACATATGGACATCAAATACTCTGCCAAACACATCATTCATAGTAACCAGAAAGAAACATTAAGAGTTAAAATCAGTTTTCGAATATTGCTAATGTAGGCATATCTTCAATGTGTAAGAGCAATGGGGGGAAAACACCAAAGGATTGATGGATCATAGAAAAGTTGTCAGATGTACTTAATTAGTCCTCATATGATGTATGAGACAAGCACTAGCTATTAGGAAAATTCTAGCATCTTTGCGTACAGCATTAGATAATGCCATATAAATCTCAATTTTTTTAAAGCTTCAACTTTCAGTTGCAGGTTTTTCAGGATTATTTATAATGATATGGGTAGTAAGTTCTAGAATCTGAATAAGCTCACATTTGTTTGGCAATTCAAGGTCCCCAAGAATTATAGCTACAGATGAAAGTGTCAGTAAAGAAATGAAAACAAAGTTTAGACTCAATATACAAGATAACTTAAATCTGATTATTTTGAAAATTTGAAAAAATATCTGACAAATTAGTTCCTGAAGTATGTGGGATTTTAAAAAAGACTGAACAGGTTGTAATTTAACAATATATGACAGAGTTTGGATGTGTTGTCCCCTCCAAAGCTCATGTGGAAATTTAATCCCCAATGTGGCAGTGTTGGAAACTGATTGAGTCATGGGGGTGGATCCCTCATGAATGGATTAATGCTCTCTCTAGGGGAGGGGGAACTGAGTGAGATCTAGCTCTATTAGTTTTTGCAAGAGCTGGTTGTTTAAGAGACCCTGGCACCTCCTCTCTCTCTCTCTCTATCTCTCGCCATGTGTTGTGCTGCCTGCCACTTTCCACCATGAGTAGAAGCAGCCTGAGGCCCGTGCCAGATGCTGCTGTCCCAGAATCGTAAGCCAAATAAAACTCTGTTTTTTATAAATTACCCAGTCTCAGGTATTTTTGTTATAGCAACACAAAAACAGACTAAGACAATATACATTTGAAAACTATTTTTCCACCAAACAATGACAGCCTGAAGAATCTGTTTGTTGATTCTCTCCACACTGAACACTTCTTATAAATTGAGAGATGTTTATGGATATTACGTATTAAATATTAAAATACCACTTTTCTTTTAACTGCCTGATGGCTTTCCTTGAATGTGGTAGCTTGTCTTTAGGAGGGTCACCATCAATATGTTCCACTCCGTGTATGTACGTGTCATTCTCCCACTGACTGGTAGTCTATTCCTCCTTCTCCTTGAACCTGGCCAGGCCTTAGTGACTTGTTTGATCAATGCAGTATGTTAGAAAGGATGTTCTGAACTTCTGAAGCTAGGTTATAAGAAGATTGCAGCTCCCGCCCAAGGTCATAAGAAGATTGCAGCTCCCGCCCAAGGCTCTTGCAATGCTCACTCTTGGAAACCTGAGGTGTCATGCAAGTTTTACTGCCTACTGGAGTGACCACACGGAGAGGCCCTGAGTCTGCATGGAGAGGGGGAAGGGCTCAGCTGAGCCCACTTTCTAGCTGTGCCCAACAAAGCATTATGTATGTGAATGAAGTCACTTTGGTCACTCCAGGTCAGGTCACCTGTCAGTTGAGCACCATTGAGGAATGACTTCTGTTAAAGGCACATGCAGAAGAATCAACCAGCCAAATTTTGCATGAATTCCTGACTTTTAGAAAGTGTGATTTTAAGCCACTAAGTTTTAGGGTAGTTTGTTATATTGTAAAATATTATTAGAACACTGAAGGATAATTTGAGATAACAAGGTAAGCTGTTATAAAACTACTACCACTTCCATGGAATACTACTCAACTATAAAAACGAATGAAATACTGCCATTTGCAACAACATGGATGGACCTTGAGAGAATTATATTAAGTGAAACGAGTCAGGCACAGAAAGAGAAATACCACATATTCTCACTTATTGGTGGGAGATAAAAATTAATATATAAATTCACACACACACACACACACACACACACACACACACACACACACACACACACAAAAAAACCGGGGGCGGGGGGGAAGAAGATATAACAACCACAATTACTTGAAGTTGATACGACAAGCAAACAGAAAGGACATTGTTGGGGAGGAGGGGGGGAGGGAGGAGGGAGGGAGGTTTTGGTGATGGGGCAACAATAATCAACCACAATGTATATCGACAAAATAAAAGTTAAAAAAAAATTACTACCACTTCCAACTATTTATTTTGTAAATCAGACAACAGAAATAGAGACTATGAAATGCAAAGATAAATTGGGCATCATGTCTGATTTAAGACTACAGCTAACACCAATAACCTCCAGTTTTCAATTTCTTTGCATTCATAAAACATTGCTATTGTTATCAGGGTTGTTTTATAATAAATGCATATTATAAATTTGAATTAAGAATAAAATTTTGCTAATATAATGCCACTTTTATCTATTTTATACCTTGGAGTTTCCAATAAAATTCTATTCAAAATATTCTATTTGGGAAGTAGTTTCTGAACTTAAAAAAGTTTGAAAACTGGACAAATATTCTTAGTGTTTCCTTCTCGCTCTAATATTTATAAAATGTGTCACAGTGGGCATGATGAATTTTGAGTGGATTTTTGTTTGAGCCACAATCTGTTTTTGTCAAGGGTATCAAAAACATTTTCATTTTTGATACCCCTTGGACAGGACATTTTTTTTAAAGAAGAAAAGCAGAACCTCTTAAAAGATTGTGCACCCGCCCTAGTACTGGTGAAATCATCTGCATTTAATATACATATACCCTAGTTTAAATCTTAGTCCAGAGATCAAAGAATGTATTTTTTAATAACTCAATTTAATTTCTATTTGAACACCTATTTCTCCAGCATGGTGGAAGCTTAATTGTGCTTAGTTTCCCCATATCTTCTACTCCCCTTTCTCTGGGTTGTTTTTAAGACCTGGAGGGTTTACTTAACTCTGGACCTTCAAGACTGAGGAAGATCACACATGCATCTCTGAGACACCCATTGCCCTGATTGTTCATGTGTGTTATGGACTAGATGTCTGTGTTCCCCCAAAATTCATATGTTGAAGCTCTAACTCTCAATGTGATGGTGTTTGGAGGTGGGGTCTTTGGGAGGTAATTAGGTTTAGATGAGGCCATGAAGGTGGGGCCCTCCTGATGGGATTCGTGTCCTCCTAAGAGGAGAAAGAGCAACCAGAGCTCTCTCTCCTCTTCACCATGTGAAGACAGTGAGAAGGCAGCCATCCACAATCCTAGAAGAAGGCTCTCATCAGACACTGACCCTACTGACACCTTGATCTTGGACTTCCAGCCTCCAGAACTGTGAGAAATAAATTCCCATTGTTTAAGCCACCCAGCCTATGGTATTTTGTGACGGCAGCCCACGCTGACTGAGACATCATACATTGTCGTGGATGCGTTCTTCATTCCTGTCTAAACGAGGCCTTCAGGGCTGACAGGGCTCTCAGCTACTTCCACACCTTTCTAGGGCTCTTGGGAACCATACTGCTGTTCCCATGTCATGCTGGCATTTGTAAAGCTCTGTGGAGGTTGTTAAAACTCTCTCTTGCCAATTCCTAGGGACTTACTCATAAAATGGGGTTCAAGTCCCTTTTGCTCTAAGATCCCGCAAACTTATCTGGGGGGTTTGCTATCTCAAGGGAGCTTGATCTAGGAAGAGTGCTGGGTCCCTCTCTCCTGGGTCCACTCATTCCTCCCTCTGTTTCTTCCACCTCCCCAATGCTCAGGAGTCTTGTGACAGTGGAGGGCTTTGGTGAGGAGCAAGCCTTGCTTTTACTCTATGTTTTTTCCTAAATTTTTTCTGTGCTATTAGTTCTTAGTATTTTACAGAGGTTCCTTGCCTTTCTAGGTTCACGGTGTCTTTAGTGTGTCAATAATTTTTTCGTGAAGTCCTTAGGTCAAGGCAAACAAAGAAAGGAAGAATCAACAAGTAAACCAACAAATAAAATCCCCCAAAACCTAATGGTTTAATTTATTAAATAGGTTCAAACAACTTAATAGTGGTAGATTGTGCAGTGTCAGATAGCTCAAAAATTTAAAAATCCCACAATACACTTATAAGTTTATGATGGCACCTAGTGAATGGTGGATGTAGGCTCCTGAAACAAATGCAGGAAGACTTCTTTCTCTGCTGTTGTGTGGCTTTCTATGCACAAAAGCTCAGAAGGGCCTATCTGTTTGATTGGCAGTAGCGAGGGGTGGGGTTGTGGCAGGAGAGCAGGACATAGTTTAAAGTAAATGCCATTTATTAAAGGAAAGGAAAGAGCTTGGCGAAGGGAAGGGGGGAATGAGAGACATAGGGAGTGACTAACCAATCTGTTGTCTGGGTGATAAGTCAAAGACTGCAGGAAAACCCAAGAAGCCAAGTATGCAGTTGGCAAGGAGTAGTTTGTAGGACCCTGTGGGACCACGGCCAAGTGTATGGCGCCACTGTCGGTAAGTAGGACCCAACTAGAGGAAACATGACTATGTGCGTGCAGTGATGGTAGCGGGGGAGAAGCAGGAGGAGAGTTGAACAAATAAAGAATGGGTTTATTTAGGAAGATCAGGAGAGGACAGCCTTCTCAAGTATTTAAGCAAATAGCCCCAAAAGAGAATAAAAACCTTGGATTTTGAGGGCTGCAAAGTTTTATAGACAAAATAATTAAACTAAAAAAGCTCTCAAGGAGTGTCTATCTTGCAATCATTTGTACCTCTTTTATTGTCATTTCTTAATATCCTCAACAAAATTGATTGGTATTCAGTTCCAATGTAGGAGGGAAATCAGAAATAAATAGTGTGAGGAGATTCCTTTCTCTAAGTTTATAAAAACAAAAGAAAAACTTTAAATGCTCTGGTGGTCACAGCAAGTGCAGTTGGTTGTAATACTGCCCCATTTCCAGACAAATTGAGTCTATGAGCTCTATTTGAAACGGTCGCAACTGTAAAAGCTGCTGGGCATAGAAAGAACTTGCCATTCCGTACAACTCAATTCGTACTTGGGCATATTATAGCATATAAATGAATTAAGTATTCATCTTTTTAAGTCACTGTACTGGTACTAAGATGGTGGTAATCTGCTGGCTTAACGCTATAGTGAGCAGTAATGATGATTTTTGCAGAGTTGAAAACCATAGACTTTAGTTTTCAATGCATAAAATCCTGAAAAATTTGAACAGTCTTCAGGAGAAGATGTGCATTAGTCAACTTTTGCTAGATGACAATCACAGAATCCAGTGGCGTAAAACGATAAGCATTCATTTCTTGTCTGCCCATTTGTGTGGCAGTTGGAGTTCAAGTGCTTCAAGCCCTGGCTGAGGGCTGTGCTTAGATCTCCTCCATGAATATTTCTTCTGGGCCTGGCTCGGAGGGGTAATGGCTAAGGAGCTTTTCTCATGGCGGTGTGAAGCAGTGCAAGAGGGCAAGCCCAACTCCACAGGCACAGTTCTACCCTTTGCTGTCATGCATGCTAATGTCTTATTAATAAAAGCAAGTCAACATAGCCAAATCCAATATCAGTAGGATATGGAAGTATATTCCTCCTATGGAAAGGGAAAGCATGAATATTTCCTTAGCAATGGTCTAATTTACCTTAAGATGCTTTATATATATTGCTACTTTTCCTAAAATTTTTAAATTTCCTAAAATTTAAAATGACTGGTTTATATTCAGTTGCAAGTGACAGAAAACCCAAGGTGACCATAGTTTAAACAATACAGAATTTTATTTTGTACATACAAATCAAGTCCACAGGAAAGCAATCTAAAGTGTCATGGTATCTTTATAATCTTCAGGAACCCAGTGTCTTCTCTCCTGCTCTATCACTATTTCCAGGCTACCTCCTGATCCATGATGGCTGATCAAGGTCCAGCCCTCAAGTTCACATTCCAGATGGCGGGATGGAAAATGGGATGAAGAAAGTTACATCTCCTCTCTTGCCAGAAGTTGCACACAATTCTTTTTCTTACAACTTATTGGCCAGAAATTATTCATATGTTAGCAAGAGAAGATGGATACTTATATTGTATTCTTGGATACAGTATAAAACTTATACTATATTTTTGGAAGATACTTATACTTGTATTCTTATACTGTATTCTATTAGGGGGCTGGCTGGTGAGCTCAGTTGGGCACAGTGTTCAGATCCCCGTACCAGCCAACCACCAAAAAGAAAAAAGTAGACTATTAGGTAAGAACAGCTGTTGGTCTAAACAGCTGGTAGTCTTTGCCACACATTCTAAAGAAACTGTTTGCATTCTCAGCACTACCTAGCCCTTAAATGAGATATTTAATTTCTTTCTGTTAAGTTTCTTCCTAAGTTCTCAATAAAGATATAATTGTTAATAGATAAAGACACGATAGATACCATCCCTTAAAGTTCTGAATCATTTTTAGTTACAGCTGGCAAGCTGTCAAAAAGAAAAAGGGAGAGGGAATTAAGTTTCTAATGTGTACATCTATTCTCAATGGAGTTAACTACCTCTACTACCTTCCAGGTTGATCCTGAAAATGGATTCCAGGGAAAACCATACTTTCTCTTTACCAATGTAATATGTTAATTCCAGTACGTGAGTTCTTACTAGACTTCACAGAAGAGAACATTTCCTGTCATGAATAAATGGTTACGATTTGCATTAGCCCACAGACATTGATGAATCACTGCTTTTTGTCATGATCATTAGCCTGTAATCTAGGTTATCCAAGATTTGTTCCCAATATACCTTTCTGGGCCTGTCTCCCAGTACTCTTTGTCATGTATCTTTATAATATTTATAACATGCTGAAAAAATTCTGAAGTATTATATATGACTTTCTCAAATAAACTAGATTAATTGTGCCACACAAATATATCCTATATCCTCCTTTTTTCCCTGTGCTTAACCCTCTCAGTGGAAAGTGACCCCATCATACCCACTATAACCTTATCCATTCATTTGACTTAAAGCAAAAATTTACTTCCTTCAGAAATGCCTCCCTAGAATCCCACAATCAGAAGTGAACTCTCTCTAAAGTCCAATATAACTATATTACAAATATATTCATTCCTTCCTTTATTAATCTACAATTAATCTTTATTGAACATTTACCATGTGTCACTTTGCTAGGTTTCATTCATAGCATTTATAGTCTAGTTGGGGGCATTAATCAAATATTTTCCTTGTGTATATACCATATTCCTTATGTATATAAGGTATGTTGCATTATACTTCTATTGTTCATCTTGCTTACCTCCCCAAGTACTGAAAAAAAAAAAAAAAATGGAAAAGTTGTGTCTTATTATCTGTATACCCTTCTGATACCTGGTACTGTACCTTGCACTCTTAAATGTTCAGCAACTATATCTGATGAATGAATACCCTTCATGTGTTTCATTTACTGCCTTCCTCTTACCCCAAGGAAGGCAATTCAAAGAAAGTATTTTACCATTAACTGCTATAGAAAAATTCATTTAAAATTGAAGCGCACATTTCAAAATACAGGATACATATAAATCTTCATAACTGGAGTGGTGTTTTCTACTTATTCAGGCTTCAGATTTGTGGAGCGGGTCATAATTAGGAATCTGGTCATTCTTTCCCCAACTCTGATTCAATTAGCCATATGTTGTAGGCAGCAAACACAGTGGCTGTCAAACTTCAGCAATTACCAAGGGGAAGAAAAGGTAGTGGGGTCAAGACTATGGACTTATAAAAAGCTCTTGAAGTGAAGGCGACTCCTAACTGTGGAGCATTAATCAGAATTTTGTCTGGCCATTCATCAGTCATCTCCATAGACCATCTCTGAAGATAGCAGCCTTTCATACATGTGGGACAGAGGAGCTGAGCTTCTGGAGCAAAGATATCAGAAAATGATACAAGTAAATATGCAATTCTATTCACAGTCTTCATCTCAACAATGAAGAAAAATCAATGGGTGTACAGAATACGGCCATTGTCCTCTTAAATGAAAGCTTTCTGAGAGGTAGTTTTTCTAAGTCTTCAGTCTAAATAAGTGATTTACTCTTTCAGGACCTCTGTATGCTTAATTGGGGGCTGTGTTGGGTCAAGTCCACAATGGGAAAGCCTTGGAAGGTCACCATTAAATTGATTTTACCTCAAAAAGGCAGAATTAAATTTAAACATTTGAAATTCAAAAGCCTTGTTAGTTCAGAACTTTTCTTCTCTGTTATGTGCTGATTTGTTAGAGAAATGGGATTGAAAGTCCTGGGGGTAGATAAAATTTTTAAAAAATAGTTAAAAGAAAATAAGTATTGAAGCATGTGATTCTTGAGAAAAAAACTTACATAATTACATAGGCTTTGTGAAGAAATCTACAGCTTTAAAAAAAAAACCTATTAATTTTTGGCTAACCTACCCATTCATGCGCTTCTCTATAGAAGAAGGAACTGAGTTATAATACAGCCACACTTCATTTAAAATAACATTTATTCAACAGCAGGTCTTCCTCCTAAGCTTCCTTCCTCATAGAAAAGGCTTATTATAAATCCCAGTAATTTTCCCATGAGTTCTACAAAGAGTGTTTCTTCGTGGTGGGTTTGAGGACTTCATTTACCGTAATTTAACTGTCTCAGACTATGTCACTTCAAATTGTTTCCCTCAGGATGTTGCTCTAGTCTGAAAATATCTTCATTAAGAGATTTCTTTAGTATTTACCTGAGAGTTAAAAATTCTGTCCTCCCCCCCAACTTTGACCACTGAACCTCATTCAAGAAGCCAGTATGCTCTAGTGTGAGAAAGGTGGCTGCCTTTTCTTCATAAAATAAATGACTTTTAGCTCAGTTGTACTGAGTGCATTAGAATTCCCTTTTGATTTCTTTAGTTTGATTTCCTTGTCTATAGGCAGCAGTTTTAAAATTTTGGTCAAGGAAAAGCCAAGGTTTAGTTGGGGGAAGGTGAAAGTGGGTGGTGAGGATTTTAAAATGTAGAGTAAACTTTTATTTTCTCATACCAAATGAGTTTTTTTTTTTTTTTTTTTTAACATTGAGAGGGTAAACATTTATTTGGTTGAATGAAAATTGAGAAAACCAGTGAAGCCACAAGAATATAGATGTGACCTTTAGAACTTTTTTCTTTTTGAGATTAACGAACTGGGAAAGCACCATGCTAAGAAATCAGGGCATAGATTTCTGACCCATTTAAGAACTCCTATCATAACATGTTAGCTTTATGCACTTCTACTTTAATTTTAATAACTTAATTGGAATGACAAGGGAGGTGAGGGTTGCCAAAGCCAATGAGTTAAATGCCCGTCGAGGAGGGCAGGCGGCTCAGTGGTAAAGAGATAACTCACGGTGCCTGGTTGCTGTGATGGGCTGCTGCGTGGGGTGCGGATCTTTGCTGCTGGATCCCTCATGGGTTTTGAGAGTGTGTGCGCATTGACAGTTCTCCTAAGGAAAGCAGAGAACTCCTATGGAGTTCCTAGAGGGTACACAGATAAAGCAGCTGGTGATAATTTTTTTTTTCAACTAGGAGAGTTTAAATTAAAACTGCATTTGCTTTGAAATGCTTGCTGTTCTTTGTCTCCTGAAAATCCTTACACTTCACCTTGCATAAAAAGAAAACTCTGAAGTCCTTCATTTAAATCAGTGAGATGGTAGCTTTAGTAAGGATTGCTATTATATAAGATTATTTAAGGTACAATACAAAGGCAAGGGCTGAATTTAACAGGCCATTTGCTGCAAGTAGCAGTGTCATTAGACATCACAACTGGTTCAGTTGAAGGTTTTTAAAAAGCTTTTAAAATTTGAAATTAAAACGTAC
Organism: Cynocephalus volans; assembly: GCF_027409185.1. NCBI lineage: Eukaryota > Metazoa > Chordata > Mammalia > Dermoptera > Cynocephalidae > Cynocephalus > Cynocephalus volans. The sequence continues at coordinate 93,621,146 of NC_084471.1, forward strand.
ACAAAAATGTACAAAACAAAAATGTGTGGCCTAATGATTTATCATAAAGCAAACACTCGTGTAACCACCACCCAGATCAAGAAATAGAATCTTACCAGCACCTTAGAAGTCCCTCCCATGGTTCCTCTCTCTGTCCTTGGCTATTGTTGTAATCGCTTCCTTGCTTGCTTTGTAGTTTTACCAGGTGTGCATCCCCAAACTCTATAGTTTAAGTTTTGTCTGTTCTAAATTGTAGAGTAAATGGAATCACACAGTTTGAATGCTTTTTCATGGCTGGCCTCTTTTGTTCAATATACAAGTATTTATGAAATTTATCCAGGTTTTGATTGTAACTATGGTTTTTCATTTTCACTGCTTTATAATCTTCCATTATAAATATACCTACAATTCATTTATCCATTTTACTGTTTATGGCCATTTGGGTACTTTCAGCTTGAGGCAAGAACAAATAGTAGCGTTAGGAACACTCTGCTACGTGTCTCTTGGTGCACGTGTGCACACATTGCTGTCGTAGCTGTTCCTGGGAGTGGAAGTGCTGGATCCTAGAATGTGCTTGTACTCAACTCTGCAGATACTGCCTGTCAAACAGCAGTGAAGGAGAGAGCTCCTGTGGCTCTGTGTTTGCCTCCATGCCTGACATTATCAGTCTTTTAAATTTTAGCCACACTCATTGGTTCATAGTGTTATCTCATTTACTTTTAGATTACATTTCCCTCGAGTTTACATTAACCCATGACTTGAGCGCCTTTTAGATGTTCCTATGTTCACTGGCCATTTGGATATCATCTTTTGTGGTGTGACTGCTCAAGTCTCTTGCCCACTTTTCTATTTGGTTGTTAGCCTTTACTATCATGGTTATTGATTTGTAGGACTGTTCACATATGTTAAAATATTGCCTCCTACTCTGTGACTTAATTTTTACTCTCTTATTGGTGTTTCAATAAACTTTAGTACAGTAGAGCTTATCAGTCTTTATGATTATGCATTTGGTGTCCTGCTTATGAAGTTGTTTCCTGCTGTGAAGTTGTTTCACAGGTCATGAAGATATTCTACTAACTTATGCTCTAGTAGCTTCAGAGTTTTGTTTTTCACATTTAAATTTGCAATCCATTGGAGTTGGTTTCTCTGAATGGTGTGTGATTGGGTTAAAGGTTCATTTTTCCCCCCTGTAGAGCTATCCAATATATTCAGTAACATTCATTATAACGTTATGCTTCCTCTACTGTTCTGAGATGCCGTCTTAGTCAAAATGCAGGAATCTATAAACACACAGAGCTATTTCTGGAATCTTGTTTTTACCCCATTGTTTTATTTATCTGTCCTTTCATCAATACCATGTTATCCTAATTACTGTCACATTAAGGGTGTATCAATGTCCCGTGGGATAAGTCCCCTTGTCATGTCCTTCTTCAAGAGTACCCTCTATTCTGAGTCCATTGCATTTCCATATATTTCCATTTTGGAATCAGGCTAGCCCATTGCATTTTAATATATTTCCATTTTAGGATCAGCTTTTCAAATACCATAAATGCAACAAAACAAATACAAATACACATAAACACACACATTAAGTATATGAACACACGTAATATAAAACGAATTAAAAACAGTTTGGGATTTTAGCTGGGATTGCATTAAAATTGACATCTTTACATTACTGAGTCTTCAAACTCATGAACATGGTATCTCTCTCCTTTTATTTAGGTCTTCTTTAATGTCTCTAAATAATGCTTTACAGGTTTCTGCAGAGAGGTCCTGTACGTCTTTTGGTAGATTTAATATTTGATAGCTTAATATTTTTGGCTTTATTATAATTATTGTATTTTATTTATATTTGGTATCATTTAAAAATTTTATTTTCTTTTTATTGCTGGTAAAATAAACACATTTGACAGCATCTAGAGTTTCTAGAAGATTACAGAGGAATATTCTTTATGACTTGTGGTAAGAAAAGAAATGCATTTGTATGTTTTATGTAGCAACCTTGCTGAACTCTCTTGTTAATGCTAACTATCTGTCATTCTTTTGGAATTTCTATGAACACACATATATATTATTTGAATTTTATCTCTTATTTCTTCCTTTCCAATCTTTTCCTCCTTCTTCATTTTCTTTCCTTTTACTTTTAAGGTATTAGCTATGCTCTCCTTCTGTACTGTCTGGGACCCTCTGTTCAGTGTCAAGTGGGAGTGATGTTATAGACATAAGTACTTGTCTTGTTCCAGATACCAGGAGGAAAGTATTCACCATTTTACTACTAAGCATAATGCTTGCTGTATGTTTCCTGTTGATACTCTGATACTCTTCACCAAAATAAGAAAATTCCCTTCTATACCTAGTTTGCTAAGAGTTTTTATTATGAATAGACTTTGAATTTTATTACAGTATTCTCCCATGTGTTTAGATGATCATATGATTTTTCTCTTTTATTCCATTAATGTGATAAATTGCATTGATTGATTTTTGAATCTTTAACCAACTTTGCATTCCTGAAATGAGCTCAAATTTTTATATTTTGCTAACCTTGATTTGTTAACATTTTGTTTAGGATTTTTCAATCTGTGTGCTGAGTGATATTGGCTTGGTCTTTTTCTTTCTCATAATGTTTTTGTCATGTTTCATCAAGGTTATGAAGCCCTCCCCAAAATGATGGGAAATAGTCCCTCACTTGATGTTCTCTAGAAAAGTCTGTTTAATGTTTGGTAGAATTCACCAGCAAAGCCATCTGGGCCTGTTGTCTTCTCTGTAGGAAGGAATTAAATTGAGAATCCAGTTTCTCTAATAAGCAACTTAGATTTTCTATTTTCTTGTGCTAGTTTTGGTAACTTTTGTTTTTATCCATTTCATCTAAATTTTAAAATTTATTGGTGTGAAGTGTTTTTTTAAAATAATATCCTTTTATGATTATTTTAAAGTCTGTATGATCTAAAGCAGGAGCTGGCAAACTATAGTTCTCAGGCCAAATCTGGCCCATGGCCTGTTTTTGTTTGGGCCAGTGAGCTAAGAATGGTTTTTATATTTTGAAAGAATCATTAAAAACAAAACAACAAAAACACAAGAATATGTGACAGAGGTCTTAATTTTGCTCTAAGCTTTAATATTTCCTTGGTTTAGAATTTTTTGTGATTTAATGTCCTATTCTTTTTCTAAATTCTTGAGAGCCCAATTTTTGTAAATATTCTATGTGTACTGGAAAAGGTCAGGTTTGCTATCACGTTATTCAAATCTTCTATAACCTTACTGATTTTTTTGTCTCTTTATTCTACTGGTTAGTAAGAGTTGTGCTAAAATCTCCCTCTTTTACTGTGAATTTGTACATTTCTCTTTGTAGTTCTGATAAATTTTTGATCAATGTTTTTTAAGGCAATGTTATTTAGAATTGTTATAGGCTCCTGGTGAATTGAATCTTTTATTGATATTAATTGGGATGGAGGGGAAGTACATTTTAAGCAGTGGGGACACTGTCACAAAGCGTTGATAAAAAATGTGAAACATATTCTGGGAGAGGAAATAAAACTATTTAATGATATTGTGAGGTCCATTTAGGGGGCAAAAAAAGGAGGCTTTAAGAATAGAAGGGGGGTTTATTTTGGTTTGCTTTAAGTGTCAAAGTGAGGAGTATGTATCTAAGCCATTCACAGACTTTTGAGTCCAGCTTTTCTCACCTAAATTCAAGTTTGCCACAGTCATATGCAATAAGAGAGACTTTGATTTCAGGCTTTCACATCTTTTCATACTTTTACCTTAAATAAACTATCTTAACCACTTAATCTTTAACATTCAATTTTTAGTAGGAATTCCATCATCTCACTTCATTTTTTCTCAGAAAACAGGGAAGCAGATTTTTATAAACAAAAATAATGAGCACTTGCTTATTATGCTTACATGAAAATGCTCATGCTGGGTTTCCTTTTGTTTGCTTCTGAACAATGACCTTTGAAAGGAAAACAACTGATAAAAACACAAAGTGAATGTCTTGCCTCAGAATTTGGCTCAGTGCCAGAGTTATATGTGCTCCAATTTACCTCAAAGAGTGGCTGCAGTAGGATTCTGATTTGTGGGACGCTAGGTTAGGATTCAGGGCCCATCCAGCTGTGCAGAAGTTGCAGAAAGACTTGCTCAACAGCACTAGAGTGGCAGCTGGCCGTGGGAGGGCACAGAGGAAGGGCCCTGCAGACTTTATGGTATGCAGATACTCATCTAGTGGACAGAAAGCTGCTCTGAACTTTAGCCTCAACTCCTGGCTCACCTAACAGCCACCAAATCAACCATATCTGCAATGATTTGTCAGAGACTGAACTGTTCATTTTTATTTCTGAACAGCATCCCCACCCCCAGCGGGTCCCAGCTGGGATGGGACACTGGTGTCCTATCTGACAGGAGCAGTATCTATTACCTGACTGGTTCTGTTCCCTGCTCAACCATTTAGGTGTAAGGAGGCCATAGATAAATTGCTTTATCTGTCTCTGCTTTCATTTCTATATCTGTAATCTGAAGATAATAGAGTTATACCTATTCCTAACACACTTTAGTGACACACTTGTGAAGATAAATGGAGGTTGAATTGTAATGTGTCTGCAAAGTCCCAAGAGCTCTGGGAATAAAGGCCATATACAAATAAAAATGTATGACGAATGCCTGAATTTTAATAAAATCTTTTATATTTTACCTTCATGGCACAATAGAAAGTCATAACTGTTGCATATGGAACATATCTTTTTTTTCTCTCTCTGCCCTGCCCAAAATAACATTTTCCAAACTAAGTTCGATCTCAGGAAATAACCACAAAGAAGATAAAGCTTGTCTCTGTCCTTCCAGGTTTGCCTTTTTGCCCCCTTTTTCTTCTCAGGTGATGCATTTATGCCGCTATTCCAAATGCATGCAGGGCTTTCATGGACTTTCTACCCCCATTAAGATTCACTCTTAGTCAAGGACTTAATAAAATTATCCATTGAGGTATAAATAACTGACAAGCCTAATGTGTTATCTTTCAGCACTTTACAAAATTTGAAACCGGGCATTCTTTAGCCAAAGGATTTCATCTAAAATTGGAAGTTTGGGACCGGCCCATGGCTCACTTGGGAGAGTGTGGCGCTGATGACACCAAGGCCATGGGTTTGAATCCCTATATAGGGATGGCCAGTTCACTCACATGGAGAGCGTGGTGCTGACAACACCAAGTCAAGCGTTAAGATCCCCTTACCGGTCATCTTTAAAAAAACAAAAAACAAAAAGAATGGGAAGTTTGGATTTCAATCTAAGTATGGCAGGTGGGGTGGTGGAAGGTGGTAGAGACAAAGGCACAAAGGCAATTGGCAAGTCAGAGCTTCTGGGATCTTACTGCACAGGTACAGATGTTAAAAAGTTAACTCCAGTGTTAAACACTTTACGTAATGTTTATATGCTAAGCCATATTTATACACTATCAAATGCAATCCTCACTGAAGCAGATAATATTTGCTGTTTTATAGAGGAGGGTACTGAAGTTTGAAGAGATTAAATAACTGTCTGAGGTCACACACCTGCAAAGTAGCTGAGCTGAGCTCAAATTTGAACCTAAGCTTGTTTGACTCCAAAGTGCTTTTCTTGCTGCATAGAATAACAAAACAAATCATAAATATGTAGCACTATGCCTAGGATTAACTCTGGTCTCACCTCCTTTTCTTTCGTTCATGCTGCTTAAGAACACATTTTTTAGTGCTAGCAGGTCTCCATGTCCCTGACTCTGTAATTTTGGCCACTAAAATAGACATGCATGTTCTCCAGAAATAATTATATTGTGGCAAAATGTCAAAATAGAGTTTTGGTATCTTCTGAATACTTTTCAGTATCTCACCAACTTTAGTGATAAGTGTATTTTAATTAAAAATTAGGAAAATAATGTTAATGTTGTAATAATGCATTTATGTGTAACCCAATCTGAAGGTCTTTTTAAAATCAGCAATTTCCTTGACTGCAGCATTTTTCTTGAATCTCTCTTTACTTACATTGTGTGTTTTCTTAGTTCTCCTGATGCTTCTTCAGCCAGTTGCCCTGTTATTTTTTGCTGCCTCTTCTCTCTCTTCAACATGTGTGTCTCCCAGAGCTCTTATATAAGAATTCTGCTATTTTTTTTTCTATTCTTGATAAATGCTCCTTAGGCATGAATCATTTCTCATAGTCTCAATTACAGTTTTTACGTTGGTTTTAATTTCTCTCCAGCATGAACCTTGATTCAGGTAATTCAGGTTTGGATTTCCATTCATTATTCCATGCTTTTCTGTATGCTTATGCTCATCTCTCTCTCTCACACACACACACACACACACACACACACACACACACACACACACACACGCACGCACGCACCCATTCAGTCCAAGCTATGTGTTGCCCACGGTATGGTAAATCACAACATGGAATTCACCATCTTTGAGTGTTTTTCCTATAATGTAAAAAAAAAACCAAACTAAAGTAGCAGAGATATATACCAAAAGTAATATTCTAATTAAATTTGTGATACATAGTGAAGTTTGTCCATAAAGTTAATAACCAGTGTTAACCAAGTGGAGCCACTGTGAAAATTTGTCTATGGGTGCACACTTTTGTTTTCTTGTACTGTCTTCTCTCACCCATGGTTTCTTTCTGCTCGCTTATAGTTCTTGGCTCACTGTCGCTTCATGACTCAGCTGCCCATCAAGAAAAGTATTAACTGGGACCACTGATGACATGTCCTCTTGTCATGTCCACTCACCCCACTGCCATTACTCTGCTCATTCACTTTTTTATCCAACACTCTCTTTAAGCTAGAGCAACTTTGGAATTGTTCAGGCTTCAGATTATGTCAAGTTTAAAACCCCTGGTTTTATCTATTAATATTCTCCTTAACTCTATATGAAAGTGGAGGGACCAGTCTCTCACATCATTGACTGCCCCCTTTTCTTTTAAAAATTGGCTCTCATTTTCCCAGAACATAATGAAATGATTTAAAAGAGAAAATAGCTTAAAAATTTGTTTCTTTACAAGTTGTGTGGTCTATTTCTCCATGTAGCAGAGAAACATCTTATCGGGTATTCCTCTTACATGTAGTTCCACCGAAATAAAAAATAGTCTGCAAATTATCTTTTGGAGACTCACTGTTATCTCCGGGGTATTGCATCAGTTACTTCAACTGTGATCAACAGAAACTGACTACTGTTACCTAAACAAAAGTGAACTTATTTAAGCTGTGGTGGCAGGGTTGGGACAGGTGTGGTGCTTGCATAGGTAGGGATAACAGGCTAGAAGGCTGCAAGGCAAGGCTTGGGAACAGAGAAGAGCAGAGGAAGATCTAAAGATCAAGAAGAGGGAAGAACAGCAACCATCCTATGGCAAAAATGCCTGTTTAGTGCATCTCTTCTCTTTTGCTGCCACTGAAACGAAATCATCTCTACAAATCATCTATTCATTCTTGCATTACTTATTCAACATTCATAGTCCCAGGAGAGAGAAGCTGATTGGCTGGGGTTAAGCTGCACATCTGACCCTTGGGTCTACTAGAAAAAGGACCTGGGACCCTTGATTTCCAGAGATATGCAACTGCTGTTCCCACACGACCACATGCAGTGAGGAAGAGGCATTTTCCCAAAAGGAAATCAGGGGGTGGTGAATGGATTGGGAAGCCAATAAAGACCAATGTCCACTAAGGAACTAGTATTTTGGACTGAGTTGTTCACCAGCTGAAATATTGTAGGGAAGGAGTGTCTAAAGAGAACTTTATGAATCAATCAAATAGTATTCGTTAAGTACTTATTTGCCATAAGAAATAACTCTAAATAGCAATATGTCTCCCCAAAAGAATATATGATAGTATACACAAACAAGTAGGCATAAGAGATGGTCTCTTTGTTTTTTCATTGTGTTTTACATTATCTATAGAGCTGCTGTAGAGATGGAGAAAGGAGGAGAGAGGAGAGGGAGTGAGTTGGAATGGGAGAAAAAGACAAGAGCGGCTACATGGGGAACAGGTACAGGTGTGTCAGTGTTTGACATACGTCATCCACAGATCCAGTATTTTGTGGAAACTCAGAATTGCTTTTCAAACCTTTTAGGGAATCTCCTTCATTTTTTTCTCGATTCAACTTCCTTCTCTCAAACAGCTGGGGCTTTCTGCATATTGGATCAAGCATTCAACTAGGTGGAAGAGCCACATATTTTTACTATCGACTCTTAAGCAATTTCTTTCCCCATCAAAACCGTTTTATGCATGCTGCTCATGGGTTGCAGTGGTAATAAAGATTCATTTTTCAGGAGAGAACATCAAAATTAAGAGAATTGTAAAACCATTCAGCATCCATCCTTCTTTTTATCATTAGCAAGAAATGGGCTGAGGGCAAGATAAAGGGCATATATTCCTGACATCTTTTCTTTGAATTCCTTTTTATTTTATTTTTTTTGGAGATGACAAGGCAGATTTGGCTGTTTCTGTCTAATTTGACAAACTGAATACTGTCAGGCAGATGTCTTCACTCAGTCTGTGTAGGAAGAGGGAGGAGAATTAAAGGAAAGAAGTAGTGAGCGTTCCTTCTGGTACTCCGGATAGGTGTCAGATAGCTTGCAGGATGATCTACGAGTACGAGAGTAGCTTATAGTACTTTATGTAAAATGGTAATTTTTTATTAGGATTAAAAACACCTGTGACAGACATCTTTTGGGGCCTGACACTTCATTTTGTAGTCTTGGAATATGCACTGATATGATCCACTTCAGAAAGCAATAACAATTGCGGTATTTAGGGCATGAAGCATAGTAGATGGATATGTGGCAATCAGAGGGGGTTAGTCAACGTGCATAAGACTGAATATGAGCTGGAATAATATCCCCGCCTATAGTAAGGTTTGATATAAAAGAGATCTACCAGTTAAGTCATTTCTGTCAGCAATATCTATTTAATTTCAACCTTGTCCATTACAAGTAGAGGAGACTAACTAAATGTGAGTCCTTTTGCCGCTCAGTATTCCTTTTCTCCTTCTTCTTTCTCTACTCCCAGTTGGAAGATCAAAATAGTCTTGCCTCTATAATTTCTTAGATTTGCTTCTTTCATGTTCTTAGAAGCTTACTGAATACTCCTCAGGATTTATTCATGTTTTTGATTCTTTTCAAGTTCTCTCACATCCTTTACATAGGTCATATTATAATTTTTCTTTAAGCAGCAAAGCATCTCAGTAACTCCTGAGGCAGCTTTCTTTCTGTAAGCATCTAGGTTACCTCAGCAGGACAGGGCAAGAAAATGGTGTCACAGCAAGAAGCTTATATTATGCTAGTTAAGTACTGGGAATGACCAGTAGTGTCCAATCAGAGGCAGGAGACAAAACAAGAGTGACAGCTATTTTGGACAAATTCCTGCTCTATTAATTCAGTAATACATCGTGATAACTATTATGCATCCTGAAGAGTAAACTGCACGTGACCAAATTATGCCTCTCAGTCATCATGATAATGTAGGAGGACATTGTAAGAGCAGCAGCTATAAAATGCCGTGTACTATCTGAGCAACTAAAGATTCAGGGTTAAGAAAATAGTGCTGCCAGGAAGAACCATTTTTCTTTTTTCCCCTCCTTTTTTCTACCTTTTAAAAGTGTTGTTTCCTTCCCAAACCACTAGGAAAATGCCTTCTGTACATTCTTAGCACTGCATCTGATCCTTCTCTTCTCCAGGTAGTACAAATCTTAAGAATGAAGTAGAGAAAATACTGTAACACTTTGGAATAGCACAAGGAGATGGATCAGGGAGTATTGTCACATCTAAAACTAAATAGACTAATTGGGGTAGGGATGAAGGAGGCAAGGAAGTAATGGACGATGATAAGTCATGTTAAAACAAAGCACATAAAAATATGGAATAAAATAAATTTAATGTAAAGGGTTCTCATTTAAAATTACTTCTACTATGTCAGAAAACCTTTACCGATTTATAGATGTCAAACAAGAGATTAAAGATAATGCACTTACAATATTACTGCATTCAGTCAACAAAATCTATTGAACGTTCATACACCAGGTATTGTTCTAGTTACTGGTGGACACAGCAGGGAACAAAACAAAGTCCTTGCTCTCTTGGAGCTTATATTGCAGTGGTAGTGAGAACATATAGACAACAATGAAGCAAGTAAATATATAGTATGGAAGATGGAAAGGAGAGCTAAAGAGAAAAATAGCTCAAGGAAGCGGGAGAGGAGTATAGGACTGGCCAAGAGAATCCCCAGTGAGAAGGTGGCATCTGAACAGAGACCTGCAGGAAGTGAGGGAGCTGTCTGTATAGAAACCTGGGCAGTGTCCAGGCAGAGGACTCAGCAAGTGCAAAATCCCCAAGGAAGGAGAACGTGTTTGGTGTGTTTGAGGAAAGGCAAGGAAATCCTGTGGCTGGGCCTGAGTAATACGAAGGAGAGTGGTAGGAGATGAGGTCAGAGGGATAGGTGGGTGGGTGGGGGCGGGGCAGATCAGATCATGTGAGTCTCCATGTAGCACTTAATGCTTTAAAAGATCAGCTGGCTGCTATTTTGAGTATATGCTGTTGGGGCTGGGGACAGGGCAGAATTAGGTAGATAGTATAATAATTAAAGCTAGAGATGATGTGACTTGGACTAGATTTCATATCAGTTGAGGTAGTAGGAAGTGGTTGGCTGTGTGTAAATGAAACTTCTATGAACATTTATGTACAAGTCTTTGTATGAACATATGCTTACATTTCTCCTGGGTAGATACCTTGGAGTGAAATAGCTTGATCACATGCTAAATGTATATTTAACATTTTAAGAATCTGCTAAACTGTTTCCAAAGTGGTTAGTCCATTTTACATTCCCACCACTGGTATCTGAGAGTTCAAGTACATAGCCCCACATCCTTGCTAACACTTTTTATAGGCTTTTTAATTTTGGCAATTCTAATAGGTGTGATGTGGTGGTATCTCATTGTGGTTTTAATTTTCATTTCCTTAATGACTAACGATGTTTGAGTGTCATTTCATGTGTTTATTTGTCATCCATATATCTTTGATGAAATATCCGTTCAAATCTTTTGCCTATTTAAAAAAATCGGATTCTTTTCTCGTTGCTTTTTGATGTAAATTTTTATCAGATATGTGATTTGCAAATATTTTCTCCCAGTTTTTTTTTTTAAAAAAATTCTTTTAACAGTTATTTTTGAGGAGCTGGAGTTCTTAATTTCAAAATAAAAATTAAAAACGAAAAAAATTGGGGTCCAGTATTCAGTCCAGGGTTACATGTTGCACTTAGTTATCACATCTCTTTAGGCTCATTTAATCTGGAACAATTTTCAGTCTGCTGTAGTCTTTCACATCCTTGATAGTTCTAAAGAATACAGGCCAGTTATTTTGCAGAATGTTTCTCAGTTTGAGTTTGTTTCATGTTTAATGTTTAATTGAAGTTCCGCATTTTTGGCAGGAATACCACAGAATTGGTATTGTTTACTTCTCAGTGTATTATACCACGAGGCACATACATTTGATTAGTCTTAATACTGGTGATGTTAATTTAACCTTGGGTACTTGGTTAAAAGTGTTCTCCATTGCAAAGTTTCCGTTTTTCTCCTTTTAATTAACAAGCATTTTCTGGGGAGATAGTATATTGCAGGACTATATAGATCTCTGATTCATCATCAACCTTTGACCCACTGGTTTTAAGTATCCATTGATCATTTTTGCCTAAATCAACTGTTATAATATTTGCCATTTAAAAGCTTTCCTTGAAAAAACTGCAGATGTCTCTAACATTGCTGGTTTTGCCACCTTGCTGGAAATATCAGACTCAAATTACGAGAGGAGCAAGAAGAATTTCTCGAAGAAGAATTAGAGGAGGAAACTGTGATTTTGACTTTGGTTCCAGCTACAGAGGAACCTGAAAAAGAATAAGTAGAACCAAGTGTTTCTTCAACTTCTGATGTCAAACCAAAGAGGCCCAGGAAAAATAATAAAGTTTATCTTCCTAAACCAGGTGAACAATTCAAAGCTCCTCCAAAACCTATGTATAAAATACCAAGCCTTCCCTGTTGGCAATTTTGCCTCCAATTAGTGAGGTGCATTGGGACACCTTGCAGGACTAGTGCCAACAATTTAGTTTGAGTACCAATGATGAGAAAACAGAAGTTTACCCGAGGCTCTAGAAACATGCTTACCCTGAACAAAAACATGCTATTCCTGAAACACCTTGGGAGGCCAAACTGCTTTCAAGGAAATGCAAGGCAGTGACCAAGAGATCAAGGTTTCATGAAAGCTGTGAGATGAGTGAGAGAGAGGAAAAGACAAACACAGTGGAAGTGGTAACTGCAGCTCAGGAAGCCATGCTGGCATCCTGGGGAAGAATTGCTGCGAGGGCCGTTCAGCCCATGGCTGAGAACTCGCGGCCCATTTCTGCGTTTGTCGAGGCCTTTTTGCTGCAAGCCTCTGGTGTCAGGTGGTGTGTGGTCCCATGGCAGACTTCTCTCTGCAGATGCAGAGGGGTAGGTTTGTCTGCAGTTCCATGTGGGTCAGGTCTGGCTTCCTGACACTCCCGAGAGGATGATTTCTTTCTTCCTGTTACCAGCCTGCTCTTTCCCATCCCCAGGCCAAGAAGATAATATGTTGTGCCTTGAATGTGCTAAGATGAATAAGATAATGAAAAGATTAATTACTATGGAGAAGCAGCAGTCTGCCACCCCGAGAGATGCTTTATTATTTATGCTTAAGTATTATTTTGAGCTAAAGGCAATTGAGAAGAGGCAGATGCAAGAAACTCTCTCTGCCTTTCCACTGCTGTACCTGTCTACCCCCCACTTAGATTCGATAAGTGTTAATATCTTTCTCTGTTTGATATATTATTGTGACACATGTAAATACAATTTTTATTAAATCATTTTTAAGTAAAAATAAATAAATAAATAAAAGCTTTCCTTTCCTTCCTTCCCTCCCTTCCCTTTCCTTCTTTTTCCTTACTCCCTTCCTCTCTCTCAATCTTCCTTCCTTCCCTCCTTTATATGTTTTCTCTATTAATATGAATTTATTTCCTTTAATGGGTTTTAATTTAATTATTTTCTTGCTGAAAATATCCCACATTTGGCTGTATAAGATCTTTTCAAACTGGCTCCTGTGGTTTTTGACATCCCCATCATTTTTGAACCAATTCCTTACTTTCTGCCACAATAATATGTTCCAGGTTCATCTTATACTTCCTCTGTCCCAGGCTAGAATCAGCCATTTGTCTAAGGAGCCTTGGTTCTTTTTATTGGAAATTGTATGTAGAAGCCAAACTCTGGGCGTGGTCTCATTGCTACTGGGGAGTGATTACTTCTAGGATTTCTCAGCGGACAGTGCTAAGAAATATGTCTGTACACACACACACACACATACATACACACACACCCCCTCCATCTATCCCTTTACCTCTCTCCCTCTTTCATAATGCATACTAAAAACCATATGTTCAATGTTTAATTACAGTTTGTTGCCTTTTGAATGAAGGTGTAGTGTCAAAATGCTGTATTCAAAAATTACTTGAATTGCCCCTTCCTGCCCTACACATGCAGTGAGTTTGTTTTATTCTTTTGAAATATAACGAGATTCATTTGTTCTCATTTGTATTCTCTTTTAGGAATAAAATGCATTTTTTAATGTATTATTTTTTATGACTATTAATACATTAACGTAGTTCAAAAGCCAAAGTGATAAAAACGATAGAGAAATATCACTCCTCCCACCTATTCTATCTTGTTTCTATCTCAGAATCATTTTTTAAAGGTTTAAATCCCTGCTATGAATCAGCTGAAATAGCTACAGATAAGGAGTCATCAATTTTCTGAAGCTACTTAAGTAGTACTATAGTAGTAACCACTCACTGTCCAAACTCCTGGAAGGCTCTGTGGGATCTGACTTCTGCCTCCCTTTGTCCTCTGCCGTGCCCCTCCTTGGTCACTGTGCTCCAACCACCCCAGCTTTCTTTCCTTTCTTTGAGTGATTATGCTCCTTGCTTTCCTAAGACCTTCTCACATACCACACCCTCCACCCGCAATACTTACTTCCTCCTCTTCACGATGTTAATAATAATAATTTACACATCAGGCCCAAATCAAATGCCGTTTTCTCAGGGAAGCCTTCTCTGCCTCTTCTCTCCTCCTGCGCCAGTAAAAAACAAACTAGATCAGATCTTGTCAGTTTATCCTCACAATCTTCCTTTTAAAATATACTTTAAATATATCTTAAAGTATTGTTAAAGTATATTATAAATAATATTTATTTATTGGATTATCTGAATCATGGCTGTCTGGAATACCGTCCTGCAGGTTCCATGCACAGCAAATATTTATTGAATTAATAAATGAGCAATTGGAAAAACTGTGGAGTTTAAGTAGTTTCAGAAGATGGATGACTTTCTGTGAGCAGATATGTTAGCTGATTCATAGTTATTTTATTTTATTTACAAATTCATGTTTGTTTATGTGTCCCACCACAGTTATGTACAAAATCAGTGTGGCCTTAGATAATCAACAACTGAAAGTTGGAATTTTATTGGCAAATTCCAATTCATACCTTTTAAATAACAAAAGTATAGGAAAAGAAGATATTTAAGGAAAGAAAGGTAGATAAGTGAAATAATTACTGTAGTTTCTTGTTGCAAAGTATAGAAAGTAAACGGAGCAAAATGAGAGACAGATAAAGACTTTATTTGACATAACACAAATCAGCTATTTTGGTATATGACTGAAATTACTTTTTATTATTTTTGCCATGTTTTTCAATATATTTGCAAATATGCTTATAGACCATAATACAGAATAAATGTCTTTAATGTCTATGGTTTATATATATAATTTACTCCACAATACATCAAAGCAACAATTTTGTTTTGAAAAATCAAGTTTGGTTGTACACAGAACTTTACTGTGAAGCAAATAGACCGTGTTCACATGGCCTTATTATTCTGTAAAATTTGCATGTGTTAACCGCAATTGATTAAGACTGCTGTCTCACTCAGACTTTTCCTCCCTCATATTTCCTTTGGTGTCTGGCATTTTGGGAAGAGTAATTAGGCATTTCTTTGAAGGAATTACTTCCAAAACTTCTTTTGCCCACGTGGCATTATGACATGAAGGTGCAAGGCCAAAAATCATATTGTGATATTGATACTGGAGGAGAGGTTCTGGGGAGTCCCAATAGCCAGCCCCAACCTCCTATGACTCCACCATAGGAAAGAAGTCAAGAGCAGAGTCACAGTAGAGAGTGAGAACAGGTTTAATGTAACAGATAAATACAAGTTCCACAGAGAGAGCGTGGTCTAGCTCCAGGGACTGGGCAGGGCCCACACCAACTTTAACACAAAAGTAAGAAATACACACTTAAAGTTTAGTACAGAGTGCAGGCTGGCTCAAGAGAGTGTGCAGCTACTTGCTGAAAGTAAGTTTGATACAAAAAAAAGAAATACACACTCTGTAGACAGAGTTTGGGCTGGCCCCAGAGACAGTGAGCAATAGCCCCTCCTTCTGCTGGGATTCCGCTTTTATAGTTTCACGATCTAATACATATTCATGTTACCTAATGAATATTCAACTAAGGGGGTGGCTACCTGTTATGTAACATAGTCTTGCACATGCTTGGTTATTTTCTTTTTAGGGCATGTTCATTGGTCAAATTCTGTCACATGCACTGAACATATTCAAGAATATTCTGTGCTTTTTAGCACCCCTAGTGCAAAGTCATTCAAAGGATAAACTCCCTTCTAATGAGCATGCTCGGTCACTGGGGTCATATATGCCTGTATACATTTCTTTTACTAATCATGCTTAGCTACCAGATTTGCATAAGTCTGCCCCTTGTGGGGCACAGTCTCCACATGTTGGTACCAAAAATAGGTCCAACAAACAAAAGCTTCTCCAAGGGAGGGCTTAGAGGAGGGGCCTGAGACCTTTGAGAGTGGCTTGACATCCAAAGGTGTGTCCGGAAACCCAAACCCAGGACACTGAGCACCTCCTATCTCAATATGAGTGTGTTCCAAAGCACTAGGCACTGAAGTATGTGGACAGTGAAAGACAAAAAAGATTTAAAAAGTACAAAGCCAGAAGCTAGTCTTTGAAAAGTTGTTCTAATCATCTGAAGTACAGAATTATAAGCAGAACATTTTCTTATCATCACCTAATCAAAATGGACATTCTCTCCTGCCAGGAATATACTTAATAATGCAGAGTGTACGATGATACACAAACATATTTTTTTCTTTTTTGTATGAGAATCATGCACAACAAAATTTATCTAATTCTTGTGTTTTTACATCACAAACTTTTTTAAAAAGTAGCTGGCTGTGCAGGAATCCAAACCCTTGACCTTGGTGTTATCAATACCATGCTCTAAAACAATTGAGCTAAGCAGCCAGCCCATATTCATCATGCACTTTAAGAGTATTACAGGGAGTACATCTCTTAGTGTACTGCATGTTGTAATCCAATATGTCAGATCACTTAGAGTATTGCACATATCTTGTCCTTATAAAGTTGAGTGGTTCCAGATGAGGCAGCACACAAAATTGCTAACGATGTAGCAATATAGACTGATAACAAGTGATCCAGTGACAAAATTCCTACACAAACTCATCAATATAGTCAATACTAGTAGAGAGCAGTTTGATTACATTTATGCAGCTCAATATAATGTAGCGACAATTTAAAACTATTTGAATTCCTCTCATGTTACAGTTAGTTTTGTATATATTTTTCAGAGTATGATGCCAAAAAAATAGAAAAAACCCTATAAGAGAGGCTTATCAGGCAATTAATTAATAAGATATGTTATTTTTCTGTGTTGTGTGATGTTTAATGTATTTATTTATCTATTTATTTATTTTTTAAAAGATGACTAGTAAGGGGATCTAAACCCTTGACTCAGTGTTATCAGCACCACAGTCCCCCAAGTGAGCCACGGGCTGGCCCAATGTATGTATTGATTATTAAAATTTGTTGTGATTTATTTTCTCTTCCCAAACATTATTCACTTTGTTCCCAATTTTGTGTTTGTAACTTTGTGTTCTTTTTCATGAAGAATGCCTCTTCAAATTGGAACACTTTAGGCCCTCCAAAACTTGACTTCCCTTGGTTAGATAAATCAAAATGTTTATGTCTATGAAAGCCAGGTGTGGCGAGCTACTACTTCCAAAATACTCAAAGCAATGATTTTTCTGTTAATTACTTTGATAATTAAAAACACACACATGCACATAAACACATTGCCCTTCCTCAACTTTGTTCTCCAATATTTATGAGATAACTCCATTCATGTTGCATGTGATATCAACTTCTATTTATGTTATATATGATTGAATTTTAAATTCACAGAAACTGGGCCAACAGAGAACTTTTAACCACCCCATCCTTCAAAGATGGGTCTTTTGAAATTACCTTTGTCAAAGGTAGGCAGCGTCCATTGGAAGACAAGCCAGAGCTTTGAGCCAGCTCAGAAAAACAGAGGTAGATGGAGCTAGATTGAGGACTAAAACAAAAGAAGTGAACTTAGCAAGAATCCTAATTTATAGAAATAGATAACTACCAGTATTGGTTTAAAAAATTTAGCTAGATGATATCAGATGCCTAGGAATAATGTACTGAATAAAAAAAAAAAATCACTGAGTTTAGTTTGAGAAATTATGAGAGCCATTGTCTTACGCATCTATGTAAAAACCAAACCAAACCAAAACAAACAAATAAACAAAAAACCCCAAAGAAGATGAATAGAAGACAAAAGATGAACTGAATGGCTGGAGTATTATTGGGTAGGAAGTTCTCTTGGATGTTATTTGAAAAGCACAACTGGTTCCCTCCTGATCAATGTGCTATGAGAAGTCAAAGCTTCTCGTACTTGTTTTTCTCTAGCTTCAGGTTTTGGTCTCCCTTCCACTGTGCTCATATATCTGGTGAGCAGAAACAACATTGTTCTTTCATAATTCCCACAGAGGCTTTGCCACTGGATCTCTTTGAGGTTACAACTCACCTCTCCTTTTGGGGCTTATTAATTTCTGCGTTGGTGGAGCTGGGAGTTGCAATTTGCAGCTGGCAGCTCAAGTGTCTGAAGTTCTTTGATGTTTTCATCAAGGCAGAAAATTAAACTAATCGGCAGGTTAGGAAATACGTGCTCCAAGAGCACTTGGGAGAAAGGATACAGGAAATCCCAAACTTGAGGACAAGGCACAAAGTTCTAAAGTAGTCAAGTTAATAGTATGGTTGGGAACTCCAAGACAGCATAAAAACCTACTAAATAAAAACACCTGAAGCTTCCATATTCACTCTCATACATCTTTTTACTATCCCATGTCATTTAAAAGATAATAGTATTCTTTAGAATTTCTGACAGCCATTAGGTTAACAGGAAATAATGGAAAGCTAGTACATCAAAAACTTGATAATTCTGAGTTGCATCAAGAAAGAGAGAGTGAGTATTTTAGCAAAACATCATGAAGTCTGTGCTTGACAAATTCCCTCCTCTGGAGAGCTGTAAAAATATGACCCAATCTGCTGAGTGTCACGTGATGCTTGTTTTGAAAATATTTTGCATTTCTTAGATGAAGGACACGCTTTAACACTTTAGATTACAATAACATGGGCTTGTATTCCAGGTACTTCATTTCACATCAGTCTCACAACTCGGCAGAACCATTTTCACCCAATCAGTGTTTGTTCTGGTCACCCTGAGAATTCTATTTTTAGAAAAAGGTATTTAAAAAGGAACCACAAACAGAAATTTAAAAAGATATTATCTTAAAACCTATTAAAGTTTCTCACATGTCTGTTTTAGGAAATGAGATACTAGTTAATTTCTGTGAAAGGTTCTATCTTGCCTGGAGTAGAAAAGCAAAAAGAGGAAACAAAAGAAAAGGAGATGTACCATGGCCAACTCAGAGAAAACTTTTCTCCTCTCTTTTCTGTCAGGAGTAGAGAAAGGTTCAGGGTAGAGAATTATTTGTTGCATCCTGATAGTATTATATTTAACATTTTGACTTAATTTTTACCCATGAGCTTAAAAGCCTCTTTTTGTTTTTTTGTGACCGGTAAGGGGATCGCAACACTTGGCTTGGTGTCGTCTGCACTGCGCTCAGCTAGTGAGCGCACCGGCCATCCCTATATAGGATCCGAACCCGCGGCAGGAGCACTGCTGCGCTCCCAAGCGCAGCACTCTCCCGAGTGCGCCACGCGGCCGGCCCAAAAGCCTCTTTTTGAAGAAAGAAAGAAAACCTGCATACCCAGAAATGCTTATTAAATCTAACAGCACACCTGCTACAGATTAAATGCCAGTAACCTCCTTGACTCATAGCACTGTTCACATCCCAATCTCTTCTTTACCAAGGTATATCATTTTTACTACAGGAAATCCGATAAACATGGGACTTAGACATGCAGGTCAGTTAAAAACAAACAAACCTAAACAATTAAATATTTTTGTGAAAAACGTTTGAGCTTGCAAAGCTTACCATACTTGTTGCCATACAACACGATTCTGATTCTTTCGACAGCCGTGTGCGTCTGTGCCTACAGAGCACCGGAATGGTACTTTCAGTGGAATTAAAAGAAACATCTTCATTATCTCATAAGAGTAGGCAAGCTCTCTTCTGCTAACTAGAAGATCTTCTAGATAGATACTTCACCATTGTAAGCTATTTATTGTAGTTTATTTTTATTATTCCAGTCTCTGCAGCTCAGAGGCATTTTTGGAGAGGGTTGCAGAGGGAGCAGGTAAGGACTCTGACCTAAGGCAGAGCTGAAAGCAGTGACCTAAGGCAGAGCTGAAAGCAGTGAGAGAAAGAACAGCTGAAGTTGAAGCAGCTGGTGGATAAGAGCTCTATCTGGGAAGGCACTGCTGTCCTCGCAGCCCCATCCAATGTGTAGTGAATGACTGTGCAATTTAGGGGCTGGTGAAGTGAGGCAGACATCCAGGCAGGTTTTAGGGGAAAGCTCCAGTCCTGTGTAGTGAATGGAGGGCAAAAGGGAACACTGAAACAGTAGCCAGCACATGGCCCAAGCCAATGCAGCTGCAGGGGGAGGAGGGAGAGACTGTGGTCTAATGGCCTTGGACATGCCAGGCACAGGACATCAAACTTAGAGTAGCAAGACACATTTTAGACTCTGCAGCTTGGTACACTCAAGCCCAGTTCTATATAGAGTCTGTTCTGGTTAAATTTATTTCTGGAACTTAAGTTGTTGATGTGAGGGCCTGAAACTGAGAAATTGGGTGAAGTTTCTGATAAATACACTTATATGGTGTCTGGCTTTGACAAAAGCTACTGCAAGGCTAATGTCTCGAATCCTGCTCACAGCGCCAATTGTCTAGCTCTTAATCCTGTTTGTGATGCCAACTGTAAAGCTAGGCGACCACGCTAGTTGTCGTGGCTCTTTTGCCTGCCAATGATCCTGCACCAACTGGGCTGATGGTTGAGCTAGGGCTGGGTCTGGAGCTCCCAGAACCCTCAAGCCCATTCACAGACTCGGTCACAAACCCTTCACATGCCAGGCTGGGTCACCAGACCCCTCCATGCAGGTCTATATGCTAGACAATGGGCCACACGGTCCTTGGAAGCTGCAGGTCTGGGAAAAGACATGGCTGTGCAGGGCGGGCACCCAAGGCAGTAAAATACCAGCCAAAGTGGCACCACCTTGCAGGCACACTTACTCCACCCACACACATACAATGTTTACCAAACAACCCTGAACCGGCTCGAAGGCAAGGGGAACCTGACCAAATTGTTCCATTTTCTCAACATGTGGTCTCCTAAAATCTGCTTCTGTACCATTCCAATCTATTTTTCAACAAATCAGAGAGGTCTTTAAGAATACGTCTGATTATTTTACTTCCATCCCACCCTTTTTAAGTTCTGCCAATGGCGTTCCTTTGGACTTCAGGCTGGCACCAGAGTTTAACATGGCCTACGGATCTCTGCAAACATGATAGCACTTTACTAATCCAACCAGCCACTCTCCCTGTTGATTTCTGCCCTCCAGGCACAGTGGCATTTTCCTTGCTATTTAGTGACCATGTTCTTGCTTTACACTCTCTACTCTGCCTGCATTTCTCTTCCCCATTTATCTGCAGAAGAAGAAACTTGTCCTTCAGCTCTCAAGTCAGGGCTGGCTATAGTGTGGTGTTATAACATCAAGGTCAAGTGTTCCTGCCAAAACAAAAAAAAGCCCACAAGCCGAGAGTTATTGTTTAATGTTTATCTCCCCTGCTAATACTGCAAGCTTTGCTAGACTAAGACCAAACCCACGTTGCATTCCATCGTATACTCAGTGCCTACCTACTCTAAGACCTTTTGCAAAGTAAGTGCTTGGTAAACAGTTACTGAATGGCTGAATACACGAAATAAGGATTGAGCATCTCACCATCCTATCTTAAATCACAATAGAGTTGAGTCTACATGGCCCACTTGTAAAGCCAGCCCACTATAAGGATGAGTCTTAGCAAAGCATTGTATTGCTTTCACATGATATTACATCACATAGTGTAACATAACAATGACAAAATGAACCATATCTATGGCTTACTTCATTTACTATTAAATTTACTTTTTTCACATTTTTTAGAGTTGGACTAAACCATCACTGTTAGAAAATAGAGGAGAGAGAAGAAAAGAGACAACGAAATACCACATTAATCTTCTGGAACTGATAAGTCAGATGAACGCTCTGTATTGGTGACTTTTTCCATGTTTAACTATAAGCTGCTAAATTTAAAGCAGCTTTCCACAAAATCACATTAGTGAACAAACTTCGTTACCCTCAACAACCTAGAAGCTTTGGAATGTTACAAGAGGCTCTTATCTCACCTCCCTGTGGTGATACCTTGGAGTTGAAGTAAAGCAGCTGATATGACACCAATCCATCAACAGAAATGCAAAGTTGTGTACAGGATTTCCTGCCTCCTGTGCCTAAACACTGTCAAAAACTGCTGCCTGTGTAGTGGGAGTTGTAAATGGCTATCAATTTCATCTCTAAAATGTCTCTTAAATCTGTTCCCTCTTCCTACTTTTGTTTATATTTCTACTGTCACTACCTTGGTTTGGACACTTTTTCATTCCCTTGTTTGGGCTATTTTAGCAAACAGTTTGCCTACTTTTTATGTCTCCTTTCTCTAATCTTTCCCCCACCTTGCAGACAGAGTTAGCTTTCTAAAATGTAAACACAGCCATTTAGTTTTCTTAATTAAAGATCCCTTATGACTCTCAGTTCCTTATATGAACCATTTTAAAACTTAAAAAATTACAGCTGGGTCCTACTTCCAAGTTAAAAAATATAAAAGAGATATCAAGGGTACTTCAAAAAGTTTGTAGAGAAATACAATTAAAAGATAATACAAATCTTTCCACGAGCTTTTTGAAGTACCCTCATATAGAAGAGATAAAAAAAGGTGCACGCAGTCCCTGCTGTACAGTGGGGTGGGTTGGGATAGAGTGGGCAGGACCATGGCCTTTTTACCCACCCTAATGTGCTTCCATTAGGACACCTCTTTGGAACCTGTAGGCCTATTGGATGAAATGGATGAACTTATAAAAGCCAGTGTCTTCAGGCAAGCTTCCATGAGTCTTTGCAATCTGACCATACTTTATCTTGCCAACATAACACCTCACTAGTCTGCTCACATCCTTGCTAGCCCTTTGACTTCTCACCATTCTCCAATACTCCATATGTTTTCATTCATTTTTGCCTTGACATATTCTGTTAGCACTGCCTGGAAAGGCCATACTTTGCTGGAAAAATGTCGGACCCAGTTTGAATGCAATTTCTTCTGGAAGCCTTTTTCAGACTCCCCCTGTCAGAGCTGGGCTGTCTCCATCCCCCAACACTGGCTCTGCAGTTAACCCCATCACAGCAGTTAGCATATTGTATTGCCTGTCTCCCTCCCTGATGTCAGAAAATATTTTATTCATCTTGGCGAAGCTAACTAGTGTCTTTCTAACACAATGTTTGGCTTATAGTTAGGTGCTTGCTGAATACAAGATGATTCTATCAGCCTCGCTCAGGAAGTAAAATTCCCATGGGTGGATTCGACCTAACTTTTCCCCCACCACCGACTCACTCCCTATCACAAAACATACCTACAGACTTAAAATACTTTCTTTTCTCCCTGATTTGAATAGTGTGATATTGTGGTTTATAATAAGAAATATACATTTGGTTTTTTTCTCCATTTCCTGGCACACTGCTCTTAAAACCCTTGGAATCTCTGAAGTGGTAAGTGTCTTTTTTGTATGCTAATAAGATGACTGAGGGTTAGGGGCCCCTGGATATTCTCAGGATAGGGCCTGGTTGCCAAGGGAACCAACCAAGTGATTAAAGGTTTGGAACTTTCAGTCCCACCTCTTCCCCTCTGGGAAGAGGAACAGACTGGAGGTTGAGTTAATAACCAGTGGCTAAGGATTTAATCAATTATGCACGTGTAATGAAGTCTCCCTACACACTCAAAAGCATGGGCTTTGGAGAGCTTCTGGGTTGGTGAACAAATGGAGGTACTGGGGAGGTGGCACATCAGGAGGGGTCAGGGAGGCTCCGGCCCCTTCCCACACATCTGGTCCTGTGCATCTCTTCTATTTGGCTGCTTCTGAGTTGTATCCTGTTATAATAAATGGGTAATGGTAAGTAAAGTACTTTCCTGAGTTCTGTGATACACTCTAGCAAATGATTCAACCTGAGGAGGGGGTTGTGGGAACCTCTGTTTTATGGCTGGTTGGTCAAAGCACAGGAGTATTAAGTGGTGGTGGGGGGCGGTCTTGTGGAGCTGAGCTCTCAAACTGTGGGATCTGAAGCTCTTAAGCTATGGGATCTGAAGCTCTCTCCAGCTCTTAAGCTATGGCATCTGAAGCTCTTTCCAGGAGATAGTATCACAATTGAGTTAAATTGTAGGACACCAATTGGTGTCTGTAGAGAATTGAAGTATTGCTTTGTGTGGGAAAAACCCACACATCTGGTGTCAGAAGTGAACAGAGTTTTTCTGATAGAAATAGTCATTTAAACAAGGCTGTAATATCCCTCTCTTGATCTTTGGACCAGACTTTGGATCACTAGGAAGAGTCTAGGGGCAGTGGGGTCACTCCTGAAGAACTATTGGAGGAGAAAATGTAACAGAGTTGGTGTCAAGCCTTAAAATAAAAAGTCTCTGACATAAAACTTGGGAGAGACCCAGAATTGCTCTTTCTTGCATGGAATATAGTGAGTATGAATTTCTCAAAACTCAAAAATTAGATGGGAAAGGAAGATAAATATATATTTTTTCTAAATTCCAATTTAACGTCTATTTAGAGGCCCCACTCTTCCTGAGGGCAGTAACCATAATTTTAGTCAATTCCCGGCAAACCCAGTCACTTCAAGTTTCGACCAGTCAATTCCTTCATGTGCTTTATGGCCCAAGGGAAGGAGGAGGTATTTGGGCCTTGATCTTTAGTGTCGGTGCTGTCTTCTGCTGAGATGTCTTGTGTGGTTTTCAGATGCAGTCCCTGCTGTACAGTAACTTCCATTGAAATATCCATGTTTCTTCTAATCCCCAGCTGTACGAAAATGACCTAAGTTTCCTTCTGCTGCATCATTCCCTTGGCAGAACCACAAAATTCATTCGGAGGTCTTCATTCTCTATCAACTAACACTGAACTTTCATGGGGGCTGCTGTACACCTCAGCCAGTTTGGTCTTGAACAGCCTTAGATTATTTCAGTAAATAATAGTAACCACCACAAAATTGAGGTACTCTCCATAAGTTATTCCGCAAATCCAGAACTTATTAAAAAACACATTTATTAGGAAGCAGGCTCAAAAATACTTATGCAAACTATTCTGTAAGGTCAATGATGTCCTAGCTATCAGTTCTTTTGGGTGCTCCTCCTACTCCTTCACATGAGATGTTTACTGGAAGCAGATGCGGCAATATCCAGAGGCAGAATCCTGTGCCTTTACGGTTGGCATCAGGAAACCAGAAATCCTCTGACTCAGTGATTGGACACAAGTTCATTTAATGGTGAAGCCTTGGGTGTTACCCTTACGGATACAGGTTACAGATCGAATCTGGGTGGATTTTCATACTCTCTTCATTAAATGAGATATTTTGAATTTCACTAAGTTTGGCAATGAGACTCCATTTCTAACATTCATTATTTTAATTAGAAAAGCTTCATTTCTGGTCATGATTTGGGTAAACCACAGGTTATGATTGAACTAATCCTTGGGGTATAGCTTAAGGCAACATAAATATAATATGACACTTGTTGGCTAATATACCCTCCGCCAGAAAAGTAAAATGGCGTTAAAGAGTGAGATACAGAAAATGGCACCTGAGAAAGTTTCCCGGAAACCCCCACCCGGAAAAATCCCCTAGCTGCCATATCACCTTCCCGTGTGCGCAATTTTGCCCACCTATGAGAAAGTCCTAGCTCAGCTTAAACCCCGCTGGCTTCCCTCCCCTTCCTTCTTAGCCAATGGGAACAATCCAGCTCAGCCTAACTAGATATAAAAGGCCCACCCTGACTCCCCCTGCTGCTGCTCCCACTTTCGAGAGGGCAGCCCACTTGCTCATTTTGCCTGCCTAATACACTTTGGTTAAGTCCCTGTCTCCTGGTGTGTCTTATTTTGCACTTGGGCTAGGGTTTTTCCTTTCAACACTGGTTATGCTGAAGGATTTAAAAATATGCCATAGACCTACAAGGGCACAGGAGAATGTGATGGTCTCCCACACAAGTCTGGTCAATGGGTTTGCCTTAGATCCTCTCTGTTCTTGGCAACCCAAATAGCCCTCTCTTCTCTGGCCCTCCTGCCAGAAGTGCAGAGAGCTTCTACGAGGTTGCATCTCCTAGAGTTGAAGGCAGAAAAGTTGTGCAGGTCTCCTCTGCTCTCACCACAGACTAGAAGCTTGCCTTCTTTCCCTCCCTTTGGGATAGGAAAGGAAAAAGTGGCAAGAAGTCAGACCCAGGGCTTCTCTGCAGTCTCTTACAAAATTGCATCTGACTTTCTTCTGACTATCAGCAAAGAAGAGATAAACAGGCTTGGAAGGAAGTGCTTCCAAATTTATCATTTACACCTGAACCATGACTTCCAAACTTAATAGCCAAGAAGTTGTGCCCTCTGTGCTCTGGTTCTGCCATAATAACAATCCTTGTGGGCAGTGGTGGGCTTATGTTAAATTGCCTGGATTTGAGGAGCAGAGTGGGGTGGGATGGGATGGGAATACATCTATTTGTACTTCTGCTAAATAAAAATTATAGGAGGCCATTGTTTTGGACTACATTCCTGCTGCACTAGGCCCCAAAAGACCAGACTAAAAATCAAAATGGAGTCACCCCTGCTAAGTTTTAGGTCACCAACCCTAAACTAAGGTGTGGTCTGACCTTCTGAGGAATCAGGAGAGAGAGAGATAACAGCCAGTTTCCCGAACAGCCTAGTTTGATACGCATGGTAATGAAGTTCCTCCTATTTTAATCCTTTCACAAAAAGGCTAGCCTGAAGTAACCTGATGTTAAATAATCAGTAATTTCTCAATCGTTCTTCCTTCCCGTCCCCATCTTATAAGGAAAGTAACTTTAAAATGACCAGTCTGCTATTTTGTTCTTTGTTTCTGCTTTCTTCTGCCCTTTCTGTCTGGAAAACCAACCTCCTCTGCTCGGCTCACTGGAACACTTACTCTATTTTATGGAGTGATGTGCCCGATTCTAGAATTGCAATAAATCCAATTGAGATCTTTAAATTTGTTGTAATTTTGTCCTTTGACACTTCAAAATACTATTCTACCCTGTAAATGTACTCTTTTCTCTTGAAGGGAAACATAGAATCTATTGTTTTCATAAATCATCAGCAGGAGGTAGATAATCCTTTTAGATAAATGTTAACATTTTTCTTTGTGAAAGCCCACTGACAAGTTGGGTAGGAGAAAAATTTAAATTGACTTGATCTAAAATTAAAAAGTAAATCTTGGCACTTTTCCTTTCTCAAAATAATCTAGTTTATGTTCATTTTAATTAATCATTACACCACAGAAGTTCGCCTTTTCTAATTAACACATAAAAAGACTGATTATAAAGAAACTTGAACTATCTTAATCCCTAAGTATGGAAACCATACAGAGAGGAAAAATAATTTTAGGAAATGCAATAGCAAGTATCCAGCACATAGTAGGAGATCATTAAAGATTTTTTTTTGAGGGACAGCCTGTGGCTCACTTGGGAGAGTGTGGTGCTGATAACACCAAGGCCACTGGTTTGGATCCCTATATAGGGATGGCCAGTTTGCTCACTGGCTGAGCGTGGTGCTGACAACACCAAGTCAAGGGTTAAGATTCCCTTACCGGTCATCTTTAAAAAAAAAAAAGATTTTTGTTTAGATGAGTGAATGATTGAATAAATGAAAATATGGTACCAAAGAAGCTCATGTTTGTGGATATTAAAACACATGCAAAGGCACAGTAGCATTATGCTTACTAGAAACTTCTAGATGATTGAGACTATTTCTATAGAATTGATCATAGAGAAGACAACACATTGCCAGAATCTGATGGGAGAATTAAGGTGAAGGGTCTCCAGTGCCTCCCTCCTGTGGAAAAATACCCTGAGTGACTCATTTTCAAGAATAGCTTAACAAGGGTTGCTTGACTAACTTGTGGTGTGATGACCCCTGAAAGTGCACTTTCCCGAGGGTGACTTCTCAAGATGGGGTCTGGTCACCCTGTTCTTTTTACTTCCTGTTTCTTCTTCCTCCTTGGGATTTCTGGCAGGCCTTTTTCACAGGCTTGTCCTGAGCCCACCCCTTTCCACCAGAGGGAAGGGGACAATAAGGAAGTAATAAAACTTAGGCGACGTTTGGGAAGATTGTACACTCCATAGTACTCAGCCAATGAGGAACTGGGGGAGGGACTTGCCCACTAGGGAATAAATTGCTCTGTGTAACTGTTTGGGGTATGCCTGGTTCATCAGACACCTGATCTTGCAAGACCTCCATTAAAGTCTTGCTTTGCTGTACCTCGTTTCTCCATGTCCATCCTTTGGCATTGGGCGGGTATGGGCATTTCTCCCATGTTTTTTTCAATATGAAGTCCAGATTCTCAGGGTCTGAGGCATCTGAGTGGGGACAGGGAACTGCTGCTCCAACAATAGAGACAAGGGAGAAAACCTTCAAGAAGGCTTTTGTTTTGAGAGTCAGAAAACAGAGGAAGATGGAAATTGCCTGTTGGGAAATTTGGAAACATTTGCTGAATTTTGACTCTCACTGTTTTTTTTTTGGTGGCTGGTGGGGGATCTGAACTGTTGACTTTGGTGTTATCAGTACCACACTCTAACCAAAAGGGCTGGCCAGCCAGCCCTTGACTCTTATATTGGAGTAAATTTTTTTAAAAAATTTAATTTTATTTTTATCAAATTAATGCAGAAATACTATAAAAAGATCAAATAGTTTTAGAAAGCTTATAACAACAGCAACAAAACAGTCTCCTTCCTTGCCTTTTTTTCACCCTATCCCTCCTCCAAAGGGGCAACCAATTTTAACTCAGCTATTAACATGCTTATCCTGTTATTCACTAATCTTTCAGTTTGAGGCATTAACTGTTAACTTCCTAATATGGAGGATGGGAATTTAGCCTTTTTACCTCTTCTGCTCCTCTCTAATTTTGTCTTGCTGTTTATCCTCCTCATATAATACCATACATTTTTGTTAAATTATACTCAGTATTTATTCTCATAGGACTATGTAAATATTAGTTTCAGCTGAGCCATGCAACATGCTATAATTACATTTCCTTTCGACTTTTTTTTTCTCCATGGAATATTTGCCTCATTTTTGCTCTTTTGGCTTTCTATGTATCTCTCCATTATTTACCTTCAGTCTTTCACAGAGGTGTACATTTCTGAGTATATTTAAACATATAAGGCATTGTCTTGATTTCAGTTTTTCTTGGTGCATCCGGTATACGTTGTAATTAAGATCATATGGGTCCCTGGGTTTAGACTGCTTTGTTTGGATACATCCTGACTAGCTGAGATGTCATCCCTGTTTCCTCTTTTGTAAAAATGGAGAAAAGAATAAGGACTATCTCATAAGGTTGTTGGGGTGATTTAAACATTAATAAATGGAAAGTGGACAACGATGGACACATTGCGATAATTGGTAACCCAAGTATCTCTTCTGTAGCTTCTGTCCTCCTGGTCCAATCCTAGACTGTGGGGGTCGTGTCTCTTGCAGTTGATGTCTTCCTCTTTCGTGGCTCACTTCTAATTTGGGGGGACTACAACCACTGGTAAGTAGTCTCTCAAAACTTAGTTTGCACCAGAAAGGTTTGTAGACATAAACTGTAGAATCTCAGTCCTGGAGATTCTGCTTCAGTAAGTCTGGGGTGATGTCCCCAAATGTGCATTTCGAACAAGTGCCTGGATAATGCTGATGTTGCTTGGGGAACCCCTGCTCTAGTACCTTCCCAAGCAGGAGCATTTGAGAGGTAAAACATCTGAGATTTTGCTCATCTCTAAATGTCTTTATTTTGTTATCATAACTGATTGATGATTTGAATGAGTTAGAATTTTAAGTTGAAAATAATTTTCTTTTGGAATTTTGACTGCATTGTAGCTCCCGGAGTTGTTGAACAGCCGATGACATTTTTATTCCTCATCACTTTGTATGTGATCTGCATTTTCTCTCTAGGAGCTTTTAGAATTTTTTTTTTTTATTCCTAATATCCTGAAGGTTTTCTACAACATGCCTTGACGTGCGCACATGCGTTTTAATTAGGCTGAGTGTTCACTCACCTCCTCAGATCCTTCAGCCTGAAAACTCACTTCCTTCAGTTCTGAGAACTTTCCTTGGTGTTTTTTCTTTGATAATTTCCTCTTATCCATTTTCTGTGTTTTCTCATCCTGGAACTTCTGTCTTATTTCTACCATATTTTCATTCTAAGAGTTCTTGTTCTCTAAATATTATTAGTTAAAAAGCATCTTTTTTATTTCACTGATGTAATTGCTTCTCTTTACTTGAGCATACTAGAGTTGTTTTTTTGTTTTTTGACATTTTCTTCTGCTTCTTGTATTGTATGTCATTTGCTTTTCTTTTTCTCTACTATCAAAGGCTTTCATCATGCCTAATGATCCTTGGCTGTCTTTCTATATTTAACAGTGAGGTACCTTCTTAGTCCACGTGTGTCACTATATCAGAGTAGTACAGACTGTAATTTATAAAGAACAGAAATTTGTTTCTCACAGTTCTGGAGGCTGGGAAGTCTAAGATCAAGGTGTCAGAAGTTTTGGTTGTCTGGTGAGGGCCCTGTCTCTGCTTTAAAAATGACACCTTGTTGCTGCATCCTCTGAAGAAGAGAGGAACACTATCTTCACATGGTGGAATGTGGAAGGGAAGAGAGCCAAATATCTCATTCACAATGGGAGAAGCCTTCATGATCTAATCACCTCTTAAAAGCCCCCACCGATTAGCTCTGTTTCTCTGGAGATCTGATTAACACAGTTTCCTTCCTTCCTTTAATTGCACTCTTATTCTTATTGATTCTCTAATTGCAACACCCAGTTATAACCTTTGAGGGTAAGAGGATAATTTCACTTATCTGTTTAAAAGATCTTTATGGGCTGGCTGGTTAGCTCACTTGGGAAAGCAGGGTGCTGATAGCATCAAGGTCAAGGGTTCCATCCCCAAATGCCAGATGCCAAAAATAAAATAAATAAATAAATAAGATAAATAAATAAAAGTTCTTCATTTCTTCCCTAAAGTCTTTCCGGCTTCCAAGCTATTTTTTTTTAACTTTTATCACCAACTCCTCAATGCTGACTGTTTCCTGAACGTGCTATGGTCTTTCCCCTTCTGTTCTTCTGTGTGATGTTTTCTTTTGGGAATGTCCTTCTGAGACAGAATTGGGGGAGGTCTGTGAGCCAAACTGACTTCATTTTCCCTGCAGAAGACATTTGGTTACTTTTCTGCTCCTCAGTCATGAGACCTCCAGGGTGCATGACTACCCCATGGCCTGCCTGACAAGATAAACTGAGGTAAGAGGGGAACAGCTATTCACTGAGTTGCAAGTTGCAAGTCTTCCCCAAAGCTTGTTAAAATATAACTATTAGCTTTGTTTAAAACTCATTATTAACTACCCATTATTTCTTTTCCCATAATTGTAAAAATTAAGTTACAAATTAACCTTGAGACCCCTTTGTGAATTCCCGCCTATGCAAGGTGACCACCACAATGACCCTCCTGGGGTGACAATAATGAGCACCACCACTATCTTGGGCCCACTGAACAGGTGTAAGGACCAAAGCTCTAACTGATCATGTGCCTATGAAGCATCCAGAACACAATGGATCACATCCAGAGGCACAGAATGGTAACGCTGGCCTTCACCCCTTGCCTCCTTGCCCTGTAAAGGACCCTGAACAGCTTCCCTTTCAGAGCTAGCTTTCCTGTAGCTATTCCCCTTATGCATACATTTCTCTCCTCTTTTAATAAAGCATTGCTTGCTTTACTGCTGGGTACATTGTTCATTTCTATGACTTTGGGACCCAAGAGCCGAGTTTGGTAACATTTCTCTCTCTTTTCCGTCTGGAAAATGGATCTTCATCCTTCAAGTCCCAACCCAAATGTCAGTCCTATATGAAGTGTTACTAATGCCTTTTCTCTCTCTCCCAATCAGGTTCAGGGCTTCTTTTTCTAGCTCCACAAAGCCTCTATCATAGCACTTCTGGCAAGAAATGCAACCGAAATTGCACTGTATTAGTCTGTTTTCTGTCGCTTATAACAGAGTGCCTGAAAATGGGTAATAAATAAAGAAATGAAATTTATTTCTCACAGTTTTGGAGGCCAGGAAGTCCAAGGTCCAGGGAGCACATCTTGTGAGGGCCTTCCTGCTGGGAACTGTCTACAGAGTCCCGTGGTGATGCAGGCAATCACATGACAAGGGCTGGGTAAGAGTACTTGCTCTCCTGATAAAGCCACCACTCCACACCCATGATAAGCCATTGAAACATTAACCCATTACTCCATGAATGGATTAATTCATTTATGAAAGCATAGTCCTCACAATCCAAGCACCTCTCAAAGGCCCTGCGTTTCAACACTGCCACATTAGGAATCAATCTCCCACATGAGCTTTGGAGAAGACAAACATTTAGACCATAGCAATCATATTGTATTGGGATTTCTTGTTTATGCTTCTCTTTCTCATTAGACTCCTAGACCTTTCAAGGAAGTCTAGCACATAGGAAGTATTTCATGAACATTTATTGAATTAATAGATGGTCCCTGACTTAGGATGGTTTGACTTACAATATTTTTGATTTATGATGGGTCTCCTGGGAGGTAACCCCATTGTAAGTCGAGGGGCATCTATACTACTAGAACTTTACCTGAAATTCCTTCAGCACTTCTTACTGCAGCTGGAAGGTGGATGAAAAAAATGTGAAATGAATTCACTGCAATTGAATTTAAATTTTAGTTCTGTATATCACAACTGGCACAGCAAAAGAGCAAGACTGCTTCTGTATTTTCTGGTACAATCATTTTTCCTTCCCATCCCTCAAGAGATGCCATTAGATCCCACCATCTTTTACTCCTGATTTAATGTTCTAATTGTTTTAATGTTTTCATAGTTAATATTGTATGGATACCTCAACATTTTTTGGAAATTGATAGTTATATATAATAAATAGCCTAAGCCAGCTAATTGCTTATTTTTCCAAGAGGCAAACACTTCTAAAACACTTGATACCTTTTATTTCTTGAGACTTTACACATTATTAAAAAAAAGTCAAGAAAAATATTTTAAAAGGGAGGATGGATATGAACTATCACGTCCTTCTGTCTTTACCTGATCCTACCTTTTCTACTTGATGGAGATTTACTCTAAAGTGGACTCCAGAAATTAGAAGAAAATAATTAGAAGAGTAATATCAGGCAGACTCTTTCTCGAAGTTCTCTCTCACTCAGCCCCAAGTTTTCATTGTGAAAACCGAATAGATCTCCAGCTTCAGAGCTCTGAAGAAATTGATGCCTTTTCCAGCCCACATTGCTGGGCAGTGGATTTCTCCCTGCTGTTGGGATCGTCACTGCACAGCTGTGTGGGACAGGGACTTCAGAGTTCTGCCACCATGCCCTTTCTCAGATTCTGATTTCCAAAAGTCAGACCAAGTTTCCCTCAAGCTCACAAGAAGTTCACACTCTAGAAAATTCTTCTTCTTAGCCTCACAAAGTTTATTGCTGCTTGGTTTACTTGCTTGGTATTAGTGAGTTTTGCCGTCAGTTCTCTCTCTCTCTTTTTTAATTCAGGTTAAAGTTTCAGCCTTTTGTTATTTGGTTCTTAAGGCAACAGCTGTGCAAACGAAGCCTTTTCTTCTTTGCTAGAGTCAGGGCCTGAAAAAGAGGGGGAGAAGCTGTCAACTACTTTATTAAGGCGGATCCTTAATAAAGTAAATTGCTTATTTTAGGGAACCACTCCATTTCTTTTGATTTTTTTTTTTTTCCTTTTAAAGTTCTTCTCGGGTTATTGGAATCAGTGAGCTTTAAGATTCTTCATTAATCCCAAACATCTCCCTCCTAATCTTTTATTTTTAATTTTTATTTATTTTTTTATTTTCCTCCTAATCTTTTCAAAAGGTTTGTTATGAGTGATAGGTCACCTGCAGAACCAGGAACGAACGCCAACCTATGGCAGGACACCTCTATAGAGTTCTTTTAGGTAGGAATCCTAAGACCTCCCTTTCCTTTGCTAATAGGTATGCACAATAAAGCCTTTCTCTTAAGATGAGGCTGAATGAAAGCAATACAAAGCACCTCACAAAGCAAAATAGCAGCAACAAAAGAGATTTCTTTTTATGGTTTCCAGAAAAACAAAGTCAAAGCTTCTGAAAGAATCTTGGAGTCTGTTGTTCTACATCTGTTGTGGTCAAAGTTAATAGCAACCAGTTTCTCCCCAACTCAAATTGTACAATATCTCCATTCAGGATCGCCCGAGAAACAATAAAAAGCAGCCTCATGGCTGAGTGAATAATAATCAAAGGAAACTTGACATTTAGTATGTTTTTGATTAATTATTACTCTAAAATGGAACAGGAGGTAAAAGTTTTGGTTCGAGTTTCTTTCTTTTTCCCACCCTGCCTCTGACATTCCCAGTCAGGCTCTGCTGGTATCATTTCACGAACTGCTTCTCTTGGTGTTAGTTTTTCCCTGCGGGCTGAAATTTGAGTCCTTATTTAAAGAAAAGCAATTAACTTAATGCAACACCCTGTAAATGGTAATTTTATTGAACATATGTGAAGCTGGTAAATACTTGCATGTCCTTTTTATTATTACAAAATTTAGGTACTGAGAAAAAAATTGTTTTGGTCAGAACTCTGTAAATCTTTTCTTTCTCCTACTCAAAGGCAGCCTCGAAAGGTGGAGAAACAAAAGTCCTGCAGATGGCCCCATGCAGAGGCCAAGCAGAATCAAGATCAATGGGCAGAAATAACTCAAAAGAGGTGGAGGTGGTGCTGATGAGGGAGGGGGTGTTCTGTAAGGTCAAGTGTAAGGGTGCAGCTGTTTCCTAGTCAGGTATTGGGCTCCTGTTTATCTTATTCTTTTAAAAACAGAGAGAAGGAAAAGTCTATACATAAGATGAAAACTTGAAGCATATTATAAAAAGTTTGCTATTTTCCCTCAGAATCAGACCAGTGTCACCAGGTAGAATAAAGTTTCCCTTTCCCTCAGGTAAAATTAAGTAATTATTACCATCTGATGAGTCTCTATTAAATACGTTGTACAATGCTAGGCACAATGTGTATATTACCTGATTTACTCTCTACAATTAATATTAGTTCCATTTTATGAAAGAGAAAATGATCTCAGTGAGGATAGGAAACTTGTCTAACGGGATGTAGCTAATTAACTGTTCACATCCCTGTGATGTATTCTGTAGATTGAAATGCTCCTTTGCATGAAGTCAACAATTTAGCAATAAATCTTGTATTCCCTTCATTTGAGAACCAGTTGTTTAAGGGAGCAGGCTTTTTAAACTAAGGGATACACAGAATTCTTGTTATAGGTTGTAAAAGAAAAAACATTTTTTTCTCTACTTTCCCTCTCCACACATAGAACACATCTATGACCAGATGTGTGTTCCCCTCTCCGCCACACACCAAGCATTTCTCCAGCAGACACCAACTGGGTGTCTTGTAGTTCAATTCAATTTTGATGCTATTTACCTGGAGATAGTGTGAGATCCCACAGGGTAAGGGCACAGTCCCACAGAACTTCTCCCATTTCAGAGGCCAGTCATAAGTCCTAGGTTGTGACTTGTGCTTCTGAATGACCAGCTATAAATCTGGGTTTCCATGATCCCCCCCGCCGGGTTTGATAATATGCTATGATGGCTCACAGAACTCAGGGAAACACTTTGTTTTACATTTGCTGGTTTATTATAAGGGGTATTATAGAAAATGCAGATGAACAGCCAGATGAGGAGAGGAGATGGATAGGGCAAGGTGTGGGGGGCACGGAGCTTCCAGAGGGTGCCCTCTCTGGGCGTGTCACCCTCCTGGCATGTCCACATATTCAGCAACCTGAAAGATCATGAAATCTTGTTGTTCAAGAGTTATTGTATAGCTTGATCTCCAGCCTCCACCCTCATCTTCCAGAAGTTGGTCTATGTGGCTGAAACTTCCAACCATCTAATCACTTGGTCTTTCTGATGACCAGCCCCATCTCAAGGCTATCTAGGGAACCCACTCTAAGTCATCTCATTAGCATAAACTCAGGTGTGGCCCAAAGCGCCTCATTATGAATGACAAAAGACCCTCCTCTCACTCAGGAAATTACAAGGATTTGAATTGTTCCATGACAGGAACCAGGGACAAACAAACACCAATATATGTCCTTTTATCCCACACAGGCCGAACATTCTTTCGATATAATAATTATTTGAGTGTCTACTGTGTCAAGCTCGGTTAAAACAAGTGCTGGGGATATAGCGGTTAACAATAGTTGAGAAACTGTATAGTTTTGTCGCATAGTCCTGAAAAATTATTGCATTACACCCAGTACACTGACATTTGACTTTATAAACTTACTTGTTTAACAACACATACAGATGATCTTCAAATTGCCATCTATCCAATTGTATTTCATATTACGCACCAAGCCAGAATGTATAAGAGTCATAAGATCTAAGAAAGGCATTGGCATATGTCTAATTCAGGTTATGTCTACATTTCTTCTGGCATTTAGTAGCAGCCCAGCAAAGTTAGAATATGGGAAATCGATTTCTTTTAAAAAATGAAAAGCATTACTGAGGAGAAAAAAGCTTTTCTTCTACCCTCTTATATTCTATTCTTGAGGGCCTGCAAATTAAACTGTCAAAAGCCAGATTAGCAATAATGAGAAAAAACAAAACAAAACAGATATTGTTATGCAAGGAAGTTCATAAAGAAATGTGACTCAGGGAGGTGCTTAGAACTTGGGGCTTATATACCATCGAAGGGCAGAGGGGGACTTGAGGGAGAACAGATGACTTTTAGGAAAAATAAATGGGCCCTTAAAATAGATGGGAAGTATGATAGTTTTATGACAGTGTCTGTTTAGGCAATTCCTTATCCAGATGCTGCCTTCTCATCTGTGGCTAGTCTTTGGTAATGAGTTAATCTTCCCTGGCTGTGAAGCTCCTGTGGGGTGGGGGTTAGGGGGTGATGGTGGTGATTTATGACAGTTGAATTCTTTTGGGAGGCTTTGCTTTTAGAAAATTAAAGGGAATTCAGAGAAAGTCTCTTCCTGTGGCTGTTGACTCTCAGATATCTTAGGCTCAAAATAATCTTTATGCCACCGTGGCATATTCTGGACCCCTTCAGCATATATATTAGTCATCTTCATAGAAACAGCTTTTGTTAATCTTCTTTGTAAAGGATTCACAAAAGCATCTAAGTAATTATTTATCAGCAAATTCAGTCTAATAATAGGTTAATTTTTGTTATGTTTTATAGTGATAGGCAAGATTTCAAGCTTGAATGGAAAGGAAAATGTTAACGAATTTCTTCCACCTTTGATAATGCCTTTTTCCTTTTTTGGTACCAAAATACAAAAAAGATGATCTTTTCTAGTCATATTTTGAGGACAGATTTTAAGCTCTTCCCCCTGCACTGAGGTTATTGCCTGTAAGTGAGAGGGAAGATGGGCCTGTGTACAGTTTTTTTTTTTTTTGTCCTTTTCGTGACAGGTACTCAGCCAGTGAGTGCACTGGCCATTCCTATATAGGATCCGAACCTGTGGCAGGAGCGTCGCTGTGCTCCAAGCGCCGCACTCTCCCGAGTGCGCCACAGGCTCGGCCCTCTAGTCATATTTTGAGTCAGCAAAAACCACCATATCTTTTGGAAGTGAGATTGTTTTTAATATGTAAAAGGAGCTTGAGTTATTGCAGAGACTACAAGGACAGGAGCGGAGAGAAGTTCTTAATTGATAATATACCCAGTGGGGGGCTTATCCTTTTAAGTGCAACATTTCAGAAGGTATTGGTGGGGTCGGGGGAGGGGATTTTAGGAGAAAAAGGAATGCTTTTGAAACTCTGAGTACTTAGTTGAAAAATGATGCCATGTATATGGTTGTATGTCTCACGTCTCTTCTTAAACCTATTTTTAAAAAGGGACAATGTACAGTAAAGATTTGGAATAATTTCACAACATATTAAGTCACAGATGAAAAACAGAGGAGATACAGGGAATTAAAACTTACCATAAAGGCACATTTTTTGCTAGGATGAATAACTTCACCAAAATATATTTGAAAATCATTAACAACTCAACTGAGACAGTGAGTTCAATGATCCAGTGAATCAAAGAGGCAGTAATTATTTTTAACTAATTCTTTGTTTAGATTAAATTGAACAAAAACAGCCTTCTTATGCAGTCTTGACATTGGACTATTATTTTCACTGGAGGAACGCAAACTAATTGACAGCGCTTATTTATGTTATTAGGACTGCTTGAGAAATTTAAATAATTAAAGGAATGACCTTTGGAATTGGAAAAGCCATGCCACTAACAATCGACGTGTGTAGTTGTTCATTTAGTCAATCAAGTACCACATGGAACCTCCCTTTGGAAAAGAACTTTGATGGGTGCATTGCAGTGTCTGAAAAAAACAATACTTGTTTGGTGGTGACATTAGTTCTTTTAATCACTCCTGGATGCACTTCCATATCTGCCGATGCCCACATTTCCAATGTAAGAGAGAAAAGATTTTTTTCTTCACCCATCGCTAAATTGATGGCTGAGACCCCTATAAAAGATTAACAACAACAACAAAATCATACAAACTTAAGTTTTATGTGACACAGGAGCCTTCAGAAATGAAGACCCAAAGAAACAGGAAAACTGTACTTTTATGGACAGTTGTGTAGAAGTATGATTAGAGGACAAAAATGTGTGACATAATGGTAATAAATTAGGAGAAACTTACAAGACCTGCTTGTCTTTGAGGATAAGGATGTTTCTTTCCTCTCAGTATAGGGAGGACCCTTCTGGAATGAAGGTCTTATGAGCTGCTTTAGAGGAGGGTCAGAGAATTCTGCTTCAGGGGATGAGGGGAACGAGGAAAGTGTGAGTGACCCGCCTGCTTCTGCTGTGTCCTCAAATGCCAAGGTACCATATTTTGGGGTAGCATGCATTGAACCCTGTCACCAATAAAGAAAGCTATTACTGACTTAAAGACCATTTGAATCAAATTGTAGAACATTCTGCCATGTTAGCACCTATTTTAGAGCCCCAGAAATACCACAAGCAAATACATACATTGACATATATTTAATTTAACATTTTATCACAAATAAGTACATGCAGACACACTCTTTCCCTTCATTTTATGTCCCAATTCTAGGTGAATGGAAAGTTTTTAATATATTTCAGGAGCTGAACCAGAATTCCTTTCCTGTGTAATACAGGAAAAGAAGAGCAAAATTGAGCTTTTGATGCTTCGGGCATTCATAGATTAATGAGAATGTGAGTACTTGCTACTGTAAGGGAGCTCTGCATTTAATATTATCTCTCATATTTGAAGATATGCTTGACAGGTTTACCATGATGCCAAAAACAAGCAAAAAATTCCTTGTTTGCAGGGACTATTTGTATTCATTAAGGAACTTGCTAAATGGCTGTTAACTTGGAGACCTCCAAGTTGAGTTGCGCAAACTAGGTACAAGTTTATTTCTCTCTTACCTAATGTTCTAGAAGTAGGTGAGCTGCTCAGGGCAAGTAGACTGCTCTGCTCCACAAAGTCATGCAGGGACCCTGGGGCCCATGCACCTCCCACTTTAGGTCTCACCATTGCTTCAGGTGTCTCATCCCTACTGTGTCTAAGTTCCAACCACTAGAAGGGGAAAGAGGAAGTATAGGTCTGGCATGTCCCGTTTAAGGTTATGACAATGTTGAACTTTACCTGAGCCTTGGAATCCTGGAAAACAGCAATGGTTAAAGAAATCCCCCCACCCTTTGTGATCTAGGAAACAGCTTACTGCAAAGGATCACCTCACCCATGATTTAGGTAAGTCTCAAGGATGCCCCTTCTGTTCACCTGTGACAAGTCCAGATACAGACTTTCCAAACTCCCATTCTTTGCCTTATAAATGAGCAGCTGAGCTGTTTTTTCCCCACTTATCAATGGGAACGAAATACTTATTAACCACCCTTTGGTTAAGATTTTCTCTTTTCTCTAGGCCACTGAACTTTGGCCTGCTCTTAGCTTTAGCCAGCATACAGCCATTTCTTAAGGACTGCTCTTGGAAAAATAGGCTGGCCTCGTGGCAAAATATTCGTTGATGCACTATGCGACCTTGCCATTTGCTGTGGATTGAATGTCCACCTAAAGCTCATTGAAACTTAATCTCTACTGTAACTGTTAAGAGGCTGGGAAATCCTATTATGGTAGTTGAAAGGTGGGGCCTTTAAGAGATGATTAGATTATGAGGACTGTGCCCTTTTGAAAAGATTGCTCTATTCATGGAGTAATGGGTATGGTTCTGGTCACTTTAAAAGGGGAGCAAGTGAGGAGTAGCTCTTTCTTGCACACGCCTTCTACCATGTGACATCCTGCATTGCTGTGAAGAGTCACCACCCACTGACAAGGCCCTCACCAGATGTGTTCCCTGGGCTTTGGACTTCCCAGTTCCAAAACTTAAGCAATGCATATTGTTCTTTACAAATTACCTAGTTTCAGGTATTTTGTTACAAGTAACAGACATGGACTAATACACCATGCTTCCCTCCCACTTCCCTTTACCTGGTTCTTTCTACCCTTGCTTGCTTCTCTCTATGAAAGAAAAACCCTTTCAGCCTGATACATGCACATCTTATGGACAGTATGTCTTCCTTATTGCAATAGTCGCTCCCCCACCCTTTGCAAGAGTCTTTTTGAATAAAATCCAGATTTGTTTTTAATTTGACAGACATGAACTAGAAATTCCAGTGGTTGGAACCTAGCTGCAAGGGGGCTTAGGAAGTGTACTGTCTAGCTGGACAGCTAAACTCAGCTAAAACTCAGGGGTTCTATTACCAAAAGAAGGAAGTAGGTAATAGATATTAAAAGACAATTACCAGTATGTGCCACACTCTTCATAAGTAAGACACTCTTTGTAGTTCTACATTTCTTCTCTCAGACTGGTGCTATTGCACAAAATAGGTCACCCAGAATCTAGCTGTCACATGTCCCTTTGGTCTTCCTGTTTTCCTTGAACTTTATTCTGCTGTGTTTCTGAAAATGTATTAGTATGGTCTTCCTTCCATGCAACATGCTTAGGGCTTCTCAAATTCAGCTTAGGACTTCAGTTTAGGACTGAGGACTTCTAAACTTTAATGTTTAAAATCTAATCAAAATTGTTGAAACAGATGGGCTTTAGCAGGACTATTGTATATAATTGTGCAGGTTGAATCACCCTACCAGGCAGCCCTGGTCTGTCGAAAAGGATAGATAGTGATATCAAATCCTGGCTCTGCTAGTTACTAATTGAGGGAACTGAAGCTTGGTACGTAACCTTGTGAAGATTTGTTTTCTTATCTGTAAAATGAGAGTACTAAGACCTACCTTGCAGAATTAACTCAGAATTAGAGATGAAATTCGTAAAGTATCTAGTACAGTGTCTGGCCTTGTGCATATGCTCAAGAAAGGGCAGATGCCATTTTAATCATTAGATACAACTTTCCTTTGGAACTTTCCAATAACATACCTTCTACTTGCTTCATCATTCCATGTCACTCTCCCTAGTCTGGTTCTATATCCATATCTCATCTGTCCAGGCAATATGCTATGCTGGCCTCAGCATTTTTGCTTACTCTCTTCTCTGCCATCAAAATTGCCTCATCGGGATTTAATTCCTTCAAGGCTCAGCTTTTTGATTTTGGGTATAAATTTCCTTTGAAAAAGTAATTCTATAACTACAACAAATAAGATAGTTGTTTTCCAATTGCATCATGCTGGGCTCCAGGACATTGAAATTACACTATATTTTCTCAAGTATCCTCATATTATCTATTTTCTGCACATAGTAGGAACTGCTCTCACCTGCTGAAAAAAAAAAAAATCCCACAAAGATGTTTAAATGGTCAGAACATATTGTATACCTTGGGAGCCTGCATTTTGATAGACTATACATGCACTCATTGACATTAGCTGCAGAATCTACTCCTTGACAGGGAGAAAGATGGAGTCACTCATACTCTTTCATGGTGCTGAGATAGTATCTGGAAAAAGGCACATGTATTCATATTTCAGGTGTATAGAGTTTTAAATTCACATCTGCAAGTCATAATGTGCACTTGTTCTTTTAGTGTAGATTATTTGAAGCTTTAAAGTTCTGTCAGTGAATTACTTGTTTTTCTAAGAATAGACCTCAATCTTTGAGTTCTCACCAAATTCAGCCTTAATCGTTATGCAACCAATTATTCCATACCATCTGTTGGTATTATTTACAAGGGAATGAGTCTAAGAACATATGTATTTGCAACAAAAAAAATTAACCTTGAAAAAAATTCTTGTAAGTTATGTGGGGGTCCTTGAAGCTTCCAGGTAAGACAAAAGACAAATTTCATATAAGGAGGTTCAGTCATTTTTATTTCATCAGATGGGATTAAAATAAGACTTCACATATTACTAGCATCTTGGCTTGGTCCTCAAACTAAAGTTTTCCTGATGATGAAGCATTTTCGCTTTTCCCTAAGTCTTATTAAGTCTTATTAGGATTTGGGGAATAGGGTTATAAATAGGGAAATGTGTTGGTAAATTTCTGAGATGGAGGAGAAAGTTGCTAGGGAATAACTGAATGATTATAAGACAATATTTAATGTTAATATCTAAAAAGTATTGCTCTGCCACACCCTCTTTTGGGGCCCCCCCAAAGGCTGACCAGTGATAGTTCCAGGAGTGAATATATACAGGAGTAATTTCACATCAGCCACAATGCCACCTCCCTCCCCTAGACAATGTCTTGGTCAGATTTGATTTTTCTATCTTTCTAATTTATTTCAAATCCTTCCTTCTCTCCAGTGTCCCTGCCACTAAGTCCAAGTCACCATCATCTTCTGCCTGGATTATTGCACAAGCTTCCTTTGGTTTCCATTGAACTTAGAGGAAAATCCAAACTTCTTCCCACATCCTCCAAGACTGAATTTTCATGCTTCTGAAGATCCTTCAGCCTTGGCAGTGCTTCTTACTTACAGAGAGTGGCTGCAGACACCTGCGGTTCTTCATTGCTGTGAATTTGTTGAGTGCTTTCCTGCTCAGTCTGTGTTCTGCTTTCTCCCACTCTTCACAGGGTATTTTCCTCTTTGCAGTTTACTTATTTATTGATTGGCGGCTAGCCCATAAGTGGATCTGAAATGACCTTGATGATACCAG
Source organism: Cynocephalus volans (assembly GCF_027409185.1). Classification (NCBI taxonomy): domain Eukaryota; kingdom Metazoa; phylum Chordata; class Mammalia; order Dermoptera; family Cynocephalidae; genus Cynocephalus; species Cynocephalus volans. The sequence continues at coordinate 93,663,978 of NC_084471.1, forward strand.
TACCACGCTCTCCCAAGTAAGCTAACCAGCCAGCCTTCTCTTTGCAGTTTAAAGATAACCTTCTCAAGTAGCCCTTTCCTGATTACCCCACCTGAAGTAGGTCCCCCTTTCTCTGGTGTCCTCTATCACGGCACCCTGACTCCTTCTTAGCCTTTATCATTCTTTGTAATTATATACTGATTTGTTTATTGTGTCTCCACCATAGTGTAAGTCCCATAGAATGCAAAGACCATGTGTATCTTATTCACCACTCGTGATTCAACCTTTATAACATGCCAAGAACATAAAAGATGCTCAATAAACAGTTGTTGAATAAGTGAAGTGAACAGTGGTTACAGTAACAAACATCTATTGGACCCTTATGTGTTAGGCACTTGGCCTGCCATGATACTAGCATTTCATCTTACAAAAAATCCGTGAGATAGATACTAATGTCTCTGGTTTGCTGATGAAGAACTGGAGATTTGGAGAATTTAAATAACTTGTTCATGGTTTCACAGGTAATAGGTGACAAAGCTAGGCCTCAAACTCAGTTCAAACTTAAAGTTCACGCTGTTAACCAGTGCTGTCTATCCATTTATCCTGCAAATGTTTATTAAGTATGCAAAATGAATAAAACTATTGGGAAATAAGAAGCAATAGTAGTAATAGTACTTTGTATGAAATTTATAAGCTATTTGGCATTTGAAACATATTTATGGATGAAATGACCAGATGACATTTGCAAAGCAACCTGGAATTAAGCACAGTTCTACAATGTACTACATGGAGGGATTACAGAATAGAGACGTAAGGGAGAGTGCACAGTGATTGATGGAGAAGGCTCTGCCATGAACAAAGTGATGGATGTGGTTTGGAGGATCCTCTGACTGAGCTTGTTCTGCTATTAGAGAGGAGACAGCGGTGCATCTTAACAATTGACAAGACTGCTCCTGGTGCGATAGAAGCAGAGCTAGAATCAGGTTTTCAATCTCTTTTAAGGAAACCAATGGTAATGTTTACCTTATAAACATTTGTGGCCTCTGTAGAGAAAATGTCCTTTTGAGCCGTTTGGAAATGTTGCACAGATCTATGTTGTTAATGGCGATGCAATGGAGCAGCTGTAGAGTGAGATTTGTGAGGAGAAAACACGATCCAGGTCTTAAAGCTCACAGCCTGTCTTAGTCTAATTTATTTCTCTTTGAAAGCATGGAGAGGTTCTTGGGAAAGTTAGAAAATGTGAAAGCATTGAGAAGTTGCTCTAGCCTTTAGATATCCATGAGGCAGAACATCCTAATACACAATCAAAGCATGAAGATCCCTTCTAAATGTATCAGTATAAAAAGGCAACTCGAGAGGTTTTCTTTAAAATGGAATTACAAACTTATTAACAGATAAGTTAATATTAAGCAGAAGGTTTTGCTTGAGCAAAAGGTCAAGATACTTAAAAATATAATTTTCTATGTATTTCTGAAAATCTCAGAAAAAATTATTATTGTTTGTGTTAATCATTAATTTGCTTCTAAGTTCCTTTTATTACATTTAGCTGGAAATGCTTGTACAAAAGTGTATTTCAATTGTATTTATTTTGTAGATAAATAAATATTTATTATTTATTCTGTAGACAGAAATAGGACTTTTCAGACATTGATTGGACTGATTAATGGTGCAGATCAGGGAGAACCAAGGAATCATAATTAAACACCAAAATGACATGGTCTGCTGGTTTTATGTTGTATAAATTACGCATGACTTTGACATTTATATTTCATGGAAAAATTACAGTGCTGTTTCCTCAATCCATTGTCGACATAAAGAATATTATATGTGTGGCAATATGAATATGAATCTACAGTTCCTGATGTACTTTTTTATATAAGCAAAAACTTCAAAGTTTAATAGTCTCAGTTTAAGGCTACAGGAAGTTCCATTCCTGTTTTCTACTAGGTGTTTTACACTACTGCCTCTTTTAAGATAGCCAACTAATAAACATAAGATTGAATGTAGATACTGTTATCTTTTGAGGCAATTGTTCCTGAAATTGTGGATTTCATAGAATATAAAGAGACACCCCAAAGTGAGGTGAAAAATTGCAACTTGTGGGGTGTAATAAAGTAGCTATCTTTTGCTTTTTCTGGGTAAGGATATTGAAAATAATATCAACTATCACCACTATTATTTCATTAAAAAACTATTACATGCAAGGACATAATTGTAAAACTTTAAATGGAACATATTTATCTTTATTCACAACTCTCTACATTGTGCTTATTTTTCTTATTTCACCTCCAAACACTGAAACTTATTATTCACAGTGTGGCACCAACCTGTGGACCAGCCTTCGGGAGTTATTGCTTCATGGGTCATTAACCTTTACTGCCTAGGTAGTATTTATACATCACTGGCAGTCGGTAGCACCAGGGCCATACAACTGCATGCCTAGCCGCTCAGGACCTGGGTTCTGGGTTGGCTATGAGTGAGAACATGAGGCTTGCCTCCCAGACTCTGTTACACAACTCTCCCACTTGCTGACCAGGCCCAAGCCACAGCAGCCTTCTTTCAGCTCCTTGAACGAGCAAGTCTTCTATGCTTCACAGTCTCATGCTGTTCCTTCTGTCCACACCATTCTTTCAGCAATTTTCATCTGGTTAATACCCTGTTATCCTTTAGGACTCAGTTTAAATGTTTATCAGAGAAATAATCCCAGACCATCCAACTCAATTAGAATTCCCTGTTAGGTTTTCTCACAAAACCTGTAGCTTTCTTCTGCTGAACTTAATAGGATTAGTAGACTATAAGATTTTCGAAACTGGCAGGTTAGCGCAGTTGGTTAGAGTGTGGTGCTGATAACACTAAGGTCTGGGATTCCATCCCTGTATCATCCAGCAAAAAAAAAAAAAAAAAGAAAAGAAAAAATATCCCGTAAAGTACAGTGCTGGGATATGCTTGCTTTTGTATTCCTGATACAGATGCTTGTCACACAACCGATGCTCCATAAACACTTGATGAATGATTAATAATTATAAAAAAAAAGATAGTATCATTACCATTACCATTTATTGAGTGCGGATTTTGTTTCAGTACTGTATATGGAACCGTTGTATTCGATCTTCACAATAAGCCTGAGAGGTAGTTCTTTCCATGGTATGAAAGAGGAAACTATGGTTCACAGATTGGGTTTTTTTGTCCGTGGTTGTCCAGGGAGTAAGTGACAGAGATGGAGTTTTAATCTAAATACGTCCTATTTCAGAGCTCACGATCTTGGCTCTATCACGCTAAGATATCCTTTTGCTGAAGAACAAGGAATTATTAGCACACAAAATAATTTCTTATTATTTTGCAACTAATTATCTTAAGAAGTATTTATTGATTGTTTGGGTTATCCATTTCTGCATAGAAAAACACCCCAAACACTTAGTATTTTAAAATAACAATAATCATTTATTTGCTTGCAAATCTGCGGTTTGAACAGGGCTTTGTGGGACAGTTCATTTCTGCTCCACATGGCATCAGTTGTGGCCGCTCCATCACAGAGACTCAGTTCCAAGAAAGCTCACTCATAAGGCTGACAAGTTGGTGCTTGCTAGAACTCAGCTGGGGCTGTCAGCTAGGATCTTGATGGTCCTCCATGTGTTCTCTGCACATGGCTAAGCTGGGCTTCTCACAACATGGTCCCTGGGTGCTAAGAGGGAGTGTTCCAAGAAGAAGCGCATTCCAAGAGAACAAGCCCCAATATGCAAACCTCTATTTTCATCATGCCTGGCACATTAGTGTGCCATTGGCCAAAGCCAGTCAAATGGCCAGTCCCAAAATAAAGGACAGAAGGGACTATTTAGGGAGGTATGGGTCACTGGGGGTCCACCAAGGAAACAATCTGTCACTTTGCTCTTCGAAGCAGAATGGTAGGCACAAAGCTCTTTCGGCCTTTGTTTTTTAAATATGAAGAGATGGCTGATCCACAGATGGTCACTTTCCTAATCACTACTCTTGAGAAAAAGCACAATCATCTCTGTGTTAGGATAGGCTAAGTTTCTAGCAGGAGTAACCAACAATCCCCAAATTTAATTAGCTCAGTGTAGCAGTTTATTTTGTGTTCTTGCTGCATTCCCAATACAAGTCAGAAGACAGGGGCTGATGGAGGGTTCCTGTTGATATATGCCTTCATGATGACCTCAGCACAGGGAAGAGAATGTGTTGAATCATGCACTGGCTTTTAAACTTCAGCTGGAAATGTTATATGCCACTTTCTTTCGTATGTCATTGCCCGACGCAAGTCATCTGGCTGCATATAACTTCAAAGAGGGTGAAGAGGTACAATCTTACATGTGTCCCAAAGGGGGAGAGCTAGAAATCTTTGGTGAACATCACTATTATGGGTTGAATTATGTTCCCCCAAATTCATACATTGAAGTCTCAACCCCCAGTATGTTAGAATGTGAGCTTATTTGGAAATAAGTTTGTTGCAGATGCAATTAGTTAAGATGAGGTCATACTGAATTAGGGTGGGCCACTAATCCAATATTACTGGCATCCTTTTAAAAGGGAGGAATTTGGACACAGATATGCACACAGGAGGAACACCATGTGAAGATGAAGACAGATCAGGGTGATGCAGCAGAAGCCACAGAATGTCAAAGATTGCCAGAATATCACCCGAAACTAGCAGAGAGGTGTGGAACAAAGTCTGCCTCACAGTCCTCAGTAGGAACCAACTCTGCTGGGACCTTGATCGTGGACTTGTAACCTCCAGAACGGTGAGACAATAAATTTCTGCTGTTTAAGCCACCCAGTTTCTGGTACTTTGCAGCCCTAGCAAACTAAGGCAAGCACTAATGATTAACAATTTCTAACATCTCTTCTACTTTCCTTTTAAAATATAAACTTTCTCTTTTGAGTTTTCCTTTCTGCTCTGCTGCACATATTGTGCATGTGGGCATGAGCATTAGAGACAACCCATTCATTCCAATTCAAGACTTTGAAGTTGTTTACAACCTCTTTTTCTTTTTTGCTTCTCATTAGATCCGATTTCTGAAAATACTGCCCCACGAGGTCTCTTACATTCTCTTATTTTTCTCTCTTCTCTAGTCTAAACTTTGTCTCCTCTGGCATGGCAGAGTGATAGGTTTCTGCCTCATTTCTTTGTCTCAAGTCTTGCCCTGCTTCTATTCATTTTACATATTATTTTCAGAATAGCCTGCTCCAAATGCTGGTCTCTATATCATTTCTCTTGGTTCTAATGTGTCCTATTATTTCATAGCCTAGTTTTCACATCTTTAGGCTTATTACCTCTCATCCTTTCTCCCTCCGTCACTTCCTTCTCAATTTTCATTACAATTAGGTGTAACCTGTCTGAGCTAGCAGGGTATACCTGCTATCACTGTACTCAGCAATTTTGCCTCAGTGTTTTCATGAAATTTTTTATATAGAATCTTCTCCCAAATAATTCATGTCTTTCTTTAATGGTTATCTCAGAAATCACCTCCCCAGAGAAACTTAACGGATAACACCACCCATACTACTTCTAACCTTCTCAGCAATTATTTAGTTTGCATTATTATTATTCTTACTTTGAGCCAGGCATTGTGCTGAATGGTCTATGTAAATTATATAATATAATTCTCTTGCCAGTACTGTAGATAGTATCATTCATAGTTTTTAGATAAAGTTTCCACGAGGTTAAAACTGATTGAATCTTTTATAGCTGGTGAGAATAATCATAATTAAAAAAAAAATCGCTTTAGGTATAATTTAGATAAAGTAATATGCACCAGTTTTAAGAGTACAGTGTGATGAGCTTTGACATATATATGTGTGAGTGTGTGTGTGTATGCATGTGTGTATAGATAATATTCCTATAATCAGCACCCCAAACAAGGCGTAGAATGTTTCTATAACCCCAAAAGATTTTCTGATGCCCCTTTGCAGTCCGCCCTCCATACACAGGCTCAGTGATCAGATTTCTGTCACTATAGATTAATTTCACTTGTTCTAAAATTTCATACACATGAAACCATACAGTATGTTTGCTATGACTTCTGGCTTCTTTTGCTCAGCATTATGGTTTTGAGATTAGTTTATGTTGTATGTGTGTTGGTAGTTCTTTCTTTTTAATGCTGAGCAATATTCCATTACATGTTGAAAGCACAATTTCTTTACCCATTCACCTTTTGATGTGCTTTGGTTTCCATATTTGGCTATTTCAAATAAAGCTGCTATGCAAATTTTTGTAGATTTTTTTGTGTTCACATTCATTTTTATTTCTCTTGGGAAAATACCTAGGGGTAGAAATTTGGGGTCATATGTTAAGTATACATTTAACTTCATACAAAACTCCCAAACTGTTTTTTAAAGAGGGTATATTATTTCATGTTCCTATCAGAAATATATCAAAGTCTCTGTTGCTTCCCATCCTCACCAACACTTGGTATTGTTAGTCTTTTTAATTGTAGCCATTGTGTAAGGGTATGTAGTTACAGCTTATTGTGGTTTTCTTTTTCATTTCCCTGAAGGCTAGTAATGTAGGAAATCTTTTCATGTGCTCCTTGGTCATTTCTACATCTTCTTTTAAGGAGTTTTTGTTTAAATATTTAAAACAAAATTAAGTTGTTTGACTTCATGTTGAGCTGGAAGCTTTCTTTATATATGTATTCTGGGTACTAGTACTTTCTGAGGTACAGCAATTATGAACATTTTCTTTCAGTCTGTGCCTTGCCTTTTCATTTTTTAAAAGATGTCTTTCAGACCGAAAAAAATGTTAAAATCTAATTTTGTTCAAGTCTTATTTATTTATTTTTACTCTCATGGGTAATGTTTCATGTGTCCTGCATAAGAAAGATTTGCCTTTCCCAATATTGTGAAGAGATTTGGTAGGTTGTGTCTTTCAAGAAATTTGTTGATTTCATCTAAGTTTTTAAATTTGTTGACATAAGTTTGCTTATAATACACCCTTAATATTGTCAAGAATGTGAAGGACTGAAATTTTACCCTTCTTGCAAGTTAATGAGTTCACCTGCTACGGTTTCTTGGATGCTGGCAGAAGTCCCAACACTCTTGAACAGAGATGAACAACTTATTACTCACAACAATAGCAGTAACCAGAGTATCAGCACTTTCCCCCTCACTTCCCCAAACTCTAGTTACTGTAAGGTGACACAGAGAGGGCCAGATGACACCGGCACATGCAGTGGATTGTATTATAGGAGAGGAACACTAAGCTCAGAAAATCCCAGAATCTTATAATGAGCAGTAATTATATCCTCCCTTTGTTCCACAAGAAGTCACTACCTGTATCTTCCAAGGTTGTAAGAAAGACTGATAACACTATCAAAATTTTCATTAGAGTTTATTAATTAGCATAAAAGTTGCTAATTTAATATGTTTAATGAATACTCATAGAGTATTTATTATGTGCCAGACACTGATTTAAGCACTTTTAAGATATCAACTCATTTAATTCTCATAATAACCATATAAAGTAGGCATAGTTAGCATCCTTCCTTTACTGATGAGAGACAAGAGGCACAGAGAGTTTAAATAACTTGCTTAAGGTTACATGGCTAGTAAGTGGTACAGCCAGATTTGAACCCAGACAGTCTGACTGCAGAACCCATATTCTTTATCATTATATTGTGCTGTCTCTGTTAGAAATCTTTTTTTGTGGGTGAAATAAGTGATATTTAAGATATGTTTAATGACTAGAAGTAATACACAGATGACTCTGTCAATGTTACATAACCTTATTGCATCATCACATTACATATTGATAAGAACTAGGGAGCCCATCAGCCTAAAATTGTTTGAAGAAGCACTCAGGCCAACGATTCCATTTAGTCAAGCATTCTACCACTTAATGGAAGATTCTGTTGTCTGATCCAAGTAGAAGATTAGCTGATTCTGCTGCTAATATATTTCCACATCTGCCATTCTTACAAGATAGATGTTTGAGTGCCTAAAAGACTTCACCAAGCTCAAAGGTTCTATGGATTTTTAGTGCCTGCTTCCTAATAAAAATTTATATGTGTCATAATATTTGGACTGAGGTTTGCTTTCATTATAACATCCTACCTGTTAGAAGGACTGTGGATAGTGTTCTCATTTACTATTAAGTACCAGAAATGAAAGACATCTGACAAAAGAACCAGACAATTTTGAAGGGCTTAATTGGCTTAAGTCAGTTAGCAATGCCAGGTATGTCTGACTCCAAAGACCTATGGTTTTGTGCAGGTTATAGCTAGTTTTTAATTCTCCATTTTGTACTTATTTTAGTAAAATACAACAGAATTATTTTGTTCTTGAAAGAGTAATACAAGCACATGGCAAAAATTTCAAATTGCACAAATAGCTAAGAGTGAAAAGAAGGTGTCGGACAAGATCACAGATCCCTCAGCCCCTTTCTGTGCAGATTGTGAGTCAGGTAATAGAAAAAAAATTTGGGGGGCTGTTGGCAAAGCAGACATGCTTTATTTCTACACTGACTCTGCCCGCAGTCCGGAGCCATTGTCTTTTTATACCAAATGTACACAATAGTGGCAACGAGCCAAAGAGTATATGGGTACGCATGCACAGTAACACTACTCTTATGTCATTCATTTACAACGGATGTGATAAATCATACCCAGCCAGATATGAGGTGAGGGGGGCCTGACCATACTGACTCCATTTTACCCACAGAAGGTTTCCCACCCATCCTTGGCTTTCAGTCCTCCTCTGCAGAGGAAACCACCATCTTTATGTAATCTTCCAGAAGTATTCTGTGTGCATATTAACATATTCTTGACCTCTTTCTTAGTCATTCTTTGTATGTCATCTCATATCCTCAAATCATCTTGTGTTTGATAGAGTTTGGATGTGTTGTCCTTGTCAAAACTCATGTGGAAATCTGATCCCCAATGTGGCAGTGTTGGGAGCTGTTTGAGTCATGGGGGCAGATCCCTCATGAATGGATTAATGCTCTCCCTGGGGGAAGGGGGCCTGAGTGAGATCTTGCTCTGTTAGTTCTCATGAGAGCTGGTTGTTTAAAAGACCCTGGTACCTCCTCTCTCTTTTTCTTACTTCCTCTCTCCATGTGATCTGCTTGTACGTGCTGCTGCCTGAGTAGAAGCAGCCTGAGGCCCGCACCAGATGCAGCTGTCCCAGAATCATAAGGCAAATAATCCTCTGTTCTTTATAAATTACCCAGGCTCAGGTATTCTGTTATAGCAACACAAAGCAGATTAATACAGTATTCATTAAGAGAACATTGTTACTCCTTTTTAAATTCTTCCATACTGCTTAATTTGAAAAATTGCAAAAAGAAAACTCTGTCAATGTGTGTTGCTCTTTTTCTATTTGGGTAGGATGAATAATCAAGAAAGGAGAGAGGTGGGTCAAATTAAGGGTGATATTCCAGTGTCCAAATACCTGAAAACTTCAGACTCTTAAGTGAATTCACACACACACAAATTAGAATGGTCAACTCTGTATCAGAAGGACATTGATATACACATTTATGACTTTCTCAAATATCCCCAAATTTCAGTGGCTTTGGTGACAAATGAGGCCATGTTAGCGTATGTCTTTATTTTGTTAGCTGGTTGATTCCCACCTGCACAACCTGTAAAACTCTCCAGCCATTCCTGGGATTCACACGTGTTCACAAAATCTCTTAATACTCTTCCATTGAAGCAACCTTGTTGAGAGCTGCTGGCTGCAGGCTGCTTCAGAATGGTCTTTGTGGAAAGACTGCTTCTCTACCCACCAGTCTTACGATGCTCCCAAAGCTGCAAAATCTCCAAATCGCCAAATACTTACTGGATTCGTCTCCATTTTTACTGCAACATTGGAGCCATGCTGTTTCATTTGCATGAAAGGTAAAATGTTCCTTCCCCAGCTCTGTCTTGAGCATTGTTAACCTGGGCAACGATCTCACAAAGTTCCTCGCGTTAACAGCAACTTCAGCCGTTCTGTGCAGCTCAGTTCAGACTGGGCCCCGGGGGCAGGCTGTAAAACAGACTAGATACTATCCTTTGCATTTGTTCTTCTCTAGACCAGGGATCCACAGATAAAACTGTTCTTTTCTGTCCCCGTTTTCCATCTGGCTCTATAAATGGATGCTGAGTTGGGCTGTGGAGGGATGGGTTTGCCAGTCAAACATATCCAGTCTCAGCTACTTAACATTTATTCCAGTTGATCATTTAGTGGAAATACAGAACATGGTTTACCAAATTGGCAGGCATAATATAAGGCTTTATATCCTATTCAATAACAATTAGAATTCTATATTTTGGGGAATCTCTATAACATCAGCATTTTTCGTAATCTTTTCAAATGAGGGATCTTTGAGCACTGGATTGTAAATAACTGTGTTTTGGTAGTTCACATGTTAAGTATTATGCTGAAATCAGTGGACACATAGTCTGAATACCGATTTGATAGCAATACTTCATTGATTTTACTAGAGCTGAGCCAAATTCATTAACAGCCTAGACTCATTAGAAAGGCACCATTAATTCAAGGGAAAAAAGATTAAATTCTTTCATTGTATCTTATAAAGCTTTACACATTAATTAGAATTTGGTATATTTTGTTTTTAGACTTCCTTTTCATTTATGAATCTTTACAGAGAATATATTTGTTAGTTTACTTACCAAATATTTATTTGTGCTTGTCACTGTGTTGAATTTTGAGGGACTATGTGAATTGCAGGATGGGTTTTTAAAACCCTCACCCTGCCTGGGTAAGGTGATTACTCTCTCCTCCTGGGGCTCTGGATTGAGAAGTGGAATTAGGGAGAAGAGGGGAAGTGGGTAAGGGAACCAGGGGAGGAAGAGAGAAAGGGAGAAGGAGACTAGTACGTTTCTTGACATCCCTCTGAGCTGTGCTTCTAGGAACATGTAAAGGGCTCTTTCTCCCATCTCTAGAAGCTGGATTTATCCCTGACCTTCCCTTAATAAAATTTACTTCTGGGCAATGTGCTTACCAGCTGAGGCAGTGCTAAGAGAGGTTGGAGTTTTTATAGCTCTCAAAATCTCCATCAGAATCCCGAAGCCACCTAAATAGCCTAAGTGAAAACAGTGTGCTAACCATGCAAATGCAGCTTCAGACAAAGACAGTGATGCCTTCCCTTCCCCCACAGCCAGATTTTCACTTCTAAATCCCTTCTTTATGGGAATTCTGGAGCCTACTGTCTCCTGCCCTTCCAGCATTTCACAGCACTGCTAAAGGTTTATCCTGTATGCATAAAACACAGTCCCTTCCTTTTTGGTGCATATAATTTTTAAAAAAGAAAAGGCATTACACAAAGCACTAAAATAGGCTGGCCAGTTAGCTCAGTTGGTTAGAGCGTGATGTTATAACACAAAGTTCGAGGGTGTAGATCCCTGGACCAGCAAGCTGCAAAAAAATAAACAAACAAAAAAAGGAAAATAAATTAAAATCACTAAAAGAAAATCAGAAAATAACCCTACTGCTGTATGTTAGGAACAGCGTTGGAAAAGAAGGTAGAGATTTGAAAGATGTTGTGAGCTTGACTGATTTGAAATAGGGGTCAGGGAGATGGAAGAGTGAAAATGATTGTGAAGTTTTGCATCAGGTTGACCTAAAGTTTAATATATCATTAATAGAAACAGATCAGGTGGAGTTGGTGTCTGGGAGAGAATAAGAGGATATCCACTGGGGAAATGCTGAGTTGAAAGAGCTGAGGGACAGCTTGGTAGAGATATAGGGTGGACCTCTAAGTGTGTGGATCTGGAGATTAAGAGAGTTCTGGGCTAGAGACAGATGTGGTGTCACTCTGCATGCTGGTGAAAACTGAAGCTCTAGTAGAAGAATGCATGGTGTTGGGAGGGAGATGGCAAAGAAGGGTTGGGCTTGAGCATGTGTCCAGCAGGTTAGGAGAGGAAGGAAAGATACAAAGGAATAAGGTGGTAAAATTTTACAGAAGCCAAAGGAGAAGAGTAAGAAGGAAGGAATCGGTCGCATGAAATGTGGCTGAGAAGTTGAAAAGGATGAGCTCTGTGTAAAGTTGATTAGCCACGGCGACAGCAAGGAGGTGAGTGTGTAGGAGACGGTAACGCACTGTGTTGGACTAAGGAGTGAGTGGTGAGGAAGTAGCAGCCGTGGGTGCTGATTTCTAAGGGATTGTGCAAGGACAAATATCTTGCATGAATGAGTATATTTAAAAGTATGGTTTATATTTCAAAGCTCACTGATGGTGAGCAAGAGGAGCAATTAAAAAGGGTTTCAGATGCTGTGAAGGAATATTTATTCAAAAGGTTTTCAGCTGCAGTGAGGCAATCAATCGTTTGTCTATCAGAAGGTAGTTGGTGTCAGAATCTTTTTGTGGAGAACGAAAGGTTAAATTATCTATATAAAGTCAAGCAGTGATCAATATATGCAGAGCATTTTTGAAAAATGAGGTAATGATCTCTATTCTGCATGTGCATTATTTGAATTGCTCTGAGATCGCAAAGATATAGGTTATACCTTTGGCAAGACTAATTTTATATTATTTTATAATACGTTAAAAAGGTAGTTTTAATTTCTAGTTTCTTAATCCAAAATCTGCTAACTAGATCATTTATTTTCCAGTATTATTTTTTAAAGGGTAGGTTTCCAAGGTCTTAATACTTACTAAGTAGTAGACCTTGTTATAAATAAGTTTTTTTCCCGAAACATCTTAGATTTCTGGAAATAATCAGAAGACTAATGTAAAAGAAATTAATTAAAAAAGGAAAAATATTCTAAACGATGAGCTGCTCTTCTGTGTCTTCAAGTTGAATTGCAAATATATCATGATGAGAAGAATCTAATTTCTCATAATTAGAAGACATTTAACAAAGCTCTAGGAAAAATATAAACTAATTTAGAGCATCGGTACACATCAACCTTGTGCATACCCTGGGAATCTTGATTTTAGTGAAATAGTTATGGTGTTTTTGAAATCCTCCTTTTGAGTATCTACTACTGCAATGAAGACCACATCAAGAATTGCAGAGGGCAGGATTATTTTTCCAGACAGACATCATGTGGATAGAGAATCAAGTTGGAAACAATCTGAGAATTCTTTATAAAACTTTAAAGCAAAGGTAGTCTCATACTTGAACTTTGTAACACAGAAGAAAGCTATAGGACTCATCCTAATCTTTTTTGTTCTCTAAGGAATAATCCAAAATATTAAATAGATATGAAAAATGTCATTCCTCATGCATACACAGTATAGGACCGATAGGAGTTTGAGTGTCCTAAATTGGGAAAAAATTTCATTGCCTAATCACACACGCATGTAAGATATTTTAAAACAACAATTGATCACTTTATTTTTACGGGGAGGCAAGGATTAGCTTTCTGCTCCAGTATGGTACACCGGGGCAAGAAACAGTGAGAGCAGCAGATTTGTCTGTGTCCCGGCTGCCCTCTTTACTACTGTGTGACCTGGCAAGGTTCTCTTTGACCATCAGTTTCTACATGTAAAAAATGAGGAAAATGTATCTCACAAGACTGTTGTGAGGATCAAGTAGCAGATGTGCAGCTCCTGACTCAAAGTCATTACCTCTTTGGTGATCTTCCACACGTTTATTTCTTTTTTAAGTAAATAACTGAAGACAGAAAGTGCTATACAACTTCACTTTGCAGAAGCTTTAATTAAATAGCCTACTTTGTACCAGGCACTGGAATCTGGTGTATGGATTTCTACTTCTAATGGGCCCCATTGCTACAGAGTCCATGCTGTGTGTGTGTGTGTGTGTGTGTGTGTGTGTGTGTTTGCAAAAGAGACTTACGTAGCTATTGGGTTGGGGCATATGAAGTTGCTGATATTCAACATTTTTGACCTATAAAAATGACAATTTCATATGATTCAATCTAATAAATTCTATTTAAACCATGAAGTCCATCTCAGATCCCAACATCCAGTATGAGACTGAAGATACAAGGCCTGCAGCACACAGTAATCTCTCTTCTTTTCCTATCCCACTTATTTTGACACTTTTTATGTACTATTTTGTATTGTTGGCAATATTTTTATATAAATATGCCTTGCCTTCTCAACTACTCTATATAACCCTTGAGGGTGTTCTTTGTCTGTTTTCCATCGTGGTACCTGGCATAATGTGTTGTATATAATATGTGCTGAATAGATTTTGTTATGATGCTAAAAATAATACATAATTCATAATTATTGACCTGACTACTCTGAGGATAAAAAATTTATATTGGGCTTTCTTCCAACATTTAACCTTTTCATCCATGTGTCTAACATCAAAGAAGGAAATTCCTTTGGTTTGGAGGAATCTTCTATTGGTGATGTATGGAATGATAATGCTGTCCTTGATACACATAAAGAATGCTACTGAGTAGTAGTTCAGCATGACTTCTAGGCTACTGTCTCACTAAAGGTCCTGGAGTTACAATAATCATTATGCTTTCTCTTTAAGTTCCACTCGGATAGAGAGCTAGGAGAGTCAGTAGGTTAGCAAGGTGAGTGAAACAAGGTTAAATTAAATAATCCATATGGGGATTGATCTCTTGTTCTTGGTATGATTTTTTTTTTTCTTTTTTTTGTGACCGGTAAGGGGATCACAACCCTTGGCTTGGTGTCGCCTGCACCGCGCTCAGCCAGTGAGCGCACTGGCCATCCCTATATAGGATCTGAACCCACGGCGGGAGCGCCACTGCACTCCCAGCACCGCACTCTCCTGAGTGAGCCACGGGGTCAGCCCTTGGTATGATTTACATTGTGCTTTAATCAACAGCCAAACACAAGCACAGGGTTTATTTAAGGTTATAATCCTTTGGGATTATAATCTTGTCTTCAGTAAGAAACAGGAAAGGAAGAAGCAGGGTTGGTTTATGTCCCACAGGGCTGGGGCTGATAGAAGGACACTCTTATATAGAATTAGGTTAGATAAAACTCAGGAAGCAAGTAAAAGTCAAGAGCTGAGCTTCAAAGTTAAGGGAAACTGTTAAGGGAAAATAAGGAACATGGCATTGTTGGAGCTTGAGTGGGCAATTAATCACACACTCTTCTACTCTGGGTTCAGTTTTATTAGTAAATATGGATTTGTAATGTGCCTTGTGCCCAAGGCCTAAGTAGCTTCCTGTCTTTTTCCCAGTGAATCAGACTGATGTAGCCTATGACAGGTAGGGCGGCTGGGCATCTGCAGGGCAACCCCTGCACCTCGTGGAAGGGAGGAGGCCTGCAGCCTGGGAACAGAGCCACAGAGGACAGGCCACCTACTTAGGACAACTCTTCTCCCAGCTGAGCCACTAGTTATGTCACGTTTCTTCCTATGTGGAGAAGCCAGCAAGAAGAGGAGAGAAGGGAGGAAGTTTATCCTAAAATTCAGTCAATATCACAGCTCCTAGTTTCAAGGCTGGCAAAAATTCAGAGCTAGGGAGAGAAGACCTCTGCTTTCCCCTCCCAGCACAGTAGGAATGAGCTCGAAGGTTCGATGAAAGAAGTTGAATGTCGAATTGGCAAACAGCTAGAACAAATGGCAGCAAAAGGGGCTCAGCTGACGTCAGCACTTCAGGGCTTCCTGAGGAATGTGTGTGGACTGGCTGGTTTCAGAATACAGACCTGAGACAAAGCAGATGCCTGAAGTCTATTGAATTTGCACTTTGTTGTCTCAGCATCCCCTCATGCTCAATGTCTTCAGTCTTCTGCTTCTGACTGTGATGAAATTACTGGTACGAAGCCAGCCTCATGCCATAAGCAATCGTTAAGCTGGACAAAATATATATGACAGTGATTTTTAGGCTCTGAAATAAGACTGTGATCCCTGAAAGAAGGGAAGCTCACAAGGTGAGCCCCGTAATTGACCCAGATGTCTTCCTGGGAAACATTTCCCAATCATGGCACAGGGAGCTAGAATTCACAGTGTTTATGCTTTGCTGAAGAGACACATATTAGGTTTCAGGACAGCAGAAGCAGTTGCAATACGTGGGTCCTGGAGAGGAAAAAGCTGTGTAGAGGGGAACCCCAGAGGTGTGTATGGTGGTTCCTCACCAGTCTTGACTGAGGACTAAGCTGCATATGTGCTGTGTGAGATGACTCAAGGCTTACCAGAAAGCTGAGGCTTGAGGCTATGGGATTGAGAGTGGAACAGAGATACGAGATGTTGAGCAGTGCTGGGGATGTTGGGAGTTCCAGCCCAGCCATAGTAGATAAATCTAGTTAACATCTCACTAATATTTGTTAACACATCCTGGGGTAAAACCTAGAGTACACCTGGCATAACAAAGCTGATGACCAAGTCTGACAAGGTCCACAGAGAATACAGTTTGAAAGTTGAATTTGGCCAAGTTACAGGGACTTGGAAAACACCTTGCACTTTCCACAGAACCTGCCTGACAGAGCATAAAGCCAAGCATACATAAGTTCAGGGTCATCACCACGTAATTCAAAAACGAGGCAATCTTTCAAAAGAGTATAACAGAATCCAGAGTCTGTAAAATGATTTTTCCACAATATCCAGTGTAAAAAAAATTACTATATACTTTAAAAAAACAGAAAAATGTGGTCCAAAATCATGAAAAAATTTTAATAAAAGCCAACCCCCAAGATGGTCAATATGTTGCATTTAGCAAAGACTTTACATTGACTATTATAAATATGTTCAAGGAATAAAAGAAAATATGATCTTAATAAGAACAGACAGGAAATATCATCAGAGAACTTTAAAGTATAAAAGACCCAAACAGTAATTCTAGAACTGGAAACTAAATAACTGCAATGGAAAATTTACTAGATGGTCTTAACAACAGATTGGAGATGGCAGAAGAAAGCTTTGCATCTTCAAAATGAAAATTCACCAAATCAGCTTTGATTTAAACTTCCTCAATGAACTATGCTCAAAAACTTAGAATCAATTTGGAGGAAATTTACTCTTTTATTATTTACGCTAAACCAGTCACTAGGGTCTATTGATTTTTTCTTCAAAATATTTTTCATAAGGGCGCTTTTCATTTCCATTTCTACTTCCCTAGATCAAGGTGTCACTGTCTTGTCCCTAGATTACTCCTGCAGCCTAGCATTCTAGTTTTTGATACTTTTAATCTATTTTCCAATCTTTTTAGTCTTACTCACTGCTCTAACTATTTATTCATTCAACAAATACCTACAAATCACTTACTCTGTTTCTGATATACATCTTTATTCTGTTCAAAAATCTTTAATAGTTCCAATTTCTTTCAATAGGAAGCTAAATTCTTCTGTTTGGATTCCAGGGTCCTTTATATTCATTTCCTTTGCCCTCCAATATTTATTCCAGTCATATTTCTATTTGTCATAGATATTGTAGTGGAATTTGGCCACCCGACAATGGAACTCGCTTCTTGTCTATGGGGAATCTCCAACCTTCCCAAGCAAAGCAACACTTCTGACGTTAAGGCTACAGATACCAGATAATCACTTTTCCTTTCTCCCTTGCAACGCCGTCATGTGTCATAGCATGTGATCTAGACTCTCTTTTGGACCTACTTCTCTCAGACTTTGAGTGATAAGATAGAGATATGGAGAGACAGGGACCTTACAGATGTGAAGTGAATGTGAGGCACGGCGGTGGCACCTACCCCATGTCCAGAGGCATCAGTGACAGTATTTGGGGTTAACAATGCAAACTGAGGTGTCTGCGCCCATCTATGGCTGCAGTAGAACTCTCACCAGACCAGTCTTGCATTATGATTTTGATCATTGACTCTGGCTGCTTAGTCTTTAAACCTGGCTCTGTTTTCCCCGAAGCTTGTAGCAGCTATTCAAGTCCTTAAATTAGCCACAGTTGTTTTCTATTGCACACAGCTAAGAATTCTGACTGAACACATACATATATATCCCACCCTAGGCAGGTCAGTCTTTTCATTCCAAGCATGCCAGCGTCATCCTGGACTGTCTGCTTGGCCATGGTCATTCTAATTATTTGGAAGTTCTCCCCTTTCCTGTGTCTCTATCAAAATCTTCAGGTTCTGTTCCTTCAAAGAGGCATTTTGTGACTTTTCTAGACCTTAACTATCATTCTTTCCTCTATGCTTCACACCCCTCACTAGGCCATATACAGTTTTCTGCTGCTCACTAATTTTATTTTTTATTGTAATATCTGTGGGGTGCAGAGTTGAATATCAATATCTGTGTGCAATACATGATGTTCAATTTAGGATAATTAGTATATTCAACAGTATACAATGTAATTGTTTTTTGTGGTCCTTTACCAATCCTTCCCTTACCTGCCTCTCTTCTTTTCCCACCTCTGGTAACCTCAGTTCTGTCCTCTCCTTTCAAAAGTGCAATGTATTATTGTGATTGTTGTATCTTTCTTTTTAAAAAAAATTTATTTGTTTATTTTTTAGCTCCCACTTATGAGTAAGGACATGCGGTATTTCTGTTTCTGTGCCTGGCTTATTTCACTTAACGTGATTTTCTATAAGTTCATTCATGTTGCTGCAAATGGCAGAATTTCATTCTTTTTTATGGCAGAATAGTATTCCATTGTGTTTATATACTACATTCTCCTTATACATTTGTCTGTTGGTGGACAGTTAATCTGGTTCCAGCTCTTGGCTATTGTAAATAGAGCTGCAATAAACATGGGGTTGCAGGTATCTCTTTGACGTGATGATCTCTATTCCTTTGGGTATATACCCAGCAGTGGAATTGCTGGATCATATGGTAGTTCTCTCAGTAGTTGTTTGAGGAACCTCCATACCATTTTCCATAATGGCTCCACTAATTTACAGTCCTACCAACAGTGTAGAAGGGTTTCCCCTTTCTCCAAATCCTTGCCAGCATTTGTCATTCTCTGTATTTTCAATAATGGCCAGTCTAACTGGGGTGAGATGACAGCTCAATGTGGCTATGATTTGCATTTCTTTGATGCTGAGTGATGTTTAGCATTTTTTCAAGTGTCTGTTGGCCATCTGTATACCTTCCTTTGAGAAATGCCTATTCAGTTCTTTTGCCCAGTTTTTAATCTGGTTATTTGTTTTTTTTTATGTTAAGTTGTTTGAGTTACTTGTATACTCTGGCTATTAATCCTTTGTCAGATGCATAGTTTGCAAATATTTTCTCCGACTCTGTAGGTTGTCTTTTCACTCTGTTAATTGTTTCTTCTGCTGTGCAGAAGCTTTTTAGTTTGATATGGTCCCATTTGCTTATTTTTCCTTTTGTTGCCTGTGCTTTGGGGTCATATTCATTAAATCTTTGCTCAGTCCTACATCCTGAAGTGTTTCCCCTATGTTTTCTTTTAGGAATTTTATAGTTTCAGGTCTTACATTTAAGTCTTTAATCCATTTTGAGTTGATTTTGGTATATGGCAAGAAATATGGGTCTAATTTCATTCTTTAACATATAGAAGTCCAGTTTTCCCAGCACCATTTATCGAAGAGGCAACTTTTTCCCCAGTGTATGTTCTTGGTGCCTTTGTGGAAGATCAGTTGGCTGTAAGTGTGTGGGTTGATTTCTAGGTTCTCAATTCTGTTCCATTGGTTCAGGTGTCTGTTTTTACGCCAGTACCATGCTGTTTTGGTTCCTATAGATTTGTAACATAATTAAAGTCAGGTAGTGTTATGCCTCTGGCTTTATTCTTTTGCTCAGGATTGCTTTGGCTATTTGAGTTCTTTTGCTGTTACATATGAATGCTAGAATTGTTTTTCTTATTTCTGGGAAGGATGTCATTGGTATTTTGATGGGCTTTGCATAGAATCTGTAGATCACTTTGGGTAGTATGGACATTTTCACAATGTTAATTCTTTCAAAGCAAGAACATGGAATGCCTTTCCATTTTTTGTGTCCTCTTTAATTTCTTTCAACAGTGATTAATAGTTCTCATTGTAGAGATCTTTCACCTCCTTGGTTAACTTTATTCCTAGGTATTTTATTTTTTTGGTGACTATTGTAAATGGGCTAGTTTTCTTGATTTCTTCTTCTGCTAGTTTGTATTTGGAGTATAAAAATGCTACTGATTTTTGGGTGTTGTTTTTGTATCCTCTAACTTTACTGAAATCGTTAATAAACTCTAGGAGTTTTTTTTCTATATACAGCATCATGTCATCTGCAAACAGGGACAATTTGACTTCATCTTTTCCAGTCTGGATGCTCTTTATTTCTTTCTCTTGCCTGATTGCTCTGGCTGGTACTTCCAATACTATGTTAATAGGAATGGTGAGAGTGGGCATTCTTGTCTTATTCCTGTTCTTGTTCTGAAAGCTTTTCCTTATTCAGGATGATACTGATGGTGGGTTTGTTGTATATGGCTCTTATTGTGTTGAGATAAGAGCCATATATAGCTTCTATACCTAGTTTGCTAAGAGTCTTTATCACAAAGGGATGTTGAATTTTGTCAAATGCTTTTTCTGCATCAATTGACATAATTGCAGGTTTTTGTCCTTGACTTTGTTGATTGATGTATCACATTTATTGACTTGCATATGTTGAATCATCTTTGCATCCCTGGAATGAATCCCACTTGATCATGGTGTATAATTTTTTTGATGTGTTGCTGTATTCTATTTGCTAATATTTTATTGAGGATTTTTGTATCTATGTTCATCAAAGATATTGGCCTGTAGCTTACTTTTTTTATTGTTGTATCTTTATCTGGTTTTGGTATCAGGGTGATGCTGGCCTCATAGAATGAGTTTGAGAAAATGGGGAATGTATGAATTTTTTCCCCCTATTAAGAGTATAAGTTTACTGAAGAGATGTACGCCCTAGATGTATGTATCCCTCACCATGCTTCGTACTGTATTCAGAACATGGTAGTTACTCATCATATACTAAAGGAGGATGATTTCATGAAAGACTTTGCTTTTATTTAGTATTTCACGGGTAGAGATAAACTCCTGGCTAATGTTAAAACATGATAGCTTTTGAAAAGGAAGATGACATTGTTGACTGGTTGAAAGCATCTGATGTGAGCTCTTTCAGCTTCTTCTCTTACCATCTCAATATTTGGTTAAAGCTAATTCATGCTTCTTTTCATTACTCTTGTCTCAGAAAGAAGTATGACTTTTTTCCCCTCAACATTGACCCTCTTCCAAATCTTTCACAATGTTATTCTATTCATCTTTTCCCCTTCCATTATGTTTCTCTCTTGCTACTGCTTCCCTAAACTGAAACAACAGCAACAAAAGCTCACACAATCTATTTCTCCCTTTTATTACCTTTAAAGTTGTTGACTTCTTTCCATTTTTTCATGATGAGATTAATAACACAGTGATCTTGTGGAATACTTCATTTTTTCCACCTCATTTCACTTGTCACCCTGCACAACAGACCTTTTCCTTGTGTCTTTAAAAAACTTCCATCTTGACCGTTACCAAAAATCCTCCTGTATCAGTTAATATGGGCTTGATCACAGCCAAAATCTCAGCCCTTTAAAAAAGCAGTTTTGCTTCTCATGCATGCTATATAGATGCCCCTGGCAACATTGCAGGGGAGCTGGGGACTTTGCTTCATGTCGTCCTTACTCAGAGACCCAAGCTGATAAAGCAGCCAGTATCTGGAACATGGCTGTTGCCTTGGCAAAGAAGAGAACTCTGCAGGGCTTTGCAACAGCAGATTACATTTTCTGGCCTGGAAATGTGACACGTCACTTCTGCTCAAACTCATTGACCAGAGATAGTCCCAAAGCCCCATCTAACCAATGAGGCCAGCTGAAGAAGCACAAACCTACCATGAGCCCAGAGGAGGAACAAGGGAAATATGTTAGGGGAACTAGCAAGTCTCCTTATTATCAGATCATGTAGGTTTTTCTGTCTCTTCATTCTCTATTATTCTTCTGTGGTGTTTGATATTATTGACTGATCCCTTCTTACAACTAATAGCATGCTGTGTGAATCCAGCTGAATGTTTTGCCAATACTTCAGAATCATTATATGCAAAAACAAATTCATCATCATGATTGTCTGCCTTCCTGACTCCTCCTGGTTAATTCCAACTCATTCATTTACATTCCCTATATCTGTTTATGGTACTATCATTTCCCCTGTCACCAGATTTTATTTTATTTTTTGCAGCTGGCTGGTGTGGGGATCTGAACACTGATGTGGGTGTTATAATACTGTGCTCTGACCAACTGAGCTAACTGGCCAGCCCTGTCACTAGATTTTAAAACTTCATGTATTTTTGATCTCCTTTCCTTTGATAATTTCTTCCATCTTATCAGTCACCAAATCCTATTTCCATTTTCTTAGTATTTCCTGAATCTGTTTTCGTTCGCACTGAGACCTGGAATACGTTATCAAAACCCCCTCATTTTAGCTGCTTTTTTATCCCCACTCTGTCTCCAGTGTGTTCTACGTGCCACTGCCAGTTTAGTCCCCCAGAGTTCTAACCAGGTTATTGCTGTGTTAAAAAATTCTCATGATATGTTGTTTCTTGGAAGATAAAGTTCAAATTTGTTATTTAGTATTCAAGACCCTCTATTTTCTAGTGTTGACCTATCTTTTTAGAATTTTCTGTTTTTCCTGGAAGTTCCAGACCAGATTCCACTTTTTCTCTAAAGTCATCTTTAATTACATTAGCTGAACATAAACTCTCTGTCCTCTGTAAGACTGTTGCTTTTTAAATTTTGTGATGCTTATTATACATCATATTATGTTTACTAATTTCTTCTTAATTAGATTGTAGTTTCTTTTTTACATGTATCAACCTTAATATGAGACTTTATTTCTTTGTTGAGCAGGACAACTCCTGAAGTTGTATGCCAGATTGTAAACTTCTCTAACCACCTTAATTTTCTTTCTACCCACCACTTACCTACACATTACATGGCACGCTATAAATGTGGGACATTTATTGCTGAATGAATGACTCACCAATTTTCTTCTTTTCTTTAAGCAGAAATGGTGACTTGCCCTGAGCTATCTACACTGTCTCTCTCAATATTCCCTTGGGCTCACTGGCATGCTTTTTACATGGCTGGCTGGGTTTAGGAGTTTAATCTGCATCTGTAGAATGGTGGTTTTGTCTAAATAAAGTTAATTGGCTCATGCAGAGATTGAATCTAAAACCTTGGCCTCATTAGCATCTTGCTCTAATCAGTTGAGCTCTCTGGACTGATGCTATAAAATATCAACAAAAGATATAAATATAGATATGTTTTAACCAGGCTTGAGCTTTTTCTTCTGTGCTATGGCAGAAGTGAAAATTTGTTGCCCATTGAGCTTGGACAACTGTTTTAAATGGAATAGTGGAATTAATGAATGCAATTTTAAATGAATGAATGAATTTGTCAGTTAGTCAGAATTGGCTAATTAAATGCAATAGAGCAGATTGAGCCTTCAAAATACTAAGAAACATAATTTCATATGTTTTGCACCTTTCCAGCTTCTGGAATACATCAGACAACTAGTCACTGGGATTTCTGAAACCTTAAAGAAACATGCCTAAATGCCAAAAAGTGGTCCAGTGCAGCAAGAAGCTTCTCCAGGGCCCTAAATTGCCAGCTGTTTGTTGGTGCAAACTTAAAAGGAGGTGCAGTTTTGTTTTGTTGGGTTGGGGCCAGTCTTGAGCCACAACCATGAAAAGCAGCTTTGATGGGATTCTTTGTGATAGTAATATGGTGGTGCTTTAAAGTTAAGTGCTCATGCTCTGGGTTAGGAATGGTAATGGATGTGGAGAGGCAGGGATGACTTATGTATAGACTATTGCTTTGTCTATTCATAGCAGACAGCCCGGGGCTATTGACGGTCCAGATCACAATTTAACTCCACAATCAGACAGTAGGCTGGCCAGTGAGCTCAGTTGGTTAGAGCGAGATGCTGATAACGCCAAGGTTCAAGGTTCGATTCCTGTATCAGACAGCCACCAAAACACAAAAGCAAAAAAAATCATGACATAAGTAGCACTCAAAAATAATAACAAGAATAAAATCACAGAGTAGGAGTCCACATAAGGGATCAGGCACCAGGGGTCTGAACAAGAGGATTTTTTAAATCCTACTATTACTAACTTGTGAACTACATGTTTAAAACTGTATTTATATTGTAGCTTGCTGAAAATAGCTCATTAACTATTATTCTAAATTGGAATTTTAAATATTTATCACAGATGCATTAGTTTGTTTGTTTATATGCCACCTTGTTACAGATTTAGGATGGAATTAGGAGTACATGTCTAAATTTGATACAGCATTAATTTTGCTTTAGGACAGTAATTGTCAATTTTTCCCTCACGTACTTGAAATATGGTGAATTGACGTATTTAAGGTAATTTTGTTCTGTATATGGAGCTCTGAGGGCAGCATCATTATCTCTGAAGTATCAACTTACATGTTTGAGGGCCTTTTTAACAAATATAAGAGGTTTGTGATGGGAAATGTTCATTAAGCCCAGGCCTGGGGGGAAAGTTCAGTGCAGGTTATTCAGGGAAAACATTTAAAAGGGATCATGCAATCTTAGTGAAATGAAAATAATTGGCAGAAAGTATTTTTAAAAAGAAGAATAAAGTTTTGGTGAGAACTTTGAAATTCAGTAAGGAAAATGAATGTCTTTCCTTATTTCTTACAATGAGTAGATTAAACAACTAAAGAACAGGTTGATAACCACACTGCCTCAAATATAATTTCTTTTTATTAGTTTATATTTCCTGATTATAAAAGTAATCAATGTACATGGTAGGAAAATTAGAAGTTCCTAATATAATTTCAAATAAAAGACTGAAATACATTTAAAAGGAAAATAGAATCAGACAAAAGTTAATAGGTTTTGCTGCAGCCTTTGTACTGAATGTACCAAAAAAGTATTAGAAAGAAAGCTTATGCTTCAAACTGAAAGAATGAAAATTTGACCACAACAGACTTACCTCCTAAAATCTCTACTGGCTGGAATTGATTCACTTTAGGAGAAGTGGGAAATAACAACCACAGGTATTGGGTTATGAGAACTAATTTGTGGACATCTGCTTTCTGTCTCCATGTGATTCTGACAAGAACTTCTTTCTTTGGGAACTGCTCTGGACTGTTCCTTCTAGGCAGAAGGCAAGCAGAACTCTGCGTTCACAGCAGTGTCCCCTGTTTAGACACAGCAGAGTTAACCACTTCATGGGCCCTTCAGTGTTCCCTTTCAAAACAACCAAGCAGTTATTGCTTTCACAGTAGGCCTGATGCTCTGTAACCACAAAACTGTATACTTTTCTTCTCAGCTGTGCTATTTGATAGACCCATTTTACTTTTAAATCTACCCAATGGACTAGATGCTGTAAAGAAGAAGCAAAGCATGTTTTATCCAAAAGGATCTTGCAATTTAATGAACACATCTATAAGCTAATAATTGACATAGCATTGCGGTATTACAAACAGAATTTATTTTTATTGAACTATAAGTAGTAGGAAGTCTCGTGAAGGACTCTGGGGTCAGGTTGAGGAATTTTTAAATGCTGTGTTTTTAGAACTGGTAGATATTTTGTTGAAATCTCTCTCTCTAACACCTAATCTAATTATTAGTTAATTGAGACTAAAACGATTTTCAGCCCCAAAAGGGTTTAGGTTAAAAGGCTTTGCCCGAACAGTATTTTTCACTGAAAATAGGGCCGTCTTTGTCTTTAGTTTTCTTAGAACTCACTTCTAAGTTGCAGTGCGACACTGCTAATATACCTGTATTTTCAACAAGATGTTATAGCTCAGTGTCAGAAGAGTAAGACTAAATAAGAATAATAGTTCTGTGGGTAGCAAGCGCAAATGAATGAATTTATTACCTAATCAATGTTGTTTAAGAGAATGTCAGGAGTGGATTGTTTTTGTGACTTTAATGGTAATCCATCTTTGATGTGCTTTCAGGTAGTGAAACCATGACTTCTTTGTTTTGAGATCAAAATAAAATCAAAATATGCAGGTGCAATATAGCATGTAGTTAGATTTTGTTTTATCTTGTACATGAGAGGAGATCCTAAATATTGTTTCTTTTCCTTAAGGTAGATGTTATAAGTATTTGGAAATTTAGAATAAAGCATTATTATGACAAAGTAGGAATGATTTATATGATGAAAATATTCATTCTGGAGTAATCCTATTAGCAAGGCTTTCACATAATCAGAAACTCTTCAACTAGAGCTCAGGCCCAGGTGTAGTCTAAATGTCATTAAATCTACCCTAGAATACAGCTTAAGGGGCTGGGCCAGGTGTGGTTGATGATTTACCCCTCTTTTAAATAAATGTTGAGCAAAGATTGCCACTTGACCTGGGAACAAAGATTGGCGGATTCCCAGCTGTTGGGAAAATAGGATAATTTAATCAGTCCCCTTGCCTGCCCATCCAGTTGGGGGTAGTGCGGTGCATTGTTTGCAAATTGTGTGTGTGTGTGTGTGTGTGTGTGTGTGTGTGTGTGTGTGTGTGTGTGTGTGTGTGTGTGTGTGTGTGTGTGTGTGTGTGTGTGTGTGTGTGTGTGTGTGTGTGTGTGTGTGTGTGTGTAGTTAGTGCGCATGAGCAGTGCAGCAGTTTGTCTGGAGTCTAGTGCCTCAGGCGGCCACCCGTGCAGACATGCTCACTAACCTTTGGCTTCCAAGGACCTTTTTGCCGGTTACCTGGTTCATAGACCTGCATGTGAGGGGTCTGGGAACCCAGCCTGGCATGTGAGGAGTCTGGGGACCCAGACTGGTGTGTGAAGGGTTTGTGACCCAGTCTGGACAATGGGCTTGAGGGGTCTGTGAGCTCCAGACCCAGCCCTAGCTTGGCAATTGGCCCAGTCAGCAGGGTTACAGGCAGGTAAAACAGCGCTACACCAGCGTATAGCCAAATTGTAACCAGTTTCCTGCTCTTTATATTAAGGAAGAAACTTTGGTGTTTTTGTTGACCTAAAGTAGCTAGTTCTCTGTTTATTGAAGTCCTATTTTTTAAAGCCACAGCTTGTATTTAGCTAGAATTTGTTTGGATGGTAAGCAGTGTGTGTACATAATGAGTAATCTGTTATAGCAGAAACAAGATAATTGGAATCTGATGATTAGCTCCCAAATTGATTTTTATAAATGTAGTAATGGAGAGTAACTTTAGACTGATAAACATAAACAGGCACACAAATCAACAAAGACGAAAACAAATAAGCATCTAGAAAAGAGAGAGCAAGCAGATCTGAGAGTAATAAGCCACAGAACAATGGTTTGCAGCATAATTATCTGATATTCACATTTTTCAAGTTTCTAGTGAGAAATATCTCACTTAAAAATAGTTTATAGGCCGGCCCGTGGCTCATTTGAGAGTGTGGTGCTGATAACAACAAGGCCACGGGTTCGGATCCCTATATAGGGATGGCCGGTTAGCTCACTGGGTGAGCGTGGTGCTGACAACACCAAGTCAAGGGTTAAGATCCCCTTACCGGTCATCTTTAAAAAAAAAAAAAAAGTATAAAGTCTGGCTGAAATGTATAGAAATTTCAGAAAAAGTCATAAGCACATTGTCTATCTTGTGGGCAAACTTTTTAGTGGCCCTTCAAGGTCTACTCTATAGGATGAAGTCCAAAGTGCTTTGTGCAGCCAAAAAGGCTGCATGATTTGGCTTCTACCTTACCATTCTGGCCCCCTCATTTCCAGGGGGCTTCTCTCAAACCTGCTTTTTTGTCTAGTGAAATCCTACATTTACCCTGAGGGTCATTTAAGGAATCCACTCTTCTGGGAAATGTCCTCTTTTCTATTTGCAAACATGAGTTGCAGTATTCAGCCGCTGTGTTGATTACTAAATTTTCTAGATGATAACTACATTATACTGGAATCATAAAATGTTCGTTTATTCTTTTCAGAGTATTCGAGTCAGCTAGAAAGTTAAACGACTCTACACGCATAGTTTTCTGCTATTTTATCCTCAGAGTGAAGGTATCAGAGGACATATGCTGTGGTTACAATGTTTGTGTTCCCTCCAAAATTTGTGTTGAAACTTAATCCCCAGTGCAGCAGCATTAAGAGGTGGGGCTTTTAGGAAGTGATTAGGCCACGAGGGTTCCTCATTCATGGGTGGAATTAATGCCCTTATTAAAGGGCTGGAGGGAACTAGCTAAGCCCTTTTGTTCTTCTGTCCCTTCCACCATGTCCTCACATGTTCACATGTCCACATGTCCACACAATGTTTGTCCTCTCCAGAGGATACAGCAACAAGGCAGCATCTTGGAAGCAGAGAGTGAGCCTTCCCTAGACAGCAAATCTGCCGGTGCCTTGATCTTGGACTTCCCTTTCTTCCAGAACTGTGAGAAATAAATTTCTGTTATTTACAAATTACTCAGTTTGTGGTATTTTGTTATAGCAGCAGGAATGGAACTAAAACAAAGGATAAGTGAAAATAAACTCCTCTGAACAACTTTTGTTAGATATGTAGCCCAAAGAAGAAGATTTGGAGCAGGATAAGGCAAACTATCATCTCAAAGTTCCTTTTAGAGTGGTGTATTAGAAACCTGGTTGATCCAGCTTTAGTCATGTCTCCAGACTTAATGAAAACTTAGCTAGAATGATGAAGAACTGCAAGGTTATACAGTTTTTTCCTAAGAACTGAGTGTTTAACTTTGTGAACTCAGTTTTTCCTTTCCATTCCTTTTGGAACGCATAGGCCTATTTCCATAGATTTTTCATGTCATTTGTAATGCTAAACCATTGTTTCCAATATTGCAGAATTCTTTGTAGATCTGCAATAGGAAAATCTTTCCAAGCAGCAAGGCTTTTCCTATACGCTTTTAAGCCCTCTCATATAACATTCTAATCCCTCTTAGAGGGGAAGGAAGAGATGGTGTATACTTCTGTTAAAGTTACATGGAAAGCTAGTGGAGGGGGCCAAAAAGAAAAGGCACACTCTTCTATTCTTTTCTTTATGGCCTTTAACACTGTAAAAAATGACAACAATATGATACACTGTATCTATAGGTCCAGTTCTTTCCAGAGTACTTTGCCTCATATTATCTTACCTGATCATCACAAGATGGTTGCAACAATTCATATGATACATTTCATTAGTCAAAGTGAGGCAATTTACTGGTTGCCTTATCAAGCAGAAGTGAAAATAAGATTGCTAAGGTTCTTTCCAAGAGCTCGAACAACTTACTAGCTAAAACACAAACAATCTGATAAAAAAAAAAAAAATGGGCAAATGAGCTGAATAGACATTTCTCAAAAGAAGACATGCAAATGGCTAATAGGTATAGGAAAAATTGCCCAATATCACTAATCATCAGAGAAATGCAAATCAAAACCACAATGAAATATCATCTCACTTTAATTAGAATGGCTTTTTTTTTTTTTTTTTTTGGCAACTGGTGGTACAGGGATCCAAACCCATGACCTTAGAGTTATAAGATTGGGCTCTAACCAACTGAGCTAACTGGCCAGCCCTGGAATGGCTATTATTAAAAAGACAGAAAATAACAAATTCTGGTAAGGATGAGAAAAAAGGGGAACTCTAGTATATTGTTGGTGGAACTGTAAATTAGTGTAGCCATTATGGAAAACAGTATGGGGGTTTCTCAAAAAACTACAGTTAGAAGTACCATATAGTCTAGCAATCCCACTCCTGGGTATATACCCAAAGGAATGGAAATCATCAGGTGGAATCAACTGCGCTGCCATGTTTATCACAGCTCTATTCACAACAGCCAAGATTTGGAACGAACCTAAATGTTCAGCAATGGATGATTGGATAAAGGAAATGTGGTATATAAACACTATGGAATACTGTTTGGCCATAAAAAAGAATGAAATACTCCCATTTGCAGCAACATAGATGAGGTTGGAAAAAATCATGTTAAGTGAAACAAACCAGGCTCAGAAAGAGGAATATCACATGTTCTCACTCATATGTAGAAGCTAAAAAAGTTGATCACATAGAAGTAGAGAGTGGAATAGCATAGTGGTTACTAGAGAGTAGTAGGGGGAGGGGGGAGGGGAGATGGGGAGAAGATGGTCAATGGATAAAAATTGTAGAGAGTAAGAATAAGATCTAGTGTGCTATAGCAATATTGAGAGACTACAGTACAACAACGAATTACAATTTCAAGTAGCTGGTTGAGAGGATGTTGAATGTTTCCAACACAAAGAGGTGGCAAATATTTGAGGTGATGGTATGCTAAGTACCTTGATACAATCATTGCACATTGTATAAGTGTACCCAAACATCATATCGTACTTCATAAATATGTACAATTACTATGGGTCAATTAAGAAAAAGAAAAAGAAAAAAATTTCAGAATCAGTAGATTAGAGGTTACCAGAAACAGGGGAGGAGAAAGAATAATAAGTTATTACTTAATGGGTACAGCGTATGTGTTTAGGATGTCAAAAAAGTTTTGGAAATAGAGGTAGTAGTTATATAGCATTGTGAATATAATTAATTCTATGCAATTGTATGTTTAAAAACGCTTAAAATGGCAATCCTTATGTTATATACGTTTTTCCACAATAAAAAAAAGTTCCTTCTAGTACAAAGTTGCACAAATCTACAAAAACAAAATTGAAGTGAAGTTTACTTTGAGTTGTACCCCCTGAACAATTCTTGTATTTTATAATGGCTTTATCAAGATATCAAGATAATCTACTTTCTGTTGCTATGGATTTGACTGTTTTAGACATTTTATGTAAATAGCATTGTACAATTTGTGGCCTTTTGTGTCTGGCTTCTTTCATGTAGCATGATGTTTTCAAGGTTATTCATGTAGCATGACTTAGTACTTCATTCTTTGCTATGGCTGAATATTATTCTATCATATGAACATATCACATTTTGTTTATCCATTCATCAATTGTTTCCACTTTTTGGCCATAATGAATAATGCTGTTATGAATATTAATATATGATTTTTTTTGTACACCTATTTTAATTTCTCTTGGATATAACCTAGGAGCAGACTTGCTGGGCCATATGGTAACTCTATGTTCAATTTCGGAGGAATAGCCAAAATGTTTTCCAAACCAACTACACCATCTTGTGTTTCTACCAGCAGTGCAGAGGGATTCCAGTTTTACCATGTCCTTACCAGCACTTGCGATTGCTCATCCTCTTGATTTTATTCATCCTAGTTTGTGCTATGTGGTATCTTGCTGTGATTTTGATTTGCACTTCTTTAGTTAAGAATGATGCTAAACATGTTTTTATGTACTTATTAGCCATTTGTGTATCTTCTTTGGAGAAATGTCTATTCATATCCTTTGACTATTTTTCTTTTTTTTGTCTGTTTTGTGACCGGTACTCAGCCAGTGAGTGCACCGGCCATTCCTATATAGGATCCGAACCCGCAGCGGGAGCGTTGCTGCGCTCCCAGCACTGCACTCTCCCGAGTGCGCCACGGGCTCGGCCCCTTTGACTATTTTTTAACTGGATTATTTGTTTTTATGTTATTGAGCTGTAAGTGTTCTTTATATACTTGGGTAAAAGTCACTCACTATGGTTTGTAAACATGTGTCCCTCCAAAATTCATTTGTTGGAACTTAGGTGATGGTATTAAGAGATGGGGCCCTTGGGAGGTGGGGCCCTCATGAATGGGATTAGTGTCCTTATAAAAGGGCTTAAAGGAGAGAGTTAGTTCCTTTTTGCCCTTTCTCCTTCTGCCATATAGGGACACAGCAACAAAGCACCATCTTGGAAGCAGAGAGTGAGACTTTACCAGACACCAAATCTGCTGGCAACTTGATCTTGGACTTCCCAGCTCCCAGAACTGTGAGAAATAAATGTCTACTATTTATAAATTATCTAGTCTGTGGTATTTTGTTATAGGAGCACGAATGGACTAAGACATCTTTTAACAGATACAGGTTGAGCATCCCAAATCAAAAAATTTAAAATTTGAAATATTTCAAAGTTTGGAACTCTTTGAGAACTGACATGATGCTCAAAAAATAAAAAAAAAGTGCTCATTGGAACATTTCAGATTTCAGAATTTTGAATTTGAGATGCTC